>NC_132794.1:73048224-73648224 GCF_048418805.1 Vulpes vulpes | reverse complement strand
CAAGAGGTGTTTCTCTTTGGAAGAATGGACCGGGGACTGGTTCTGCTCATCTTTAGGTGGGACTGACCAGGCCTGACCCATCGGGTCAGAACGCATGCCACAGACCTGGGGTCTCAGGTGTTCAAGGACCTTGGGGTATTATGCCAGCTGCCACCGTCTCTCCTTTCTCCACCCCCTCTTTTTTTTCTTTTTTTTTCCCCCTCAGTGCTTAGTATCTTGGGTGTGTTTAAAGAGGGTAATTGCACCCAGGTTTAAAATTTATAGCAGCAGTTATTCTAAGAGCTTCGTAATTAAGGTGTAATATGTCGTTGCATGTTGAGGTCTGCATGGGTGGTGTTCCCCACGTCTGTGAGTGGATGGTTCTTTGGCACAAAGAATCCACCTTGGCTGGTGGAGCGAAGGTGTTCCCGGAGTCTAGGGGGAGACTCTGAACTCTGGAAGAGTTAACCGTCTTACCGCACTTGGTGGTGGGGTTTGCATCCGGGCAGCTGTGTGCATCTGGGACTTCTGGCTCTGCCCCAGACGGGGGTTCTTAGGGGGAGAATGCCTGAGGTTTGGCGACATGGTCTCATTTAATCCTCTCAGCTGCTAGAGGCAGACAGATGGATTCTTTGCGCCCTTTGTATAGGCCAGGAAACTGAGGCTTTAGGGAGGCCAGTGGGGCAGAGCTGGGACCCCAGGCCAGGCATTTGGATTCCCAGGCGGGGCATTTTACCCTGCTTTTACCCACTCACTTTGGCCTTCCAGCCAGTTCCCCTTTGCTTCCCAGCATGAAGGTGCGTGCTCTGAGCGCCCAGTCCTTTGCAGGGTTTATGGCAATCTCTTTGAGTTGGGTGAAATCGCCCTGTGGCTGTGGAGAAACAGAGAGGCAAGGAGGTGAAGAAACCCGAACTGAGAAATGCAACCCTGACCTAATGGGGCCGGCCACTCCCTAGGCTTGCGAGGGTTCTGCAGAAGAGAACCTAGCCACTAATTGTAGTGTGGGTCTTGGGTGCATTTGGCGGATGGTGGTTAGGCCTGAGCAAACAAGTTTATCAGCTGACCTGTTTAGCGGTTGACTGGTGTTTTATCTGCACACACAATCAAGTGACTGGAGTGCTTGAATTATTCATGCAGTGTCCTGCCCTCTAGACTTGACTGTTCGTGTGATTACATCTGCCTGGAACAAACAGGCTGGATTCTTCATCTTTAAGCTCAGGGGTGGGGGTGGGGACTGGCTCTACCTTTATGTAAGAGGTGATCTCCAGAGCCAGCATCTTGGGAAGCGTGGGGGTCCTCAGCCTGCGGGCTCACACCACACCCCCTCTTAACAGCAACCGCCACCACTGTTTTTTGTTGTGTGTGTGTGTTTTTTTTTTTTTTTTAAGCTCTCCTTTGCCGTCGCTATGGGAAATGCCTATTAGTTGGGAACCTCAGGTTCAGCCAGATGGGCCCCGAGTATTGAAAGAGGGCAGCTGATGAGGTGCTTCCAGCCCATTTTTATTTTCCCGAGAGGTTCAACTCACTGTGGCTGGCTCCTTTCCTGGCTGTTTCTCTGTCTCCTCCTCGTTCTCTTTCCAGGCCGTCAAATCCCAGAGAAGTAATAAATGGTTTCTCCTCCTACTCCTCTGCCTACCTCCCTAATTATGGCAGAGCAGAGATTACAGAATCACGGGCCAGGCTTCAGCCTTCAGTGGGTCACCCACCTCCCCCCAGGCCCCTGCTTCCAAGGCAGAGTATCAAGGGTGATTCAGCGAGGCCAGGGAGGCAATGGTGGTGACCTGTTCCTGCTGAGGCTGGCCAGTGTCAGCCACCCATCGGCCACCAGTCACAAAGCCAGCTTAGAAAGGAGCACCCCAGAGCACCTGTTGGGCATTGGGTTTGAGGCAGGGGAAGCTGGGTCAGCCTGTCTCCACCCTTTCCCCCTCCCTCCCCCCACCATCAGTGCAGAGGTTTCAAAAGAGGACTTTTGGGGTATTTGGACTTTGGGGCAGCATCATGCCAATGCCTTACAGTCCCCTTTTTGCTGTAAACCCAGAGGAGCAACCCCTTCCTCCAACTTTCTTTTGGCATCCTGCAACTGGGATGCCCTTTGGCTTCTCATCCAAGTCACAGATGAGGAAACTGAGGCCCGGGAGGGGAGCTGAGCTTACCGGCTCACCGAGTCCCACATTAGTGCCGGGTCTCTGTTGAGCAAGACTCAAGAAATGAAGCATTACTTGTTTACTAACCAATGGCACTCTGTGGCTTTATCATTGCTTCTTTCTGCGTTATCATCTCAAGAGGCTAAGGCTATGGACCTGACTATACCAAAGTACAAAGTACCCCATTTCAGGTTGTATAACCATATCAGCTGAATACTTTTTTGCCCACAGTCCCCTTTGAATTGCCAGCTATTTGCACAACCAATGATTTGATGTGTGTCATAATAAACAGAACGCATAGCTAGCAACCCCAGAGGTAAGGTTCACCGATGAGGTAAAAGTGGTAAAACCTGTGAACTTCCCCACCCCACCCCCACCCCCCACCCCCGGAGGATACAGAAAGCCGTGCAGGTGGCCACGAACACGGGGCGAAAGAAAGAGATGGGAAATCTCTGTTGGTCCCTCCCCTCTCATCGGCTAAGTAATTAAGGGTTTGGCTGGAAGATCTCCAGGAACAAGGTGAAGTTCTGTGACCATCACTTCTGGAAGTGCGGGTAGCCAGAGGGAACCAGCAGGTGGCGAGGTTACAAAGGCTGTGCCCAGGATGCCTGTTGGTGTGGCATCCGGGTTGAGCAAAGAAGAGATCCAGAGTAGTGTTTTTTGCTGGCTTCTAAGCACCCCGCCTGGGACCTGGTTTCTACCTAACCTTTCCTACATGGTCACTCTTGTCCTGGACAGTCTTCCTCCAGAAACCCAGCTCCTCTCACTGCCCTGGGGGCCTGCCATGGTCTCCCGAGCTCAAAGTCCCCTTCCCCAGATTGCCTTCTACCCCAGCCTTCTCTGGACCCCTGTTCACCCTCTATGAGCCGTACAGAGCGGGCTTTGTGTGGTGCTCTGGCTCTTTCCCTTCTCATACGCTTGATCACTGGGGTGACCTAGGAGATGGGCAAATGTCTCCAGCCCTTACTCAAGGAAACTGAGCCTGGGTGGGAAACCTGGCTTCTTAATAAGACTTTTTAATTTTTTTAAAAGATTTTATTTATTCATGAAAGATACAGAGAGAGGCAGAGACATAGACAGAGGGAGAAGCAGGCTTCCTGCAGCCCTTTGTAGGACTCTATCCCAGGACCCCAAGATCACGACCTGAGCCGAAGGCAGATGCTCAACCACTGAGCCACCCACGTGCCCTTAATAAGACTCTTTTCATGAACTCTTCCAGGAATAGGATCCCCCAGAGGGCACAGAGCTCTTCTTTCTCTCTGGATTTCTCCTTCTCCATGTAGGATAGGACGGGTCTGGTCTATGTCAGAAGCCCTTTATTTCCATTTTGTCCTAGGAGTGAGTCACTCAAGGAACGAGTTCCCTTTCCCCTCCTGCATGGAAAAGTGTATTTTTTTTTTTTAAGATTTTATGTATTTACTCATGAGAGAGAGAGAGAGAGAGAGAGAGAGGCAGAGACACAGGCAGAGACAGAGCAGGCTCCTTGCAGGGAGCCAGACGTGGGACTCGATCCCGGGTCTCCAGGATCACGCCATGGGCTGAAGGCAGGTGCTCAACCGCTGAGCCACCCGGGCTGCCCGGGAAAGTGTATTTTATCTGGATCTGTTTGCACAAAATACTGGAACACTGAGGCAGAAAGGTAGTCAAGGCCAAATCTCCATGGGGCTCCCCCTGTGACCTGGCTCCCTCGCGTGATGTCCTTGCTCACACTTGATCGTCTCGCTTTTGTAAGCGAAGGAGGAGGCCCCTCTACTGGGGTCTCTTCTGTGCACTTAGCACAAAACAGGTGCTCAGTAAACACTCTGGTTTTTAAATTTTTTTTTTTTATTTTTCCCCCTTTACGTAGAAGTAGTCAGGTTGTCAGAGGGTGGGATTCTGATTCCCTGAGCTCTGACAGTAGGAAGTGAGGGTTTTAATTGTGGGTTGGCCACCAGCTCTGCAGGCTTCCTCCTACGGCTTGGCATCCAGTTTCTTCATCAGTGAAATGAGGGGGTTGGATTCCTTCCAAAACGGTTATTAGGGGCCTGGGATGTGCTGGGTGTGGGCTGGGGCTGGTTACACAGCCGAATAAGACACCATTCCCTCCGCTGGGGAGCTGGCATCTAAATAAGTCATGGCAGTGCAGTGAGGTAAGTGCTAATGTGGCCCAGTGTCACAGGAGGAGCACCCAGGACAGGACAGCTTATTCTTCCCCGGAAAGGGGAGTCGGGTCAGAGAAGACTACACCGAAGGGCTGTTACCTGAGCCCAGTCTTGGAGGGAGGGCAGGGGTTGATGAGGCGAAGCCGGGCAGCAGGAGGAGGAGCGGAGGAGGAGCGGACGGTCCTCTCTCTCTCTCCCTCTCCCTCCCTCTCTCTCTCTCTCTCTCTGGCCACAAGTTGGAATGGCAGGGGGTGGGGCGCCACTGGGGGCTGAGGCGAGGTGGTGACATTTTGCAGCCAAGCGATGGCCAGGGCCTCTGCTCTCGCACTGCCGGCTCCGGGGCTCCCTCTGTCCCCTCCTGGCTCTGCAGGGCTGGCCCGCGTCCACCCCGGGCGGCTGGGGGGTTCCGGGGGGTGGGCGCGGGCGGAGGCCTCCCACGTCTGCCTCTCCGCCCCAGCGTGCCGCTTGGCACTTTCCTCCCCAAAGTGGCCTTGCCGCCTCTCCGCACGGGTAATTCCGTAATGACTGGTTCTGACCCGCCCCTCCCCCATATTTAATTCTCATCAGCCAGCTCTCTCCACTTTGCTATTAATGATAGCAGCCAGCAAAATAGCTTTCAACATGCCATTGACAGTCTGGTTTAAGAGAGCACTTGAAGGAGTGCTAGACAGCTGAAAGCACCCATAATTGTGTACCAGAGTGAGAACTGCGTGCTCGAGGGCCTTGTTTTTATATGCTTAAAGGGACAATATCTTGTTTTCAACAAATGCTCTCTGAGACTCACGGCCAAGATGCTGGCTTCCCTTGCGCTCTGCTTTCCTGCCCTGGCTTTTTCTTTTCCTCCCTCTTGCTTCTCACGCCGCGTGTTCCCCCTCGGGCTGGGGCTGGGGACAGACTTAGGGAAGGGGCCGGGGGTGGGGGGCAGATTTCCTGCCCACACTAAGCAAGGACCCTTGGGTGGGCTGGTGGCCATGAGGCCTTATCCACTGCTGATGGTGGGCCGCCCCGGCCCGGCCCTGGCGTTTCTGGGGGAGGGACTGGGAGTGCCGTTCTCCCGGTGTATTGATTTTGAGATCTTCTGTTGGCCAAGGATGTCACCACCTGGGGGGGGGGGGCAGCGCTGGCTTCCAGTGAGCCCTCTGTTTCTGGGAAGGCCACCTCTGGGGGGCCGGGGGCTGTCGGGGAAAGCTCCACGTACTCCGAGAGGGCGTATCAGGGAACTTCGAAGCCCCTGGCTCCTTTCTAAGCAGATTCTGGGAGGCTCTTCATCCTGCAGAGGCCCCTCGAGAAAGCATGGTCCATAGGGCAGGCGTTTATTCCTCTTAAGTGGAGGTTCCTGCAGGACTTGGGGTTTAACCTGGGGTTCCGTCTACTCAGCTCTGGAGATTTTGCCTGAGAACAAAACCTCCCTCCCCCTTCACCCCAACCAACTTCATTACTCTGAAGATGCAGCACAGGCTTTGGGGAAGAGGTTGCCCTCACCCCACTGCCACCAAAGCTTCCCTTCACCGATGGCATCCTTTGAAGGGTGGAGAAAGAACCAGGCTCCCAGCAGTGGGAAAGCAAAAGTGGGGCTGTGGGGCTGTGGGGCCGTGGCAACGGCTCAGTGTGGATGGGGTCACTCCTCTCACCGACCACATGAGTGACCCCCTCCAGGGGCCCGGGGCCCTGGGGCAGCTGCCGCCGCTGCCACCACCACTAAAGTATCCCAGTAGAAGGCCTTTACTGAGGACAAAGAATTTGAAAGCTTTGATCTTCGAACTGTTATAATAATATCGACCTTTGGTATTTCCGTAGCACTTGTTTGCAAAGCACGGTAGACATTTTCATTGTAGGAACCTAAAAATAACAGGCATTCGAGTGCAGGACAAACCCACCCCAGGAGGAAAGCATCAGAGCACGGGGCGTGAAGATGTCCTGGGTGCATCAAGGGCACCAGAGGGCTGCGTCCTTAACCTGCACGTGGCAGCAGGCCCCGGGTGTGCACGTGGAATTCTGACTGTCTGAGTTCCCTAAGGGACAGGACCATTTTGTATTCACCAAGGCCCCTGCGCGCCACCTGGTGCTGGGCCCATACTGGGTGCACAGTGTATGTTTTCTGTGGCGGGGGGGGGGGGGGGGGGGGACGGCAAGGACTCACGGAGGGAAATATTCTAGTCTGGGGTTCTCCTCGACTCTGTGGAGCATTGTGGACTTTGTAGGGGAAGGATACGGGTTTTCTTGGGCTTCTGAGAGAGATCTGTTGGCCGCCAAGTTGTGATTGGAGAAAGAAACGTACAAGTGTCGTCGTGAGCGTTTTTTTTAAAGCATGTTTAGTGTAGTTTGAAGTTTTTGTTCTGTTTTGTTTTGTTTTTTCATTTTGTACCGTGGACAGTTTCAAGGTGCAAAGGGAAGAAGGGACGTGGTGAGGAGAGTGATCACTCGGAGGAAGATGGAAAAGCAGAGACGGGGGAGGAAGGGGTGGGAAGAGAGAACAGGCTGAGCTGTGATTACAAGAAGGAACAGAGTAGCAGGGAGGCGAGGGGGTCAGTGGCTTGGAGGTAAATTGGTAAGCGGTGCTTGGCACACCTTGGCTGTCTGGGTGTGGAGCTCCACAGGCCATGGCCTTACCCCATTGCCCTTTTTCAAATCCTTGGTGACCACTGTTCACAGCTCTTCAGATGCTTTTTTGTTGTCATTTTAGAAAAATGGAATGAAAGCGAGTCTAGCCCAATGGGAGGAGTTCCTTTTCAGTTTGCCCAGGATAGCTACATCTTCTGTCCTAAGGAGACCCAAATGATGAGCAAACGTTCTGGCCCCAGGCCTGCAGCCCTGGGAATACTAGGAGCATCTTGGGGAACAGGGCAGGGAGTGCTTCTTGGTTGGCTGAGCAGGCTTTGGTTCTGGGCTCCTGCACCACCCTGCTAGTCTGTGACCAGAGGCTGGAGGAAGGAAGGCTTCCTACCCAGTCCCCAAAACTAGCCCGGAGAGTGCTCTCAACAGGCCTCTCGTGACCCCAAGTGTGAAGCTGGTTGCCCCATCAGGGACGTGCTTTGTGAACCAGTGGTGATTTCTGCTGGGAAAAGCACGGTGATCTAGGGGAGACCAGGCGCTGGCCTGGGGTGGGGGACAGGAACTATCCAACTTCCTGTCCAGGGGGAGGTAGGGCGGACTCAGTGGGCCCCGGAGCAGCCACGGCTGATCCCACAGGGTCTAGAGTGAGGGGCCGAGGCCCGATGGGAGCAGAGTGAGCCTGAGATCCAGCAGGTGGAGGCCGTGAGTCGGCCAGGACTGCGGGCCCAGGGGAGCTTTAGCTTCCTCTTGCACCGTTCTGTCGCTTTTCCTGGAAGGGGGCACCACTTCCTCTGAGCCCCCTCACCACTAGAGAGAGCAGAGCAGTCCTCCTCCCCTTCTTCTTTTTCTTCTTCTTTTTCTTTTCCTTCTTTTTCTTCTTTTTCTTCTTCTTCTTCTTCTTCTTCTTCTTCTTCTTCTTCTTCTTCTTTAAATGAATGATTTTATTTATTAATGAGAGACACAGACTGAGAGGCAAAGACACAGGCAGAGGGGGAAGCACGCTCCCTGCGGGGAGCCCGATACGGGACTCGATCCCAGGACCCCGGGATCACACCCTGAGCTAAGGGTAGATGCTCAAGGCTGAGCCACCCAGGCATCTCAGCAGTTTTTTTCTTGCCTGACTTTGCCTCAGGGCAGAAATCCTAGGAAAAGACTGGAACCACTGAGGTTGGCAGTTGGCACTGCCCTGTGTCCCACCCTCCTCAATCCTCAGGCCCTCACACTTCATCTCAGAGGCACGAGGAATCTCCTCCAAGCCAGCCTGAAATGGGGAGACGCAGCAGCTCCTCGGAGAGCAGCTTTGCCCCTGCCAGAGTTCTCTCACTGTTGGCTTGATGCTGGCTCCCATGTCACCCAGCACTCGTGTGGGCACCCAGCCCGTAGGAACTTCTTACAGGGGGCGCCTGCAGGTGCCCTCTAGATGCTTTTGTCTCTTCACCTGTTTGAGTTTCTCTAGTCTCTCACCGGAGTCTGATCCCACTTCTGCAGGGACCTACCTCTACCTGGCCCTCCCTCACCTTCCCCCTTGCCCAGACCATCCATCAGTGGGGAGTGGGATGGGTCCCGGATAAGACTTTTTCCTGGCACCTTTGTGCCGGTGGATTCTTGAGTTTCTCCGTCAGAAGTCATTCGTTTTCAACGGGCATCCTGGGCCATCTTGTACGGAGCACCAGGAGCTGGGAAGTGGCAGGTCCTGGTGGCTAAGTGACCAGCTTGGAAGTCAGACAACCTTGGGTTTGAGGCCTACATCAGGACTTCCTGGCCGTGTGGCATGGGCTGACTGTGTGACCTCTGCAAAGTTGTCTGTACTGGGGAGAATCGTGACCCCTGCATACCAGAGCAGTGCTGTCCAGTAGAACTTTCTGCAACAGCGGAAAGTCCAGTAGGGTAGCCAGCAGCCACCTGTGATTCCTGAGCACTCAAGACGTGGCTGCTGAGCTGTACGTTGAGTTCTAATTAACGTTCACGAGGCACACATGGCCTCATTTGTTGGACCGTGTGGTTACAGGCAGCGTTACCAGGAGTGTGTAAGGTGATGCATGGTAACTGCTTAGCAAGGTCCCTTGCGTGTAGGAAGGCCTCGGCAAGGTATTTTTCCGGTGGGGGGTGGGAGGGTAGAGTCCTCAAAGGCCTCAAAGAGTTGAGGCCAAGATCCTTGGGGTCGCAGAGGTTTGTAGGACTTCCCAGAGGCCCTTCCCTTGTGCTGTTTGTTGGGTCTGCCTGCCAGCCTTGCAGCAGAGGCCTCATGAGCAGTGGCTTCCAGCAGCACTGACCTCGCTGGGGTAAGTGACTGGCTCGTGGTCTCCAGTGGACCTGGAGGCAGGTTCAGAATTAGAAACCGGGTCTCTTTCACTCACGAACCACCCATTTGCTCCATAGGCCCTATCAAGGTGTGGTCTTCTGTGGTCTTCCTACATGTCCCACCCCAAGACCCACCTGTATGTCAGGACTTTGATCCTAGGGTCCCAGTCAAGGCCTTTAAGAATTCGGTAAAATGTGTGTCAGCCACGTGCACATCAGGGTTTCTCAGTCTGGGCATTATTGACATTGGAGGCTGGATAATTCTTTGGGGCAAGGCTGTCCTATGTTCCCTAGGATTAGCAGCATCCCTGGCCTCTACCCACTGTTTGTCAGTCGCGACAACCCTAACTGTCTCCAGACTTTGTCACATGTCCCCTGGGGAGCAAAAATGCCCCACCCCCCACCCCACTCGGTATGAACCCTTCCTCTAAGGGGGAAAATTCTTGCTCGAAGGTCTGGCTCCAAGATCTGGCTTTGTGACCTAGGGCAGCTCCTTGCCTTCTCTGGGCCTCTGAGATGTTGAATGTGGTGGTGATTTGGGAGGAGGTCCCACACCGACCCATAAACAAGTTTCAGAATAACCGATCTTGATTTTTTATGGCCTATGAAATGCCACCACTCCTGCCATCCTTGTCTGGAGAGAGAGAGGACCCTATGACCCTTTCAGTCTAAGAGGGCCGTGCTTTTAGGTAGTGAACTCCGCAGTGGGTGGATAGAATGGGGCTCTGTTCCTGCAGTCAGCCTGTCCCCTCCCCCCGACACCTCATTTTCCTTTCCTGCCACCCGGATTTCCCAGCGAGCCTTTGGCCTTAAAAAGTCATAGCCAGCGTTTTATTTGTAGCGGTGACCTTACGGGGAGACCCCCAAAATTTAACGAGCTGCCTCGGCAAGGGTAATGTGACTTTTACAGCCTGTTGAGGGGCAAGGGGAGATTTGCATAATGTTCCAAGGGGGATTAGGTGGCTGGGGGTTGCTATGGCAACCCCACGGGGATGAATTGAGAATTTTTCCTCCTGGCAGGGAGTTGGCCAATGGAGTCTGGGAAGGTGGGGGAGGGAGGCAGAGGGTTATCTGAGGGGAGGGAGGGGTGGGAGGGGACCGAGAGGACGGAGGGCCCAGGGATGGATGGTGGGGGAGTGGCGCCTGGGATGAATGGGCAGTGTTGGGGGAAGGTCTAATCTGCAAAGGCTTTCCCTGTTCTGTCTACACAAGCAAGCTCTTTGAGGGCCATCCCCTGGAGTGGGGGTGGGAGGCAAGCAGAGTTTAATGTGTTTGGGAACCAAGAAATTAAAGTGAACAAATATTTAAAGATTATTGGATCTTGTTAACAGGAAGCCCGGTGGATGGAAATTGAGAGTCTGAGAAATGAAAGTCATAGAGTCTGAGAGCCAGGGAGGGACTTTGCCGTCACCTAGGCCCAGGTCTCTCCCATGGAGTGGTGTCTAACCCTGTGTCCCTGTTGGGTCACTGAAATGCTCCTAAGGACGGAGTGCTCGCTCTCACACAGCACCTGATGCATCTTTGAGAGCTCTGATGCTTATACTGCACCCAAATCTGCCTCCTTCATGCAGTGGGAACTGCGGCCAGAGTGCAGGACAGATCTGGGACCAGAGTGCAGGGCTCTAGACTTTGTCTTGCCAGCTCTTTGCAGGGTCTGCGGCCTAGATGCCTCCTCTCTCGCCTCCCCCGCCCCCACGCTCTTCCCCCTTGCTCAGCTTCATCATTCCCAATTCCCTGCTCCCTAGACTCTTGGAAGAAAGGGCCAGAGATTTCTGGTAGGCAGAGAAAAAGGAAGGTGGGATTCCAGGGGGGCACGTGGAAGAGGGTCACAGCCCAAGCCCCGAGACCCCAGCTCTTACCTTTCACCTGTCTTAGCTGGGTGGGGGCAAGCACGTCATAGGTTCACCGCCTGCCTCATCGTGTGAAGGGCTCCTGGGCTAGGGCACAGAGTGCCAACATCCCGTGCCCTCCCTCAGGAGCCAGATCCTCAGGGTCACACTGGGCTAGGCCTTTGCTTGTATCAAGCCCTCCTGGCATAAAGAATTCAGCAGGCTTCCTCAGAAGGCATAAATATTTAATGGCATTGTAGTTATATATAATTTGATCAATATGTCAGTGCTAAAAGGGCCTTTATGGAGGCTCACCTGTCATTGAGTGATCTGTGATGTAAACCCTCCCAGCCCCTCCAGAAGCAGGGGCCATTATCTCCCTGGGCTGCTAAGTGGATCATTTATTTGCCCCTCCTTAAAGACGCTGGTACTGGCTTCCTCTAGAGCCCGCGGCGGGGATGGAGCGGGGTCGGGAGCCTGCCTTTTGCCAGGAGGTTGCCCTCGTCTTTGTCCCTGGCCTGCCTTCCCACTTGCTTTATTTCAGAGCTGTCCAAGCTCAGTGTGGGGAGAAACTGCCTGGCAGGGAATTTCATGTTATAGTCGAATAATTGAGGATCTATCAATTTAGAATTGCCTGGGACATGCAATGGGGTATTTTAAGTTAAAATTACTCTGGCGCATTGTTCCAGAATCTTCCAACATTTGATTGCTTTGTGGTCATGGCACCCGGCTTCCATAGCCGCCTGCTGCACAGCCCCCAACTTGCCCTTGTGTCCCTCTGATTTTAATTCAAGATGAAGCAGACTCACCGTGCACATGCCAGGACTTGAGTCAGATAACTGGGTAAAACCTGATTAAAATTCGAGAACCCCGGAGTGGACCAAGGCCCCACCCCAAATACCCATGGGTTTCTAGAGGAGCAACCCAACCCATGGCCCCAGCGGGCAGGACGAGCCCTTCCTACAGTGGCCTGCTTGACACTGACCCATGAGATGCACCTGCTTTTGAATGGTTTGTGCTGTGAAGACCGGTCCTGGGGATGGAGCCCAGGCCAGTGGCACCCCAGCCACATCTTGAGGTGGCTGTCTCTCTTTCTCATCATCCCTTCTGCTCTTGCCAGGCCACCTCTGTTTTACTGAGCTTTATCGATGAACGATAGGTCACAGAGCCATGCAGGGAGGGGTAGCAGGCTACAACTCTAAATGACAGCTCCTGGATCTTACAAAGTCGCCGCGTGGCCACTCTGTTTTGCACACAAGGGGATTGAGACCCAGAGGAGGGAAGCAATTTCCTCAAAGCCACACAGCTAGAGGGAGGCAGAGCTGGGGGGAGAAGCCAGGTTTGTTCTGCGAGGCTTTGGGTCCTATCATGCTCTTTGCAGTGGCAGGGTTTTCCCTCTCCTTGTTTTCATTTGGCTGAGGTTAAAATGAGATGTATAGACCACGGGGCCATTTAAAATAAATAGCAGGGGGCAGCCCTGGTGGCGCAGTGGTTTAGCGCTGCCTTCGGCCCAGGGCGTGATCCTGGAGACCCGGGATCGAGTCCCACGTCGGGCTCCCTGCGTGGAGCCTGCTTCTCCCTCTGCCTGGGTCTCTGCCTCTCTGTCTCTCTGTGTGTCTCTCATGAATGAATAAATAAAATCTTAAAAAAAAATAGCAGGGAAACCATTGGGTGGAAGTGGCCAAGGACTGTGTTGAGTAGTCAGCTACATTTTCCAAAAAAAAAAAAAGGGATCAAAAACTGGCAGGATGCTGTGGGGCTAGGACCAAGCACAGAGTCCAGCTCCCCCCCTTTGTGTCCTTGGTCCGGGGCCCAGGGCTGGTGAGCCGCTGGACTGCACCACGCACGTGGGAGTGTGGTCAGACTCGAAGTTCCAGAATGTTCAAGCCCCCTCGGTTTTACAGCAAAATGTTCGCCGGTCCTGCTTTCATGCGACGATCATCACGCAAACAGGAGCTGCTAAGGCGCGCTGAGCAGATTGTTCTTTGGGAAATTACACTTGCCCCCCACTATCTTGTGTTCGTCATTTATTAGCCTAACAACCCCGCCGGAGACGCGGGGCAGATGTTACTCTCTGCGCCCAGTTGGGAGCACAGATTCCGAATCTTCACAGGGTCTCTGGGCACGTTCCTCCCCGAACCGCTTCGTCTGCGTCTGCTAGACAAGCTCCTTCTAGATGTTTTGCCACCAGCCAAGCTACCTTCTTTGAACCGCACTTGAAAAGAAACTTTCAAAGGCCGCACCCGCCTCCCCAGACACCTCTTTGCAAAGGCTGTGGTCTTCCCGCCACCGGCACCTGGCACCTACCTTCTCCCAGGTTCCCATCTGAGGACCTGGCTCCCAGGTGGTGGCTTTGCGCGCCCCACGTGGAGGGCAGGCTGGGGAGGAGGCCGGAGAACACGGTGCCCAGCATTGCCAAGGGGCGCCTTCCCGCGTGCCATCCAGTCCCAGTTTGTGATTTGTGACCTGTCCCAATTGTGGAAGTCCCATGTCTTGATCCCCCTCCCCCCTCCCCCCTTGGAAGTGGATGTTTAGGGCTTGTTTGAGTTGGACCAAATGCTGTTTTAACAGCTGTTCTCATCGGAAATGCTGTCAATGATTAACCCTGATGGTAGCTTTCCTTTCAGAAATACTTCTCTGAGCTCTCTCAAAATGTCGAAATTGGGTTCCCTGGTAGGAAGTCGTTGGTGAGGTTGCCACATTGCGGGGCAGGCGTCATTTCCCCATCTGAGGTGTGGAGATGGTCGTGGCCAGGTCCTTGCGCGGAGAGTTACCCTGAGCGCACACCTGGGAGGTGCTTGGGAACAGCTGGGGAGGTGCATGGCAGCGACCCTTGTTGTTGTTGTTGTTAAGAGTGGCTCTGTCTGGCCAGCTTGGATTTCCAGGAGCTTCCCCTTCATGGCCTCCAAAAAAAAATCAACGTTAAAGAAAAGTCATTGATGAGGGCCTAGTCTTCCCATTCATTCCTTGATGCAGCAGTGTGCCAAGCCGTTCCCAGGGTGGGGGTGGCCCATGGAGAGATGGGTGGGGCTCACTCCCTGCTTGTGCCTCCTGCCCCCTGGGAGACCAGCTGGGGAGTGGCACTCCTCAGCAGGCCTTAGCCATACAGTGACAGCTGGGAGGGGAAGGAATGTGCCTGCTTTCCACCCCCCCAAACCCAGGGGCAGGGGAGCCCTGGTTCACTGTACGCACTCTCCAAGTACACAGCCCCCACCCCCGTCCTGCCCGCCTCCTTGCCCTGTGTCATGCTGTCTTATGCAGCCAGGCCTTCCTTGAGTTCTGGCCCAGGATATCCCCGGCCTCCAGAAGGTTCCCTGTCTGCGTGGGGTTGTTCTCATGCCCTTGTTGGATGTTTGTGGTGTTGGGAGGTGGGTGAAGGAGGCAGGAACTGCTTCCAGTGGAGTGGATGAGGGGAGACTAGGAACTTGCTCTGAGCCACCCACGTGGCGTCTGAGGGCCAGTGGTGGTCACCTGGTGGCCTGGACGCCAAGCCTGGAACTGGGCACATCCATGGGAAAATCTCAGCAGGTCTCTTTTCCTCATGGCCAGAGGATGCTGGGCGCCCGACCAAGCCCTGTAGGAAGATCCCACCTGTGGGAAGCCTGTGGCCACATGTTTGCTAAAGGGTACGAGGAGGGGCAAGGCCAGCTACTTTTCATGTTTTGCCTGGAATCGCCAAGACCCTGACACATGACCTGTTTGCTGGAGGAAGTAAGCGACAGATGGGAACCCTTTTATAACCACCCACCCCAGAGGTTGTGCAAGTATAGTTGCTGCGTTGGCCAAAATAATGGGAAGGTCCAGGGCCGGTCTGCCTTCCTGGCTCAGGGGTGGGAGCAGCAACCAGAGACCCACCAAATGGCCTTGCAGTTGGTTTGGCTCCATTGGCACTACCTCACCCAGTTGGTGAAGGGCCACTGCCCGCCCACCTCCTAGTTCTATTTTGTTTTGTTTTGTTTTTAAAGATTTATTTATTTATTTTATGAGAGACACAGAGACATAGGCAGAGGGAGAAGCAGGCTCCCTGTGGGACTCGATCCCAGGACCCCGGGACCATGCTCTGGGCTGAAGGCAGGCGCTCTACTGCTGAGCCACCCAGGCCTCCCAGTTTATGTCTGTGTTTTGTTTTTCATATATCCTGTTCTGATGGGGCACATCAACATGTGACATTCGAATGACGGTGTTGCCCTGTGTAGGTTTGGACTGAGATGCAGACTAGCGGATTGTCCTAGAGCTCCTGCCATATATGACCCCTTCCCCACTATCAGTTGAGGGAAGATGAACAGAAATGAGAAAGGATCCTGTATTGGAGAAGAACTCTTTCCACTTTCGTAGACTAATAATTTATGCAGTAATTAACTTAGTAATCTTCTAGATCCCTTACAGTGTACATGCTGGGCATGTAGTGGGTGAAGCCCGGGGATGGTGCTAAAAACCCTACAATACAACAAGGAAGTATTGGGCGTCGATATCAACAGCACTGAGGCTGAGAAACCCTGGTGTCCAGTGTCCTTACCGGAGCATACCCAGCATGTGCAAATCTGGCACTAAGGCCCAGAGGGCTCACCTAGGGGAATACTCCCTCTCCACCCTGGAATTTGGAAGTGGGATCCATTATTGGCAGTCAGTGGGTTTTCTGGTCCTTTGCAACGAAGAATTATTCCACCCTAGATGACAGAGGACAACCCTGACCCTCTCCTGAGGATCGGAGTGTTCAGGAGGGAGTAGCAATCCCTGGTCCCCATGCAGGAGGCCCTCACCTAGTGGGGCCTGTCTGTATGAGAGCCTGCCACTGACCAGCAGCCCCGGGATGTAGGGCCACACAAAGCCCATCGGTTTGGTTGATGGCCTATCTCTTCACCACCCCGAGGCATCCCCATTAGTGCCTACGGGTCCGAGGGAGATGGGGGTGCTAGCCCCAGAAATTCTCCCAAGGTCCGGGTTCTGTTTGTAAGCCTTCAGACGGCATTGTTTGTATTTTAAATGCACAAGGATTTCTCATCGAGCATCATTTGACATGCAGATGATCACAGATTTTTAAAGGCTGTTGTCATGGTTTTGTCTCTGGGAGATTGCTGTGTGCTGATGAGAGCCTTGAAGCCGGAGTTGAGTTGGGACCTCAGTCCTGGTGGCCTGAGGATTCAGCAGGAGATAAGGAAAACAATCCTGAGCCGTGTCTGTCAGGGGGCCTGGGCCTTCCTGTCTGGACACAGTTAACCATTTGGCACCCCTCTTTTTCTTATCCTTTCCTTCTTTTCTTTATTTTTAAAGACTTTATTTATTTATTCATGAGAAACAGAGAGAGAGAGGCAGAGACACAGGCAGAGGGAGAGGCAGGCTCCATGCAGGGAGCCTGATGCAGGACTCGATCCCAGGACCCCGGGATCACAACCTACACCAAAGGCAGATGCTCAACCACTGAGCCACCCAGGTGTCCCCTCTTTTTCTTTTAAAACCGCTCTTGATCTGAGAGTGAGGGTTCACATAGGACAGGGCAGCAGATCAGACAGGTTGATCTTTATCTAAATGTGACGTTGGCTGGAATATTGGGGGTGGAGCAGAGAATTGGTCAGCTCATGATCAACCTCTCCGAAGGATTAGGGTTCCAACGAATTACCTCCTGAACAGCTTTTTCAAGAAGGCAGTGCTTTACCCTAAAAAATGAAACGTTAATGATGGGATGTCGGGCCGGGTGGGGGAGAGATCAGCCTGGTTGGGGAGAGGCAAAGTGAAACGTGGAGCGGGGCAGGAGGCCCTCTAAGGCACCTGTGGCCAGGTCTGATGCTGATCCCAGGGAGCCCTGTGGCACATGTGGCTTTGGGGGCTTCGTGTCACCTCCTGCTTTGTCTGTCTTGCTGGTGCCATTGGGCAGCACCGCCATGTACTTCAGTCCCATAATAGATTTTCCTGGGGTGTGCCGGGGGGGGCGGGGAGCAGGGGGCAGGGGTTGTTCTTGTTTTGTTTTGCTTTGTTTTTAATTAGGGCTTCCATCAAGAGCCGACTGTATATTCTGAACCAAACACGTAGACCACCTCTGATAGGAAATTGGAGCACCACAAAGTGTAGGCAGCCTGGCAGGGGGAGGGCTGGGGATTATTTAGCAAGGCTCCTGGCAGGCGGCCAACCAAGGGGGGAGAGCATGGAGCCCCTCCCGGGGCCTGCAGTTTCGGGGGAGTTTGCGCTTCTACCTGTGTGACATTTCGGCGATTTGATTTATTTGCCTGAGCTTCACGCGGTCTCCTCTTCTTTTGCAGACAGAGATTGCGAAGAGATTGAACACGATTCTAGCACAGATCATGCCTTTTCTGTCGCAAGAGGTAAGACCTTCTTTAACCATGTCCTCCTTGTCTTTCCAGTGCGTGCAACCCGGGGCTGGCGGGGTCTCCCTGGAGCCCCAGCCCCTCTCCGTTCATATGGACTGAAGCTGACAACTTGGGGATTTGTAGAAACTTCTCCAGCACGTCAGAGGGAGCATTTGGGTGTTCTACTGCGGTAGAACTAGTTCTCTGCCGCTGTCTGAGACCACGGAGGAGGGGAGCAATGGGCAGCAGGTGCCCCCTTTGCCTCCCACCCCCATTCCCATTCAAACCAGCATTCCCAGCCTCTGCTTCCCTGTGACCATCTCCCACACCTGGAAACGTCTAGGAGCAAGAAGCTTGGCCAGATGGTGCTAAGGGGCAGAGCCTATAAATGGAACAAGTACCCAAGGGGGATCCTAGCCTCTAGGACAGAGCATCCTCCCTAGAGGCATGAGCAGTCAATACTAATACCTTCCGAGGGACTCCCCCTGACCTGAGGCCTGGACCAGGCCAGTGGATGGTGAGACAAGGGCGGCATCTCCAAGGACGTCCTTTAGTGTAGGTCAGACAGGTGAGCTGCCTGAGAAGGGCCTGATCCTGGCTAGCAGAGCTCACTCCAGCTGGGGCAGGCCCTGCTTCCTCTGCCCCCTCAGGCGCTGTGACCACCTCCACTCCCTCCCGGACTCCTAGGTCTCTGAGTCAGAGGGGCAACCAATAAATGATTGAGTCCGTGTGAAAACACGATATAGTGACGTCCTCGAGCTTATGGCCTAGTAGGGGGAATAGCTACATACGAAGTAGGTGCTATCCCAAGGCCAAAGGGAATGAACGCACCAAAAAAATACCTTCTTTTAAAATCAACTTTATTTTTTAGAGCGGGTTTAGGTTTACAGCAACCCATGAGTAGAAGGTACAGAGATCTCCCCTGTTACCAGCCTCTCGCACCTGCGTGGTGTATGTGTTGCAGTGATGAACCTGCATTGACACATCGTATCACACTCAGTCCTTGGTTTATATTAGGGTTCCTCGTGCCACTTTTTCTTTATCTTTCTAGACATTTTCATCTTTCTCTTTACTTAGCTAGGGATTGGGATTCTATAGATTTACACACTTTTCTTCTGAACTCCTTGCACATAAATCCTGACTCCCCACTCACTCGTCTAGCTGCGTCTCCTAAAAACGGGAACGCCCCTTCTAAGGGATGAGTACCATCGCCGCATTTAGGAAATTAATAATGAGGAACATCCTCTCATAGCCAGCTCGTATTTAGAGGCGCAGGAGGGAGGTTTTTTGTATGTGTAGAGGGAGGTGGGTGACTGTTGGCCATCCGGGGGCTCATTTCTATTTTACCTTAAAACAGGTGTCTGGGAAGTAATACATGCTCACTGAAAAGTGTCCCACCTGTTTGGAGGACGTCCTCTGCCTCAGGCGGGGGCTGCGTCGCTGCCTGTCGCGAGCTGCCCTCCCTGTGCCCCTTTAGGTGGGAAGGCAGTGCATCTAACCCAAACTCCCTCTTCCCTCCAGCACCAGCAGCAGGTGGCGCAGGCAGTAGAACGTGCCAAGCAGGTCACCATGACGGAGCTAAATGCCATCATCGGGGTACGTGGACTCCCCAATCTGCCTCTCACCGTGTGTATAGCCCTTTTATTCCTCTCATTTACCATAACCAGAGATCGACCCTGACCTTAGCTGGCCTCAAAGAAGGGCGGCCCCAGGGCTCCGGCTTCCCATGGGCTTGGACCCATTTGGGGCTCTCTCTCCCCATTAGCTCCCCAACTGCCTCCTGCTCCCCCAAATTGAAGGGTTGTCCGACATGCCCCAAATCCATCTCTAAACTCATCAGCCCCAACCTCCCCCTGCTTTTGATGTCCCCACCATTGAGGGAGGCGGGCCCTGAGGTAACCCTCACACCCAGCCTCCTCCTCAAGCCTCCCGGGGGGGCCTGTCTGCCCTGCGTCCCCTCCCTGGCAAAGGTCTGCCCTTCTTTGGCCACCTGGGATCAGAACTGTCTCTGCTGTACTGTTGATCTGAAATGTGCTGTGGAATTTGGGTTTGGGTCTCGTGCCATGCACAGAGCTGCCTGGCTGAGAATTGATCATGCGCCCTTGTGAATTCCAGCTGGGGATATTGTAGGAGTCCTGTCTCACTGGGAGCAGGAAAAATGCCCAAGGGGGGGGCTTTGTGAGGTCCACATGTGGTAGGACCCCCCCCCGCCCAGTGAAAGGAGGAAGCCCGATCTCTCCTCTTCTGCATCCCAATCTGGCTCACATCTTTAATGCACTTCTTGGATTCACGTAGCGTCTTTCTCCTGCTTTGGTGTGAGGCTAAGGACATTTAAGATCAGCAGCTGAGGAGAAACCGTTTTTTCATGTGACTTTGGGCAAGGCTCCTAGCCTCAGGTATATCCATCCACCTTTTGTCCCTAAAATGAAGGGAGTAGGTAAGATCACTTCTTCCCACTTCCCATCCACAGACAGCTAGGTCAGGGCCCCCCAGCAGGGGCTTCTGAACAATGTAGATTCCGGGGCTCTTGCTCCGAAATTCTTTTCCATTAGGTCTGAGGGTGGAACTAGGAGTCTGTGTTTCTGAAGTTGTTCAGGTCATTCCGAAGGGTAGTCAGGCTTGGGAAGCAGTGGCCCAAATGGCTAAGGTCCCATCAGCCCTAACATTCTGGGACCCTCATTTCTCTTTTGTTCTCATGTGAGATGGTTTTTTTTTTTTTTCCCAAGGTGGAACCAGAGGTCCCAGAGTGTTGCGCGTGGGTGGGATGAATGATGACAGTTGGGTTTTTGGTCTGGGGCAGAAACCATGAGACACGCATTCTAGTTATGGTTCTTTTCCTGTGTGACCTTGGCAGGACCTGCCTCTTCGCCGGCCTCAGTTTCTGTATCTAATAAAAGAGGGAATGCACCAGTTCATGTCGCTGGCCCAGCAGTGCTAGGAGGCTGGGGTCAGGGTGGCACAGGGCTGGTGGTTCCCACTGCTCCATCCCGCTGTTGGGACCTGTGGCGGGTACGTGGCTCTGTCCCCGTCTCTGTCCAGTGACAGCTGCTGAACGCTGCCTCGGGAGGGCGTGGGAGCTTCGCCGGGTCTGAAGCCGGGCAGTGCTGGGGAGGAGCAGAGTCCGGAAAGGGGAACATGAGTTAGTGGTCAGTGTCTTTAGCTGTTGAGTGGGGAGGCAGCACCCCAACAGGGAAACCATAGTCTCGTGACGTCTACTGTCCTCCTGAGGTCAGCCAGCCCCGGAGTTCTTCAGCTTAGACGCTGCGAAGTTTGGGGCCACTTTGTCGTGGGGCCTGTCCTGTGCATGGTAGGATGTCCCCAGCAACCCTGGCCTCTACCCACTGGATGCCAGTGGCAGCCCCCACACACTGCTGTGACTCCCCAAAGTGTCTCCAGACATGCCGGATGTCCCCAGAGGTGGCGGGATGGCCTCTGCTGGAGAAACCCTGATCTTGCCAATGCCCTCGATTTACAGAGAGGGCAAGTGATTCGAGGGACGGTCACGTAGTGTCCGGGAGCAAACTCAGCCAGAGGCCCGGGGGCTGACTCCCACCCAGCCCAGGGCCCTTCCCCGCGCACCCCCGGCAGCCTGCCCGGGACCTCAGCCTCAGGGACCTGTCCGCCGCTGGCTTGGTGGCTCTCTGAGAGCGGTGGAGGGGAGACACGGGGGTGGGAAGTGCACCGAGAGTTCTGTCCTCTGAAACGTCACCCCTCCCAGCTCCTCGTCCTACCCCCCTGTCCAGGGCGAGCCCTCCCATCCACGCAGTGGCCACAGCGGGTCCCCTCTCCCGCTCTGCCTCCCTCTTTGGAATTAAAATCCTCTTAGGAAAATAACTTTTTTTTTCTCTGAATTCAAAGAAAAGAGTGAGATTGGGGAAGAAGTGCTGCTTGGATTAGCTCCACTTCCTTTAAGTAGTATTTAGGAAGCTACAAGTTAGGTCAAGGCAGCTCGAGGCAGATATTGGAATTCAATTAAAGCCAACGAGTGGGGCCTGTGACCCCCATTTCCAAGGTAATTGCTTCTCGGGCTCTGAGTGAATGCAGCCGTCGCCCTGTCATTAAGCAGGCGGCCGTCTAATCGCCGCGCCTGACGGAGCCTCACAAGGCAGGAATTACATACGGACAGCTGAGGCAGGCTCGGCTGGGGAGCCAGGCCTCACTGCACCCAGCGAAGGGGCGGCCTGGCTTGCAGGGGAGGAGCGAGCAGAGCAGGCTGGGGAAGGTGGGTGGAGGCTGGGGGCGGCAGGGCAGGGCAGGGCCTGGGCCCAGCAGGAAAGGGTGACAGAGGGAAGGGGGGGGGGGGCTCTCGGTAGCGGCTGGTGGTCCGTCCCCCTGGCCCCGTGGTGCTGCTGTTGGGTTTGCCCATCTGGGGGGAGAAGCAGCCCGGCCCCCTGGTCCGGGAATGAGGCTTTGGGCGAGGCACTCTGTTCCTCCAGGCCTCAGTCTCTCCAGTTGTGAAAAGACGGAGGAGGGCTCGGTAAGTCCCTGCGGCATGCCTGCTTCATCTGGTGTTGATGGCTGACTTGGGCCCGGGGTGGAAGGACTCTGAGGTCGCCGCTTGGCTCGACAGTTCGGTGTATCTGGTGCGGGCACCTGTCGTGGCTTATTTATCCCATGGAGTAGAGTGCTTCTAGGGCCTCCTGGGGAGGAGGACGCGATCCAGCATCAGGTCGGTGTGAAGGGAGAGTGGCAGTTGGGGGGAGCCCAGGCTTCCTGGCCAGCGCCACCCCCCACCTGCCACTGGGGAACTCAGGTATCCCCCAGAGGAAGGCGGGTCTGAAGATGCCTCTGTGCCGGCCGGGGCCTGGCAGACAGACCCTAGTTATTGCAGGCCCCGTCCTCTTTTAGGCCTTTTGTTGTTGGGAAAGGAATCCGCAGAGGGTGAAGATCCCTGTGCATGAGGTGGGTTTCGTCCCTAGAGCAGCATCTTGCAGAAGGCATTCCTAGGCAGATTGTAGATCCTGTGAGCCGACCTAGCAACCACTTCCAGAACCTTCTTTTACATCCCTCTGTGTTGGTCCAGGGTCGTTGAACCTGATGGATGGAGGGACTCTTACCCTTTTTGCCCCCAGACAGTTTGGTTTGCATTCTCTTGGAGATTTATTAGTGGGAGACGTAACAGTGTTGACTTGATTTTTTTTTTTTTTTTTTTTTTGAGCTAGGGGGTGGAGTGAGGAGGAGGAGGAAGAGGGAGATTGTAGCTTGTCACAGACAACATGGTATTTTGAAGCCATGCCTGAGGGCTTTGCATTCACTCTGGGATGTAGATGCACGGGATTCACTTGACTGAGTTTTCCACGAGGAAGAAGGCAGAGAGAGCATGTTCCAGAATACATCAGGTTCTTTCAGCCCGGCAGCGTACTGGGGAGAGGGCATGCTGGCTCAGGGTCCTGGCTCTGCTTGGCTCCTCGAGCGCATCCCCGTGTCCGAAATAGAGTAGCAAGGGTTGTTGGGAGCTCTAAAAGCTATTAGAAAGCACAAGAGCTCAGTTCAGCGCGGGGCTGTGGGGCCCACCAGCCACATAGGTAGAAGGAACAGGGAAGGCCCAGGGCTCCTGGGAGGGCAGGAACTGTTCATTTTATGCATTCAGAACTCTGTGCTTCCTCTGGTGGGTGTCCTCAGTCCTCAGGCTTGGCTCTGGAAATGCTTAGGCAACTTCGCTAAGTTTAACCCAAATCATGAACCTGATAAGTGAAGCATTGAATCAGCCAGCAAAGGCATTAAAGCGTGATGTGCATAATCCAATTACACGTACTCTGGGAGGAAGATCCTCCCCATCAGCCTCTCCTGTAAGAGGCCCTACCTTCTGAGCACAGGGCACGGGCACTTGACACACGCGTGGAAGACGGGGATACACTTAGAGCCCGTGGGACACATTCTTTGACCATGCTTGTGGTCTGGCCTGAAATATTACAGGAGGGACCAGTACTCCCGGGTGGGCTCGGTTCCAGGCACTCAGCCCCCTCTTTGGGGGTTGGAGGTAGAAGGGGAGATTGTTGACTTCCTTTCACATCACGCATCGGATGGAGGAGTGTATTGGAAGGAGTCATGGAAACCAGAGATGGGCTGCAGCAGAGTGGTTAGCTCAGTCCCTTCTTGGAGGGTGGATTTGATTCCATTTCTCCCCACTTGTCACCCCCCCACTCACATGGTGCTGTATTTCAGCCCATCATCCTCTGAAGTCAGGGACGTGCCACAGGGGATTGAAGTGCAGCCTGGAGACAGCTGGTCGTGCACCGCCTGCCTGCCCGCAGAGAGGCAGGGGCCATGACATGGGACAGCAAGGCAGGTGCATCGTTGCCAGCCAACTCCCCCTGCCCTGCCGGGGAGAAAATTTTGTTTCACTCTCTTGCATCCGAGACTGTGATGAGCAGACGCCACGCCCAGCAAGCGCTGGCATCTGCCCTAGCCTCAAGAAGAGATAAGCCTTGGAGGTTGGCTCTTATGTCCCTACTCCCTGGAGCCTGCCGGCCCCTCCTGACTGTGCCTTCAAACCATACAAAGGACGCCTCTTTCTGGTTGTGCTTTTGTACTTGAAGATGAGAAGTATATGGAAATTTCCTTTTCCTCTGTTGCAAAGAAGACACTGATGTCTGACATACTACAGCAGTAAACTACCCCCTCGACCCCAGGCTTGGAAGCTCCGCAGCTTTGAAAGCCACGGTTCTCCAAACGGCCAATATAGCCTTTGTTCTGAGTTTCTCATGCCGGTTTGCAGGATCACATTTCCAGGAAGCAGGACACTCCGCTGTGCTCCTTGTCCCCATGAGCTGTTCTAGCTGTGTCTCAGCAGGCCTTGGATAAGAGGCACAGATCTGGGAGGTGGATGGTCACTGTTGGACAGAGCTGCTCTGCCGACTTAACTTCCAGCCTCTCTCCCTTGTCTGCCTTTTCCGACATTATCACGTACTTACCCAGTGGAAGTGCTGTGAGCAAACAAGCCAGCCGCCACTGGAGGTGCCAGGACAGAAAATACAAGGTTCCCATCTTCCTGGAACTCACAAATTGGCAAGCATCCCATAAAGATGAAAGAAATGGTTATATTTGTGATTCATGCATCGGTTTTTGCTAACGTTAACTGAGTACCTACTCGGCCTTGACATGCAGCATAATGCATGTGGTCCTCGCACGATGAGAAAACCAAGGCCCGGAGACTCGGTCCACTGACTCCTTCCTCTAAGGTCTCGCAGCTGATAAAGGGTAGAGCTGGACGCCTGCCTTAGCCTGTCTGGCCCCAGTGTCTGGGCTGTTAGGACTCAGCAGGGAGACATCGGTGCTGACCAGGAGGATGGCAAGGGCTTCCAGAGGAGGAGGCATTTGAACTGGGCAGGGCGTCCAGAAGGTTGGGTAAGAGCAGAGCTTCCCCGGTAAGGTAGGAATTGGGGTATTTGGAATGGTTCAACTGCGTCTTTCCCTGGGCACAAATTGGGAGCATCAGATTTATTCGTGGAGGGAGCCAGCCTTCTACCCTTGCAGCTGCTTTCCCTGAAGCTCCCCTCCTCCCGTCTCCCTCCAGTGGTCTTACCGGTTGTGTACTGTAAAAAGTGGATTAAATACCTCACTCCTTGCTTTCTGAGATTGTATGAAATAGTTAACACTGGCAAAATTAAAGGGCCTGTCAGCAACTGGTCTAAAACCACAGTGCTGCTGGCGGAGACCCATTTTTTAAGACTGGGCGTGTAGATAGAGTTGGATGGTTGGCCCACACCGGGGAATGATGGGTAGCCATTGGGAAGGACGTGTTGATCTGTACAGAACAGCCTCAAATGAAAATCCGGTTGTGTAGTAGTAGTAGTAAGGTTGGCAAGAGCCTATTTATTTAGGAATACGTTTACCATTTGTAGATTTTCGTAAAGGAAAATTCTAGAGAGTGGGATGGAAGGGTAATTTTTTAAGAGCGATATTTTGATCCATATTATATTTGATATATTCTGACTACACATTTTTTCCTTCTTGTAGTAAGACCTAACAATTATAATTTGTTTAAAGAGAAAAGGTAGGGGAGCTCAGATGTAAGCCTTCGGGTCCCAAGAAGAGCCTGAGTCACTGGGCTGGGCTGGGCTGGGTTGGGTCTCTGCCTGGGGTCCCCTGGCTGGGCTTTGTTTCTGTGCTGGCATTTCGGGGCAGATCTGGGGTCAGTGCCCACCAGCTGCTTCCATAAATCATCCAACAGTAGCTGTCCCAGCTCTGAGCAATGGCCACTGGTCCTGGCCTTTTACCCAGAGTTGCAAGAAAAGCCCTTGGGGGGCCAGGGGGTGGTGGTGGCCATGGTTGGCTTTAGCTTGCAGGTGAGCCCAGGTTTGCAGTTTGCAGCATAGTTGAGGGGAGAGTAAGGTTCTTAGGACCCCCTGACTGTAAAACTTAACTGCGTTTTAGGGCCTCCCCTCCAACCAGAACTGTAGACCTTCCCCCGTGTTCTCCTGTCTGCCAGCTGTGGCCTCCGAGCCAAGTTTATACTGACAGGCAAGCTTATCAGATTTTTACTCTTTGTCATCCCTACCAGCTCTTCTTACTTTGGGGGGTCTCCTTAAGAACACGCTTTGGATAAGAGGGGCGGTTGACAGATTTGAGTCCAGATCTCTCGCGCTAGTGGTTGAACCTGGCTGGTTCCAGCCCTCTCTGTGTCGGTTTGCCATCTGTAAAATGGGCACAAACCCTCCTTTGCCACCTGGGGTGCAAGGGTCAGAATATTTGGGAAGTGCCACACATTCACTCGGGCATCCAGTAAATGTTGGTTCCCTTCTCTTGTGCTCACTGAGGTAAATATCAGCATACCCAAGGCCCCAGCCACTCCTCAGAAGTATTTGGCTGCGGTGTAACCTGCCCCACAATTCCTGTGGTTCTTGGCACAAAATTAAGAACGATAAGATAAAGGTCGTTTTGTAGCGGCCGCTGGGGAGGGAACCAGGCTGCCCATGCCAGTCTGTTGGGTGTGGAATGCGGAGGGGAAAGAGAAATACCCTAGGGCTAGTGTGACTAGGGGTACCTGGGGGCTCAGGGAGCCGCGGAGCAGAAACCTGGCCTGGGGATTGTTACCGTTAATGTCCGTGATGATGACTGTACAGAGCTTGATGCAGGTGTAGGGATTTTAGAACAGTGCAGGGCCCGTTGTAAGGCCTCTGGTGAATGGTAGCTGCTGTTAGGAGATCACTTACTGAGTAGCCTGCCTGAGGTCACACAGCTAAGAACTACCAAAGCTGGGATTTGAATCCTGGGCTGTCTAGATCCAAACCTCCACTCCTGTTCCTCCGTTCTCCACTCTGATGTCCGGCGAGATAGCTGTCATTCTGCTGGCCCCATGCTCCCCTTGACCTCGGAAATTTTCTTCTATGGCCTGGCGCTGGCTTCGGCTAGCCAGTCTGGAGTTCCTGAGAATTAGGGAGGCTTCCCAGGATACGGGCTCAGGGTTGGGAGTCACTGGCTGTGAATGTTCAAAGGCATGCAAGCATGAGCAAGTGTGACGGCTGACTTAAAATTGGACCCCCCCCCTCCCCAGAGAGGGAGCCCTGATGACTCTTTGGTTTTTAAATGCATGCTGTATTTATCTCAGGCTTGGAAATGCACCCTGAGGAATTCATCCAAAACTGGGGAGAGGGGGGTGAGGGGGGATGGGTGGAGAGTTTGAAGACCAACATCTTGTGCCTTAATTGCCCTCAGTTAACGGACTTCCTTCAGCCAGAAAGCATGTGGACTGAGCTGGGGGGCAGAGGTTTGGGAGGGCATCCCCGCCCCCCCGCCCCCACCTCCAGCAGCCTCCCCCGCTGTCCCTGCTCAGCTGTGCTCACCACCCACTTCATTGCAGCAACAGCAGCTCCAGGCACAGCACCTCTCCCACGCCACGCACGGCCCCCCGGTCCAGTTACCACCCCACCCATCAGGTCTCCAGCCTCCAGGGATCCCCCCGGTGACGGGGAGCAGCTCCGGGCTGCTGGCGCTCGGTGCCCTGGGCAGCCAGGCCCACCTGACGGTGAAGGACGAGAAGAATCACCATGAACTAGACCACAGAGGTGCGGCCCAGAGCTGGGGCAGAGGGCGGGGCTGGGGCTCGGGGTGGGGTGGGGTCTCCGGTCGGTCCTCCTGCCAGGGGACACAGCAAGTGTTGTCAGCCTGGGGCCAGGAGTTAGCAAAAGATTAGGTGCCATCTGTTGAATGCCTAGAACATGGAAACCAGGGCCCCACCCTCCAATCCCTGCTCCGTGGCAGGCGGTCTCTGTTCCGGAAGAACTCTCCAGCACCCTCCCATCACCTAGCTACATGCTGCCCATCCTTAAAGGGCCAGCCCAATCCCGTTCCTTCAGGACACCTTCCAGTCTGTGCTGGGGGCCTTTTTCCAATTCCCATCAGCGTTGAAGAGCGAGAATTCCCCAGAATGAGCCCTTGGTTGCCATCCTCCCATATCCTACCCCTGGAGGAGGTTTCATCCTCCTTGAGATCATTAGTCCTCAAAGAACAGGGGCCAAGATCCTGGCTTTTAACTTAGCGTATGTGTCCCACCAACGCGGGTGCCTTGGGAAAGGTACACAGTTGGCCTTCGGGTAGAAAGCTGCAAGTCGACGGTCTTTGAGCAGAAGTAGTGATCACGCTATTGCAGGGAGGTGGTTGGAAAGACTTGGAAGTGGGACCCCAGCCTCCTTCACCAGGCCCTCGCCATGTGGACCCTGGGGGGCCCAGGAGGGCTTGGTTTGTTGGGGAAGGACACCGTCATGGCTCCCTCGCAGGCCGATTTCAAAACTTGCCACTTCATGTGGCCTGCCCTTAGATATTGTTTCCCAGTTTTTTTTTTTAAGATTTTATTTATTTATTCATGATAGACATAGAGAGAGAGAGAGGCAGAGACACAGGCAGAGGGAGAAGCGGGCTCCATGCAGGGAGCCCGACGCGGGACTCGATCCCAGGACTCCAGGATCAGCCCCTGGGCCAAAGGCAGGCGCTAAACTGCTGAGCCACCCAGGGATCCCTGTTTCCCAGTTTTATCGAGATATAGTAGACCTACAAAATTGTGTAAGTTGCAGGTGTACACCATGATTTGGTTGGCCCGTAGCTATTTACCAGGGCAGAGGGCCAGTGCCTTCCAGGACCCCCGGGTGCCACCCCATCCGGCCCAGGCCAGGGTGCACTAGGGTGGTAGCAGAACCTGGGAAGCATACCATGCTGTATGTCCACTTGGCGGAGGAAGAGGGTCTCCACACAACAGAGAGGGGAATCGGGGAGCTCGTGCTCGGCTGCGCAGAATAATCCGGGGCTTCTCTGCAAAGACCTACAGCATGGTGTTAGTTAAAAAACAAAAACGCCTCCCACGGTTCCTTTCTTTGTTTCTTTCTCAATCCCCAGATCCCAATCCCCAGATCCGCTAGGTGTTCTGCGTAGCATTACCCTTTCCAAACTTGTGGCTTGCAAAAAGGGCTGACCGATAATCTCCATGCCCTTCTTGGCATGTCAGGGAGAGCCAGGCCACAGGCCCCCACCCCACCCGGGACTGCTGGCCAAGGGGGGAGCATTGGGAATGGGGGGGGTTAATTTTCAAAGTGGGAAACGTCACCTAATGGCCCTGCCTTGGCTGGCCCACAATGACTCAGAGGGCTAGGACTGCTGCCCATTTTAAAATGCATGAACTAGCAAAGCATAGAAGCCAGCTGCATGAGACTGATCTTTTTCCCTTTTTTTGTCTTTTTTTTTGTCTTGGGGGGGCCTGTCCCTCCTCCTGTCCGGGCCTTCGGTCCCTGAAGAAAGAGAATCCAGCGCGGTAAGTGTCAGCACTTGGGAGCCTTGGAGTGTGTTTGGGGTGCTGGGAGGAGGAGGGGGGGGGGGGACCGCGTGGGGTCCTGGCGGGTGGGGTGGTGGTTGTCATGAAACAGGAGTTGCCACCTGCTGGGAGTGACCTTCGGTTGGGGGGAACCTGTCATCTCTCCAGGCTTCCCTTCCATCATTTGGCAAATGGGTAGCTTTAAGTGAGCTCTAACCCTCTTTTTTAGGAGAGGTGATTAACCAGAGAGGGCAGCTGGCCAGTCCGTGGAGTCCCCGGGTGGCCCAGGGCCCTGTGTCCTGGGCAGGGTTGCTTCCCTCCTCCCAAGTGGGCAGCCGCCCCCCCTATGATCCTGTAACTCCCCACTTCCTCCAAACGCCTGAGGTTTCTCCTTGCTCTGGGCTTTAACTTGGTTTAAGAAAGTGCTAGCGAGCAAGCATTAAGGCCAGGCTGTCTGCGTGTCTGCCAGCTTTGAGATTTGTTGTAAATCTTTCTGATCACACTGAGGCTCAGAGGTTCTGTTTCAAGTGAATAAGCCTTCTGAATAAGCACAGTGGAGTCTGGATAAAAAAAATCCTCCAGCGATTAGCAAAGCTATTTTATTCCTCATCGCTGTCCTTGTATCTGGGGCCATCTAATCTGTTAGGATGGCTTTGGTTATTACCTCGTGTTAAGTAGGACTTGGAAGGTCGGGCAGTTAACTAACCATCTAGACGGCAGCTTCCTCGGGCAGCTCCCTCCCGACCCCCTTCCCTCCCGGCCCTCCACCAGGCTGACTTTTTTAACCTGCCAATTAGCAGCAGTGCTCTCTCTTCCCCTCTCCACCTGCCCACGTGCTCAGGAATCTGGGTGCACGTTTGGGCCCGGCGATGGCTAGGTACGTTGGGAAGGGAAAAACTGAAGCTGAAAATCCATTTTGATTGCTTTTAAGTAAATGTTGATCCTCAGGAGGTGGCATTTTTGGGGAGGTGTTCGGCCTCGGTGGGAGTGGGGGCTGGACTGGACCCCCTCCAGGCCTGGGGTCTAGTCACCCAGGGGGACCCACTTCATGGGATGCCCGGTCTCGGAGCTTCAGTGTCTGTATCTGGGACACGTGCATATTCCTGCCCAGCCAGCCTTGTAGCAGAACCCAGCATCAGGAGGTGACCCGGTTAACAAGTAGCCGCTGCCGAGTGACACTGGGGTTTGAGGCCCGACACCCTCTGTCTTCACATTGTCGTCCTCCACATTGCTGTTTGCATTTAGCTTTGTACCCCAGTCCTCCCGGGGAGCCCCCAAGAGCCGAGCTCCTCACTCAGCAGCGCTGGTCCACACCCATGCAGGGCGGGCTGGGAGCCGAGGAGGGCACCCTGGGGTCCCTGGAGAGCCCTGTGAGAGTGAGTCCAGACCCCATCCATCCCGGGGCCCCGGGGCAAGTGAGGCAGCGGCGGGCCTGTGTGCCTGTGGCCCTGGTGGCGGAGGCCGTGCAGCCTGCAGTAAGCAGCCCTCTGCAAACCAGGTTGTCAACAGATGAGGCCCCCGCAAGAAGGACAGGGCTGCTGCGGCCGCGCAGAGCAGGGGGTGGCAGGCAGGGTTGGGGGCGGGGGGGCGACGGCTGGACGGGCTGGAAGCGGTCCCAGAGGGGTTAGTCTGGAGTCCAATTAGAGGTAGCTTCATTCATATTTCCTTGCCTCGCCGAAGCAATAAAAAATACTTAGTTTTTTGGCCGCCTGCCAGCCAGAGGCGGGCTGGATCGATGCCGCTAAATGCCTGACATGACTCTCTCCGGTAGCAGCGAGGGTTTTCAGCCTGACTGCAGGAGAAGAAAGGGCTCGCTGTTCTCCCAGCCACGTACCGGGTCGCCAGGAGAAACCCGAGCAGCTCCCCCCTGCCAGGGAGAGGGGAGAGGAGGGGAGGGGAGGGGAGGGGAAGGGGGAGAGGGGAGAGAAGACAGGGGAGAGGGGAGGAGAGGGGAAGGGGGAGAGGGGAGAGGGCCCAGCCTGCTGCTTAGCGCAGTGGCCACCATCGGAGGAAATGAAATGCGGTGATTTTTCCGCCGGGCTCGCAGCGGCTAATTGAATCGCGGCCGAGCGCTCCTGCGCGGCTGCGGGGAAGGCCGGGCCGCGCTTCCATTAGAAGCTCCATTTTTTCTTCAAGGCTTGATAACTCTGCCATTTTAATTTGCTTCGGGCAGAAACCTGGCAGGGAAGGGCTGCCCAGAAACCGGCTTAGGAAAGGAAATGAAGTTGTACGGCTGGCTCCCACACCGCCTCCCCTTCCACCCACCCTGGCCCCCCAAACCCCGGCTCTGGCCTCCAGGAAAGTGGGGGAGACGGGAGGGGCCTCGGGGTGCCCTTCTCTACCCACGTCCCGCTGCGTCCCCGCCGTGGCCATGTCCTGCACATCTGTGTGCGTGGGGATGTGGCTGGACCAGCCTGCCCGTGCCCTGCGGTCTGGGTATCGTAAGCCCCCAGAGCGGAGACTAGGTCTGGCTCGTTCCTCCATCCCTGGCCCCCAGCGCCAGGCCCGATCTAGGGGAGGTGATCAGGAAAAGGGGGTGGAAGTAGAGTGTGGTTTCTTAGAAAGAAGCAACCCCCAGCAGGCACCTAGAGAGGCATTGCTTCTGATGCTCTGCAGCCCTGCGGGGCACGGGTTTGCTGGCAGGTACCCCTAGTGGCGGCTCCTCCCTCCCTGGCCCCGCAGCCCCGTGCAACATGCGCCGTTCCTGGCACCCCGAGCCAGCCGACCGCCTCCTCTGTGGGGTGTTCTCCTGCCTGCCTTTATGCCTTTTCCCACCTTTCAGAGGGAGAGGCTTCACGAAGTTGCAGGTTTTGTTTCTTTATAACCCTGCTGCTTCACTGAAGTGGCTGGAGGTCGGGCAGTGGAACAGTAGGACGTGCATGCAAAATGCCAAATTGCCCACCTGCATGTAGAAGGCCCACTGTCCCCGCTCCCCGTCAAGCTCCCCATTCCAGTAGGGTCCAGCCGATGAAGGATGGCATGTGGCCCCTGTGTGTCCGCAGAGGCCCATCTTTCACGACTCGGTGCAAATTTTGTTTGTCCCTTCTTTGAGCAGATATACGTGGCCAGCCCAAGGTGGGCGGTGAGGGAGTTGTGATCCGGCCCCCACAGAACAGACAGTCTCACAGGCCAGAAGGCAGAGAGCTCGGTGCAGGTCCATTCACTTCGTGGCAGCATCATAGCTACAGAAGAGAATTGTGCTGCTCCCAGGGCGCCCACCCTTCCAGGGAGGCCCATTCTGGAGAGCTGGGAAGGCTGCTCTGGCGAGGCTCCGATGGAGGGGAGCGTAGCAGGACACACACACCTCCACTGACCTCATGGGACGATGTGCACGAAGTGCTCACGCTGAATCTCCTTCTTGTTTCCAGAATAACTCCGTGTCGCCCTCAGAAAGCCTCCGGGCCAGTGAGAAGCACCGGGGCTCTGCAGACTACAGCATGGAAGCCAAGAAGCGGAAAGCAGAGGAGAAGGATAGTCTGAGCCGATACGTACGTGTAGGGGCACCGTGGCCACTGCTGGGTCTGAGGGAGCTGGGATGTGGGACAACCCACAGGCCTGACTCGTGGGTGCAAGTCAGAGGCCCAGGGGAGGACGGGCTGTGAGCCCCGGGGCCACAGCCAGGATGGGGAGCAGCTGAGGGAAGAGCTGTGGGCCAGGGCACAGGCAGGCAGGGCGGCCCCGTGCTCCCCTCATGGCCCTCCCAGACCCTGGTCTGCTCCAGTGGGCCGTCCCTGGTGCCCCCACACTTTGACCCCACAGTGGGTCAGCCTGTGCAGCATGAGAGCTGAGACCGAGGGAAGGGGGCCATGTGATGCCAGGCCCCGTCCAGCCACGTTGCCGCTTGTGGCTCTAGATGGGTTCCCCAAGTGCCTCGGCTGCATTTCTGGGAGACGAGGCTGATCACGCCTCTTGCACGGAGTGGTGGAAGCCCTGACACGAGGCTAGCACATTTCCTTGTCAGCAATGGTGGCTGTGAAGCTTCTGGAAGGAGCCAAGTTAAAGGGGCTCAGAAGTACCATAACGGGGCAGGTGTGGGTGAGGCAGCCAGGAGGTGTGAGAGGTGACCTGGAACAGGGCCGGGGGCTCGGCGAGCAGAAGGCCCATATTGATAGACCAGACCAGAGAGGAGAAGGCGTGGACTGTGGGGCTTGGCTCTGGCTTCCGATTCCAGCTGGTGGGAGCAGGGGGTGCTTCAGGCTCAGTCTGGGGTGTGGTGAGGGTGGCCCCCTGACCAGCTCCTCTCTCGGGGTGCAGGACAGTGACGGAGACAAGAGTGACGATCTGGTGGTGGACGTTTCCAACGAGGTGAGCACGGACGGGCCCAGGCTACAGCATGCTCGGTTTGGGGTGGTTTCAAGCGGTTCCTCCCCTGACTGAGAGCTGCTGGGTCCCGGCTGCTGTACCAACAGTTGGCAGCCTGAGCAGGGTGGCGAGGCCTCTGGTGTCGGGGCATCAGGCTGGTCAGGAGGAGGAGGGCAGGGCTTGGCCGCATGGTGGCTGGGGTTCCTGGGATGGAAAACCCGGGGGGAGAGCGCAACCATGCCCCAAAGATCTCCGGCGAGGGCCAGCTCCTGCTCCCCGTGGTCCTCCAGGTCCACTCCACTCTCCCACCACCCCCTGGGACCTTGAGGGTGTAGGGGTCCTGAGGCCCCACTGCCCAGATTGGAGTCCTGAACTTGGGTTTGATCCTGGGCTGGTCACCGTCCCCCACCCCCACCAGGCCCCGGTCTCCCATCTGTGGGATGAAGGGGTGAGACCAGATTTGTGAGAACTAGTCGTCCCGCTTTGGGGCCCTCATCCCTCTCAGCCATACTGCTCTCCCCATCAGTGTGTGCACTCCCTTCCCGTCCCCAGCGCAGGGAAGGCTCCCGGCTGGTTGTTGCCTTTACTGCATCTCTGCACCCTTTGTGCTTTTAGGACCCAGCGACGCCCCGGGTCAGCCCGGCACACTCCCCTCCTGAAAATGGGCTGGACAAGGCCCGAGGCCTGAAAAAGGATGCCCCCACCAGCCCTGCCTCAGTAGCCTCCTCCAGCAGCACACCTTCCTCCAAGACCAAAGACCTTGGTCATGTATGTGGGGGTTGCCTCTGGCACCGCAGAAGCAGAGGGCTAGGGCAGGTGGGGTGGAGGAAGAAGGTTCTAGAAAAGGGACAAACTGGAGTGGTCGTAATTAGAGGGCAGAGGGGTGGAGTACAGAGAACACGGATTGGGGTGTGTCCCCCCCCCCACCCCCCCTGTTTAGATACTGGCTTTCCCCACTCACTGGCTGGGCCCTGTGGTACCAGTTCATGTTTCCAAGCCTCGGTTACCGCATCTGTAAAATGGGAACCATCACCGTAGTCCCTGCCACGTAAAGTTGGGTGAGAATTGAGGGGCTTTTGGGCAGGAGATTGCAAACTGGAGCTGGCACTGGGTGTTGTGGCCAGCTCCCAAGTGCCCAGCTCTTGAGAGAAAGGAATCTTCTGGTCTTCTCTCTTCAGAATGACAAATCCTCTACCCCTGGGCTCAAGTCCAATACACCTACTCCGAGGAACGATGCCCCGACTCCAGGCACCAGCACGACCCCAGGGCTCCGGTCAATGCCGGGCAAACCTCCAGGCATGGACCCGATAGGTATAATGGGTAGGCACGATGGGGCTGGGTCGCCGTGCTGGGGGGGCGGGGGTGTGCCCCGGGTTGGACCGGAGCTGCATGGACGGGCCGGAGCACCAGGCAGTGTGTGGGAGTTGGGGCTCTCCCAGGGCCCGCCTCCAGGGGGACTCCGTGGTCAGGTTTGAGGAGGACGTGGACACCTGGTGTGTCAACACTGGTGGCAGGGCCTTCCGGGGCGCTGTTGGACTCGGCGTGTGGCAGGAGCTTCAGATGGGCCAGGACCCCCATGGTCTGACCCCATCTGCATCATTAGTTCCGTAGGACTCTGAGCCAACACCCTTCTCTGGGCCTCCGTGTCCTGCTCTGTAAAAAGAGATGGGCACCACCCTCAGCTTGAACCTTCTTGGACTGTGAGGACCTGGGTCCCAGGTTGATGGGTTCAGTCCAACTGCCTGGAACAGGCAGCTTTCGAGTGCAGAAGACCTGCAGCTGGGCTGGGAGGCATCGTGGTGGCCCGAGCTTTGTCCGGGTCGGGAGGGGCGGGCACGCTCCCCCTGAGGATCTCCCCCCGGTTGACGCCCGCCTCCTTGCAGCCTCGGCCTTGCGCACGCCCATCTCCATCACCAGCTCCTACGCGGCCCCCTTTGCCATGATGAGCCACCACGAGATGAACGGCTCGCTCACCAGCCCGAGCGCCTACGCCAGCCTGCACAACATCCCGCCGCAGATGAGCGCGGCCGCCGCCGCCGCCGCCGCTGCCTATGGCCGATCGCCAATGGTGAGCTTTGGAGCTGTACGTAGACCTTTTGGCTCCTTTTGGGGGGACTGGGCAAGAAGCGGGGAGTTGGTGGAGGTTGTTAGGCAGCTGCCTCTGGGGTAGACTGTTTATTAGGAAAAGAAAAGGAACGTAGACTTTGGGGTCAGTAGACCTGGATCCCCACCCCCTGCTCACCCCGGTAGTCGTCTTGTGACATCACACAACTCAGCCCTCCCACTCTGCCTACCCGGTGGGGGGTGTCTTTTTCCATCTGAGAAATGGGGCTGCTCCCTCTTTTTCTGGGCTCTATGGGGATGGGAACCCCAAAATGAGTCCAGTGACTTCCACATAGCCTGGGTTTGGTAAAAGAGGCTGCTCGCATACCAAGAATGAGTTCAGTTTTGGGTCAGCAGAGAGGGGCTCTTTTCCAGGAGACGGTTTCTCTCCTGGGCCGCCTCCTCCCCATGTGATGGGCCTACTGAACGCCAGGGCAGGAATGAAGTGGGGTTGCCCCAGAGAGCTGAGGGTGTGGGGATCAAGAATACTGGCTCAGAGTTGGTGGGTCTGGACTGCCCCCTGTCTCTGCCACCTGTCCTGGGCCAGACACCCGCTGCCCGGGGCAAGAGGGAAAACAGGCCCTCCTCTGCTTGGCTGTCTTCGGGTCTTGAAGAGGCAGCTCTGTGTGGGCAGGACCTAGGATGTGGTGAGGGAAGAGGCCGGGGGCGGGACGCATGGTGGCCTTCCTCACTAAAGCCTGGCCTTGTCTTGACTTACAGGTTGGCTTTGACCCTCATCCTCCCATGCGGGCCACCGGCCTGCCCTCAAGCCTCGCCTCCATTCCTGGTGGAAAACCGTAAGTTCTGTCTGTGTTCACTGCATGCTGCCTGGGGAAAGCACACAATCCCCCACCCCCGTCCCCACTACCTGAGAAGCTGTCTGCCCTCTAGAGGTGCTCACAGACCAGGTGGTAGCCCCAGGAAACGGCTGCCTGGCCACACTCCCCATCAGCCCTGGGGCTCCTGCTGAATGGGAGGCGAGGGTGTTGGGGAACGCTGCATCGGATGGGGCCTCCATAGCCAAGTGATGTGAGCTGCCCTGGCCTCGGGAGCTCCTCTGGGTTTCAGCTGCTGGAAACACCCCCAGCTGGCACCCACGGTGCCCTAAACAGTGGGAAGACGGTGCTGGTTCACCCCAGGCTCCGTGATTCACCCTTGGGGAGCAGACATATTTCCCTCCCTCTTACCCCTGGGCTCGTAAAGGAAAGGGTCACCTTCAAGCTGAACCCTTCCCAGGGGGATTCGTAGATGGTAAGAAAGGACACTCCAGGGCACATGTGAGGCTAATCACATGGTCTGGAGCCGAGGGTGTGTGAACAGGAGCAGAAGTCAAGCCTGGGATCATAAGCAAGTCCCCTACCCTGGTAGAGTCAGGCCAAGAAGGTTGGGGTTACTGGGTTCCCTAAGATTTGGGGACTGGGGCCTGGAGGTGGGCCAGTCGGGATGGTGCTGTCTGACCTGGGCAGGACTCTGGCGGCTGAGCGGATCGGAGGTGACACAAGGGACGTTCGCCCTTTCAGAGCGTACTCTTTCCACGTGAGTGCCGATGGGCAGATGCAGCCCGTGCCCTTCCCCCACGACGCCCTGGCCGGCCCCGGCATCCCACGGCATGCCCGGCAGATCAACACGCTGAGCCACGGGGAGGTGGTGTGCGCCGTGACCATCAGCAACCCCACACGGCACGTCTACACTGGTGGCAAGGGCTGCGTGAAGATCTGGGACATCAGCCAGCCGGGCAGCAAGAGCCCCATCTCCCAGCTGGACTGCCTGGTGAGGACCCAGGACTACAGGCCTCCCTGGCTGGCGGAGGGGCAGCCCTGGCTGGGCCGCAGAGCAAGCCGGCTGACCTCTTCGGGCCTGGGTTTACCATCCTTAAGTGAAGATGATTCCGAACTTCCTGGGGTTTGTGACGAAATGCACGAAAGATCGAAGGGTTGTGGATGAGGGAGGGGTCGGCCTGACACCTGCCGTGAGTGAGGGCCGGATGTGAGCCGGGGTGGGGAGAGTGCTTGGTGCCGCTGGGTGGGCCGAACTCAACGTTGCCCCCTTCTCCCTCCAGAACAGGGACAACTACATCCGCTCCTGTAAGCTGCTCCCCGACGGGCGCACGCTCATCGTGGGCGGCGAGGCCAGCACGCTCACCATCTGGGACCTGGCCTCGCCCACACCCCGCATCAAGGCCGAGCTGACGTCCTCGGCTCCCGCCTGCTACGCCCTGGCCATCAGCCCCGACGCCAAAGTCTGCTTCTCCTGCTGCAGTGACGGGAACATTGCCGTCTGGGACCTGCACAACCAGACCCTGGTCAGGTGAGGCTGCGATGAGGAGCAGAGGGTGCTCGTGCTCAGGAAGGTTGCGCTGGTCGTAATGGGGACCGGCCTATCCGAGGGGCTGATGGCTGTGGGGTGGCCACAACGGGGTGGGCCAGGACACCTAGGTGAAGAGACAGCCTGGCCTGCCTTGTGCGAGGGGGCGGCCACCTGTCGGGTGCTCGGCCTGGGCAGAGGATGGAGGAGAGCTGCAGAAGGTTCTGGGAAGAGGGGAGCGTGGAATTCAGAGCAGTGGAGACAAGCAGAGGGGGAGGACTGAGGAAGGAGGGAAGGCATCGGGACCAGGTCGGAGCAGTGTCACGTGGTGGTTATCGTGGGGCCTTGGAAGCAGCGGCCCAGTGTGACTCTGCCCCCGTTACAGCCTCGTGCAAGTCACTCAGCTCCCGGGTCTCCGTTTCCCGTGTGTGAAGCGGGCATGGTGAAGGCCGTCCTCAGAGTTAGCGCGCCGTGCAGGGCAGTGTGCCTGCCCCCGAGTCGGCCGTCGGTACACGCTGGCTGTCTTTGTGGCTCGTAGTAGCATCCCGCTTGTGTGTGGCCTCGGCCCCACGGCCCGGGCAGGGGGAGAGGGCCTGCCTGTGGGAGGAGACCCAGGCCCGGCTCCGCTGCAGGCTCACCATGGTCCACCCCGTTCTGGGCCTCAGTTTTCTCTTCTGCTCAGACACAGCTCCCTTGGATGGCTGCCAGCTTGGCATTTGGTTCCATGGGATTCACCCCGTCTCCCTGCTTGGCCTTTGTAGGCAGTTCCAGGGCCACACGGATGGGGCCAGCTGCATAGATATCTCCCATGATGGCACCAAGCTGTGGACTGGAGGCCTGGACAACACCGTGCGCTCCTGGGACCTGCGGGAGGGTCGGCAGCTGCAGCAGCATGACTTCACGTCCCAGGTGAGCGCTCCCCTCCCCTCCCCCAGGGCAGCGTGTTGTTCCCTTCCCTTTGGGGGTCCCGATGGCTGGGTCAGGGGACAGGGGGCCCTCACAGCTGGACATTGCAGATGGACCTAAGACCAACCTCAGCCAGCTTGGAGGGCTTCCTGGAGGAAGCAGCAATAAAGTAGAACTGACAAGGCCCTGGAGTTGGGCGCACTCGACCCAGCTGCTCAGATCTGATTCTCGGCTCTGTTGTTGAGCACTGTGGCCTTGGTTTTCTCCCTCGTGGGATGGGCATAGTAGTAGCTCCCTTGTACGTCTGGCGTGAGCGCCTAAGGTGGTCCCTCTCGAAGCCTTAGCCATAGCCTGGCTCAGAAAATGTCTTATGAGCATTAGGGAGCCTGATTCTCCGTCATCGTTTGTGTTACTCATTTAAATATTTTAGCTGTACGTGTGTAATATTTCAGTGTTTTTTCAGTTTTTTTTTTTTAAGAAAGGCAAAAGTCACAGTAACTTTGAAAGAGAAATGCCTGTGGCATCTCTGAGTTGGAAGGCTGGCTCTGCCGCTTATATTCTAGTCAGCAATCTCTGAACCTCTAATTCCTCACCCCTAAGAGGCATTCTGGGGATGACGGAGAAGGGGGGGCTTGGCCTTGAAAAGGGCACGTGGGGAGGTGATGGGGGGGCAAGGGGCCCCTGCGCTCTGGGGGTCTTTGAGAGGAGAGGCCCCTGGGGCCCCAGTGGGGGGCAGGGTGTGGGGCCGAGGAGCTGAGCCTGCGCCGCCCCTTGCAGATCTTCTCACTGGGCTACTGCCCCACCGGGGAGTGGCTGGCCGTGGGCATGGAGAGTAGCAACGTGGAGGTGCTGCACCACACCAAGCCTGACAAGTACCAGCTACACCTGCATGAGAGCTGCGTGCTGTCCCTCAAGTTCGCCTACTGCGGTGAGCCCCAGAGCCCGGAGCCCAGGCAGCCTGGCCTGCCCGCTCTGTGGAGGAGGGACCCGGGGGAGCCGTGGCTTGGATGGAATCCAGCCTCCTGACCCCAACCGACCGCTGTCATGCCCCCCGCCCTGCCCCCCTGTCTGCATCCAGGGGATACCAAACGCCCAGGGGGCCAGGTCAGAGCCAGTGGTTGCTGGCCTGGGGCAGAGGAACAGCGAGCGCTCAGCCTCCCGGCCCTTCCTCCAGGCGCTGAGGCTGCTGGGAGGCTCGGCTCTCTCCTCCGCTGACCGGCTGTGCAACCCCGGGCACGGGCCCCTCCGTGGCTCTGAGGGGGCAGCGCGCATTAGCACAAGCCGAGCCCTGGCAGCGTGCCTGCCGACCCCCAGCTGCAGCTCACTCTCCAGGCCTCAGGGTGCTGCTGTTTCTAGTGCCTCTGCCGCCTTCCCGTAGCAAAACCGAGAAGGGTCAGTGGACTGATGGCTCGAAAATGCACCTTGTGGGGAAGCGTGATGTCTGTGATTAGCTGTACATCCTCCCTCTCCCCATCCCAGCCGCGCCCTTGCCTCCCCTCCCCCGTGATTACAGAGAAAGGCGTCCTGTGGGTGTCTGTGAGTCAGGGGTGTCGCTTGCGAAATGCCCCCTGCCAGCCGAGAGTCCAGCTCAGCGCTGGTTGGCAGTTCACACCACATCTCCAGGGCAGCGAGCCACAAAGCTGACGCTCCCTTTGCCTCCCTTTGCCTCCCGCCTGTAGGCAAGTGGTTCGTGAGCACTGGGAAAGACAATCTCCTCAATGCCTGGAGGACGCCGTACGGAGCCAGCATATTCCAGGTACCACACACCACCCGGGCGCCCCAGAGCTCTGCCCATGGGGATGGGGGTGGTGGGAGGCAAAGCAGGACTTGCCCTGGGCCCTTCCAGCCCCTACCTCATGGGGGGTCCAGAAGGGGTTCCCCAGAGCCAAGGCCTTGGACACACAGTGGGACACACGCTGCTGCCCGTGGCGTCTGACACATAGGGCAAGAGCTTTTAAGTGGGTAGAGGGGTGCTGCTTGTAGGATTTCTAGAGCAAGGGGGAGTCATGCTCTTGGCTCTGGCCTGTGCGCTGAGCACTCATAGGTGCATTGGTCAGCTCTTTTCAGAGCAGTGTTACCTGATGTTCAAGTAAGTTTGTGCTTCATCTCAACACCTCAATGTAAGGAGTGAGGGAGGGGCAGGAGAGGAAGGGTCTGGAAAGAGGTGGGAGAGCGGGAAGAGGCTTTTCATGATTTTTCAGGATCTGGGTCCCCACATAACGCTCTGTCTCGCGCAGACACAGTCTTGACTGCACGCACACACACCGCACACACAGTGCACACACAACGTGCTCGTGTGCTCCCAGCAGACAAGCCGCTTTCGGGGTCCACACTGGGTGGGAGTGTGTGTGGCGTCTAGTGTGTCACGTGTAGCCATCAGAGTCTCCATAGTTACACTGGATGCTTCGGGTCGGGTGTAGGTCTCTCCCTGGCTCGGCAGGCTGAGGCTCGGTCCCACTGATGCCCGCGCTCCGCTCGCGAGTGCTCCTACCTGTCTGTAGGTAAACGCCAAGGAGAAGGCCGTGTTCCGGTGTCCTCTTTCCAGCCATACCACTCTGAGATACCCAGGGTCCCGTTAATGAGCTTTCCCTGGTGGAAGGGCAGGAGGACAGGGCATCTGTCCCTGAAAGTGCCTCCGCAGGCTGCATTGGGAGGCCCTGCTGGGTGCGCTGGGGGCTGGAGCTCCAGGGCCAGCTACAGAGGAGGGGGTGAAACGCAGATAGCTCGGGAATCGTGCTGAGTTCCAAGAAAGTGAATTCCTGCCTTTTTCTCTCCCCCCCGCCCCCCACCCTCCTGCCTGTCCTCGCCGCCTCCACCATCCAGTCCAAGGAATCCTCGTCTGTCTTGAGTTGTGACATTTCGGCGGATGACAAATATATTGTAACAGGCTCTGGTGACAAGAAGGCCACGGTTTATGAGGTCATCTACTAAAGCAGGACTCTCACAGGGCTGTCAGACTCCGGGAGAAACGGACTCGGCGGTGACAGGGCCACCCCGCGAGGGGGCCCGAGGTGGCGGAGGCTGGCGGCGGGCGGCTGGGCGGTCCAGGGCTGCGCTCCGGCAGGCCGAGAGGGCGTGCCCTCCACGCCCTGGACCCCCGCCCCCGGGCACGGACTCCAAGGGATGGCTCTCCTCCCCCGTCCACAACCCTGGCAGATGCTACAAGTAGATTTCTTTGGAGGCTTGGGGCCGCAGCCCCCCACGGACGCCCCCCTCGTGAATCTCCCGTCTTTCCTTCCCGTTTCTTGGGCTCTGGCCCCCCCTACCCCGCCCTGGGTCGGGGACACCGGAGCAGACCACGTGTTTGTGCTGGGGGAGGGGGGGGACCTCATTTTCCCCGATTGTGCGGCGCACAACATTTGTGAAAAATGTAAATAACAGACTTGTCTATCTCGGACTGGTCAGTGGGGGAGGAGGCCCCTTCCCACCGAGAACGCTAGCGGGAAGCGCTAGCCGTGTACTTCGCCTGCTGTATTTGTAACCCACTCGTGGTGGTGGCTTTTTTTTTTTTTTTTAAGGGACATCCCCATCTGAGAAGGGGAGGCCGGGGAGGGCGAGCCCAATGGAGGGGGGGAGGAGCAGAGGAAGGGAGCTACTGCAGGTGACCAGACTGAGCGGGAGGGCCCCCCCCCCCCGGCACCTGTGCTCCCCGCGGACTTGGGGGGGCTGCCCAGGGCCTGTCGGGACCCGCGGGGGCTGCACCCACGGCCGGGCAGTGCATGTGCGGGGCCAGCCCTGGCTGACGAAGGTTGGATCCTCTGCGGCCTCCTGCACTCCCCTCGCTCTCTCTCAGGGGTCCCGCTCTCTCTCTCTCTTTCCTTCTGGCCTCTCTCTCTCTCTTTGGTGCGCACTTGGTCACGGTGATGAGAGGTGGAGGTGCAAAGGAGCTCCACCTCTGGCCCTTCTTGATCTTCGGACACAACCTGAAAAGGACAAAAAAGTTAGCGGAAAGCCTAGCGACTCAGCTCAGGGAGCTACCAGAGCAAACTAGCAACTGATGTGGGTGCTTTTTTTTTTTTTTTTTAATTTGAATAAAAAGAATTAGAATCGCTGTCCTTTATAAAATGCCTTCTCCCCCCTTCCTGCCTCTGATCCCCATCCTCCTCTCTCCCCGGAGGGGACGAGTGTCATCATCCCACTTGGGTTGTGAGTCCCGAGGGATGGTCTCCCCTGGCCCGGCCCTGGGCAGCACAGTGGGGCCGAGGGGACCCGGGGGGTCGGGTGGGGACACCGATCCTGACACTGTGGCCACTCCTTGTGCTTTGTCTCTTTTGGTACCAAAATGTTCCGAGGTATTAGGATTTGGGTTTGGTTTGTTTCCCCCCCGTGCCCCCCCCACCCCCGTTTTCTCGGTCTTTTTTTTTTTCTTCTTCTTCTTTTAAGGAAAAGCTAAAGGCCGGTGTGAGTCCTGGTGGTGGGCTCTCCATGGATGTAGCATATGGAAGATAATTTTGATACTGCATTTTTATGGATTATTTTATAATGTGTGATTCTTTCTGGTGAGAAGGAAGGAAGGGGCCCCAGTGGAAACTGCTGGTCTTCAGTGATCTTGCTCCAGGCGAGCAGCTCCCCCGTCGTGACCCAGAGGCCACCGAGACTGGCCCGGGCACCGTGTACCTTTCCGAGGTTGGGGAGGGGCCCTCTAGAGTATTTCTCTGTCTTTCTCTGGGTCTCAGATGTTCATCTGCCGTGTCTTGTTAAGGCTCTAGCCACAAGGGAGGGTGAGGGTAGAAGAAAGTTGATTCCTGAAGAAAAAAAGAAAATGAAAAGTCATTGTAATGAGCTGTTTTTATATTTTTAAAAGTTGCTATTTAAAGGTTGGTTTGATTGTTGTGTTTTAATTGCCTCCACCCCCCCCCCCCCCACACACACACACCCATTGGTCAGTCAGTCCTCCCCAAGAAGAGGCCTGGGGCCACTGTCAGTCACCCTCATGCCCTGCCTGGATTCTGGGTGATGTCCTGTGTCCTCCCTAAACAGGAGTTCTTCTCATTTCAAAGCACTTCCCGTGCTGCCCCCAACCCCTAAAAGTCTGATCAAGACCCCTGAAGGTGTGATCTTGCAGGATGGTGAGCGGGGACTGTGCTCCATGCCTCCCCAAACTCCGAGGAGTGGCGGTTAGGAGTTGGGATTTCCTCTGGACATGTGGGCAGGACAACGTTCCCAGAGGCGAGGACCGCAGGTGTCCACCAAAGTCTTAAGACAGCCATCAGTGCAAAATCTGTTGGCAAAATATGAGATGGAAAGAACTTCAAGTGTCTGTGAACATCTGGACTCCGGAAGCCTACACCATCTTAAATTTAAAGTTAGATGTTGTAAGGAGAACTTCAACCTCTAGTTCACAAAGGGGTTTGCAGAAGGGGTACGGTAGGAGATGCAGGCCAGTGCCCCCGGGGAGGCAGGGCTGGGCTAGGGCGCTCCCTAGGCTCTGGGATTTCCTGCACCCCTTAAGAGAATTGTCTCCTAAAGCTGGAGACTGACATGGTTTCCAGCTCCTTATTTGGTCAAAGTCCTTCTAAATCACAATTACACACACACACACACACACACACAAAAGGGATAACTTAACATTTTAAAAAAGGAATTACAGTTGGAAAAAAAGCACAGTCTTTGTTAGTCTAGGGAGACAGCTGGACCGCATGCACAGAGGGGTTGTCCTGGCGGAGATGTCCACTCAGGCTTCTAGAGGAGAAGCTTCCAGCAGGTAGAAGAATGCTGATCTGAGACCGCAGTGTGGCTAACAGCTCTGTATTGATTGCGTGGACTTCAGTAAAACATCACACTCCTCTCCACATTTATGCATTGAAGCCGAGGGCTAGAGGGCCAGATGGGGGGGCTCTGGCCAGAAAATTCTGTGTGTGCCCAGGACCCGCCCGGGGATTGCCCACCGGTGCTGAGATAGGAGTTGGGCTTGCAGGCCTCGATGAGAGGAATAGGAACCTATCAGAACGCTCACCTCCAGTCTTGTCCCGCAGAGGTGGCTACGACCATTTCTGAGAAGAGGGGGTAACTTCTGGAAAGCGGTACCCAGAATTCCCGGGCACGGTCAAGGAGGTAGAGTCGGCCAAGAATTGGTCTCGATCATAGATGCTCACAGTCGAGGGTGGGGAGACCACACAGCCCCTCGTTTGTCTGTGTGAGCGCTGGTGGCAACACAACCCTGGGCACCAGCCCCAAGCGCCTCGCCTGCTGCCTGTTGTCACCACCACTGTCCCTTATAACAACTCGCCAAGCCTCTCCAGGCAGGTTGTCCTGCGTGCATCCTCCTCTGCCTCTCACCCAGTTGGTGAGAAACCCCATATCTCCATCCCACTGCAGGTGAATCTGCATTTCACGGGTCCCTCTGCTGATCCCTCAGCACTTGGGCACTTTCACACTTGTAAGGCGCTCTTCTAGTCCAAGGTGAGGGGTCCGCTCACAGCCAAGGGACTGCCTCTTTCCGCAGGACCCCCAGGGTCACTTCTGTCTCCTCCTCACCCCCTTGACAGCATTCTCCACGTCCCCACTAACCTTTCCCTGCAGAAACGCAGGCCCGATCAATCCTGGCATTGGCCACACTTCGCCACACCTGCCTATCTGCCTCGCTAGACTAGCTTCCCGGGAGGGCAGCGCTCAGGAAATCGGTGGCCCTGGGCGGTCCTGGTGAATAAATGCTGAGCTTTCCCCTGCTGCAGCTGATCCTGTTTCTCTGGCAGCAGGGCATCTGGATGCTCATAAATGAAGCCCTGAAGTGAACAGACTTACCGAGTTCTTTCAACTCTGCCCTTGGTCAAAGCAGGAAGATCTGTTTTTCAAAATGGGGAGGGCATGGTTGTGAGAAGGCAGCTTTCATGCTTTAAGTCCCTGTCAGATTAGGTACAGGCGTCCAGGTCATTCCAGGCCACAGCTGACCAGGCCGCCCCTCCTGGCCTCTCTGAGTCCCTGCCCGTCCCCTTTTCCCTATAAGCTGCTCAACTGCAGCACAGGCAGTGACGCTCCTAATCTTAGGGTGTCTGAGAAGGTATAGAGATCAGATCTCTGGATAGTGTAGCTGGACAGATCCTTAGCAAGACTGCTAAATACTATAACCTGGCCACCAAATTATTTCATGATGATGGAGTATACTTTTTGTTTTTGTTTTTTCAAGAACACCATGCTTGAAAATGAACATTATTTATAAGGTAAAGTATTGCAAACATGATTAAACCTTTTAACAATTTACATGGTTATGCACCATTTTATTTTTCTTAGGATAACTGTAAAATGCACTCTAGAAAAATTCCAGTACCCACGAAATATTTTTTCCTAAAAAAGATTTTGTTTATTTGACAGCACTAGTAGGGTGAGGAGCAGAGAGAGAGGGAGCAGTCTCCCTGATGAGCAGGGAGCCCAAAATGGGGCTCAATCCCAGGACCCCTGGGATCATGACCTGAACCAAAGGTAGACGCTCAACTGACTGAGGCACCCAGGTGTCACCTTCATTCAGCATTTTTAAACATTACACTAAAAATTGGACCTTTGGTATTTGAAGAGGTATCTATACTGAGCCCTCGATTTTGTGAATGGGACAATTAAGTCCAGAAAGGGCAAGAGACCATGAGTGACCCAAATCACATCTCCCTCTACCCTTAAAACCCTAGCGTACTCTTGGGGAGGGCAGAACTGAATGATGTTTGGAGAATTAGAATCCAGAGGGTGAGGGCTGCTGCTCCTTCAACAGTATGGGTGAAAAAATTTTTCATGGAAAGAGATAGCCAAGAAAAATGGAAACCAGCCTCCTCCCTTGAGAACCTAGAACTCCTCCATTTATCCACCCGTCTGTCAAGCTATCCTTGTCTCCACTCATCCATCCAACCAACATATTTGTAGTGAGAATCTAATATAATAGGCATGGTTCAAGGTGATGGAATGCAAAGATTGGTAAGACCTAATGCTTACCCTCACAGAACTTTCTCAGCCAGAGGTAGAAAAGAAGCAATACCAGGGGCAGAGGAAGAGATCGGTGACCTCACTCAGGGCCCAGAAAACATGGTGTGCTCACCCTGACTCCAACTCCGTTCTCTCCCAGGCAGATCAAAGAGGGCAAGGTTGATGGCTCAGAAGTGGGCTCTGGGGACCTTCTGGACTGTAGATGCCAGATGAAAGTCAGATGGGACCGGGGCTTCGTTTCTCCTTGATATTATAGCTGCCTGGTGCAAACGTTTGCTGACAACAGGTTACATGGTTTGATAAAAGCAGGCCTGGAATTTTCAATTCCAGCAAATGAAACAGCAGGCTAATAAGGATTCCCTTTAACTTTGGGGACACAGAGACATGATGGATAAAATTAAACTGAAACAATTTTACTAGCTTAACCTAAAAAGAAGAAAGAAAAGAAGAAACGATGGAAGAAAGGAGGGAAGGGGAATCCTTTAATGTCATAAATTTAAAAGCTTTAAAGGCAGGGTAGGGAGCTCCCAAGCTCAGAACTATTCCCTAAAATTACATAGAGCAAAAATTGACAAAATTACAAGGAGGAACAGGAGCCTTTGACATCCCACTAACAGAAACTGGTAGATCAAGCCAAGAGTAATGTATAAGGATGTAGAAGAGGCGAACAGCATAATTTGCAAGCTTGAGCCATCAAACCCTACAACTATTGAAGAACTTGGATTATTTTCCTGCACACCCAGAAGACTTAGTTTTATCAATCAAAGGAGCAGATGAGGCATTTTACAAAATTCAATCCCCATCCATGACTCTTCCTAAAGCACCAAACTAGGAATGAAAGAAAGTGTCTTTAATCTGACAATGGATAGCTAAACCAGACCAGTGGCCCAATAATAGTGGTTATGTTTTAAAAGTATTGGTTTAAAGTCAGAAAGAAAAAAAAAAAAAACCCAGAATAATCATTACTGCTTCTATTCAACATCGTTCTGGAAGCTCTAGCCAGCGTAATAAGACAAAAATAAAAGAGTAAACAAGGTAAAATGAGTGAAATAACTTTTAAAAAGCTGTAATTATTTACAGATAATATGGATGTATACATAAAACATATCCAAACAATTAAATAAGAGAGTTTAGCCAAGTTGCTGGATCCAAGATAAATATTCATTAATCAACTGCATTCCTATTCATAAGCAATAACCAATTAGAAAAAGTAAGATAAAAGAATGTATTTACAATAGCAACAAAACCTACTCATGAATAGATCTTAGCAAAGCTGCACAAGACCTTTATGAAGAAAAATGTAAATTTTTATTGAAGGAAATATTTTTGAAAAGACCTACATGGATCATTTGTTATACCATATTCATTGATGAGAAAATCCAATTTTATTTCAAATGCTGTCTTTCCCAGAAACCTATAATGCAACATTGAACAAAATCCAACTAGGATGTTTTCTACATAATGGATACACCGACACTAAAATTTGTCTGAAGAGTAAAGGTCTGAAAAATAGCAAGTATAATTTTGAAGAGGAATAAGAAAGGAGGACTTGTCCTCCAGAGATTAAGACATTGTAAAGCTACAGTCAGCAGTTGGTGGGTGCGGAGACAAACAGACCAATGGAAAATAATGAATCCCATAAATAGACCCCCGTATAAATAAGAATCCAACTATGACCCACGTGGCATTTTGTGTCAGTGGAGAAAAGCATTTGCGGGTAGTTCTAGGACAACAGGCCATCTTTATGGAGAGTAGATGGATCCCTACCTCATATCCTCCACAAAAATAAACTCTAGTGGGGTTAAAGTCTTTAAACTTGTAGGATAAAATATTGGAGAACAGCCTTAGGGGCATGAGGAGGGAAAGGATTATAGAACAGGACACACGAAGTGAAAGCTATAATGAAGAAAAAGAAAGGTCAACTTGATTATGTTAAAATTTTAAGCACCTATATAGGGACACCAGGGTGGCTCAGCGGTTGAGTGTCTGCCTTTAGCTCAGGGTGTAATCCCAGGGTCCTGGATCAAGTCCCACATCGGGCTCCCTGCAGGGAGCCTGCTTCCCCCAGTGCCTATGTCTCTGCCTCTCTCTCTCTGGTATCTCTCATGTGTAAATAAAATCTTAAAAAAAATAAATCAGTACATACCTGTATATCAAGAGATGCCATAAAGTTATAAGACATGAAAAAATAAAAGACATGTCATAAATGCAGGATGTATGACAAAGGAGTGGTATCTTGAATACGTAACCAATGCTTGCAAGTCAGTGCATGAGAGCAAACACTGTACTCAGAGTCTTGTCAACCTCCAAGGACCAATCCCATCCCCTACTTGGTGCTCTCCTTAAGAAAAAGGAGCTCACTTAGGCTCATATCCGTAGCTAGAAGGGCCTCAGCCCATGTCTGTGTAGCACTGTCAAATACCGCTTGTGGGAGCATACTTGTGTCACCTACTTGGCAGAGCATTTGGCAATAGTTAGTAAAATAGGCGCAACACAACCCTATGACCTGGTCATTAGACTTCCAGGTATATACCGTAGAGAAATTCTTAGACAAGTACCAAGAGATGTATATGGAGATTTTCATTGTCCCGTTATTTGGAGTGGCAGAAATAACTGGAAATAACCTGTCCATTATTGGGGGAATGGATAAAGAAAAAACATCTATGCATTTTCTTATAATGAAATTATATGTGGGCATTAAAATACATGAGCTGGATCTTTATGTATCAGCTTGGATAAGTCTCAAAAACACAATGTTGTGTGAAAAGAGCAAGTTGCAAAAGGAAATACATGATATGATACTACTTATGTCAAATATAAATATAAAACAATTCTAAATTCAAGTAAAGATATGCCAAAATATAAAAACATGAGTGGAAAGAACACACCATGCCATGAGGACAATGGTTATCTGTGGAGTAGGAAGGGAAGGAAGGGAGGGAGGGAGGGAGATGAGGGTCAGGTGAGAGTCCAGCTATACCTATCACATTTTACTACCTTTAAAAAAATCTGAAAAAATATGAAAATGTTCACATTTCAAAAACATGGATAGTGACTTTAGTCATGTCATATTATTTTCTGATCTTTTCTATGTGTTTGGAATATTTTATAATTAGAGATCAAATGAAGAAGGCCAGACAACTCAGGACCTGATGTGAAACCACCTTTCATTGGGTGCAGCAGGGGGGATGAGACTGGGTTCGGGATTCACATGCCCAGGGGCAGAGAAGCAAAGCCCTCATGTCACCACATCATCTTAGCCATGTCACTGGGCCTCTCCAGAACTCGGTCTTCTCATCTATGGACTGATGCTTGAAGGCTGGATAGATGATCCCTGGCTCCTTTCCAGCCTGGATGTTTGTGATTCTAATGATTTTTAGGGGTGCAAGGGCAACTATCTCATGCGGAGACAACATGAATTAAATTGGTTTAACTTTTCATCGTGAGACATGCCAAACAGATACAAAGTGGACCAAACAGTATAGAGAATCTCCATGTGCCCATTATCAAGCTTCAGCAGTTACCAATTTAGGGCTAATCTTGTTTTATCTTACCCCACTCATTTCTACTCGGCCACCACCACCAGTGGGGTATTATGCAGCACATTCCAGATACCTCATCATTTAATTAACCAATACTAAAATCCCCACCTAAAAATGAACAGTAATTTCCAATGTCATCAAATACCCAATCTGTACTCAACTTTCCTCAATTGTCTCATAATTTTTTAAAAAAATTGTTGAATTAGGATCCAAAAAAGATCCATTAGGTTGCTCTTTCATGTCTTATTCTCTCTCTCTCTCTCTCCCTCCACACCCACACACACATTTATTTATTTATTAAGAAAATTATTTTTCCTTAGAGCTTCTCACAGTCTGGATTTTGCTGATTGCTAAATTGTTAGATCTTGGAGCTTGATTAACTCAACACTTGATTTTTTTTTGGGGGGGGGGGTCAAGAATATTTCACTGATCCAGGAGGAAGCACATACTGTCTAGATGTTTCTCCTTTTGTATGTTAGCAGTCACTGATGATCATTGTTTAGACTCATGAATTTCATTAGGGGCTAGAAAATGGTGATACTTTAATTTTGTCACACCTTCATCTATTTGCTTGAATGCTCCTATAAAGAGAAACTGCCCCTCATCAACCATACGATTATCCTGAAGTATAATTTGATTGCAGGATAAATGTTTGATTCATTCACTTTACTTACCAGTTTTTAAAGTAAAATTAGTATCTACCAATAAGGTAGAAGACAAATAAGGTCTTCCTTTTTAAAAAATATTGTTGTAAACTTGGGCTTAAACATATATTTTTTAAAGATTTTATTTATTTATTCATGAGAGACACACAGAGAGAGGCAGAGACATAGGCAGAGGGAGAATCAGGCTCCCTGGGGGTAGTCTGATGCGGGACTCGATCCCAGGACCCTGGGATCATGACCTGAGCCAAAGGCAGATGGTCAACCACTGAGCCACCCAGGTGCCCCTCTTTTGCTTTCTCATGATATAAGACAATGTTCCTGACTCACCTTGTACATTTTCTTTCCTAAATCTGGAGTCATCCATTACTCCAAAGAGCCCTAGTTCTTTTTAGAGGGAAGTGTTCTTTAGAGACCATAATCTGGAGGCTTCGGGTGCTTAGTCCTAATGCTTTAGTTATTGTGTTTAGATCCCTTCAGTAGCAGAGCTAAGAAGTTGGGTGTGTGTTTGTTAAAAGACAAAATACATCATGAAATCTACTGATACTTCAAATTCAAGGTTGCATGTTTTTCCTTCACCTCATTGATCTTCTATCTGAATTTTCTTACAAAGTGGGTTAAATTCTGGGTGGCCTACAACTCTGTGACAACCAGGTTCAACACCTTACCTTGTTATCGATTTGCTGCTTTGCCTTATTCTCCAAACTGTGAACTTCCTGAGGGCAGAGATCAAGTTTGATTCATTTTGTATTCCTGGCTCCTAACAAAGTAACTGTCACTGCTAGGTGCTTAATAAATAGTTATTGAATACCTAAAAGAGTGATGCTTTCAAGGAAAACTTTCCTCTCCCTAAATAGAAAAGTAGAGTGAACGGAATCTGAAAATTAGCTCTGAAATTTAAGCCAACTATTCACCCATCCACAAATTCAATAGAAACAGGACATACCCAGTGTCCAAGGCTAGAGACAAAGGATATAGAGATAAACGGTCTGTGCCCTCAAGCAATGCACTCAAGTGGGGAAAACAAATGATGGGAACAATTATAAAACAATGTTATTAATAAATAGTGGCCTAGAGAGCACACTGTGGGGTCATGAGAAGGGGGGATATGGCGACTTTTACAAGGGCCCAGAAACGGGGGTATCCGTGAAGGCTTTCAGAAATCATGTTTGTCCCGGGTGTTTAAGGTTGCATAGGAGTTGTAGGTTGAGAAAAGGAAAGGCATTTTGGACACACTGGTCTGTGAGTTGCCCGCCTCTCTGCAGTGCTGAGCTAGTTTGCTCCCAGATGACTGAATATTTTGCAAGTCTTTGTGCTGGGGCCAGAGGCTACTCCTTGGAGAACCTCTAGGGTCTCCCCTGAGGGGTGTGCAGGAGCTCAGGTACTGAGAGTGAGAGAGGAAAGGGGGAGCCTGGGAGCCCATGGGCCGGAGTCCGAACACACAGAGGCTGCCCCTCCATGCAGAGCGCTGCTTGGAAACTGCTGTCGGCGGCTGTGCATGCACCGCACAGATGATCAACCTGTTTGTCAACGAAAGTAATTTGCATTCGAGCTTGTTTGGGGACACACTCCCCAGTCCCTGGGAAACCCCAAGCACCCATGTTCCCCAAGATTCTAACAGTTGACCCGCCATCGCCTTTTTACCAGGGTGGGGCTCCCTCCCCGGCCCTTTTGGCCCAGTTCTAGGTGGCACAGCTGTCAGGGCTGAGTCCTGGCCCCCAAAAAGAACACAGCTACCCCTGCAATGCAGCAGCCTGGACCCAAGGATTGAAGAAATTCAGTTAGTTGTAAATTATCATCTAGGGAGATTTGCCCTGGTTTACTAAACCCACCAGTTTGTTGAGTTGCTTCATACTTTCTCTTTAAATAAATTCACTTTTTGGGGGGCACCCGGGTGGCTCAGTCAGTTAAGCGTCTGCCTTTGGCTCAGGGCGTGATTCCGGGGTCCTGGGATAGAGCCCTGCATCCGGCTCCCTGCTCAGCGGGGAGTCTGCTTCTTCCTCTGCCTCTGCTGCCTCTGCTGCTCTTTCTTGTCAAGTAAATAAATAACATCTTTTTAAAAATAAACAAAAATGCTTTTTAAGCCTAAATATAAGTATTTTAAAAGGAAACTTAATATCTTCCTAAATGGGTATCGCCCACCTCTGAAAACATCCCCATGCTACTAAATGCAATGAGAACAAAGCTTGCTAGCTGTGCCCCCCTTTGTGGACAAAAGGGAGCTGAGGCAGAATTGGAGAGGTGTGAGGACCCGTCTGCACTGAAGTGAAACTCGCTCCCGGATCTTAGCAGAATGTTTGATGGAGAAGAGGAAAAGGAATAACGTTCCTGCTGTGAGCCAATGATTGTTAATGCCTCCTTGTCTCTCTTTTAAAAATCATCCCCCAGACCCCACTTTGGGGAAACCTGAGCTAGTCTAATACCCCCAGTGTGGATGGGGAAACTGAGGCCCAGCCAGCACACAGGTGACTTGCAATGGAAGTCCCTCGGAGGCAGGCCCGCTGTTGGGCTCAGGGGGCCCCCTGTGTCCTCAGCTCTGCTGAATGAAGGAATGACTAACCTCACGCAGCCCTGAGTCAGGATTGAAACTAAAAGCAGGTCGTGGACTCTGGGCACTTTTTTGCATGGCAGACGGTCCCCCACCCGTCCTGGCTTCCACACCTCTCCTCAGCTTCCTCTTTCGGTTCTTCACAGGGGAATTCCAGGGACCGTGCCTCTAGGGCAGGGTGCTGGAGCCAAGCCCCACGTGCCCCTGGACGTGCCCCCAAGCCTTCTGCGCTGGGTCCAGCCCACTCTCTAGGTGGTCTGGCAGGTGATGTGCAGGAGGGAGGAGGCGGCCGCCCCATCTCCCCTCTCCGGCCTCAGCGGCCAGTGTCACCAAGGCCTACTCTGGGCCACCAGCCCTGGTACATCTGAGCTGCCTGGGAGCCAGGGCTGTGGCGTGGACAGTGGGCTTGTCGGGCCTGGACTCAGTGGGGGACGGAGATGGGAAAGGCCTTACTGGGGGTGCAGCTGTGTCCCATCGCTTTCCCTCCCTTGCTCTGTACTCCGAGTGCACGGATCTCTGGCCCCACTGTGGGCTTGGCTCTGTACCCTCCTGAGCCAGTCCCCACGAGGCAACCAGTTCATCGGCTCACACCTGGGCCATGCACCCACCACCCGCCTCCAGCATCCACCAGCATCTGTGCAGCCAGCCCCAAGATTTCAGAGAGGAACACTGCCCACCCCTGGCCCCTGGGTTGCTGCCAGGGTTGTAGGTGGGGAACAGACCTGTACCCAAATGACCCCAATATTCCAGGTTCAGTGCTCCAAAGGCACTGGCATGAGGGTAGGGGAGCCCAGAGGAAGGCCTGGCCTCGAGGTCAGGACGGCTTCTTGAAGGAGGGGATGTTTCAGTGGGGCTCTGAAGGACAAGTGGGATGAGGGGCTGGTGGGGGGGGGGTGGCAGCACATCCATGGACTAGCAAAGGTCCTGGCGGGCGTGTGACAGACAAGGCTCAAGGGAGAGCTCCCGAGGAGTCCAGAAGTGTTGTGGGGGAGCCAAGGAGGCACTGGCAGTTTAGCAAAGGACACTTACAGGGAGATTTGAGCCTGCGCCTGAGGAGATTAGCTCTAGTTGCAGCGTTGGGCTGGGCTTCGGGGAGGGAGCGTCAGGCAGCCAGCAGTGTGGACGCTACCATGGTGACTGTGTGGCCTCGGCAGTGGGCATCACCAGAAAACATACTGGGTGACAGAGTAAGAGCCCCCCCCCCCATCTGGATCTGCTGCCTCCTGCCCCCCTCGTTCCCCCAGCAGCCCTGCCCTATCCAGTGTCCCCTGCATTGCCCCCTGGGCCCTCCTATCACCATCCTTGCCCCCCCCCCACTTAGTCTCAGTCCTCAGCCTGGCCCCAGCCTCCCTCTCTGCACCCTCCCCAAGAGAGCTAGAGCACACCCCCCTTTCGGTTCTGTCCCAGGGGCATCCCTTCCATGCCTGTGCCTCAGTCTCTCACCTGGGACTTGGGGGCCAAACCCAGACTGCCCCAGAACAGCCAGCACCGTCGCCCCTCCACCCCTCCCAGATGGAGGGGGTGTCTCCGGGGACGGGGAGGGTGGAGGCGCAGCGGGGCGGGTGGTGGGTGGCGAGGGTCGCGCAGGGAGGCGGTGGCTCGGGGGGTGCGGGTCCCCCGGCCCTGGGCACCCCGCGCTGAGCAGATGGCAGGGGAGGCGGGCGGCCGCGTCAGCTGCTGTTATCTCTCGCTGATGACACGGAGTGTAAATTTTGTTGGCAACACTCCCTCCTGCCTCTGCATGCCACCAGCTTTAATCACTGTAATTGAGTTATAATGAATGATTGTGCGCTCGCATTGTCTGCGCCGGGCGCGAGCCGAGCTCAACACCAGGCCCGCCCCGCCGGGGTGGGGGGTCCTCACGGCCGGGGTTGGGGGGGCATCGTCCCCCCCCCCCCCCCGCCCCAGCCCACGGCGCCCCGGGCTCCCGGCCTCCCCACACCACCCCTGCGCTTTGCACTTTATTACCATTTTACCATTTTCAAAGGACAACGCATTCAGGAACGTTGTGGAATATTTGGAAAATGCAGATAAGCAAGAAAGAAAAGGCAAAGAACAGGGGTTGGAGGGGTTGAAATATCTGCCCCTCGGTGATAAGCACCCCCCCCTCCCCCGCTCCCACTTTGGAGAATATTCTTTCAGACTCTCCACCGGGTCAGTGGTTATAGCAGCTACTACCCCGGCCCTGGGCAACCTCCCACGGCCGTCACGGCGCGTTGCAGCCTGTGCTCCGTGCCTGGTAAGAAGCCTCAGCTCACCCCCCTCCGCAGGCGACTCCAAGCCTGGTGCCCGATCACCCCACTGCACCCAGGAGGCATCTGAGGCCCAGAGAGCCTGCGGGACTGTCCATGCTCCCCAGCTAGTAAGTGGGCCGCCCTGTTTCGAACCCAGTGGTGCCTGAGTCTGTTGGCCCCCTGTTAAGGCTACAAATAAAATAGATTTTTTTAAAAGATTTTATTTATTCATTCATGAGACACAGAGAGAGGCAGAGACACAGGCCGAGGGAGAAGCAGGCTCCCTGCGGGGAGCCCAATGCAGGACACGATCCCAGGACCCCAGGATCATGACCTGAGCTCAACTACTGAGCCACCCAGGTGCCCTAAACACCCCTCTGTCTACACTTTCCCCAGCCCCCTTGTGCCCAACAGAGAAGCAAAGCCCCTGGCTTTCATTCTCATTTCAACGTGATAGTGTTCATCCAGGAAAAGCCAGAGCTGGGACCAGGCCTCTCCCGGGAAAGCAGCCACCAAGCCCCCGTGGGGGTGCCTTGGGACCAGAGACTTTCCCTGATTCCCCTGGCCCTGTGGGCTGCTGCCCTTTCGGAGTTAGAGGCCTGAGGGTAGTGGCTGCCCCATGAGGGGCAAAAGGAGGCCGCCTGGGGATGGGGGATGTTCTGCTGGTTCTGGTGGCCTCGGGGTCCCTTCTGGCAAGGGGGGCAGGCAGCTGCTGTGACTAACCAGAGTTCCCCCCTGCCCAGAGACAGTAGGGTCAGGGTGGGGCGCAGCCATGGCTCCTGGGGCAGTGCGGGGGCAGGGGCAGGGCCAGCTGTGATGCTGACTTTCGGCTTACCTTGGGCAAGTGTCACCCTGCCACATTTCCCCCTCAGAGGGCCTGGTCCTGAGTCCCTGATGGCCCCCTCGGGGGGCACCTCATGGCTCCTTCCACTCTTCCAGGGCATCTCATTCACTTTTATTGCACACTAATATTATTATAAATAAGTGATCCTTGTGTTTATATATTAAAAATAAATAATACTTATAATACATAAATAGTTATCATTATTAGAGCCGACATCTTTTGGGGCTTAGTATATGCTAAGCAGTAAGTGTCTATGCTGCTTCTCTCTGTTCTTCTATAATGGACTATGGTACTTTTTTACACCAACATGTTACAATCCATTCACAAATAGAAACTTCAGTGCCTTAGAGCTGAGCTCTATGGGAAGAGTGGGCCTGGTCCTCGGCCTCGGACCCCACCCCCTGCCCCTCTCCTGATCCAGATGGAGCAAGGTTGGTGAGTCCCCTTGTCGGAGGCAGCCCTCAGAGCGAGTCACGGTGATTGTTCTTGGAGGATTCCTTGGCGAGGTATTTCAAGTGCCCTTTAGAGAGCGGCTTCTCTCAGAAAACAATGATTGCTTTAGTGAAGTGTTCTCAGTAAACAACATTCCCCAGGTTTCAGGGTTTCCAGGGCCTTTAACCTTCCCTTTTGATGATGGTTCTGGTTTCCAGGATCAAAGGTCCCATCTCCTGGTGGCTGGTGAGGCAGGAGGACCAGGTGCCAGCCTGCGTGTTTCTGGATGCCCCGCGGGCACAAGAGACGCACACCGGGTTCTTGCACCGTGTCATGGAATCCTCCCACAACCCCAGTACTGGCTCCATTTCACAACTAGGAAGCACAGAGAGGGTAACCCAGGGCCACACAGCCAAGTGTACTCTGAGAGGCACCAGGGGATGAGCGAGACACACACAGCTCCTATGCTCCAGAAACAGCACAGATCAGATCCTTCATCTATTTTAGGGTCCCCACCGACAGCTGAGCATCACACCTGCAAGCACACCCACCCACACACACGTGCAGACGAGTGTATGTGCCTCCAGGACCACACTGTCCCCCTGCAGGTTAGTGGCTTCCCTCTTTATGCCCATGGCCCAGGGCTGGACTTGTTCATCTAGACCACACTGGCAAGGCCTCTGAGCTGAAGGGATGGGCTTTTCCTCCCTCTCATTAGGAAGACCACGGGGTTCCCGGACACTCAGACACACTCTGGGTAGCAAAGTAGAGTATGTCTGAGCACGGACCCGATAGACAGACTGCCCAGACTCAAATGGGCTTTCCAGGGATCACCTGAGAGACCTTGGGTAACATGCCTGGCCTCTCTGTGCCTCAGTTTCCTTATTTATCATAATAGTATCCATCTCATGGAGCTGTTGTGAGGATCAAGTAGTTAAAATGTGGAAAGGGCTTAGCATGGTTCCTGGTTTCTACTAATAATCAAGGAATATTTCTTATTACCTTGGCAGCTTAACTTCTCAAACATAAATCAGACAGCAGGCTTGTTAGGAGGATTCCTGATGCCAACACTTGTTTTGTGAGGACCTGCGCTACACACGTCACACCTGTTAGGGAAGCCATTACTGTGGTGGTCGAGTTCAGCCTCTGGACCTGCCTTATGTCCAGTCTGGTTCCATCACCTATGAGCTGTGTGATCTCGGACAAGTTCCTTAACCCCTCTGTGCCTCAGCGTCCTCACCCGTAGAATAGAGATAAACAAGAACACTCATCCCATAGGCTTATCGGGAGAATTGAATGAACTGATACATGTAAAGCCCTTGGCAGACTGTCTGTACATATTAAATGCTCAATAAATGATGACAAAGAGGAGAAAACATGGAGGCGGCTGCTTATCTGAGTCCTGATCTCCAAGCAGCCTTTGAGCCACCCTGCAAGGGCAGGCTTTCTGCTCACCTTGTGGAGGAGTGGCTGGTTTGCACTGGCCCTGCCTCCCTGACCCTGGCTGTGCTTCCAGGAATGGCTGGTAGAAGCAGGATGAAGGGGGAAGGCACCAGCTGAGCTCAGGGTGCATGGGGCGGGGGCGGAGGGGGGGGGGAAGGGGGCAGGGAGCAGGGGAGGTAGGAGGAGGCCAGGCAGCAGGCAGGGGACCTCAGGGGGCAGGACCCCCCTTCTGAAGCAGAGGCCTGCTGTGTGGGCCCACCCCCGGGTCCCCACGTGTGACTGTCCCCACACCCTGACTCACCAGCAGTCCTTTTGTCTTATCGGAGAGTAATACATTTTAGGACCTTAGAACTCCTTGCTGATCGGTTCTTCCATTAGCCATTCCCTCCATGTTTTCTCGTAATTCATTCTTTTACCTATAGGTAGGCATCCTTCGGACCTGAAAATGAGGCGAGTTAGCAACATCAATCCTCAAAATCACTGGGCGTTTAGAAAAGTAATCAATGAATGCAGAGGGGAAGACTGACCAAAGCTGAAATCAGGGTGTAGAGTGGAGATGAGGCTGCTGGGAGGACAGGAAGAGGCCTGGGGGGCTGAGGGGCGGGCAGCGGTCCTGTCGGCCCGGCCTGGGCTCCTGGAGTGCCACTCAGAGAGCACAACAGATTTACTCTTCAGCTGCGGCTTCCAACCTGGAGAGAGCCAGATGCAGAAATCGGGAGTGAGAGATTGGACACCAGTGGGATGGGCCTCAGAGTTTAGGGTAATCTTCTTAGTTTAGGATGCAGGAGTCTGGAGGAGGCCTGACCAGAGCTTGGGGAGAATGGGGAGGTAGGGACAGGGAGGGAGGCCCGAGCCCCTTCCAGAGAAGCCTTCTCCTTTCCCTGACAAGGGAGAAACAATTAAATTTTTTGGTAATCTTTAAAAAAGATTTTATTTATTTATTTGGGAGAGAGAGAGAGAGAGCAAGAGAGCACAAGCGAGGGAGCAGCAGAGCTAGTGGGAGAAGCAGGAAGCCCAACACTGGGCTCGATCCCGGGACCCTGAGATAATGACCTGAGCCAAAGGCAGAGACCCAACTGACTGAGCCACCCACGTGTCCTGGGAGAAACAATTTTAAGGAAAAACTCACAGAGGCGCAAAATTCTGAACATACTACGATGCTCTTTGCCTTAGCTGCCTATTTGTGGCCGGCGGCTCTGTGGTGGAACGTTCTCTCTGACGCTAGAGCAAGCTGAGCCTACGGGAGGCCCAGCGACTCACTCGAGGCCACCAGTCGGGCCGGGGAGGCCACAGGGCCCCATCCCAGGTCTCGCTTCTGCCTTCCATCCAGCTGGGTCCCGGGGCTTGGGCGGCTGGCACCCAGCAAGGTAGGAAGAGTTTTCTGGCAGCTTCAACCACCCCCTTCCCTCATGGGGACGGAAGAGGAGGGCTTCGTCTCTAAGGCAGGGAACCAAGAGTTCTGACCGCAGAAACTCTAGACTGAAGGGCACCGGCAGCAGAAGAGAGGCCTGATTCTCTGCAGGATGCTGTTGACTTCCTGCCCCGGCCCAGGTGCTCGCAGATGCAGGCTCTCCGGGAGGAGCCCAGCCTCTGATGGCCTGTCGCCTACTCTGCTCGCTCAGCGGGGCCACACTCACTTCCTAAGGACACCAAGGCCAGGGCAGCCCGGGTGGCCCAGCGGTTGAACACCTGCCTGCAGCCCAGGGCATGATCCTGGGGACCCGGGATCGAGTCCCACGTCGGGCTCCCTGTGTGGAGCCTGCTTCTCCCTCTGCCTGTGTCTCTGCCTCTCTCTCTGTGTCTCTCATGAATAAATAAATAAAATCTTAAAAAATAAAAATTAAAAGACACCAAGGCTGCTTCTGCATGAGGCTTTGGTTCATCCCAGCGGCTGGGCCTGGACTCATGCTCCACAGACCACTGACAGCCCCCCGGGTCCCTTTCAGCCCTCCCTGCACCCCGGCTGCCCTCCACCCGCTTCCCATCACCTCTGGGGGCTGCGAGTGTCCCCCTCCTCCTCCTCACCTTGGTCATTGTCGTTGCCCGACAGCACAGTTCCTCATCATGGTCTGACTCCCCTGCAAGCTCTGGACTCTGCTTTGCTCTCCACTATGTCCTCAGGGCCTGCAACAGGTGGGCCCTTAACACAAATTTACTGACTTTTCTCCCAGGAGAGAATTGGGTGGGGAGAATTTTCTTTTCTTTTGTCTTTTTTTTTTTTTTTTTTTTTTTTTGGTGGTTGGGGTTGGAGGGAGCCGTTCCCAGGCAGGCAGGGACGGCAAAAGAGCCACGTTACCAGGGGTTCTCTCTGTGGTGGAGGACCGTGTCTGGTGCTCTTTGTATCTCAGCTGTGTAGACAGATCAGCCAACTTGCCAACCAAATGCCACTCTGCCAGGCCCGCTCTCCCCGTGGTTGCAGCGTCCCTAGGTCAGGCTCTCAGCGCAGGCCGCCCCATGGCCCAGAGCATCTGCCCTCCACCCTGCTCCCCCGTCTCACCCCCTGACCATGTCACCTTGTCCCCAGAGCAGTGGTTCCTAGACGCTTGCCTACAAACTGGCTTCGGAGCCAATCCTAAGCTCAAATCGTGCGCCCCTCAGTAGGAGCTGGGTGGCCTTGGGCAAGTCTCTGAACCTTTCTGGCCCTCGTGTCCGACTATCAGATGCAGGAGAGAGAGAGAAAACAACTATCCTCAGGCCCACACGAGGGCTGTGATGGTTACCATCTGCTAAATGGGAGTGAAGACACTGATCTCACATGATCGGCTTAGTGGGACTGAAGCATTTGAAATTCCAGGCACGGGGCCTGGCCCCTGGTGGGCGTCCGGAGAATATCAAGGTTGGCTCTTTCCCAGAGTTGTCGGGCTGTAAACGCAGTCAGTGTAGAGAGGATGGAGGAGGAAGGGGCTGCTGCAGAGAGAGGGTAGCAGGGGCAGTGGGTCAGTCACCTCATAGCCCGGGAGCCAGCTCTGGGGATCCATCCCAGGGCCAAAGCAGACCGGTGCATCTGCCCAGCGCCCTCCAGAGCCTTCTCCCCTGCCCCACCCTGCTCCTGGCCCCCATGCTGGCTCGGGCTGCGTGACGGCCCCCTCGCGGCTTCATGGGGCTCCACGATCACGCGGGCAGACTCCCACCGAACTGGCTGGCCTCACGGGCTTCTTGGGGCTTCCTGTGCCTCCTTGGCAAAGAGATCCCAGCGCGATGGGAGAGCTGCAGGCCCAGGGGTCCGGGCTCCAGAGCATCGGGGCTCCCTTGGGGCGGGGGGCCCGTCTCGCCCAGCGCAAGGAGGGCATTTGAGCCCGGGCCCCAGAAGAACCACCATCGGGCGAGGGGAGCACCCGCCACCTCCGTAGCTGATGCGTGCGCGGCCGGCGTGCTGGCACCTGCAGGCGTCCGGGGCCCCCAGGGCGGCTGCTTGGCTGCGGGGTGTGCGCCTGGAGCATCCGTGTCCCTGCGAGTACGCGGTGACGTTTGTCCGGCCGTGGGCTCTCTTTCGCGGCCGCGATGCTAAAATCAGGGTGACCAAGGTCACACTCCGCACCGGGCAGGGAGGAGCGGGGGGTGGTGGGGGGGCAGGCCTCTCCCCTGGAAGGTGGATTCCGGGGTTCCGGGGGGAAGCACATGGCAGAGCAGTTGTCCCAGAGAGAGCTGGCTGGTGGCCAATTCGCCTTGTAAGAAAGATCCCCGGTGCCCGCGGAGCCGAGATGAAACAATTCTTTAGAATTAACCGAGCTAATTTTGACGAGCAAACATTTTGCTACAATGAAAGTTTTTATTGTAGCGCATAAAAGTCCAAACAGCACCCCGGCCCCTGGGGGAGGCAGGCAGGCGGGAAGAGGCGGCCCAGCCGCACAGGCTCTAACCAGTCACGTGCGATCACAAGTGCTCCCGCCGACGTGTGACTAAAGACACCCGTGGTGGGGACGTGCTTAGGGGCAGCCCCCCAACTCTGATTCCTTGGCTCTACTACATGGGCTCTCAGCCCCAAGCTCCTTGAGCACATGCCGCTGTGTTCCAGGGGAGAGGAAGGCCAGAGGGAGAGGGTAGCACTAGCTTCTAGAATATTCCTCAGGCCTGGGTTGAGGTGGACTCTCCTGGCCGGAGCGGGGAAGATAGCAGCTGTTTCTACGGTGCCCGGTGGCCCTGCGAAGCCAGCCCCGACCGTCCCTTATGCTGCCACTCTCAGGGCCATATCCATGCCCTTGTTCGTCACTTGCCCTTGTCTATGCTTCCGGGCGAGGGCAAGGGCTAACTCCTCCCAGCGTGACTGACGTGCTGGGTTCCTCCTGTGGTTCACATGACTGCTGTTTCTCCACCTGCCTCATCACGGATGCCCTGAGTGTGGGTGGAGGAAGCTCCCTTTGGTGGACAAGGAGCTATGCTGAGCACTGGGTGTGTGTGTGTGTGTGTGTGTGTGTGTGGCAATGAGGGAAGATCCCGACAGCGATGAGCCATCCTTACGTAGTACGTGCTTAGCACTGAATGTCACGCGAAACTAGGCCTTTGCTCAACTCCTACTTGGCCCTTGGAACTGTGCTGGGCACCAGGGGGGCACAGTCGGGCCGTCCGGGCGCTCACAGTTGGCTGGAGGGGTACATAGTCACATTCGCAGCTAAGAATATTGTCCCTGGTAAGAGGTGGGAAAGCATATCATTTGGGGGCCCCGCTCTGCTTGCGACAATCAGAGCAGGCTTCCCGGGAGAAGGGACACTTGAGCTGGCCCCGAAGGATCCAGAGCAGAGGAAGCAGAGGATGTGTTGTTCTCTCTGGTGACGTTTTGTGCTGCTTCCCGGGTGACCATCCTGAGTCCTCGATGACCGCGTACAACTGTGAAGGGCAGGACCGGTTTCATCTCACCCAGGCCTGATCCTGTTGTCTCTGCTTGTCAGCTCTGAAACACATCGTCTGTCTGACAGGACACACGTCAACACAGTTGCTCACGGACTATTTAGAAATGGGGTGATTTAGAGACAGATCTAAGACAGGAGGGGAAAGCCATGTTGTCTCTGATGTCCTTCCAGTAGGTCCCAGCCCTCCCTGAGGGCAGGGCTGTGTGATGGTTTGGTGCACAGATGTGGGAGTCAGCTGGACTGCACTGGACTGGAATGGAATTTCATTCCTTCTCTTTGCCAGGGGTGGCTACATGAAGTGGGCAGTATCCTTTCCAGACCTCAGCTTCCTTACATACAAAACAGATGTTTTTATCTGTGAACACCTACTTCATAAAGTACATCCTATAATTATTTTTTTTATTTTTATTTTTATTTTTATTTTTATTTTTATTTTTATTTTTATCACCGTCATCCCTTTTTCTCAGTTAGAATGATCCTAGCTGCATGTAACACAACCCCAGATAATGGCATTACCAACACACGGCACGTGTTACTTGGTAAGATGGTCAGTCCCAAGGATGAAACAGCAACACGACAGCATCAGTGAAGGTCCAGGTTCTCTTTACCCTCCTGCGCTGCCATCCTGAGCAGGTGTTGCCTCATGGACACGAGGCAATTGCCATGGTTCCAGGCATCATATCTTCACCCACGAGCATCATCATCATCAGGAAGAACGGTGGAGCAGAGAGAGCGAGAGAGCGCCAAAGGGCTCTTCTCTCACATGTCGCTTTGTTCAAGGAGGGAAGTTTCCCATTTCCCTTGTGTTGGTTGGAACTGGGTCATTTAACTACCGTCCAGCTAATCACTGGCAGAGAAGAAGGTTCCAGCGACTGATTTCACATTTCCTCACTTGGGCTGGACATCCGAACACAAATCTGAATGAATATTGAGCGGGCAACCAGCAGTGTGTGCCCCCCTCTGCCACCCAGGCTGTCCCTGCTACCTGTGTGGACACAGTGGGAATCCAGCCATAGCAGGGTACAGAGCCAGGTCTTGGGAGGGGAGAGAAGGTGGAAGTGTTGGCCATGTGTCATCAGAACCTAGGCCACAAAGTGTCAAGGGTCATCTCTAGATGCTTTTAGGAAAGCAGAACATCTCAGGAACCCAACCACACCACCCATTCCAGCATCAAAGGCCCTAACTCTACAAAGAACACATGGCACAAGGCTTTGCAGCCAAGAGACTGGGGTCCTGGCTCCTTTGGAAACCAGGTGACTGGTGAAGACCTGCCGGGTGCAGGGACTCCTCTGGAAAGTTCTGACACAGGGAGAGGTGAACGGGAGATTCCTCAGCAGCCAACAGGGGGTTGGACGGCGTGTGCTTCACGGCTTCTTCCAGCTTGGATGTGCTTGGCTCCTGTGCCCAGTAAATTAATGAACTAGTGGCTGCCTGGGTTCCAACGGGAGCTTCCACATTTGCCAGCTGTGTGGCCTTTGGGAAGACTTCTTGACCTCTCTGACCCTCAGTTTTTATATCTCTAGGAGGAGGGATGACTATAAGGTTGTAGCGGGGGATCCGTGGAAGGAATGCTCGGGAAGCCCTTGACAATGCCTGGCACCCCGGTCAGTGCTGGCCACTCGGAGGCTATCGTTGGCATATTGTTTGCAACATCCTCTTGGCAGCCCCCTTGGGTTAGTGAGGATTACCCCATCTGCTACCCTGCCATTACAGGTGAGGCTCTGAATGGCCAGGGGACTTGTCCAACGTCTTTCAGGCAAGTGCAAAGGCAGGATTAGAACCTAGGTCCCAGTCCTGATCCCAGGTCCTTCCTACTGCACTCCTTTCCAGCCTGCAGGGAGGTAATGCAGCAAGGAGGGCGTGCATACCCAGATATGGGGCAAAATATGTATAGTCTGCTCATGCCGAGGCCCCAGCCAAGTTATACATAATAACTGATCTGCTTCTACATATATTATTTTAATCATTAAGTGATTTCAATGAGGAGTTGTTCTTTATCTCCATTTTATAAATGGCAGCATGATGTTCAGAGAGGGTAAGAAGCGTGCCACTTAAATGTGCGTCAGGCTCCAGATCCTGGTCCTTCCCACTGGGCAGGGCTGTAGTGTAGGTCAAGACAGCCAGGAACTGACTGGGTCTCTGCTGGTCCCCCAAACCCCTTTGTCCCCATGGATCATTCCCACATCCCCAGGGCACTCATGCCAGCACCCCCATTCCTGCTGCCCACAGAGCCTCAGGGCAACCGTCTGCTCCTCCTTGGTCTTTGTCCTGGAGGTGTGAGGATCCCTGTCTCAGCAGGAGCCTCTTCCCTCCCGGCTTGTGCCACCTCCTGCCACGGAGCTGACTGCAGATCACGGCAGTCCGGAGGGGCCCTGTGGGGGCGCATCACTGCCCCTATCTGCCCTCCTGGTGGTAACTGGGGTTGTAAGTTGGCTAGAGTTTTCTGAGCTAGCCAGAAGGCTAGATCCTTTTTTTTTTTTTTAAAAAGATTTTATTTACTTATTCATGAGAGACAGAGAGAGAGAGAGAGAGAGGCAGAGACACAGGCAGAGGGAGAAGCAGGCTCCATGCAGGGAGCCCGGTGTGGGACTCCATCCCAGAACCCCGGGATCATGCCTTGAGCTGAAGGCAGAGGCTCAACCACTGAGCCACCCGGGTGCCCCCAGAAGGCTAGATCTAATGGTGGGGACAGCAGGCACTGGTGGGGAGGACATTTGGGGACAGAGTGTGGTTTGGGCATTCCTCCGCTCCTGCTGGCATAGCCTTGGACCTGTGTGTGGAGATGTGTGGAGATGCCATCCCCTGTTCACGGAGGAGTCCATCTGTGCCCTCGGCTGCCCTATGTAGGAGACTGGCGGGGGGGGGGGGGGGCTTGCACGCCCAGGTATATGTGCCCCGACGTACCTGGCTGGTAAGAGGCAGACCCCCCGGGGCCCCGGCCAGACCACTGTCAGCTCCTCAGAGTGTCTCTCCAAGTCACGGTGACGGAAGCTCTCCATCCAAACCTCAGCCCCACGATGTCACAGGGTCACCTGCAGATGTCGTCAGGGGGCTGTGTGTGGCTCCTCCTCACCCTGGAGCCCTCCCCCGAGAGCACACGCAGAGTGGGGAGCCTCTGGCTGGCCCTGGGGTCCTGGCTGGCACAGGCTGCGGGAAGCAGGGCTCATCAGCTGGTTGGGGAGCAGCTTCGGAGAGCCGGTGGGGGCCCCCTCCTCGCGCTGGCAGAGCAGCCCAGCTGGGGTTGGGTCCAGCGTTTTGCAGCAGGCAAAGAAGCAAAGCAAAAGTTTGCTTCAGCCAAAAACCAGGAGCCACAGAGCGGCTCCATCCAGGTCTCGGGCCTCCACCCTTAGGCCTCGGCTGGCGTGTGTGGTCTGTGGAGGCCTGATGCCTGTGACCCGGACAAGCCATTTACTCTCTCTCTCTCTCTCTCTCTCTCTCGGTCCGGTCTGCAAAGCGAGGGGGATTACATCCCCAGGGCCCGTCCTCCCTTCTCCAGCCTCTCCTGTCCCACTGTGAGCCACCCTCTGGGTCGTCTTCCACACACACACAAGACACAGAGACACACACACACATGCACAGACAGACACACAGCTTGACACACACGCAGACATACGCACACACCCATACAGGAGTATCTCTTGTGTCACATCTGCTCTACACCACTTAGTCGCAGATCTGACATCACAGAATGCAACTGATGGCCTGGTTCAGCGGTTCTCAAACTTGGCTGCACATTAGCGTCCTCTGGGGACCTCTTAAACACACCAGATGGCCAGGCCCCACCCCAGAAGCATGGCTTCACGGTCTCTGCGGCCCAGCCACGGGTACCATGTTGCCTACAGCCTCCCAGGTAACTCCAACGTGAAGTCAGGGTTGAGAGCCAGGGGCCTTCAATGCATCTCCTCCTCCAGGGAGGAACCCCATGGGGTGAATTCCAGGGTGCACCCAGCATCGAATATGGCACCCCAATTTCCAGGGCTAGCTGTCTTCCTCCAGGTTGTCAAAAAAAAAAAAACCCAAAAACCAAAAACCCTTGGCCCTAAATTTCCCCAGGTGAGAGGCACGATGAGCCACCATGAACCAAGCTCCTCCGGCCATTCTGGGGAGAGAGCCGAGCAAGACCACTGACTTCCACGCAGACGTTGGGGAGGGTCGTTTCTCAGAACTCCCCAGAGCTCACTGCCATGCAGATTCCCAGGCTGCCTGGACAGTGCTCGGCACCTCCCGGTGTACGCACGGTGGCCAGTCTGGGTGTCAGAAGGCAGGGCTAGTCCCAGCTCTGGCCCTGACCTGCTAGGTCACCTGGGCAGGTGTGGCCTCTCATCTGTGACCTTCCCCCCTCGAGGAGGAGGTCCTAGAGAAGCAAACCTTTGTAGTGAGGAAAGACTTTGCAGAGCCTCAGACAGGATGATGGGAGTTGATTGTGCTGTTACTGGGGGTGGCGGTGGTTTTGTATTTGCCATTTATGTTCTGCTTGTTTGTCCTGCCCTTGCCTGATGCCTCTGTGAGTAAATCTGCAGAGCCGAGAGTGCAGGAGAGGCCGTGAGTACAGTCCTCTGGTCATCACGCCGCGGGCAGGGTGTGGGGATGGGAGCTGTGTGTCAGGGACGCCTGGGCTCAGCAGGGTAGTGAGAGGGGCCCTGTCACAGTGATTGGGGGGGTCCTGTGGCCTCTGTGAGCCTGGTGGTTAATGAAAACAGGGTGTGGGAAGAGGCAGGTAAAGGAAGCTGAACATTTTGGGGCATTTGCTATGCACCAAGTAATCCACTGGGCATGTTAAATATACTCATGCACAAAATCCTCATACCCAGGCTTACCCCCAAGAGAAGGGCACTGTGAAAATTCTGGAAGAGCAAACAGAACCTCAGAGTTATGAGCTGTCCAAAGGCACTCAGGCGGCCGTGGCAAAGCTGGAGCTGGAGCCCGGGGAGGCCTGTCTCCCGGACCCAGCCTGTGCCCGCCCCGCACGGCCTCCTGTGTGCCCCATGGCAGGGCTCACCTGGTGACGGCGTCAGCGGCAACCCAAGCTCTTGGGGGGATCCTTGCCTTTGTGATTTCAGGGGCATAACCCAACCAGAACCCCTGGTTCAGGGCCGCGGGGCTGTCCAGGGACAGAGATGAGAACATCTGAAGTCAGTAGGTTTCTAAGCAGCCCAGGGTTTCAAAGAAAGATAAGGATCAAAGGCAGGGGAGGTCAAAGAAGCCGAAGTCAGATCACCCCCAGATTAAAGCAGGAGGAGCCAGCTCCCTGCAGGCTGAAGGCTGCAGGGGGCCCGCCTGCCCCTCAACGGCCTCCCTGGCCTGGAATTCCAGCAGCTGTCAGGGCCGGCCTGAGACAGACAGACAGACAGAGACACATAGGGCAGGACCAGGAGACCCGCAAGAGAGACAGGGAGAGGAGGGAGAGAGAGAGAGGGAAACAGAGAGACAGAGACAGGAGAGACAGGGAAGGAACAACACAAGCAAAACAAAGACAGAGCCCCAGGGCGAGAGAGGCAGTGAGGCCCAAGGAGAGGGTGTCTGAGCAGAGGCCAGAGTCCCAGGGAACCCGAGGGCAGTGGGGCCTCCGCTGGCGCAAGGTGTCCGTGCGTGGCGCTCGGCTCCAGAACTTCCCCCGTGGAGCTGGCTCGTTGGCCTGGCGGCCGGGCCCCTTGGCCTCCCTCCTTGGCCTCCCTCCTTGGCCTGCACACGCAGACTGGCCTATTCTCTAGACGAAGGCAGAGCCTGCCAGGCCGTCTGCTCCTTGTACCGCAGATGCGGCCTCCAGAGGGAGATGATGTCATGTCCCCCCCAACCCTCCCCCATAGCGGCGAGGGGGCTGGGGGGCTGGGGGGCTGGGAGGCCTTCCTTTCTCCCTTTTACCTGTGCATACCTTGCCTTCAAAGCCCACCCCGGGCTCCACGGCCTCCAGGAAGCCCACGGAATAGCTCCGGACTTCTTTGCCTGCCCTGCTAGGCCACGTTCAGCGACTTGGCATTTGTTTTCTAAATGCTACGCACGTAAACTCTCTGTTCCCCTTTCTCCATCTGGATTTAGATCCTCTTCTCCTTGCTCCCCGGCCGGGTGTTACTGTGTGCGGAGAGCCCTCCAGGATGCTCTGAAATGTGCTGCTTTGATTCGTGTAGTGCTTGCTACTTTTTCCAAATTCGCTCCTGTGAATGCTGGCGCTTGGTCCTCAGTTTGGAGAGTGTGCAACAGAGGACGCGTGACCCACCGTGGAAGCGGACAGAGCGGGGCAGAGGCCCAGGCAGGCAGCTTGCCACGCTCCTTGAGCTGGTCTGCAGCGCAGTGGGACCTGGGCCCCGGCTCCTGCCACAGGCCACCCCTGCCCCAGCCCCTCATCCTGAGGGGGACAAGAGCTGAGCGCCTGCATTAGGGGGTGCCTGCAATGAGAACCGAGTTATTGCACAAACCTGAGAACCCATCCCCCAAGTCCCAGCCTGCAACCTGGCCCCCAACCTGCTCTCTCACTTCCTTTTCTCGGTGGGTCAGCACCAGCTGAGCACCCCACACCCTTGCTCTCACCCCTGCCAGGCACACCCTCTTCTGCCTTTCCCCGGAAGCCTCCTGTGCTGGTCTGGCCTGGCCAAAGCAGAACACGTGGCCACTTCCCTTCCAGTGGGTGGGGTAACGTAAAGTTTCCACCTGTCCGGGGGACATGGGGTGGGTTGCCCCGAGTGACCCCAGCAGGCTCCACGTTTGGAGCAGTGGCCTCGTGTCCCAGGCTGAACCTCTTGGGGGCCGGAGCCATGCTTGTTTTCCTCTGTATCTCCACCCTTGCAGTCCTCACAGAGCCCTGGGAGCCCCAGGGACACCGAGTGATGGCTAAGCAGGTGATGTGGGCTCACACAAAAGACAGCTTTGGGTTCACGGCCTCCCTCCTATCAAGAGGTCGACAGTGATGAAGAGCAACATCACTGAGCAAAGCGCCTTGCGGTGGCTGGTTCCTGCAGTGACCCAGACAGGTGCCTGGCACAGAGGGTGGGGGCTCGGCGATTTGTGCAAGTTGACATGGCCAGCCAGGAGAGAGGAGCCATGACTGAACTCAGGGAGGCTCTACCCAAAGTCTGAGCTCACCTGCTGGACCCCTGAGCTAGGAGCTTGAGGTTCCAGTGGCTCCGCTGTGTGACCTTGGGCGAGCTGGTCCCCCTCTGAGCCTCGGGCTCCCAGTGTGGATAAAGGAGGGCTTGACTGCATTGGCTGCTGTGTCCCCTTCCCGGCTGGCATGTCATAACTCTAAAGGAATGAGGTCACACCTTTCCCTCCCCACCCCAAGGGAACATCATGAGGATGTAGAATCGAGCAATAGTTAGAGACAGGCCTCCTGCTTCCAAAACCTTACAGTCCAGTGGGGCCAGTCACAGCCACATGGCCTTCCGTGCAGGCTTGGGTTCCAGCTGCAGGATGCGGGGCTGCGGGAGCCCGGGTTGTGGGGGTTGGGGAAGGTGGAGGCACGTGAGGTCCAGCCAGGCCTGGAGGGAGGAGGATTGGCTGGGCCGCTGAGCTAGGAGGGGTAGAGAACGCATGGTGCTGTAGGTGGGGATGAAAAAACTGCAGAGTGTGTGACCATCTGGGAGGACCTGCCGGCTGGCATGGAGAAAGTGATGACCTTCTAGCAATTTCCCTCTCCAGGCCCCCTCTTGTGAGCAAACGTCTTTAATTTATTAAGGGGCTGATTTTAAATCATCCTCCCTCTCTCCCTCCACACCCGCCCTCCTCCACTGCCGATATTTCTCCTGACCATAAATTTTTTTTAATGACAGTTTAGAAAATGAGCAAATCTTTGGTGACACTTTTATCACCTCCAGAATACTTTTAATAAGAGGTTTCGGTAGATTGCATTCTGGGAGAGGGGGAGGAGAGAGGCAAGAGAGGAACTCCATCTACCCAGGGAGAATGGCCCCCCTTTCCGGGCCTGCAGCCCCGATGCTGTGCCCCTCCCCCCCCCAACCCCCACCCCTCCCCTCTTGGCGTTCCGGCACCATCCTGACAGCCCACGCACCCTTGGGCACAGCCCTTCACTCCTCCCTCTCTGCTGCTCTTCTCATCTGTAAAATCCTGCCTAGTGCAAGGGATAATTAGTGCAAACCTATTAATAATGGTTAAAAGTAATTAGCTGCTGACATTTCATACCACACCTAGTTACTCAGACTGGCAAATCAGGTCCAAAACTATTTCTCGAACTAAAAACAGAGCCAGTTGAACTGGATTTGAAAGCCTGGGTCCAATCACTCCATTGATCAACCAGGAGGGCGTGTGGTACAGGCCTCTTTTGGTGCCTGCCCCGTGGTGGATGTTAGGGGAGCTGGAAGGTTCCCACGGCACCGGAAACGCGAGGCCACGGCCAAGAGTTTTCAGCTGGGCTGGGAAAGCAAGAAAAACTGCCCAGGATGAGATTGTGTCAGAAGGAAGGCCTTGGAGGGTCTGGAATAGGGGGAGGGGGGCACCGTTTCTACATGGGAACCTGATTGCAGAGAGGGGAGGCTGGTGATGTGGGTTGGTCGGGACGGGGAAAGCCTGGGGGTGCTGGTCACAGTCCAAGAGTGAGGGGTGGCCTAGGAGCCAGCGACATTGAAGGGGAAATCCATAGGGATTTGGTGCTGGCTGGACGCAGGACCTGTGAGCGGCGGCGGGTAGGATAGGGGTACCCAGACACAGGCAAGCCCAGGAAGTCACTGGGGGAGGCGATCATTTCACTGGGCGACTTTTAAGATGTTTCTGTCCATTTAAAAACATATGAAGGATAAAATGAGTTTTGTTTCCTTCAAGAAAACATGGTTGAGGGCAATCAAAATGTCATTTGCTTCTAATTGAACGATGGTTAAAGCGGAGGTGTGGGGGAAAGCGTCCTAAGTGAGCAGAGTGACCGAGTGACCTGGGTGCCCAGAGGACTTGACGGCGACTGAGCACCTGCGGCGGGCCTGGCACACTTAGGCGCTGATGCATGGAAAGAGCTGAGTGCTGGGCCTGGCTTTGTAAAAGGGAGCTCTGCTGCCGCTCATCTTTATTGTTGGAAGGAAATCATTCTGGCTACTGGTGAAAAAGGAACATTCAGGGCGCGGAAAATAATTGCCGTTGAGCACCTCCTAGGTGCCAAGCCCTGTTCTATGTGCTTTGCATTTGTTTGATTCCACAAAAATCCTAGAAGGCTGACGCTGTTATTATCGGTCTCATTTTACAGATGAGAATGCAGAAGCACCGAGAGGTCGAGGAACTCTCCCGAGGCCACACAGTAATTTGTACCAAATCACAGATCGAGCCTGGTAGCCTGGCTCCCGCACCCATGAGTTCAGCTGAACCCTAGACTGTAGCATCTTGTCTGTTTCTGACCCTGAAGAGGAGTCATGAGGACAAGAGGGGACTGCAGAAGGCTCTACAGGGTCCCCTGAGAGCAGGTGTCTTCTCCGAGGACAAGGAAGGTCTTAAGGGGAACAGATGCGCAGGCTGGGATATTGATTCCTGGCTACAGGGAGATGCAGGAGAAATGGGGGGGGGGCTATAGGGAGGGGCCTGAGGTGTGCATGGTCCCCATGAGGCTTTCCTGGAGTGGGAGCAGAACTAGCGTAAGGGGACAGAGGTGTGGGGAGGCCAGACTAAATCGCATTTCTTTTTTTTTTTTTTAATTTTTATTTATTTATGATAGTCACAGAGAGAGAGAGAGAGAGAGAGAGGCAGAGACACAGGCAGAGGGAGAAGCAGGCTCCATGCACCGGGAGCCCGATGTGGAACTCGATCCTGGGTCTCCAGGATCGCGCCCTGGGCCAAAGGCAGGCGCCAAACCGCTGCGCCACCCAGGGATCCCCTAAATCCCATTTCAACCGGGACTGGAGACAGGTAAACTGAATGAGAGCTGGTTCCTGTGCTTGGCTTGTTTTTCCTTTACATTTTGTTCCGAGTGTGTCCGAGAAGGCCCGGACATTGAGGGGAGGAGCACACAGGAGTGAGAAGCTGTAGCTTTGCCCCGTCACCGTGACAGTGTCCCCGGTGTCTGGGGGATGGTGGGCAAGCCACTGACCTCCCGGAACCTTGGCCTCCCCACCTGCAAATGCATTCCGAGCCCCTACGTCCGTCAGAAGGTGCAAGGTGGGCGCAGCCTGGGCGTGGGTGCCGCTCCTGGCCCAGACTCGGCCTTCCATAATCTGTAATTGGTAGCTATTATTATTATTATGGCTGTAACTATAGATCATTAATTTACAGTTTAAAAATCCTTCACCTGTTTCATTTTGCACTATTTTATTGAAGAATTAAATTTTTATAGGAAATCCTCCTAATTGGCTGGATTCAATGTCATCCCCGCTCCTTTCGAGTCTGCACAGTAGACGGGCGATGGCAGGCACTACTCTCCCTGGTGGCACCCCCACCCCCACCCCAGCCACTTTACTTTGGCTCCTACCATCTACCTCGTGTGCACTCTGGGCCAGGCACCACCACCCTTCAGTACCTTCATTGTTTTAATCCTGACAACAGCCTTGCAGGCAGGATGTCTCCCCACTTGAAAGACAAGGAAGCCGAGGCCCAGAGAAGTTAGAGGACTTGCCTGAGGTCAGGTCACACAGTGGGAAACACTGAGTGGGGATTCAGAGCCAGGTGTATCGGTCACTAAAGTTGACACCTGCACCCAGATGGTAGATCTGGGGTTTAGGGAATTCTCTGGGGTGGAGCTCGCTTTGTAATGATGGAGAGAATGACCAGGCGAAGGCTGTTGCTGGACAATCTGAGCTCTCCAGGGAGGGCTCCCTTCTGGGGCTGAGCAGCTGGGGCTGCAGCCGTGGCCTGGGGCCAGCCAGGGTCCTCTGTCTGCACCCTGGCAGAAGGAGACAGTCTGAAGCTCTGCAGAGGAGACCTCTGCGGAGGCTGAGAAGGCCCACTGTGGGCATTCTGGGCTCTGGGAGTTCCCCCTCTATGGCTACAGGGGCCCCCCTCCCAAGGGCTCAGAGGCTGGCAGGAAGTCTTCTGAGGAGCAAAGCTGGTCACTTGGGCTCCAGCTAACCTCATTAACTTGCAAATGCACCCCAACTCCCAGCTGAGTCCCTGATATTCTTTCAGGGCTGGGGTTGGTGCTGGAATCACTTGCTGGGCTTGGAGAGAAGAAGCAGGAGTTTAAACCCTGACCCATCCCACTCCGGGTCCGACTCTCCGGGGCCTCCCTTAGCTCAGTCTGTTGACTTAGGGTCAAGTGGAAATTATGCCATGTGGGTCTGTGGGTCTAAAACCCAGGAGGGCTCTGCTTCCCCGGGGACATTCCCTCATGACCACTGCCTGGAAGATTCCTTTGGGGGTCTTGGGAGATGGGGGCAGAGGTCCTACAGGGGATAAGAAGAGGCAGGAAGGAGGCCAGGTGCTGTGAACGTCCTGCTCTCCTTCCTAACTCCTCAGTCTGGATGAAGACGTTTCAGGCACATGCTAGGGAGGAGGAGGGGGTGGGATCAAAGAGAGAGAGAGAGTTCCAGGAGTCTGGAAACGTTAACTGGTAGGTAGAGGACAGGAGGCCCTGGTGTCATTTTTCCTCTCTGTGCCTGCCCGTCACACCAGGATGACTGGCTGGCTGGGTTCTGGGACTCTCTGCCAGCAACGCCACCACCTTGCTGAGCTTCTACCCTCAGCAAAGATATAGATACTGAAGCCTGGCTGCCTGGGTCCCACCTTGGCTCTGCCACTCAGCAGCCATGTGCTTGTGGGCAAATGCATCAGCCTCTCTGGTCTCCCATCCTTGACTACAAACAGAGAGAACAATGATCCTTGTTCTCACGGAGCTGCTGTTCACCAAGTCCATGCACAGACGTCAGTAAGTGCTCAGGAAGCAGTAGCTCTGCTACTATCTAGTTCTCTTATCCACAGTTCTGTGATCCCAAACACTCTGAACGCCAAAAGCTTTTTGAAAATTCACTTGGCTACTATTTTTGGTATTTATTTACCCTGTGGACTGTGAATATTCATTAGTTTTCCTGCAGAAATGCGAATGCATTTGATTACAGGGCCCTGTCCCAGATCATGCTGCAGAGATACGAAGTAAGTGGGGTTTCCACCATATTCTGTTTAAAACATCCCCGAAATAGTCTGAATCCTAAAACTCAAGGGACTTGAGTAAGGGATGTGGACCTGAGCTCTCTCTCTTAATTCTTCCAGTAATCCTGAAAAGTACAGGAGTTTTATCCCCATTGTACAGCCGGAGAGACTGAGTCTTGGAGGAGTCCTGGAGGCCATGGTCGGCACGTGGCACAGCGAAGACTCGAGTCCTGGCCTCTGACCCGAAACCGGTCCCCTCAGTGGCACGGCCCTTTTAGGCCGCCAGATGCTGGAGGTCCATGAGGACCCGTGTCTGGTTCAACTGCAAGTGCACCCCGCCAGGCAGGTGGGGGCCTGCCCAATGAGTAAATGCAAGCGGGAGCAGAAGACGCAGCGTTCTTCTCCGGGCTGGACAAGTGGCTCCCCCGGGAGACTGGAAGAAAGAGTGACCTCAGTGGCAATCGGCCCCCCAGGAGCCAGTGAGGTGCCTCGCCATCTGTGCTCAAGTCATGGGGGGGCCCCCTCTGGGGTGCAATTCTGGCTCTGCCCAAACTCACTTCCAGAGGGACCCGACCCTGCAAATCCCTTGATCTGTCTGAGCCTTGGGTTCATCATCTGTGCAGTGAGGAGAAAAAATTCCACCTCGGATGCCACGGTACCAGACAGGGGGTTGGGGTGAGGTGACACGGGGCCTGCTTGGTGCTCAGAGACAGTGGACAGACTTCCTGCCAGCCCCTCTGAGCCCTTGGAGGGAGGAAGTCCCAGGGCCCGGACTGGGCCTGCTCAGCCTCCTTGGAGGGCTCCCCTCTGCAGACCGGGGACCCTGGCTGGCCCCAGAGCGGGGCTGAGGCCCCAGCTGCCTGTCCTCCCTGCCCAAGGGGCCTTCCCTGGGGGATGATGAGTGTCGTTCAGAGTGTGCTGTCCCCAGTCTGCTTTAAGTCCTCCCACCTGGGACACATCCAGGGGCAGCACAGGTATCATTCAAGGTTTGTGGCTTAGGGGAGGAAAGCTCCTGCGGTGTCCGCCTCCCTTCCTCTGCTCTGCTGGGTGCTGGGGTCCCCGGGGCCTTCCCCTAGCCCCGATCACAGAAGCTTCCTCCAGCGGTTGCTGCAGGACACTCCCTGCCTCCCCTTGCCTCCGACGCCACCGTCGAAATAGAACGTCCATCACGCTTCATTTGTCCAATAAAGCTTCCGTCTCCATCCTGCGGAGTGATGTACCAGCTGGCATCTCAGGCGCTGCCGTCACAGGCCCCTGGGCCTCCGCCCCGGGAGGAGGTGACCGGAGTGGCCCTGTGCTGGCGAAGGGTGCTCTTCCCTTCCTTGCCCTGCCCACCCCCACTCCCATCTTTTTTTTTTTTTCCTTTTCAAATGAGAAATGACTGTGTGATTCCATTAAGTTCCCTGTGCAATAGCAATCATTCTGGAGAAATTGATTGTGACTCTGTTAATGACTGCTTGGTCGGATGTTAATGTACCGGGGGACAGTTTACACTGCCCTGCTTGCTGCAGCCAGAGCAGAGAAGGATTCCCAGGGAGGGCGGGCAGGGCGAGGAGCCAAGGTGAGAGGGGCTGGGATGCCGGGCAGCGGAGGAGGCGGTGTGGGCGCAAGGTGGGCAGGCGGTGGGGGGGGGGGGGTGTGGTGTGGTTCTAAGACAGGACTCATCTCCTGCACGCTCCAGAAATCATTTCCCAGCTGCAGGGGAGGAGAGTGTTCACGGAGGAGGTGTAACCCTCTTTGCTTCGGGGATCCTGTCCCTGTATGGCGGAGTGGGGGCCCTGCCTCCTGTCCAGCCCCTGCTCCTTGTGTCAGCCGGAGAGGATCACTGACCCTGGGCTGCCCCTGGCTACGACCTGGGCCTTCTGAGTAACTTTTGGCTCCCTGGTGCTTTGAGGACAGAGGGTCATCCCACCGCCTGCCTACCCATTACCTGTCCCTTCTGTGCCTTCCTTCCTGGCAAAGCCCAAGTGGGGGCATCAGGTTAGAAGGGGCAGTGTGGGCCCCTCTCCAGCCCAGGGAGTAAAGAGCCTTTTCTCTGGGCCAACCTGCCAGTGGGGTGGGGGGGAGAGGGGTCAAGGAGAGGCCATTCTGGCTTCTGGAAAAGCCATCCTTTGCTGTTGAAAAGCTACATACACCGAGAAGCAACTTCTTGCTTCGTCGTATGTCTGGCCGCAGCCGAGAAGGCTCTGAGGCCTCTGAGCGGTACTCAGGATGCCCCTTACAGTCTGCAGCTGCAGCAGGCAGCCCGCAAGTCTGAAGGCACAGGCCTGACTTCAGGAGGATGACACCTTGTCCTTCCTGGTGTCGTCGGTCTGGACACTGCTGTTAAAGTGCGGCCCAAGTATCCTTGGATCCTCTGCAGGCGGGGCTGCACGTGGGAAAGTTCGGACCAGATGTAAGCATCGATGTGTCATCTTTCAAGGAGCCCAATTTGAACCTAACCTGTGTCAATCATTAGAGTCCAGTCGTGCCAGTGATGGGCAAACAGGGAGGCACCTATAGGTGGGCGGGGCCTCCTGGAAGAGTCTCCCCCTAAGGACGTAGGAGCCTAACCCAATGGCCAAGCCTTCACTTTGGGGAGGAGGTGGGTGTTCCGAATATTTTCTGTTAGCCCAGTTTCCATGGATCAAGTGTGGGCCTGAGTGGCCCTGGTGCCCCAGTCGGTCTGCTTGGAGCCCTGGGTCAGACCAGACCTCCTCCCTCTGCACACACAGCCCGACAGCTGCTCTGGGGCCCAGGGCTGGAGTCGGTGCCTGCAAGAAGTGGGGAGGTGGGGGGGTCCTGTGCAGAGACTGCAGGTTCTTCTCAGAATCTGGGGGACGTCGCAGGACCTGCGAGACGTCATGCCAACAGTGAATGGGCCAGATCCACCAGAGTGGTGGCCTCAGATCTGGCTTCCCAGGGAGCAGAGCCTGGAACCTGGAGTTGAGTGCAGGTGGCTTATCTGGGAGGTGACCCCAGAAGCAAGAGTGAGAGGAGCCAGGAAGGAGGAAGCCATGGGCAGGGCAGTGTCACAGAGGACCCCGCTGTGGGGGGGAGCTCAGTGCTGCTGAGATGTCCGAGTGGCATCGAGGAGCTTCTCAGAATCTTCTGCGCTGACGCAAAGGACCAGATGGTTCATCTCCTGGCTCCCGCCCCCCCCGGAAGGGGCTTGTCCTTGGAGGCCCTCCCTGCCATCCCTCCCCACACTTGCGGGCTGTGTGTGCTCTGTGCCCACAGGCCCTGCCCATAGGGAGAGCACCACGTGTCAGGTGGCCCCAGCGGGCACGACAGGTGGTCTCTCGGGGCCTCAACGGCTTGTCCATGGCACAGATGACACATTCCCTGAGGATGCCCAGAAACACTTGGGGACTCCAGGGCTGGGCTCTTGTCCTGGTAGGTGAGGGGAAGCACTAATGAGGAGCCCGTGCCGTACTTCAGAGGGGACCCTGCCCTTCCCGGCCCTGGCTCCTGCCTCCAGCCTCCGGGGTCTCTGAGAACAAGGGCGACAGAGGCAGACCGGCCAGTTCTGAAGCCCAGGGCAGAGCCTGACCACTCAGAACCCTGCACGTCGAGCCATTTTTTTTCTTTTTTTATGACAGGGATTAGAAAACGTTGTGAAATTTTTCGTAATTGATTTCTGTAATTGCAAATCAATAGAACTAATTGGCACCCTGGCTGGGTTTGTTTTGTTGTGAAGTGATTGGGGCCCAAGAGGAGGTGAAATCAAGCACATTTCCAGCTTCACTGGTTGGGGGGGCGGTGGCAGGAGGAGTGGGGACAAGCAGCAGACAGGGAGCTGCTTCCTCTCTCTTCCCTTCACCCCCCAGCTCACACAAACATGCAGGGGGGCACCCAGCAGGCGGAGAGGCCTGGCAGCCGGGCGTCCCCTCCAGCCCCCGGGGACTGTCTCCTGCTGGATAGCTTGGCCCAGAGGAGAAACCGCTGTCTTCTCGGGCTTTCTCTCGTTTATTCATTTGTGCAGTAGGTACATTGCAGGTGTGTTCTGTGCACCTACTATGTTCCAGGCTCCAGCTGGAGGACGGGGATATAGCTGTGGACGAGAGAGCTGTGGTCTCTGTCCTTGCGGCCATACTGGCGTTGCATGGCTGAAGCCATCCAGATTCAGCAGCCAAGAAGTGAATCCACTCTACTTAGGCAGAAAGGGACTTATTCAACGGCCTCAGGACTGCCAGGAGGTCTGGAGAAGTGGGTGGCTTGACTGAGCTCTCAGGCGTGGTTCTCAAGAACCAGGCCACCGAGAAGGTCCCAACTGGGCCACGTGGCAGCTGCCAGCACAGTCGGGTGCTCTCGAACACGGGTGCCCCTACAATAAAACAGAAGCTTCATGCTTGCCCTCTCCCTCCCCAGTTAGCTCGGTCCTGAATTCGAATTTCGGATAGGCCCGTCGATCGGCAGAACCTAATCAGCGTGGGACCCTAGTGGTGAGGGAGTCTGTGCATCTGGGCTCTGGCCCTCCAGGAGCACCCCTTTGAGAAAGACATGGGAATGAGTTGTAGGTGGTCAAATGTGTACTTTCGGAACACCCACCGAGTGGACAAGTTGATGAAGTACCTTTGTGGGAAGCGCTTTGCAGTAAAAGCAGAGGGAATTGTCAAAAGGAACTTGACCAACCTCTTGGCCAGAACCGAGAGGAAGCTACGTCTGTGAAAGTGGGCGGTGGGAGCATACGTGGACCCTCTGAGGATAGCGGCCTCTAGAATCACAGGCGCCCCGTCCCCTGGAGCTTGGCTGTGTTCTTTCCCCTTCCCACTTCCCAGCCAATAAGGTGGTCATCGCTTGGTCCCCACGTGACTGAGGGAGATGCTGGTGGTCTCTGTCTCCCCTCAGACCACAGGTCCAAGACCCTCATTCAAACAGTCTAAGTGTCCTGGGGCCCACCTGCTCCCCTGAGCTCCCTGGGCTCACAGTGTGGTGGGCATCGTGCCTGCCCCTGGAGGGCTCCCTACTGACTCTCGCTCGTGTGAGGCCACCCCGAGGCTCAGGGGTGTGACCCAGCCTGCTCTGGAGTCACGTTATCCCCACACCTAGCTCAGCGTTTCTTAAAGTTTGGCCTCAGGGCCAATTGACGGTAAATTCCCCCCCAACCAGCTTTACTGCAGTCTGATTGACAAATACAAATGATATGTGTTTAAGGTGCCCAGTGTGATGTTCGGATGTGTGTGTGTCCATTGTGAAATCATTACCGCAATCCAGCTAATTAACATAACCATCACTTCACATAGTTAGCATTTGTGCACGCGCGTGTATGTGTTGAGAACACCAGAGATCTACTCTCTTGGCAGATTTCAAGTATAAGTCATGAGCTGTAGTCACCGTTCTGTACATTAGGTTTTCAGAACTTACTCATTTTGTAACTTGAAAGTCTGTACCCTTTGATTAGCATCTTCCCCGGCCCCCCATCTCCCAGCCTCTGGTAACTGCCACCCTACCCTGTTAGGATTAAGCTCAACTTGTTTTTGTTTTGTTTTAAAATTCCAAATGTGGGACGCCTTGTTGGCTCAGCGGTTGAGCGTCTCCCTTTGGCCCAGGGCGTGATCTCGGAGTCCTGAGATCGAGTCCCACGTCGGGCTTCCAGCATGGAGCCTGCTTCTCCCTCTGCCTGTGTCTCTGCCTCTCTCTCTCTCTCTGTCTCTCATGAATAAATAAATAAAATATTAAAAAAATAAAATTCCAGATGTGAGATCACTTGCCCTTTGTCTCTGTGTCTGGTTTATTTCACTTAGGGTAATGTCCTCTAGGTCCAGTGGTGCTGCAGAGGGTAAGGCCTCCTTCTCCCTGAAGGCTGAGGGCTGGTCCATTGTGTGTATGTGCGGCATTTTCTGTATCCATTCCCCTGTCGATGGGACGCTTACACTGTTTCTTGGCTACCGAGCAATGCTGAGTGAACACAGGGGATGCGGATGCCTCTTGTAGATAGGGATTCTATTTCCTTTGCTTATACACTCTGAAGGGGGATTGCTCGATCATATGACAATTCTATTTTTTTGGTATTTTAAGGGACCTCCATTCTGTTTTCCACATGGTTGCATCAGGTTACGTTTCCACCAACAGGGTACAGGCATTTCCTTTCCTCTACATCCTTGCCAATACTTAACTTTTGATTTTCATAATGGCCATTCTGACAGATGTGAGTGATACCTCACTGTGGTTCTGATCTGCATTTCCCTGGTGCTGAGTGATGTGGAGCATCTTTTCATGTGTTTGTTGGCCATCTGGATGTCTTCTTTAGAAACATGTCTATTCAGATCCTTTGCCCATTTTATTTTATTATTTTATCTTATTGATTTTTTAAAGATTTTATTTATTTATTCATGAGAGACATAGGTAGAGGAAGAAGCAATCTCCCCGTGGGGAGCCCGATGCGGGACTCGGTCACAGGACCCTGGGACCATGCCTTGAGCCAAAGGCAGATGCTCAACCACTGAGCCACCCAGGTGCCCCTATTTTATTTTAAAGATTATTTCATTTATTTTAGTGAGAGAGACACACACACACAGAAAGAGCAGTGTGGGGAAGGGACAGAGGGGCAGGGGGAGAGAGAGAATCTCAAGTAGGCTCTGCACTCAGTGGGCTTAATCTCACAAACCTGAGACCATGACCTAAGCTGAACTCAAGAGTCAGATTCTTAACCGACTGAGCCCCCCAGGCTCCCCTCCTTTGCCCATTTTAAAATTGGAATGTTGGCTTTTTCGCTTTTGAGTTGTATGAATTCCTTATATATTTTGGATATTAACCCCTTATCAGAAATGTGGTTCCCAAATATTTTCTCCCAATAAGTAGGTCACTTTTTCCTTTGCAAACTTTTCAGTCTGATGAAGTCCCACTTGTTTATTACTGGTTTTGCCTGTGCTTTTGGTGTGACATCCAAAAAACCATCGCCGAGACCAACAGCAGGGAGATTTCCCCTTTGTTTCCTTCTAGAAATTCCATGGTTTCAGATCTTATGTTTAAGTCTTTAATCCACGTTGAATTGATTTTCATGTAAGATGTAAACCAAGGACCCGACTTTATTCTTTTGCACGTGGATAGCCAGTGTTCCCAACACCATTTACTGAAGAGACTGTTCTTTCCCCATTGAGTATTCTCAGTCCTTTGTGGAAAATTTATTGATCATATGTGCATAATTTTATCTCTGGGCTCTCTCTTCCGTTCCATTGAATTCTGTGTCTGTTTATAGGCCAGTACCGTACTGCTTTGCTTACCATAGCTTTGTAGTATAATTTTAAATCCGGAAACATGATGCTTCTTTGTTCTTTTTGCTTGAGATTGCTTTTACTCAACAACAGATTTTCACTTGATAAAGATCCTGTTGCCCAGGCCCTGCCCAGAACTACCGAATCCAAATCTCCCAGGGGGAGGAGGGAGAGACCAGAAATGGTGCATTTTCAGCAGACTTTCCGGCTGACTCTGCTGTGCCCAGGACCAAGGACCACTGCTCTGAGCACACAGGTCAGAGTGAGGCAGTGCGTGCCGTGGGAGGTGCACAGGACTTGGGGTCACAGCCTGGCTTCGCCTCTCCCTCACTCAATCTTCCAGTTCTGGTGGTCCTGCTCTGAGGCTGAGCTCCCTGACCTGAACATCAGAGGTAATGACATTGTTTGCTTCCTGGGTTTGTCATGGCTGTGAGCTAATATCTGCAAAGTCTCCGTCAACCAGCAGGCACTATTTAAATACCTGTGTAGTCCTCAGGAGCTTCTGGGAATATGACCTTTAGGAGGAAGAGTTCAACAATTCTCAGTAATTAAAAAAAAAATCATTCTTTGCTCAAGTTTCTCAAAGGACATTAAGAGAGCTTCAAATGCACAGTCCACAGCAACACTTATTAAGCTCCTTTTGCTTCTGCCCCCGGCTGCTCCCCTGGCACAGCATTGGGCCCCAACCCCAGCATCCTCTGAGCCCCCCAGCCCCTCTATCCTCAGTCCAGGGCCTTCTGTCTGCCTCTCCCTCAGCTGTGCTGCTTGTGCATCAAGTGAGCCCCCTTCCTCCCCAGAAGAAGCCACCTGTCCAGGAGGAGGGACCACGAGGAGTCGAGTGGGGGTTTTGAGGAGGCCTGGTGGGGTGGAGGGAGCTTGGCAAACAGGCGGCCTTAATACATTTTTTTGGCCCATCACATTGGTGCATGTGAACAGAGCAGCATCAGCTGAAGGAACCCTGTCCAGCATCTACCTGTGGCCAGCGTCGGGGGTAGGGGCACCCTGGTCTCACAGGGGCCTGGGAGCAGGCCCTCCCTCCCTCCCATCCTTCTGTCCTTCCTCTGTCTCTCTCTCCTCTTTCTCCACTTAAAAAAAAAAATCAGCTTCTTCTTTTATCCCACAATCGTTTGTTTTATCTAATATTTAACTAGTTTTCTTTTTTAATTAGAAAAGCAAATACATGCTTATGTGAACATTTTCAAATACGGGCAGATGAGCTTAAGGTCAAAAAGCAGAGGAGTCCTTCTGGGTGTTTCCTCGCCTATAAGATGGGGGAGAGTCACCCTCCAGAGAGGGCTGAGAGAGTGCCGTGTCCTGCCCTGGCTCCTCACGCCCCGCTCAGGACTGGTTGGCTGGCTGGCACCCTGAGCGGCTTCTCATTCTAAGAAAGGAGTGAGGGACTCTGGAGAGGGAGGAGGGACTGATGCTGAGTGTGTGTGTGCGTGTTTGCACATGCAACATGCTGCTGAGGATGTGGGTGTCAGGACCTCCATCCCCCACCTTCCACCCCCCGCCTTTGCTCTGCAGCATTACCCCCTCCAGCCTCTCCTCCCTGCCCAGTACCAGGTGGCTCAGAGCCTCCAGATGGAGCCCCAGTGTGGCCTGCTATCTCTGGGCAGGTAGAATGGAACAGACATCACAGCCAGGCCAGCTGGGCTCCTAGCAGAGGGCAGGGGAGAGGCTGGGGGACATGGGAGGGTGCCAGGGAAGGAGGAAAAGGGAGCTGGATCCTGTAAGGCCTGGCTGGGGTAGGGGCAAGAGACCTGAGGCTGAAAGAGGGATCCTCAAGGTCACCCGGACACCATGCACAGGGTGGGGGCTTGAAGAACTCAGGCTGGTTCCAGATCCTGTGACATCCTATCCTGCAGGCATTCATTTATTCATTTAATCATTCAATCAATCACTTACTCAGCAAATTTGTATTGAGCACCTCTGTGCACCCAGCACTGTTCTAAGCACTGGAAATAACAGCAGTAAATGAAGAAACAAAGCCCCTGCCCTTGTGGAGCAACATTTTAGTGTGGGAGACAAACAGAAAACTAGGATGGATCATTGGCCAGAATGTGGTCAGTGCTATGGAGAGAATAAAGCAGAGAAGGGAAATGTGAATGATGGGGTGTCCTTGACACTTTTGAAAGGACCAGAAAAAGCTCCTTTGAAATACCGACTTTGAGAAAAGACCCAAGGGTATGAAGAGGGAGCCTGTGACTACATGGAGGAAGAGCATTGTAGACAAAGGGGCAAGTGCAAAGGCCCTGGGCCAGAAGTGTGTCTGAAGAACAGCAAGGAAAAATGTGGCCTGAGTGAGCAAGGTGAAGAGAAGTAAGAGGTCAGGTCAAGGAGCAACAGGGGCCAGAGCCTGCAGGGCCCTTTGGGTTGTACACAGTGAAGACTTGGGCTTTGCCTCTGAGAACATAGGACCCATTAAAGATTTAAACAGAAATGTGGTGTGGTTACGTTTATATTTTAGCAGGACCACATAGCTGCTGGGTGGAGCCCAGATGGTAGAAGCAAATGTGTGATAGGGAGCCCTGAGGGAGGACCATGGAGGTGAGGCACGTGGGGGGCTGGTGCCAGGTGGGAGCAGTGGGAGCAGGGTGAGCGTATAGTTTGAAGGTGGAATTGGCCACATTTGCTAGATGAACAGCTGCGGGGACCTCAGGCAATGATGCCTCTTGTGGCCAGGTTGGCAGCAAGTCTGTGGTTCCAATGCTCAGTCCACTTAGGACGGGCCCTGGCCTATCTGGGAAGAGGGCCGGCAGGAGCTTGGCCATAGTGACGGTCAGTCTGTCCAGCTGGACTCCCCGGCCTTGCCAAGTGAGCTGGTGGGCCACGGGGCAGCTCAATGAAAGGCCGCAGCTCTTGGTGAGCACATGGAGCCCAAGAATACAGCCAGAGTCAGACCCACCGCTCGGGGCTCCCTCCCCTGCCACAGGCTGGCGGGGCTGAGACGGTGCCCCGCTGGCCCTGACCTGGGCATCAGCACCCACGCCGAGCAGCCCAGGCAGAAATGAGGGCTGCTTTCCAAATTGTGCTTCCTGCTTCCCACCCAGAGTCCCCTCTCTCTTGATTGGTCAGCTCTGAGGAGAGCATGTCACAGAAACCAAGGGGACCCCCTGAGAGGGGTTGAGGGGCATGGAGAGATGCCAAGGAGATGTCAGGCAAAGCCTGCAGATGGTTTGGGTTGTCTGCTGGGTGCAGAGTGGAAGCAGTGCTCTTGGTGTCTAGTGGGCAAGGCCAGAGACACTGCTGAATTCTCTGAGCAGGACAGCCCCCCAGCCCCCAGCAGAAGAATCATCTGAATTTCCTGTCCCGACACATCAGTAATACTGAGGCTGAGAAAACCTCCTTTAGAGGCACTAACCCTCTCATATATGACACGTCACAAAGTCCTCCCATCTCTTCACACTACCAAGAAGGAGAGTCTATTTCTCCAGCCCTGTGGCTTGCTCTGACCAACCCAGATTCCGACTAAATGGAAGAGACACGGTGGGATTTCTGAGCTTAGGCCCCAAGAGGGCTTGCAGCTTCCAATGTCACTGGTTAGAGCCCTAGGAGCAGTAAGAACCAGCCACCAATTCCCGGTCATCTTAAATCATACAGCCCCAGACAAACAGCAGGTGAGTGCAGCTGTGTGAGTGATCCCAAACGAAACCAGCAGAAGAACCACCCAGAAAAGCCCAGCCCACATTGCTGAGCCACAGAATGGTGGTTTGTTGACCCCACTAAGCTTTGGGACTGTTTGTTCGGCAGCAATAGATAGCTGACACATTGAGAATATGTACATTTGAAAGGGGGTATCTTGGAACCATATGCCTTAACCCCAAAGATTCAATGGGCACATTTCAGCCAATGGAAGCAACTGAAGTTCAGATGTGGGGGAGCAACAGAATCTGTCTTCCTGTTGATCAAATCCCTCCAGGGGAGTGGCCACTGGTATGGTCCACATTTAAGGCTGGATCGTGTGCTTACAGAACAGGCATGAGCCTGCCCCACTGACCTCAGGTCAGGTGGGGGAGCAGCCGAATCATGGAAACCAGTTGATGGCAAACCACTGGGTAGAGCATGTGGCCGTAAAGTGGGGCCAGAGAGCCGGGGCCACCTGCCAGCTGCATGACCTTGAGCAGGACACCCTACTTCCCTCCCCCAGACCTCTGCTTTCTCCTCTAGAAAGGGCTGACCCTACCTCCCTCAGGTTTGGGGGTGGGGGGATTAGGTCAGTTTAGAGGAGATGATGTATGTGACGGATTTAGCGTTGAGCCCAGCACAGAGACAGGATAGTAACCGCTTGTTGATGATAAAGCAGACACTATTCCAGCAGGAATAGGCTTGGCTGAAGAGTAAAAGATACAAAGGGAGCATCCAGTCTCTGTCCTCTTCAGCTGAAGAGGGGCTCCCAAATGTAAAGAAAAAAAAAAAAGGATTGGGAGCTGTAGGAACTAGGTTTTTTGCTCGCTGTTTCCGGAATGGGTGTCCCCAGAGGAGAAAGAAAAGCAGGCTTAAATCAGACTGGCATTGATAGCAGAAGGCAGGCAAATAGTGGGTCTTAATATTATTCCTGTGTGAGCCCGCATGTGGTGCGGGTTTTAATTTAAAGCAGGCATTTAGTGAGTTGATAAACAGGAGTGCACACCTCCTGCCCTCCCACGCCCTGAGCCCCAGAAGAACAATTATCCTGGAGAGAAGACGAAAGGAACATATGGCAATGAATTCTAATAACAGGCAGCACCTGCTTTCCCGGGGCGGCCTTTGATGGGGCTCGGGTCGAGGCTGTGTGCACGCCAGCAGGTAACAAAGGTCAGCTGAGGCCTCCCTCCCTGCTGCACGCCATGGGTTCAGTCTACACCGCGGGAGGGAGACGGGCTGGGAGCTTGGTGGTCTTCTCCTCACCCTGTGATCTGAGGCACGCCCTTCCCTGGCGTGGTGTCTAAGGCGCCGTACGCAGATCACCCGCGCGGGTGGGCTGGTTTTGTGTTTTTTGACCTTCCCCCGAAGGCTGACACGGAATGGACACGGGAGGCTCCCCAGACCCAACCGGGAAGGTTGCCGTTCCGGACAATTCCTGACAATCCATTTCAAACCAATCTGGCAGGAGAGAGCCTTCCCTGACTTACAGGACTGACCTTGGGAAGGCACAGGGCATTGGCTCCCAGGTGTCCGGCCACGGTCACCAACAGAACCCTCGTGTTCTCTCATCTCACGTCAGCATTAATCTCCCAGACCGCTTTTCTCAACAAGATGAGCGTCCCGACTGCCCTAACTCCCACCCACACTTCCCATCCTTGCCCAAATCCAGCGGTGCCCGGGAAGGGCTCCGTCGCCTGGCTCTGGCTGAGTCACGCATCCACCGCTGCCCTGACGCCAGGGCTGGGTGCTCTGTTCGGCTGTCCGCTCCACAACCCCCCTGGTTAGATGAGCCAGAGGGACACTCCCCAAAAGCAGTGAGGATGCTGTTGCCAAAAAAGAGGGGGGTCTGGGCAGACAACACAGTGGTTCTGCTATGGAGGCCAACAGAGTCATAATGCGCCTTCTCTTTCTTGAATTATCTCTACCGTTTCTCACCATGAGCCATGTATTCACCCAGGGGCAGGTTACCCATGCTGCCGGAAACGCAGCCAGACACTGAACCACAGTCACACCGGGGTTGCCGCTCTGAGGTCCATCGTGGTTGTTCTGGGTCTTTGATGATTAAGGGTGGAGGGGAAAATTAATCTTTCCATAATGAATGCAGCCGTGTCTCTATTGTAGACTTGTTAAAGACACATGTTGTGGTTTTGAGGACGTAGCTTGGGGCAGGGTCTTTTCCTCTAGAGCTCCCTTGCACACCGAACACACACTCAGATTAAAGGAACACAGGACGAGCTTTCCTGTTGTATCATTTCAAATCTGGTTCAGCTGCATAGAAGAGCTTCGACACACAGGAGTCATCGCTCACCCGAGAGACCTCTGTGGGTCTAGGCGGGAGACCGTGCTCCGTGGGCCTCCTGTGGTTTTACACACCATGTAAGCAGAGCCACAGGCAGCTTTTGTTCCAGACCGTGTTTTCAAGCACGTTTCCAAATGATTAGACTTGGAAGATGGATCTAGCACCATTCTGTGTGTCAAAGGATAGATTTCTTTGCTTATCCAGTAATTATACAGTATAATGTGTCACTTGGGTGCAAAGGTTGGGCAGGTTGGTAGAAGCCCCATTATAAAAAAAAAAAAAAACTTGAGGTTCTGCAGCTGGGACAGAAATCCACTGCGTGGGCAGCCCACATGGGTGGCTCAGCGGTTTAGTGCCACCTTTGGCCCAGGGTGTGATCCTGGAGACCTGGGATTGAGTCCTGCGTAGGGCTCCCTGCATGGAGGCTGCTTCTCCCTCTGCCTGTGTCTCTGCCTCTCTCTCTCTCTGTGCCTCTCATGAATAAGTAAATAAATAAATCTTTAAAGAAAAGAAATCCACTGCATCTGCAGCATCTGCATGGATGGCTCCACATGGCCCCATGGGGAGTGGGGACAAGTGGACCTAATGGGAACAGACATGAACACACAGCTCATGCTGCCTGCTGTGTCATGGATAATAAAGTCCCTTTTTTTTCTGACCTGGGAGTCCAGTGTCTTCTGCTAGCACCCAGGAAAGTGGGACAGGCTAACCTGTTAGCTTGCAAGTTGGGTTAAATTTCACAGGCCCCCATGGTATACAGTAAAGGGCTGGATTGCTGTAAAGTACTGTAAAGTAGGCTCCTTTTATCTTCCCATTCCATAATCCTCAAAGTTCACTTCATAGTCCAAGATGGCTGCTGGAGCTCCAGCCAGCACGTCTGCATTCCAAGCTGCAGGAATGACGGAAGGGGAAGAACAAAGTCACCGCCTCGCAGCCCTCCCGGAATTCCTACACAACACTCATTTGCCGTCGTTAAGCACATGGCGTTGCCTAGCTGCAAGGGAGGTGGGGAAACGTCTTTAAGCTGGGTGCCATGCCGCCCTAGACAGAGCCTGGCACTAAGGAGGAAGGAGGATGGACGTGTTGGTTGGCAACTAGTAATCCTGTCCCAGGCCCCGTCTCCTGGTTGCCATCCCTAGACTGGTGGTGGGGACAGGAAGGCCTTTCCTGTCCACGTACAGAGTACACTGAAAATGGGAGGCAGCGGCCAGCAGGTTTAGAGAAGGAGGTACTAGATGAATTCCGTCCTCACTACCCCAAGGGGCTCAAACCTAGAGGGAGGGACGGACCTGTGGGTTACCTATTACGAAGCATTGTGGAAAGTGGTGATCAGAGCTGGGTAGGGGTCATCCAGCTCAGGGGACCCTGCGAGCACTGACAAGGGATGGCTGCCTTCACGGGCCCTCCGGGAAGTCTTCCTGGGGGAGTTGACGCTTGACTTGAGTGTGGAAGGAGGAGTGGAAGTTCACTAGACATGGGCTGGGCATAGCGTTGCCAGAAAAAATGCAGATGCCCGTTACATCTTAACCTTATTATTTTTATTATTTTTTTTAAAGATTTTATTTATTTATTCATGAGAGACACAGAGAAAGAGAGAGAGGCAGACACAGGCAGAGGGAGAAGCAGGCTCCATGCAGGGGGCCCGACGTGGGACTCGATCCCGGGACCCCAGGATCACGCCCTGGGCTGAAGGCAGGTGCTAAACCACTGAGCCACCCAGGGATCCCCTACATCTTAACTTTAGATAAATAACAAAAAAAATGTGAGGATAAGTATAACCCATCTTCTATTTGGAACATACTTGCATAAATTCAGATCTAACTGGCATCTTAGCTTCATATTTGCTAAATCTGGTAACTCCATGTGTGGGGGCGGGGGGGTGGTGAGGGGGTGGGGAGAGCAGTTCAGGTCCAAGGAGCTGACACAGAACAGCCCAGGGGTTGGGGTGAGTGAGGGAGTGTGTGGAGGACTGTGTGTGTGTGTGTGTGTGTGTGTGTCGGGGTGGGGGTGTGTAAGGCCAGAAAAGCAAGTGAGGCAGGTCCTTGTCCGGTTTCCAGAAATTAGGAGTATCTATTGCGTCACGGTCATGGGAGCAGCTTCCCCGAGCTGGGAACTCGGCCTAGCGCCTGGCTGCTGACGGGCCTAGTCCTCCTCCCGTCACCTGGAAGGGGGGTGCTTCTCTTATTCCCATTTTACAGAGGTGGCGACCTGGAGGTTGCGTCCAGCTGGAAGTGCTGGCGCGGGGATTCAAACTCAGAGGCCCATCCAGCTGTGCCTTACTAGAATTTTCCGTGGCACTTGCTGTGCCTTGCCTCATGCAGGCCCACTTCGAGGACGGGGTTGGCAGCCGCTTAGCTGCCATAACAGGCGAGGCTGAGGGGGCCCCAGGCAGGGGACGCTCGTTGACCACCCGGCCCTGGGACCCCCCGAGGACAGCCAGCGAGTCCAGAGGCTTCAGGGTACTCAGGAGAAGTCTCCGAATGCCTCTCTTTGGAGGGGACACGGTGGGGGGCGAGCCGAGAGGGGGGAGCCCTGCAAACGGGAGGCCTAAAGGGGGTGGGACTGGAGGAGAGCAGCTCGGCCGCCACCCACTGCCTACAGGGCCCCTGTGGAGCCTGCAGCCCAATCAAAAACTGGCTCAGCAGTTTGGGTATAAACATCCTGCTGGTAGTTCAATGCCCTCTGCTCCAGGCGGAGAGTGACCCCCAGGGAGGGCGGGGGTGATGTCGCGCAGCCGCGGGGCCTCCGGGGCCCCCCTCCTACCCCACCTGCTTCTGTGCCCCACACTCCGTGGCCCGAGCCAGGCACCTCCCGCAAAGCTCCTGGTGCGGGGCGGCTGCTGTCAGGCCTCGGGGGTGGGGGGCCGGGGGCCGGGGCGACCTGCCCATCGCCTACCCTAGGGGTCCCCAGGAGCCAGGGCATGTTCCCTGGGGGGGGGCTCCTCGCCCCCGTCCCCTGCCTGCTTTGTCCCAGGGCCTGATTTGGGGCCGGCTGTGGCTGGCAGGAGCCCGCAGGGGTGGCCAGCTGTGCCAGGCCCGGGGACCAGGACGGCCCCCCTCCTACCTGCTCCAAGCCACCCCGCGCCGGCGGGTCTGCTCGGGAGGCCCATTGTTGTCCGAGAAATGTTTAGGAATCAGCCATTTAATGAGAACAAAAGGAATTAATTGGTGGTTTAGGCCTAATGAGACCGCTGTGCAAATTAACAGTCCTCATCAGCAGAAACAAACAGAGCCCTTAAATGAATTGCCGAAGAGCATTAAACTGAATAAGCTTTTGCCGGGATGATAAATAGCAGGTCAGAGGAGACCATCTGGCCCCTTCCCTGCAGCTTCCTTCCAGAGAGGAGGGAGAGGGCGGAGGGGCCCAGCTGTGTGCACTCACACTCAGCCGGCGCTCCGCACACGCACACGCATCCGCACGCCGTCACACTCAGGCACACCCACCCGCGTTTATTCCCCTGCGCACACTCCTCCTCGCACCCCCCATATGTATCTGCACACGCATTCACTCACACGCATTCATGCACACAGTCACCCTCACACACCAGCCTGCAGCCCGTCGGGGCAGGAGGTGCAGGTGGCTAAGGCGGCATTTGTCTCGCGGGGACCCGGACAAGGCCCTCATGTGCCTCTTGCAGCACTGTGCGTGATGCTCGGGTGCCCCGGGGGCAGGGTGCACGGGTGCAGGGGTGCAGGGGCATGGGGGGGGGCGTTGCTGCAGCTCCCCTGCCCACAGGGTACTTGGCTAGGTGGGAGGGCAGAGGGAAGCCTGAGTCCCGAGGCAGTAGCTGTGCCCAAAGAGCGGTCCCCCCCCTCCCCGGTGGAAAGGCCCTGGCACAACAGGACCTCAGAGGGTCGCAGGTGCTCCTGGCCCTTCCTTTTTTTTTTTTTAATAAATTTATTTATTTTTTAATTGGTGTTCAATTTGCCAACATACAGAATAACACCCAGTGCTCATCCCATCAAGTGCCCCCCTCAGTGCCCATCACCCAGTCACCCCCACCCCTCGCCCACCTCCCCTTCCACCACCCCTAGTTCGTTTCCCAGAGTTCGGAGTCCTGGCCCTTCTGACACGGATGTACATCTGGGAATCCTTCGGGACCGCAGATCCCGATGTGTCTCGCCCCACTTTTTTGTTTTGTGTTGTCTGTTTTTCTATTTGCCTTCTGTCTATATTCTTTACTCTCCACAAACACAAAGTAGCTGCCTTTGTTCATCACTGAGCATCCCCCCTAAGCATGGTGTCTGGCGCATTGGAGGAGCTTAATAAATATTGGTTGGCTGAACGGATGAAATCACATTCTTTCAAACACGTATATGATCCTAGGGAAGTTTGGTGAAATTCCCAACGTTGAATTCCGTGCACGGAGGGCCCATTTAGACCCTCAAAAGGTCTTGTCTCCCCGAGTGGGGTGGATCAGCCCTTTAAGCGAGGGGTCAGGGCCCGAGAGTTCCCCCACCCCATGGGGAAGCTCTGCTCTTGGGCACCACTGACAGGGTCACCGCCCTCCCCCACATACCGGGCCCCCCAAGCCCCCTGCCCAGGCCACAGGAGTCACCTTGCAGGGGCACAAGGTGGATTGGGCATTGGAACCTCCGATGGTGCCTCTGGGGCTCCTCAGAGTAGAGTAACAGGTAGTTTCTTTCTTTCTTTCTTTTTCTTTCTTCTTTCTTTCTTTCTTTCTTTCTTTCTTTCTTTCTTTCTTTCTTTCTTTCCTTCCTTCCTTCCTTCCTTCCTTCTTTCTTTCTTTCTTTCTTTCTTTCTTTCTTTCTTTCTTTCTTTTTCTCTTTTTCTTTTTTTTGAATAAGATATTCCTAATAAGATAATGGATTTATTCAACCAGTCATTTATTCATCTGACAAATATTTTTCAGAGTCTATTCCTCTGCTAGGTATTATGCGAAACAGTAATGATTTAATTGGCCAAATTTCTACTTGAGGAACTTGAGGAACTTTCATGTATTGAAAGAGAGAGAGGGAGAGAACAAACTTGTGTTGAGTACCATGAAGACGTGGTCAGGTTCAGAGCTAAAAGAAATAACGGAAGGATCCATTTTGGGGGAAGCCTCTCTGTGGAGCTGATGCGTAAAGGACACCTGAGGAAAGAGGTGCCACGCAGACTGTGGGCAGAAGGGCATTCCTGGAGGAACAGACAGCATGTGCAAGGGTCCTGGGGTTTGCGTGTGGCCAGAGTCAGGAGGAAGAGGAGACTGGTATAAGACAAGCTTAGCTAAAATCTTTAAAAAAAGGGGGGGGGGATCCCTGGGTGACTCAGTGGTTTAGTGCCTGCCTTCAGCCCAGGGCATGATCCTGGAGTCCCGGGATCGAGTCCCACATCGGGCTCCCTGCATGGAACCTGCTTCTCCCTCTGCCTGTGTCTCTGCCTCTCACTCTCTCTGGGTGTCTCTCATGAATAAATAAATAAAATCTTAAAAAAAAAAAAAAGACAGGCTTAGCAAGTTGGACAAGCCCAAGTGTGTCGCCATGTGCTCTTTAAAGAATGACAGAAAAACACAAAGACCCTCAATCCTAAATTTTAGAGATCCCCACCCAACTAATGGTCACAGAACACCTCCTGGTACAGCTCCGTGCCTGACACTGCAGAGACAGGACGTGTAAGATGTGGCCCCTGCCCTCAAGGCCGTGACGTGGACAGCCTAGCACCAGCCCCAGACCTAGCACCTGCTGACTGTGGCCTGGGTCCAGCTCCGCTGAGAACCACAGAGATACTCGGAGCCTCCTGGGGCCTCTTGGCCACCAGCAGCCCCAGACCTTGAGGAGCAGACAACACGGAGGCTTGGCGTGGTCGGGACACTTCCCAGAGGAGATGGAATGGAAACTGAGCTTGAGCGCGTGAGCATCAGGTGGATGACAGGTGCCTTTCTGGTGGACACCGTGCATAGCTCCAACCTTCTCAGGCCACCTGTGAGGAGCGCACCGTCAGCCCATTTCCCAGACGAGGAAGGCAAGGTGCCGAGAGGGGATTAGAGCCGCTGATCCATGTAGGTGGGATTCGACGCCAGCTCGGCCCGGCTCTTTCCGTTCCCACTGAGGGGAAATTGAAACTGGGTGCCTAGGTCTGGGCAGCAGGGCCAGATAGTGATTTTCCTGGGCCTTTTCTGGGCCTCTTGCCTTGGTGGGGCCCATTTCTTCATTAAAAAAATAAATAAATAAAAAGTGTCTTTTATGACTGTATTGGTAAAGGATGAATGTGTTTGTCTTCTTCAGATTTTAAAAGGATTTTTAGTGTCCTCATGGATCTCCCAAAGCATCGTGTGCTCCGAGGTACCGTGCACACTGCGCCTAATGAAGAAGCAGCCGTGCTGACCTGCAGGTGCCTTGCAGCACCTCCAGATCCTGAAGCCACCTCCCCAAACTCCGGGAGCTCAGCCCCCGCCCCCCCAGATGCCCAGACTGTGCCCCGCAGGGGGATAGATGCCACGAGGGACGTGTTAGCTTGAGGGGCTCTGTAGTTGAGCCGGTGAGGGCAGCTGGACAAATAAATCGTTGCCTGGGAACGTATGTCTGCGCTGATGCAGGGACAAGAGATTGCTTGTCTTTTTTCCTGGAACCAGAGCTTAAATTCGCCAGGGTGATAAACGGTCTGGCCTCGGCGATTGAGGCCAGCTCCATAAGTCACAGCGCAAAGAGGCCCCGGCAGCCTCCTCTCCTGTTCCCCAGGCGGGTGAGGGCCACGCTGGCAAGATGGGGACCCGCACGGTCCAGGCGCCCTGCGGCTCCCTGGGGACTTGAGGCCCAGGGAGGGCCAGGCCATGCTTCCCGCTGCTTCCAGAGACCCCAAAGCACAGCTCTTTTTTGGGGGGTGGGGGGGCTTCCTTATCTCTAGGAACTTATGGCTCTCTCCCACCAGGGGAAAGCTGCAAGCCTCAGTTTTGGTATCCAGGCTTCCCCGGGTTCAGGCCTCAGTTTACCTTTCCGTGACACTTTCCCACAAAGCTCTCCCAGCCCCGAAACCTGTCCTGTGCCTCTGGTCTTATTGATTCCCGCTGTGCTCTTCTCCTGGAATGCCCGTCCTCCTCCAGGGAGCCCTCCAAGAAGCTCCACTTACTAGAATCATTTTTTCCTTTATCTCCCCGTGGACTGGGTTTGCTCCTCCGTGGCAGCCCATGGTACCATCAGCCTGTAGTCACACCTGCGTGTGCCTGTGTCTCCTCCTAGTGCGGGAACCTCTAAAGGGTAGGGACCTGATTTTATTATCCTTGCGTCTCATACAGGCCTAATGCGCTGCTTTGCCCACTGTTTGTGAAGCGAATTGAATTTCCCGTGGGGACCTGCCTTGCTGCAGTTAGCGGGCCCAGGAGCACACAGCGCTACTGTAATTCGAGACCTTTGCTTAGAGGCAGACCCAGTTCCCCCATTTCTAATTAGATAAAGCCTTGACCTTGACTCATGTCCCCTTTTGGCCTGGGAGAAACTCAGGACACCAGGTTTGGCAAATGCACCGGTCCAAGAATCCATAAATATTGATTCATTGTTTGCAGAGTAATTTAAATGTCAGTTATAAGCCCAAGGCAGATAAAGATCTGTATCAACAATAAAACTGGATGCAAGCCACCAGGCCCCGGGGAAGCAGCTTTGGGTTAAGACGGAAATGGAATGCACAGGCCTTGGGGAGGGAGGGCATTAGAGGGTGAGACGGATCAATGGCTCAGTGAGACTTGGCTGCCGGCGAGGCCTGGGCTGGGGTTTGCTTGCTCGTTACCACGTCTGCTGTTTGTGGATGGAGGCAGCCCGGCACGCATCCATCCGTCCATCCGTCCGTGCATCCATCCATACACCCATCCATCCATCCATCCACCCATCCATCTATCCATCCGTCCATCCATCTGTGCATCCATCCATCCATCCATCCATCCATCCACCCATCCATCCATCCATCCATCCATCCACCCATCCATCCACCCATCCATCTATCCATCCGTCCATCCATCCATCCACCCACCCACCCACTGTGGAATGCTATTTCTCAGTTTTTGGAGGGAGGTAGAGACGGATGGATACACATACACACCCAGAGACACGCACACAGAGAACAAAGCTAGTCACTCACACACAGAGAAACGGTGATAAAGGGACATCAGGAGAGGCAGCGATGGGAACACATTCATGGAGAAGGAAACAGAGACGGAGATGAAGGGAGAAACAGAGATGCCCCACAGCGGGAGGGCACGGACATGAAACACAGGGTTTGGGCACAACCGTGCATCAGAGGCAGGGGGTGCGGGTGGCAGGCTGGACCCTGGCCTGAAACTAGGGATACTTGATTCTAACTCCGAGAGGTCGTGTAGCCTGGTGCTAAGATCCGGGGCTTCGGAATTTGACAGCGATGATGGGACGGTGTTCGAGTCCCAGTTTCCCCACACCCTGAATGTTTGTGACACCGAACTCTGAGCCTCAGTTTCTTCATCTGCAACATGGAGATCCTTGCATAGTATACAGGGATCCTTGCTTCACAGTTTTGGGGCAGCACATAGCTATTAAGCACTTTATAAATGCTGGGTTTCATCATATAAGTCAGAGTCTTCCCTAAATGACTAAATGACTACGTGACCTTGAGCAAGTTGTTTCCCTCTCTCTGTGCCTTGGTATCCCCATCTGTGAGGTGGAGGGATCACTTTGAGGGTTTCCTTGTCTCTGACTCCTTCCTGTCACCTTCTGTTTGCCCTTCGTAGCCGTCCCTGGGGAACGGTTTCTGTCCTTGGCACTAGATGCCCTCCCTGTCTTTGATTTCATTTAGCCACAGCCAGGCCCAGGAAATGAATTTCTTCCCCCCTCTTGGCCGACACCAGGAAGCAGCCGGCCTGACAGCTCCCCCGGAGGGATCGATGGGAGGAAGTCTGATTTTGAAAGGAGCCGGAGGACTGCTTTGGGATGCTGAACCTAACCTGCCATCATTCCGGGTCGGGGCGGACGGTCAGAAGCTGCTGCCTCACCCCGTGGTCTTGCTGCGGCGGTCAGGGGCAGCGGACGGCCAGCTGCTCTGTGTGCCATGTGCTGTCCCTACAGTCCACAGGGAGCCCCCGGGACCCGTGAGTCCAGTCTGTCCCCAGGCAGTGTGCCCTACCCATCTCTTCCTAGGCTTCTCCTTTTTTTTTTTTTTTTTAATATTTTATTTATTTATTTGAAAGAGAGAGAGCATGAGCATGGGAGGCGAGGGGCAGAGGGAGAGGGACAAGTAGACTCCCCAGTGAGCAGGGACGCCTCCCCCCATGTGGGGCTTGATCCCAGGACCCTGAGATCATGACTTGGGCTGAAGGCAGATGCTTAATGGACTGAGCCGCCCAGGAACCCCTCCTCCTAGGCTTCTTAGGATAAATATTCCCTGACCTTTGCGCTCAGCCTGGATACCTCCATCCCTGGGGTGCACTAGCTCTCCACCTTTGAGCGGTTCTTCGAGATAAAGAACTGGTGAGCTTGTTGGTGCTGATATACGATGGCGATAGCGACAGCCAGCCCTTACTTTTGTACGTGTACTAAGGATATAGCTAGAAAGAAAATTTTCAGTTCTCTGTTGTTAAGGAGCCAATGAGTAGAAGAAAAAAAAAATATCCAGAATTAGCATTGTCTCGTCTGCAAAGCTTTCCCACTCCGTGCCACTTAGGCATTCTGTCCTTCCGCGTCCTGCAAGGTCACGGGCACTTAGTAGGACCAATTTTTCCCCATCAGGCAGATAGCTGGGGAGATGAGGGGATGCGCCCATTTTATTGTTTTTGTAGGTGACTAAAAATGTTTGATTAATGAATACATATGTACGTCCTGTGATTTTAACACATGTGGCCTTCGGTTAATTTTTAAAGTTGAATTTAAATTTTTATCACATATGTAGTCCGTTCAAAAGGCTGACTGTTATGACAAGGCTGCTGGCTGAAGAAAGCAGTTCCCTCCCACTCTGTCCCCACCCCAGTCCTGCATTCTCGAGACAGTCATTTTAACTCTTTTCTCAGCATTTTGCATCTTCATATTTTTGAGTAGTGTGAGATCATACACCTATTTTCTGTTTTTTTTTCCCATTATAAATATTATCTACTGGCTCTGCATGATAGCATTTAGTTTCTTATACATGCATGCACATATTTTCTCTTCTACTCGCCCTCCCAGTATAGTTTTATCACAAATGTTGGTAGTATATCAATATTCAGTGTTTACACTATCATGACAATTTGAATATTGTTCACAGCTGAGCCATGTACTTAGTGTACTATGAATACATTTCCTTTCTCCTATAACATCGATTTTTTCTGCAGATAGTAATTTCCTTTTTTTTTTTTTTTTTTGGTTGTTTATTTCGTTTTCTTTTTAGAAAGGATTTTTTTGTATTTATTTATTTGAGAGAAGGAGAGAGTGAGAGGCAGAGGGAAAGGCAGAGGCAGGCTCGAGAGCCCGATGTGGGGCTTGATCCCAGACCCAAGATCATGATATGAGCTGAAGGGAGACGCTTAACAACTGAGCCACCCAGGTGCCCCTCATTTAGTTTTCTATATTCCTATTACTAGCTGACCTCTAAATTCTCCAAAAGAATGATAAAACTCCTCTAAATGTGCTTAAACATTAGATAGTAGTTCGGTTTTATTTTCTTTCCATGGAGACACGCTTTCCAGAGCTGCTCTGACCGGAACTGGGGTGGGGGGTGCTCTCCTGGTCCACTGTGCGGTGACCCCTCCCCCCGACCTCCCTCCGGCATCATCCTGGTGGCTTTTATTTGTTTATATTGGGGCTCTCTCCTCTGTTGGCTCTCCCACTTCGTGGACCCCATCCTCCCTCCCTCCTGGCTTACTCCTCCCCTGTGGTGGAGCACGACTTCCAATCAGGTGCACAATTTGCAGTCCCTCCACACACCCCTGTCTGATGTCTTTCGTTCTTGAGACTTTCCAGGGTCTTTTGGCTCGTCCTCGTAGGTTCTTACAGACAGAAAAGGCTGAGACCTGAGTCATTCTGTCAGTTGTTTGTCCGTTTCTGACCTTCCCAAATTCTCTTAAAACCTTATTTCTGTCTTTTCTTTCATCCCCCTCTCCTGCTTCTATGGCATTTGTCTTTTCACAACCTCTTTTCTGTGATTTTAGTAAGGTTTTGAGAGGAAGCAGCGACGGACTGGAAGTCCAACTGATTTAAGAATGATTTAACCAGTACGATAATTGATTGTTTGATTGATTATCATTGATTGATTATCATTGAATCAATCAATTGATTGATTGATACTTGATTGTTTAGGTCGTAGGCTGTCTCCGAATAGAGAAAAAGACATTTTAGTATAATTTTAAATTAGCCTTAATTTACAATTTAGGAGCCAACAAATAGTCTGTGTCTTCCAACTACTTTCTGGTTAAGTTTTCTTAGAGCTCCCTACTTGGGATGGGGAACATTAGGGTCTGCAGCTCTTCAAGGCCAAGTATCGGAAGAAAACTAGTCAACTGTATCAGTTGTCTGTTGCTACAGTAGTCGGTGTTAGGAACAACCCCAAAACCGCTGAGGCCCACGCCAGCTGCTGATTGCTGTCAGGTATAGGGTCAGCCACGGGGAGGCTGTCCTTGGCCGGGCTGGGCTCCCTCATGTCTGGGGTTGGCTGGCTATTGGCTGATTTAGGATGACCTCGTCTTTGGTAACTGGGGCAGTCGGATTCTGCTCCTCGTGTCCCTCATCCTCCAGCAGGCCGTCGGGGTATCTGCTCATGCCAGTGAGTCTCAGACTTGAAAATGACAATGTGTCCCCTTGGCCATATTCTAGGGGCCAGGAGAAGTCATAAAACCAGCCCAGACTTGAGGGTGGGGAAATCATCTCCAGCTTTTCATGAAAGTCACATAGCAATAGCTGTGGCTGTGGAGTGTGTGTGTGTGTGTGTGTGAGTGTGTGTGTGTGTGTGTGTGTGTTTGTAGCTGGGGCCATTAAAGCAGTCAATGCACCATACTAACTAAAATCAGGAATTCTCCAGACAAAGTCTGCCATTACAGTGTATAGGTTGCTTGCCCTTTTAATCTTTATGAACTTTTGCCTGTATCAGGCCCCATGGAAATAGTACACTTCATGTAAAAGCCTGCTGCCTGCTGGGACAGGGTAAGCTGACAGCTCTGACCTTCACCCTGCCTTGCTAATCCTGGTCTCATAAAGTGGATTCCTTGGGGTTTTAAAAAAATTCAGGTTGTTGACTGGGTTAAAAGAAAAACCACCCAGGTCCTCCCCATCGGGGAACCTCTCAGGTGTTTCTTGGGTGGTCTCCACATCCCTGAGCCTCATCCTGCCTTTTTTCAGGGGTCCTAGCCCGGGGGCCCCAGAACTCTGCTAGGAAGGGCAGCCAGTGTATCTGATCATCACCCACCCTGGTGAAGAACTAGAGCATCGTGTTGTCCCTCTTTCTCTTCCCTGCTTGCATTCTCAGAGCTTTAACCCAAAGGCGAGAGCATCTCGGGCTGGGCTGGTGCAGACCTCCCTACACTCTAAGCCCCACGTCCCTGTCTGAGCATTGAGCAGTTTTTCTTTCTTTTAGGCCAAGTGAGGCCACGTGATGTTTAAAACAGAACCAGTGTCTGTCGCTTTGATCCCAGCAGTGAAGTGAAGTTGATGAGAGCCTCCCCCATAGGGGTGCTCTAAGGGTCACAGGAGCTGATGTTCATCATGAGCCCTTGAAAAGTCCTACTTCCTGCAGCACTTGGGTGGCTCAGCAGTTGAGCGTCTGCCTTTGGCTCAGGGTGTGATCCCGGGGTCCTGGGATCGAGTCCTGCGTTGGGCTCCCTGCAGGGAGCCTGCTTCTCCCTTTGTCTGTGTCTCTGCCTCTCTCTCTGTGTCTCTCATGAACAAATAAATACAATATTTTTTAAAAATGAAAAGAAAATTCTTACCTCCTATTTTGCCCCCGTGGCTGTCCCCTGAGCTGTCCCCTAGCTCCTCCCCGGCTGCTTTCTAAAGAAGCTGGGGCTCAAATCTGTCTCTGTTTTGTGCTCAGTTCCCTGGTGTTTGGCTCAGGCATCCCAGCCTGCTTCCACTCCTCAGGGCTGAACTCCTGCCCGACACACACGCCCGATGTCCTAGCGGCCTCAGCCCCGTCATCTGGAGGGCTGGCCGGACAGCTGGGAGGGAGGCGCCGTGCTCCGTCCCACAGAGCTCACCCACGCACTGGCCTGCTCCACGCTCTGCTCCAGGCCCCATCCCACGGGGACAGTTTCCTTGCCCCCTGGTCTCCTCCCAGCTCCGGGGAGACAGGCCTGCAAGTTACGCTTCTCTCATAGAGTGTATGTGTTAAATAGGAGGTAGACTCAGAAAGGGACATTATTTTTTTTGAAAACAGAGAAGGAGAAGTTCAGCAGCATTTCAGCATCCATCTCTGTGCCAGACAGGGGGCAGGAAACGGCTCTCTGGAAACCACAGAACCCTGCCACCCCCTGGTCTGAGAGCTGCAGCTCTGGGCCACTGAGCCTCTAGCAAGCACCTCCTTCCCTGGGGGCCTGGGTTCCTTCCCCCAGCTGGGATTGGATCACTGTTTCTTAGCCCAGCCAAGACCGCAGACCCCTTAAATGCCTGTGGTGTTCACTACAGACGCAGGGGTGAGAGAAAGGGGGAGGGTTTGGGGCAGGCCTGGGGGCCGGAATGTGAGGGAGGCACAACCAGGCAGAGGGGCCAGGGGAGGTGGACGGGATGTACCAGGGGCCAAGAATCTGCCTTTCACTCCAAATAACATTAACTTCCTGTTAATGTTAATGCTGTGTGTTATTACCCACGGCTCTGATGACAGCTTTGACACACTCGCCACTAGCAGGTGCCAGGCAGTAAGTGACGCACACCCATACATGCCACCTCATTTCATTTTCCTGACTTCCCTACAAACCAGTGATTCATTTTCCCATTTTACAGCTGAGTACACAGGTTAGGTAACTGGCCCAGTGTCATACCCTAACTAGCATTGCCAGCGAGCTGGGAATCAAACCCAGGACTTGCCTGGGTCCTTCAATTCTGGTAGCATTTCTGGGAGCCAGGCGAGGAAGCCAGGGACACAGAGATAAGGGAAAACGCAGCCACAATCCTGGAGATGGTCATTCAAGGCCTGCTCTAAATGCCATAACAAGGTAACAGTAGTGGGCTATGGGAGTTCCTAACAGGGCTTGAGGACAACCCAAAGGGGCTTCCTGGAGGAAAGGGCATTGAAATTGCAACTTGAAGAAGAAGGATTTCAACGGTAAAGAGGAAAGATGGCACAGCTTTTGTGGAATGCGAGTGGGGAGATTGCAGAAGGCGAGTGTGGTTTGGCCACATGTGGTTCGCGGTGTATTTAGGCTGGAAGGTGGTGTGGATAGAAAGCTAGATTACGGCCATATTGATGACAGCACTGAATGCCAAGGTAAGGAACAAGGCAACGGAGAGAGGACAGGAGACTTGACAGCAAATTTTGCCACTTTGAAAAAGAAAAAGTTGGGGCAGCTGGGTGGGGCTCAGTGGTTGAGCATCTGCTTTCAGTTCAGGTCGTGATCCCGGGGTCCTGGGAAGCCACATTTCCCAGCCTCCCGAGGTAACTGGTAGACTGAGGAACTGCCAAGGAGCTTCTTTAGCAGGGAGGGGCTTGCTCTTCTCTGCTTCCTCCTTCCTGGGATGACAACGTGATGGCTGGAGCTGCAGCCCACCAGCCCAGACACCACCTTCCTCTGAATCTTTGCTTCTTTCTCTCCCCCCACCCTTTTTTTTTTTAAGATTTTATTTATTTATTCATGAGTGACACACAGAGAGAGGCAGAGACACAGGCAGAGAGAGAAGCAGGCTCCCTACGAGGAGCCTGAGGACAATTAAAAAAATAAAAAAGAAAAAGCGGAAAAATGGACAGCTGCTGACAATACTGGGCCACAGGTCCAAACGGCTGAGAAAACTTTAAAATATTATGAAGTGTGTTTGTTTTGATTTTGTGATGTTGCTGAACGTCCTTATCTGAGAAATCTGAGCGAACCTCCACACCCCAGGTTGAAGATCAATGACCAACTCCTTTCTGACTATGCTCAGATCTCCTTCTCGCCCAACTTCACCAGATGACACCAGGAACACATTGGGCTTCTCAGCCTACACAGAGCAGCTTAAAGGGTTTATTCATGGGTGAAGAATTGGGTGCCTCGTGGTCCCTGGGCGGAGGGAGCCAGCTCATCTTGAAATGACTCATCCTTGGCCTCCCAGGCTACGTGCTACCTTCGTTTTCAGTAATAGCCATTTGCACTGCTGATTTGCCCGCCGTCACCTGTGAACACCCCAGTTCCTGACGCTGTTGTGGCTGCAGCTCGAGCTTTGGGCTCAAATCTTCAGCTCCGTGACTGGCTTTAAGTGGGGTGGGGTGGAGGGTACGCCGCTGACCTGGATGCAGCCTTGGCTTCTGTCACACTCCCACCGAGCGACCTTGGCGAGTCCCTGTCTCTCTGTGCACAGCTGTGTCCTCACCGAAACCCGCTTGAGGGCCATGCTGGATCAGCACTTCTGGGAACAGTCATCCCATTGCCCCCTTGGAAGGCATCATCATATCTGAGAACTCCTTACTATTCGTCAGTGGATATTTCCTTTAAGCCGACTCACTTTTAAAACACACCAATTGATGTCAACTTACTATTACTGTAAGCAATGCATCATTTGCTATAAATAGATGTTAAAGTCCGCTATGAAAATCGTAAACGTTGGCCCTCTGGTTGCCTCTGATCAGTGTCCGTTCCTGCCAGTGGCCGGCATGCACCCCACTCGGGGTGGGGGGACCTGTCCCCTGTGACCAGAAACACATGGGGAACTTACTAAAATGTGGGTTCTGATTCAGTAGGTCTGGGGTGAGGCCTGAGACTCTGCATTTCTTTCTTTCTTTTTTTTTAAGATTTTATTTATTTATTCATGAGAGATACACAGAGAGAGTCGGAGACACACAGGCAGAGGGAGAAGCAGGCTCCCTGCAGGGAGCCTGATGTGGGACTCGATCCCAGGACCCCGGGATCATGACCTGAGCCAAAGGCAGACGCTCAACCACTGAGCCACCCAGATGTCCCAAGACTGTACATTTCTAACCAGCTCCCAGGAGATGCCACTGCTGCTGATCCAGACACCTCACTTTGACTAAGAAGGCTCCATGAAATTTCCCTGCCCTCACATTCTAGGGTAGAGCAAGAGCTTTAATAGAAACGGAACAGCAAATCTTCTTGCAAACATTTTCTTAAAAGATTTTATTCATTGAGAGAGAGAGAGAGAGAGAGAGAGAGAGCCCTGTGTGAGGCTCGATCTCATGACTCTGAGATCATGCCCTGAGCTGAAATCAAGAGACACTCAACCAGCTGAGCCGCCCGGGCTTCAAATGTTCTTGCAAACATTTGAAGTGAAATACAGAGACTCATAACCAAACTCAGAAACAAAGGCTTAATAGTAGGAGAAAACTCAGGAGAGTTGTAATCTCTTTTTTTCTTCCTGAATATACATTTACTTTACCTTTACTTTATGCACTGAGAGCTTTTGCTGTCTCTGCTTCTAGCCTTGGTGATTAAACAACTGTGACTCTCCTCAGAGCCACCCCCTTCATGCCTTAATTTAAAGACCCGAACATGGAAAGCCATTGCAACTGGGACCTTGATCATAAATCAGGCCACCCTGGCCTATAGCCCGGGCAAGGCTCCTGCCGAGAGACAGACCCCTACGGCTCTGGCAAGCTGGACCGTTCAGGGCTTTCCCTCCTCTGACTCCTGCCACGCTCACAGTCAGAACCACACATCCCCTGACTCACTGTGGCTTTGCGTGTTCATGGAGTGTGTGCTTGGTGCGGCGGGGGTGTGTGTGTGTGTCATAGACGGAGGGGGTGGTGGTGACTGGAACCAGGAGGGGAGTGAGGTCGCTCCTCGGGGTCACACACAGGGCTGAGGCCACTGCAGGCCCTCGAGTCCAGGACATGCAGAGAGGTTGTGTTTACGAGAAGTGTGAAGGGGGGCAGCTCATGATGGCTCCGATGAACCACCCTTGTGCTTGGGGTGAAAAACAGGCTCAGCTAAATGCAACGTGATGCCCCTCCCATCCCCAGAGGCAGAGTCACAGAGCTCAGATGTCCTTCTTCTCTACCTAGCTGCTGGCAGGGTCACTGAGGACCCGTCATGCACCAATTTCTGCCCCCCCCCCCCCCCCCCCCCCCCCCCCCCCCGGCCCCGATACAATCTGTGTTGCATATCTCGTGCATCCAAGATGCCCAGGGGAAGAAAGCCAAGCCAGGGACTAAGAGAGAGATTGGTGAGAATTGCTTGAGGCCTCTGAAGGTGACGTGCTGGACAAAGGCCCAACCTGGGGACCCTGGGGGGTGGTTCCCCAAGCACAGCAAGGAGATTGGGAAGACCTCTCTCTTACTCCAAGCCCCTGACTCCAAGCCAATCCCCAGACTCAAGCCTCCCTCTGATACTGCAATATCTTCCTGCTAGGTGTCCTGTCTCTCACTCTCATTTAGCCTGTCCTGGATGGACTAGAGAAGAAACACAGCGCGGATCCTATGCATCCTAAAAGGCACAGGGAAGGGTTGCCTTGTTTTCATTCCCGAGGCTGTGAACAGAACAAATGGTCATATATAGAGAAAAGAACACAATTTTCTCTCAAATCAGGCTATTATCTTAACAGCCTGCCATGGCTCCCTATTACTTGCAGAATGAAGCCAAAAGGTCCTAAAACCTATAAGGGGTTGATTCAGGATTTGGTTCCGGCTCCCAAGCATGTACCTCTCCTGCGGGGGGAGGCTCTGCATCCGTGAGGACCGTGAGTGTACAGCTGCCTTCCGAGTCTGGCCGACGGAGCAGCTGTGTTGGACAGTGGTTCCCCCATGAGCTGGAGCCGTGGAGAACCAGGACCTCGCATCCTGCTGTCAAGGAGGAGGGAAGATGGGAAGAAGAGGCCAGGAGGGGACGCAACCCAGAAATCACAAGACCCTGATGCTTGGCGCGAGCCTTGTAAAGCCTGCCGGTCCTCACAGAGCTTTTATACCATGATGATGGCTTCCGTGTTGAGTGGCCAGATCGTGCCAAGTGGTTCACATGAATTTTGTCACTGTATTTCGCCAGCAACCCAGTAAGGTGGGTTTTGCTAGTTCCAGTGTTCAGAGAAAGGGACTGAATAATTGAGCACAGACGTGTTTAGGGTTCAAGTTCACGTTTTTGCTGCCAGCACCTGCTGCCTGTCTTATTTGAAGCTTAGAATAACCCTGGGAGGTGGGCATAATCAGTCTCATTTTACAGATGCTGCAAATAGGGCTCAGAGAAGTTAAGTGGCTTTGTCCGGTAGGTAGGTGGCCAAGCCAAGGCCAAGTGCCATTTACCACACTCTGAGCAGGATTTTCCCCTTGTGTGACATTTAGCTATTCTTCAGGTTTATGTGGCTTATATGCTTTCTGAAGGCCTTACCCTTATGAGTGACACTAGCCTGGGCTGGGCGTCGAGAGGCCAGGGTCTCAGCCCGACTCCACCGATGGTTGCCTTTGTGACCGTGAAAGCTTCTCTCCCCAGGCCAAGGTTATCTTCAAAGTTTCTCCTCGTGCCAGAATTGGACTCTTTCTTTACATTAAAGTATAACACAGATGTGTTGGGGACATGTGCAACAATACAGAAATATAGAAAGGAAAATCAAATCAACAGCAAAAAACTAACTCAGCATCTCCTTACCATTGCTAGAGGCAGAAATTATAAATTGTTTGGTGTGTTTCCTTCCAAATGGTTTTCCTTCTCTCTTTCTACCTAAATAAGCATATATAAATTCATATATCATGCTAAAATATATTTTTTACTTAAAATATGTTTCAGTGGTTTTTCATCATTTATAGATCTACTGTATTCTTTTTAAAAATTTTTTTATTTTTTATTACTTTTTAAAGATTTTATTTATTTATTCATGAGAAACAGAGAGAGAGATAGAGACACAGGCAGAGGGAGAAGCAGGCTCCATGCAGGGAGCCCGACATGGGACTTGATCCCAGGTCTCCAGGATCATGCCCTGGGCTGAAGGTGGTGCCAAACTGCTGAGCCACCCAGGCTGCCTTATATTCTTTTTTTTTTTTTTTTTTAAAAAGATTATTTATTTTAGAGAGAGAGCAAGCACACATGTGAATGGGGGCGGGGCAAAAGGAGGAGAGAGAGAGAGAGAGAGAGAGAGAGAGAGAAAGTGAGAATCTCAAGCCAAATTCCTGCTAAGCATGGAGCCCGACCTGGGATCCTATCTCACAACACTGAGATCATGACCTGAGCGTAAATCAAGAGTCAGACACTTACCAACTGAGCCACCCAGCCACCCCTACTATATTCTTTTAAAATAATATATCTGGGGCACATATCCTCATCAATAAGTCTTTCTCTATCCTTAAAAGTGATGAATAGGGAGCATCTCTGTACTTGCTAGATGGGATGTTGCCCAATTCATGAATCACTTAATAAAGTCAATTAGATCTTCTAAAAATAAATGAATAAAATGACAAATAGTTTTGTTGCAGCATGGGTAAGTGTAATTCATTTTGGCGTTTACATCATTCCTAGGGTTGTTTTTTTTTTTTTGTGCTATTATAAATGGTGCCAAAATAAACATCTTGGTGTGTGTACCCTAACTCATATGTACATAGATTTCTTTAACACGGACTCTTAGAAGTAGAATTGCCAGATCGAAGAACACACACATTTAAAATTTTGAAAGATGCTGCCAAGATCACTCCCTGAAGAGGCCAACTGATCTTGTTCTTATTGGTATAGGGCAGCAGCCCAAGGATGTTTGCATTTTCCTCATCTGAGCCTGGAGTAGTAGGTATAGGTATTCCGATGGCCATATTGCAAATAAAGCAACAGAAATTCAAAGGGGACTTGAAGTGTCTCAGTGTCACACAGGAGCTGGGGGCAGAGCTGGGATCAAAGGCCCTGTGCCCCCAGACTCTGAGTCTGAACACTACAGCCCTGGGGTGATGGCTGTGGTAGAAAGTTTGAATTCTTGCCATGCCGCTCGCCACCTCTGTGACTTTGGCCAACCTCAGGTTTTTCCTCCATGAACACTCTCAAGGAGGGAGAGTGTGTAAGGACTAAATAAGAATTTGTGCAAGGGTCTGGGCCCTAGAAGGTGCTATCTAGAATCTCCTTCCTTCTGGGGAATTAGGGGCCACAGAATTCTATCACATTCTAGAACTCTTCAGCATTCACCCAAGAAGATTGTTAAGGATTTAGTGCTCAGCCATGCACAACTCAAAAAAATCATTGCTGAATATTATTGGAAAGACTTGCAATTCAGAAGAGTTTTTATTCATTTAGAAGTGAAAAAAATATTCTCTGATACAGCAAGAACTTGAGGTGTGGCCTTGAATGTTAGAGGAAGGGCTCAAAGAGACTTCTAATTGTTCCTGATACAATTATGAAAGTGATTTCAGCAGAGACCAAGTGATTCTCAGCTTAAAAGTTCTGGGACAAACTTGTTTCTCTTGGGGTCTCCAGAAGGTCATCCTATTGTTTGTAGCCTCGTGGTGTTTTTGAGAGTTCAGGGTAATGGAAGAAGTGGCAGATTGGTTTTGAAAACCAGCCACAATCATTTGCCTTCGTGTGTTCTCTCTGGGGGCCCTTCACCCACACTGACTCAGAGCTTATGTATGTGACTTGCTTTGGACAATAGAGCATTAGCAAATGCCGCAGAGACTTGAAAACAACTTGAGCATTGGATCTTGCCTTCTCTTGTGGGCTTGGAGCATGGACTTCACCATAAGAACAAGCCTGAGCTAACATGCTGGAGAGACTTCTTGGGAGACAATTGAGGTGCCCCAGCCAACAGCTTCTCAATCAAGCCATCCGCCAAACCACTGACTAACCGCAGATCGCCAAGATGGCCCGAACCGAAACGATCTAGGTCACCCACAGATTGCAAGGGAAAAAAATGAATGCTTTTGTTTTAACCCATTACATTTTGGGATGGTTTATGGGATGGTCAAAGTTAACTGCTGAAGATATTGAATGGATTCCTGGATGAACCAACATGTATCCCAGGCTTAGGAGAAAGAGCCTTGTCCTAGTGCACAGAAAAGGTTTCAGAACCATGGACAGAGGCACGGGATGTGGGTGTACTTGAGCCCGGCTGCATGCAGGCGGGCCCCTGGGGTGAGAGTGAGAATAGTGGCTCGGGGTCGGGGTACAGGGAGAGACAGAAGTGTAAAAAATAAAAACTTAGCAATGATGCAGCCACTAGTGAGCCTAGTCAGACAGCTACTACTCCAGGAAACCCCTCTGTCACAGACAAACCAGGACTATTGGTTGGTCAACAAGACTCTCCATATTCAGGCAAATGGAGGGCTGGGGGTAGAAGGCAGGGGAGGCAGGGGATTGAGTTAATAGCCATCTGGCCAAGACTTACAGGGAGGTGACTTGGGTTCAGTTTTCTAACTGCCTCCTCCACACTTTGTACACAGTCTGGCTTACCATCAATTCCCTGGGGAGAGTCAGGCTGTGTCAAGGGGATCTTGAGTCTATAATTTCATAATAATGATCTCTTGGTTTTTTGGACAGTCCTTAGACTTGGGTAAATCCTTTCCTAGCCATGTATTATATAATCTGGCTCAGTCCTCATAACCATTTCTGAGAAAAGCAGAGAATCCAGGTGCATTCCATATCCAGCCCCGTTTTCCCCTTTTAGTCTCTCAGTGTGTGAGCTAGGGGAGGGGAGGACAGCCAAAAGAGCAGCAGGCGGGGAGTCCAGACTTCTGGACACCCTGTGTCCTACGACTTTCTAACTAGGTGAAATTTCAACATGCAGGCACATGCAGTGGATTTTCTCACCCTTATGTTGAAATGAGAGGTCAGGACTCCAGTCTTTCTCTACATTCTCTCAAGTTCTGAATTCCCAGGAGTCTCAGAAAACTGAGGAGACCCGGGTGGTTTGTTCAGTATACAGGGTGCTATTTTGGGACTCTCCTAGATCACTGCCTGTTTTCCTGGTATTTGTGCTGGGAGGGCCCCTCAAAGTGAGTGCCATGGTGGTAATTTCTACTTTTTACCACTCAGGATAGTCTGGGTCCTAGGGGCTGGATGGACGAGCTGCCAAGTGATTCTAGGCTCATGTGATCTACCCGTGGGAAGGGCAGGGGGATTGCAGGCCTAAGCCACTCCCAGGGCTCCCTCTCCGTCTCTGCTCTGCCTCCCTCTGCACACAAGCTTCAGTCCCACAGGCCAGCTTTCTCCATCATGCTGGGGTCACATCTTCTCATCTTTACCCCTAGATAGGAAGGGGTCTTCCTTCATTTCCTTTTGGAAACAATCTCAGGGGAGACCTCAGTTGAGTGCCCACTCCCGTGGCCAGGCAGGTGGGAATGCTGTGATGGGAACTTTCTTTCAGAGCTGCATGGTTGGATTTGAGGGAGAAACGGGTCTCAAAGGTTGGAGGGTCCTTATCAGAAGAGGAGAGAGGTGAAGAGCAGATAAAGCAGAGGGCACCCACTGCTGGGTTTTCTTCCTCACTTTGGAGGTGAGGAACAGACACAGAGAGCTCGACCACACTGTCCGAGGTTTGATGACCAAGAAGTCTGGGCTGGGATTTGAACCTGGGTATCTGACTCAAAAGCCTACAGTCTTTAAATGCTGGCTTCCTACCTACATTCCATTCTTCTATGGTGGCAGGGAGGTGGACCTCACAACTGTGGTAGGCACGGGGAAAATATCTGTATCTCTGGGTGTTCTGGGCTGGGGATTAGGAGACATCCACATGAGTCTTACCTCTCCCCTGCCTTGCTGTGTGACCTTGAGAAAGTCACTTTCTTTCTCTGGGCTTCAGGCTCTTCTCTGCCAAATGGGGATGATCATCCCTGAGTCCCTCAGGCATTGAGGGGAACTAATGAGATAATTCTGTGAACGAGCTTTCAAAAGCTGAAAAGCCCACACAGATGTGAGGATTATTCTTGTGATCCTGGGCCCCACAGGATTAGCTTAAATTTATGGCAACAGGAGGGATGGGGGCTAACAGAAACATCCAGATGTCTAGCAGCCTTTGCTCGAATAACGCAATACAACCTGCTTTGCAGGGTGGCCCCCTGATTTATTTATTTATGGCGGGCACCTCATGCTGGGCTTCCTGGCTCGTCGTGAACTCCATCTCACCTCTCTCCCTACTGCCCTGGGTCAGGGGTCTCTGGGCTCCTTTTATGACAGTGTGCAAGCCTGGCCACATGGTTCTGGTTTCCTCTTCCCTGTTTCTGCCTTAGGGCGATAAATGAGGACACTGAACCACTTCTTCTTGGGACGGCTACATCTTGTATGTTTATTGATTGTTTCCTGGGGGAGGAAGCACAGTGTTCTGGAACCAGGAAGGACCAGAAGCCGCCATCTAGTTCTGTAGGAGGCCAATGAGGGGAATCACATGACAAGAGACTCTTGGCAGGAACTCGGAAATCCCTGCATAAAGTGAGGCTAAGCAATTTTGTTTTGATGCTGGGCTTTTAATATACTGATGAGTTTTGCTCATCATCAGGAAGAGGATACAGCAGCCACATTTCTCAATATATGTGTTTTTTTCCAAGACTTTTTTTTCTTTTTTCCTTCTGATAGAGCATTTGTGGGACTAGTGTCCTGCTGAACACACTTTGGGAGAAAGGGTGATCCAAGGTCATGCCCTCACTTCACAGATAGGGACAGAAAGACCCAGACAGGGCAAGTGAGGTAGAGCAGAGGCCCCGTCCCCTCCTCTCCTCCATCTACTCTTCCAAGGCTCTTTTCACAGCACCACCCCACTCACACCCACCCAGAAAGCTCTCTCTGCCTCCATGATGCTCCAAGTTGTTTTCCAATTTGGAAATGCCACTGGGTCCCTTGGGAAGCAGAAACATGCTCTTTCTTGGTAAAATACCCAGGATAAGAGAGAGTATGAGTGTGATCAGGAATGCTAGGGGTGCAGAGAACCTTTGGTTTTCATCTTTGCTGAGGACTAGATGAGAGGAAGTGGAGTAAGAAGACCTCAGTGTGGAAACCAAGTGCTGATCATGGGCCATAGGTTGCAACAGCTATTCATTCAACAGCTGCTTGGTGAGCGCCTGGCAGATCCTCCAGGGAACATGGCCCAGGAAGCACAGTCAAGCTCAAGAGCCAACCGGGAGCTGTCCAGCGCGTGCGTTCCCAGGCTTAAAGGAGTGTGCCCGGTGCGGACAGTGCTGTGTTCTGCAGTCAGGGGGTGATGACAACCATGACTACCACTATGAAGGGCCCGCTGGGCCCCAGGTACTGTTCTGGCAGCTTTGCACACATTTGTTCATCTACTTCTCACTTCAGCTCTGTGATGAAGGTGCTGTTGCCACCATTGCAAGATTGCAGAGAAAGGAAACAAAGCAAAGAAAGGTTAAGGAGCTTGTTCAAGGTCGTAGTTCTTGAAAGTGGTAGAGCCAGAGTGGCTAGCTCCCCAGCAGGCTGACTGCAGAACCCACATGGTTAAACCATGATGCTTTGGGCTGTTAGGGAGTTTTCGGAATTACTGCTTTGATTGGCTATGAGATCCATGGAGATGCTTATAAAATCAGAATCTCTAACCTGGAATAAGTCTCATCATCAGTCATTTGGTCCATTCCATTGTAACTAATGAAGGGCAGGTCCAGGTAAGTCAACAGACTGGCCAAGGTCAACAGCTTTTGGCCACACTAGACGAATAGAATTGAACTTCCTGGCCGAGAATGGGAACAGTGGTGGGCTCCTTGCCCTGGAGTCAAACTCCGGCCCTGTTGTCTCCCTCCCCACAGTACCCATCCCTGAGCCCAATGTGATTCCCCTTCCTCACCCCAGCTGGCAGCCTAGACGTAGTGCTCAGTGAGTCCTATACCAAACGCCCTAGTCACACTGCCTCCCATATGCTGAAGAATGGAGCTGACCCTCACAGCCACATCACCCCCCTATCCATGCCCATCTGTTGATCCAATTTTAAGAGGAAAAAGAAAAAAAAAGGACAACCACAGCTAAAATTACTTTAAAATGGTTTTTGAGATCAAATAACTTCCTCAAAACACCACAAATTATTAAGATTCCCTTCATCAAATACCCTTTTCCATTAAGGTCTTTCTAATTCAAAACACAGGATTGTAGGCCTGTCCCCTCCCACCTCCCTCCCCCACTCTGAGGAGGACATGGGCTGCTTTCAGTACAGCTTGTATTAAGTGGTGCAGGTCGATGGATCTTTAAGCTGACCGAACACATGTTAAGAGAAATAAAACCAATTTTATTTAGGAAACCAAGGGCCAACTCAGCTTAAAATTAGCTCTTTGGGTAATCTCACCCCTTGTTCTGACCAAACAGGCCATGCAAGCTTTATTGAGTAGTCCTGGGAGAACCCCTGACCTGCTGGGTCTAAGGTGAGAGAGGGGGATAGAGGCCTCGATGGGGATCCCCGTCCTAAATCCTTCTGATTCTCCCCTTTTAGCACAGAAAGCAGCTCCCATCCAGGCTGCTTATGGATCAAAGCTAATCTGGATGTAATTCCCCGCCCAGCTCACTGCACCCTTAGCAACACATAAATACAGATTAAAGGGTTATATAAATGCAATTTTCTAATTAATCAGTGCAAATCCAGCTACTGCAAGGGACATAGATTTCAGCTTTTTACGGGAGGGGTTTTCTTCTTGGAGCTCAGTTTACAAAATGCAAGTCCCATTCCTGTGATTTCTAATGCTAATGGCCATGGGGTGGTTGAGAGATATGACGGTTCCCAGGAATGTGCCCACGGTGGGCCCTAAATCCTCAAAGGTCTCAACAGGGAACTTTGGACACTGAACAATGCACAACTTCGTGTGTGATGGAAAGAGCCTGGGCTTGAGGCCAGTTGGTTCAGGTTCAACGTTGGCTTGATAGGCTGTGTGGCCTAGAACATGTTGCCTAACCTCTCTGAGCCCAATCTCTTACTTAAAAAGGTGCTGAGATGTGCCTTATGGGGTTGCTAGGAAAATTAATGCCATATTTGAAAATGCCTGGAGAATCGCTCCCTGCTGGTGTTTTCAGTTGAGGGCAAAGGTTCTGGAGGGTGCCGTACGAAGGACACAGCCCTAAATCCCAGGGCTGAGCCTCTATCCAGTTCTGGCAGGACTCTGTGGTTTAGGATTTGGCCTGCATAGAGAACAGATGAATCCCAGGAGGGGTGTGGTCTTCCTGGAGCCTCTACCCTCCTTTCCTTGTTGCCTCCCGTACCCCACACCCCGCTCTGAAACTGCCTCAAAGGTCTGAATGAGACAAAGTGTTGGTTGCATCACATACCGCAAGAAAGCACGTTGTACAGCAGTGTCCATAATGGTGATGGTGATGGGCCAGGTGTACTTTGCCTCACTGTATCCTCGCTGACAAACCTACACGTGGATATTGATCTTTTTGGAGGATACTGATCCTCCTTTTTTTGGAGGAGGAAGCTAAGACTTTCCTTTTTTTTCCTTTTAAGATTTTATTAATTTATTTGAGAGAAGAAGAGCGTGTACACAAGCAGTGGGGAGGAACAGAGGGAGAGGGTACCAACGCCAGCAAGCCCACATGCCCACCTGCTGGCCGAGGGAACTTCCCTGACAGGGAGCCATGGGAAGAAGTCCCACAGGGAAGAGGACAAGGATACAACCGAGAATATTTTAGTGCTTTCATACCTGTGACCTGCTGCCAGGGAAGTTTACCAGCGGCACATGGGTCCTGAGGCCCACGCTTTCAATAATGATTCAGCAGGTGCAGCGTTTGGTGCAGACATGGGGACCCTGCTGGAATTAGTTGCTTTCCTCCGAATCATTCTCAAATTTTTCTTCCGTGGCCTCTGACCTCACCTCTGACCTCTGACCACATCTATGACTTTGGGCATCTCTGGTCTTCCTTACCCTCATCGGGAAATGGCAAAACACAGCACAACACAACAAAACACCTCAACCCAACCTACCAAAGGGCTAGCGTGAAAGTCAAGTAAGAAAATACGGGAGAACTTGCTTTCAGGCAAACCGTGGGATGAGTGGGGGTGGGGTCGAGGAGGAGCTGGGAGACAAGGAGCTCTTTTGCAAGCCCAGGCTGGGCAAACCCAAGTTCTCTGTGGAGTCCACCACCCTCCGTCCCATCAGAGACACGAGGGCCGGTGTCGCCCAAGGTGCCTGGGGAGCCGCGGAGCGCTGTCACTTTAAAAGCAGAGTGAAGTGTTCATTAGCCGGGCTATTTTTTCAGGTGTGTTCTAATTGTACTAATTAACTCTAAGGTAGATTTTAGCACTCCAGCCTCCATCGCTGCCTTCAAATGCCAAAACAAATCTTGCCATAATTACCAGCAATCCTTTTCATTACCGGCTGCCTAATTATCCTATTAATAGCACATCCTAAGAGACAGTATTTGCTTGGCAGGCAAATATTTGTTTTTAAATGAGCAAACACAAAGACAAACTGCTCTGTTTGCAGAAGGGTTCCAACATGCAAAATGGTTTATATTCATGGAAAAAATAATAATCCAAGTAAAACCAAATGCTTAATCCAGTTGAAGCATTTGAACATTAAAAATATTCTTTTCTTCCTTTTCTGGCTCCAGTCCTTTGCTGAGGAGTTGAGGGCTAGAAAGGGCTCTTTCAGACACTGCCGTGGTAGGGAGTTGGAGGTCTTACTGGGTTGGGGCTGAAGTCAAAGAGGGGACGATGGAAACACCGACTGAATAGAATAAGGCAATGTCAGAGCTGGAAGGAAAACTCTGGAATCTTCAGGCCAGGGGTTCCCAGAGACCTGGCTGATTGTCTGAGTCATCTGGGAAGGGACTGGTCAAAATGCAACTTCCCAGGCCTGCTGCTTTCTTTTCTTTCCTGTTTGTCTTTATTTTTGTTTATTTTATTTTATTATTATTTTTTTTTATGGAGGTCCAGGTTTGGGGCTCGCTGTTAACCTCTCACTTAACAAAGGAGGAGATACGTGGCTGAGGATGTACCTTGGGTACAGAGCCTAGATGAGAACCAGGTCAGCCTGGAGGGTTAAATACCCTTCATTCAACCTCTGTGCTTAATTATTTTTCCTTTATTAAGAAAAACAATCAGAGCCACCTGGGTGGCTCAGTTGGTTAAGCGTCTGCCTTCAGCTCGGGTCATGATCTCAGGGTCCTGGGTTGGAGCCTGCTTCTCCCTCTCCCTCCCTCTCAACCCTTCTCCCTGCCTGTGCTCTCTCTGTCTCTGTCTCAAATAAATAAATAAGCTCTTAAAAAAAAAAAAAAAAAAGAACAACAACCGTAGCCATGCCAGTTGTGATGAATTTGAGCCTTAAAGTGAAAATAAAAGCACTGGCCTCTCCGGTCCAGCCCGATTCCTCCCGGACTCCAGCACTGTGCTGGAACAGGCATGCTTGCTTTGCCCTCCCTTTCAACAAGAAGGGGAGACCACATAGGAACTTGCTGACATGTGACTGCTTTGTAACGTACAGTGGTGATTTCCTCCGGCCCAACTTCAGATACTACTCTACATTTGGCTGCATCTCTTAAACACCTGCAGGGTCTTGTCTGCAAAGGCAGGTCCCCAAGGTAACCATTCTCTGCAGAGGGACCCTCCAGTGACACTGGAGGTAGGGCTGCCTTACTGCAGGTCCTTCCCCTGCCCCGTTGGCTTGCCCTTCCAGGCCGACCCAGCTGCTCTGTGAGGCCTCCTGACCTGGCTGTGCCACCCTCACTGACGTCCTTGCTCCTACAAGGCTCTCATTCCCACTCCCACCCTATTTTCCATCTAACTAGAGATCCAAAATGTTGTTGGTGCTGTTCACTCCCTGCCCGCTCGGCCTCTAATATTCAAGAATACATCTCTGACTACTACCCTCCCCTTCGGAAGCCCTCATGGGCTCCCCACAACCTCACGGGCACACTCCTGCCGGCGGGGCGGGGGGGGGGCCCTCTGGCACTCCTGCTCTGCCTCTGACCATCTGCGACCTGTTGCTTTCCTTGCCTGGAATGCCCGTCCTGCCCAGCACAGACAGGCACATACTAGAAGCTCAGTTAAATGCCCTCCTAGGAACCAAATACATCTTCCCCTTATGTTTGTCTTTTCAAAAGATTTGTGACTGTCTTCACAATTTTATGTCTTATGGTCCTCATAAGACCCAGTGTGTCATGTGTCAAGCACACTAACTCCATGCAGTAGCTGTAAGGCTCGACTGTACCTCTGGGTGCCCACGAGCAGCTGATGCATAGCAGGGGCTAATTCGGTGGTAGTTGGTATGACTATCCGTAGGGCTGATATTTTTTGGGCCAGGTTTTCCATTTATTTTTATTTTTTTAATTTTTTCCATTTATTTTTAAATGAAAAAAGACACGTATCATTATGAACAGTTTGATGAAGGAAAATGATTACTCCTAATCCCTCGTTACACATTACTATCTTTGTTTATTCCCTTCCAGTCTTTAAATATTTTTGTTGTGATAAAATACAGAAGACGTAAAATCTACCATCTTAACCACTTTTAAGTGTGTAGTTCAGTAGCATTAAGTACATTCATGATGCTGTACAATCACCACCACCATCCATTTCCGTAACTCTTTTTATCTTATAAACCTGAGATTCTGTACCCATAAAACACTAACTCTCCACCCCCCTAACCTCCCCACCTCCGGCGCCCGGCAACCACCCTTTGACTTTCTGCCTTTATAAATGTGACAACTCGGAGTATCTCATAGAAGTGGAGTCAGGCAGTATTTGTCTCTTGGGGACTGGCTTATTTCACGTAGCATCATATCCTTTTTTTTTTTTTTTTTTTTTTTTTTTTTTTTTAGCATCATGTCCTTAAACATCATCCACGTTGTATTGTGGAGCCGATTTGAATAGTTTGGCTGTTGGTTTGAGATCTTCTTTACCATGTTAGATAAATATCTTTTAATTCTTAACCCTCTCAGAGATTTTAAATTAAGAGTATGTTTAAGTTCATTGAATAATTGTTAGTAAACGTGAAGTCGATTTTTAAAAAATATGACACTGAAATGCTGGGTTACATCATTACACCTGCCTATGTGAGTTGACTCCCGTGTTGCTGACGTCAACCCTAGTAGATCATCGAGGACTGTTCTCCTGGTGGACTGTCAAATGCAGCAGCTTATATTGTGCTTGGAAGTTTTACCTCTATATTCACCTTTTCGATGTGTTTATTTTTTTTAAAAAAAGATTTTATTTATTTATTCATGAGAGACACAGAGAGAGAGAGAGAGGCAGAGACACAGGCAGAGGGAGAAGCAGGCTCCATGCAGGGAGCCCGATGTGGGACTCGATCCCGGGACCCCAGGATCACATCCCGGGCCGAAGGCAGGCGCCACACCGCTGAGCCACCCGGGGATCCCAGATGTGTTGATTTAATCAGAGCTTAATGATCCAGTTTAATTTTTTTGGTTATAGATATAGATATGGATCTCCTCTGAGAAGGATTGTTTCTTCCTTTTGCATTAATTTAGTTATATTTTAACATTTTAATTGATTTTAATGTGTGTCCCTAATCCTTTTGTGCTATTACATTTCTTTTCTTGAATTCTCCATTTTGACTCATCTCTAAGATGACTAAGCATGTCTTGAAATATTCTTTTTTTATAGGAGAGATACGTGGGTGACTTCTTTTTTAAGGCTTACTTATCTGAAACTTTCTTTATGTTGACCTCTCGGATGAAAACAAATTGGTTGGATAGGGAATCCTTGGGCTTTGCTTTTTCCCATCAAGATTCTTTAAAAAATAAATAAATAAATAAAAAGGTTCTATTTCCTTCTGGTGTATGGTGCCATCAAGCAATTTGAAGCAAACCTATTTTTTTTTATCTTGAATGCTCCAAAGGCATTTCAAACAGTGTCCCTAAGATAAGCCTTTGTTCATTAGGTATTGCTACCAAAGGCCAAACTATTCAAATCAGCTCTACTATATGATGTGGGTGATGTTTAAGAATATGATGCTTAGAAAAAAAAAAAAGAATATGATGCTACGTGAAATAAGCCAGTCCCCAAGAGACAATGCGAAGCAAAATATTTCTTCTGTCCTGAGTTTGATCATTGACTTTATTCCATTTGTTCAGTTTTCTTCTTCAAGATGTATTTTCCAAGGGATGAGTAAAAATCTCGATCTGGGAGCACAGGTGTATACCCTGGCCCCGTAAAAAATGATCTTTAATTGAAGTTTAAAGATTTTACTTATTTGCTTTTTGACTTATGTACAGTAAAATGAATTCTCTGGTGTATACAGATCCATGAATTTTGACAAATGCTTAGCCATGTAACTGCCGCCACAGTCAAGAGACAAAATATTTCTGTCGCTCCCCTTAAATTCCCTCATGCTAATCCTTGTAGTCAGTCGCCCCCCCCCCCCCCGCCCCACCAGCTCCTGGCAACCACTGATCTGTTTCTTGTCATCCAGGTGACTTTTAAAAAGAATTCTTCATTTCACTTCTGGAATTATCATGCACAAACATTGCCTTTTCTTTCTTTCGGTGTACAGTCTGGGTCAATGAATTTTCTCATGCATGTGATTCTCGTGGCCACCACATTCTGGACCACAGTCCTTCCATCCCCCCAAAAGTCCATGCCTCATATGGTCACCCCCACCCCAATCTCTTCTCCAGCCCCATAGCTTTGTTTCTTTGGGAATGTTATACAGTTTGTCACCTTTGGAGGTGGCTTCTCTCACTTCACATAACGTCCTCGAGCAACTTGCTCCCTTAAACCTACAGAGGAGCATCCCTTTGTTTGGACATCAGCCACAGTTTTGTGGTCCATTCACTGTTCAGTTGTTAGGGTCTCGTGGGCATCTGCCACGGGATTCTGGTTACGTGGTGTCTTCCCTGACCTGCCCCACCCCACGGAGTGCAGCTGGGGTGCCTACGCCATCAACCTTCCCCAAGCCTCTCCATCCCCCTTCCACTACCTTCTCACCCCACTGGGCCAAGCACACCATCCACCTGGGGAGTCGGATTTCTAACCATAGGAGGAGTGAGGTGGAGGTGGTTGGGTGCAGGTGCTGCTTGCTACTCTGGTCACTCGGGTCGCTGGGGTGAACCCAGTGCTTTTCTGACTTTCCTTCTGACTCTGAGCTGTTTTGATTCAGTGATAGGGTGAAAGCAGCCCCCATCTGTTGGTCAGTCCTGCCCTGCACATTTGGCAGCTGGGACTAACTCCCCAACTTGGGTGTGTGCCTCTCCTCCTCTCAGTGTCCAGAGTGACACTTCTCTATCAGTTGAGACATTTTTTTAAAAGATTTTTTAAAATTTTATTTATTCATGAGAGACACAGAGAGAGAGAGGCAGAGACACAGGCAGAGGGAGAAGCAGGCTCTCTGCGGGGATCCCGATCAGGACTCGATCCCAGAACCCTGGGATCACACCCTGAGCCGAAGGCAGACGCTCAACCACTGAGCCACCCAGACGTCCCAGTTGAGACATTTAACTGGGAGTTGTAAAGGGCCTACCGGGCCTTGCGAGGCTGTCCTCAAGTTTATGCACAGTCGCTGCGTCCTAAATCTTTGCTGCTTTATCTCTGCTGGAACTTTCCTTACCACTTATGAGCTGGGTCCAATCCCTCCCATTGCTTGATACACAAACACAAGCAAAAACCAGCAACTAAAAAAAAACCCCATAATTTCATCCCGAGAACCAGGTCCTCCTTATACAATCAATTACAAAAAGAAATTTCCTTGAGAGCCGTTTTTATTAAAGGAATATCCTATAATTATTACCCTCACTTTTCCACATGTGTTTATTCTGGCTTTTTCCCAAAAGTAATTTTTAAAGTTTTATGATTTTTATAGCTATCAAAATAATATGTGTTCTTCGTATCAAATGTGTAAAGTTCAAGAAAGAGTAAAGAAGTTTTAAAAAAAAAAACCCAGTAACACAGCCATAGTCTTCCCCAGAGGCAGCCATGAATAATATTTTGAACACATTTATTTCATGCTTACTTAAGGATATTTTTCTTCCTATATGATATTGTGCTGTATACAATTTGAGTATTGATTTTTTTTTTTTTTGCCTAACATTACATCACGGGCATTTTCCTATAATATTAAAACTGTTCAAAACCTATTTTAATGGCCTTATAGAATTCCATCTGCAGATGCAGATGTCCTGTATTTTACTTAACCATTAACCAAACGTTGGACATTTAGACCATATCTAGTTTTTCATTGTCATAAACAATAGCGTGGTTTGCTTTGCCAATTTAAAAATTATCCTAGGACCACAGCACCTGGCTGGCTTACTTGGTAGAGCGTGCGACCCTTGATCTCGATGCTCTGAGTTCGAGCCCCATGTTGGGCATAGAGATTACTTAAAATAATGATGACAATGATGATTATATTTATATTGTTACTAATTAATAAATAATAAAATTATTATAATTAATTATATTATCCTAGATGGGTTTCTAGAAGGATTATTCCTGAAACAAATATTAACACTTCTCAGATTCTTGATGCCTATGTAGCTAACCTGCTTTCCTGCCGTGTTGGACCAAGGCATGCCCTGCCCAGTGGTGATTCTGAGCAACCCTCTCCCCAGTGACTGGTTGGCCCTGAGGTCACCCTCAAATCAGTCCTACTAATGTGGGAAGTGAGCATGGCATCTTGCGGTTTTGTTTTGCATTCTCTAAGCGCTGCATGGTAACCCATGATGTGGACATGCCACATTTTATTTCACTAGTCCCCTTTTCATCATTTAAGTCATTCCTAATTTCTCACTGTCGTAACTAATGTTGCATTGAATATCCTTGTGCATGAATTATTCACATGGTTGCTTATATCTTTTGCCCCTATATCCACGGCATGCCCCTCAATTCCCTCGGGCCTCTGCTGCCTGCCACTTTTCCTAAGCAACCTCTACTAAAGAACCCCCCCCCCAGCACTCTCTGACCCCCTCCCCCTGCTATATTTTTCTTCCAGTTTACCTCACCTGACATGCTGCTTATTTCTTGCCGGTCTGGTCTCCACCATTGTAATGCAAGCTCCACAGAGGCCTGGATTTTTATATGTTATTCTAAAAGTAAAGTGTGCACGAAATCAAATTTATAACTGGAAAAATAGGATAAAGGACACCCCAAACACAATGGTTCCTATTTTGATGTGTCTCCTCTGGTCTTTGTTGCTGTTTTCATTTTAACATAATTTAAACCATACTATATATATAATTTTTTAACAGCTTTGTTCAATTAACAGGGTGCCATACATATCACACCAGTCTCTTGCTGTGTGTGTGTGTGTGTGTGTGTGTGTGCGTGCATGTGGCCACTGGCAACTGTCACCCACTGTAAGCAGACTTGTGCCCCTGCCACACCAGAAAGGTCACTTCCAAGGTCTCCCAATCTCTAAATCCACAATTCAGACCTCAACTACCTGACCTCCAGTGCCCTTGAAATGCCTCCCAAGGTGCTCTTTGTCCTGGGGCAGCTGTGACCCTACCATCTTCTCTTTCTCCTTTCTTTATTTCAGCAATAATTGGTGGCATCATACCTGGTTTTGAAAGGTAACCTTTTCACTTCATATAAATTCAAAGCCCCAGGATTTATCACTTATTTTTAGATTGATGTGGTTTGGAAGAAAATTTACAGCACTAAGCATTTTAGGACAGAAGGGAATGTGTTTTGAGCATTTTCCAGAGGGCGCTGGGAAGGGCCCCTCCCCTCAGAGCATCATGCATCACAGGCTTGCTGCCCTCCTTCCCTTTCTTCTTCTATTCCTTTTTTTATTTGGACTGATCTTTTTTTAATTGAAAAATGTCCATCAGACTTAGCATTTTAACCATTTTTAAGCACACAGTTCAGTGGTATTAAATAACTCACATTATTGGGTGCCCATCTCCAGAACATTGTCATCTTCCCCAACTGAAAGTCTACCCATTGCACGATGACACCCCGTTCCCTCCTCCCCCAGTTCCTGGCAACCGGGGTCCTCCTTTCTGTCTCTGTTTCCAACTATTCCAGGTAGCCCATGTGAGTGGCATCATACAACATGCAGCCCTCCGTGTCTGGCTTATTTCACTTACCTTGATGTCTTCAAGGCAGTCTCTGTTTCCTGGAATACTTACTGTACCCGGCTCTAGGCCAGTCATACCGGTGCCCAGGTATCCTGAGGTGGCATGGGGGCATCAGTCATTACCCACGATGAGTATTAGCCTATCTCATCCTTTCCAGGTTCATGGTCAACAGGGAGGTGAATGGATAAAGGGATGGTTACATTTCATAGGGGGGAGTGGGAAGGGGCACTTGGGCGGCTCAGGTCATCATCCTGGGGTCCTGGGATCGAGTCCCACATTGGGCTCCCTGCATGGAGCCTGTTTCTCCCTCTGCCTGTGTCTCTGCCTCTCTCTCTGGGTCTCTCATGAATAAATAAATAAAATCTTAAAAAAAAATAAGGGGAGTGGAGGGAGAATGATTTGGAGCATTGGCTGGGGGAGACAGAGGCTAGGGTGTCCCGAGGCAGAGGTCAGTTTGGTTAACCAAGGTGTCGGGAATCTTTCAAGAATGAGGGGTGGTAGGTGGTGGCAGTGTCACATCAAACTCACTGCACTTAGGACCACAGGACGTCGTGGCTGGAAGGGGGCTAGGAGTCTGAGACTGCAGTCTTGCCAGGAGTGAGTCAAAGAAACAATTGCAGTTCTCAGTCAAACCCCTGGGACCCCCTTTTCTCCCGAAGTCACCACTGTTATCAGGTGGCCGGCATCCTTTCAGCCCCTTTTCTATGCTTCTCAGTAGGTGAATACAGACATGGGGAAACGTGTCTATGCTTCTCCGTGTGTGGGTTTGTGCATGCCATCCCCTAAGTGGAATTGTGCTCTATGAGTTTCTGCCGCTTGCCTTTTAAACCCACGATATATCCTGGAGATCATGTCACAGAGGTGCTCACAGAAGCACTTTGGTCTTTTCAATGTCTGCACAGCATTCCGTAGCATGAACGCTTGTCCGGTTAGTGCGGTGGCTGCTTTAGCAAAGACCCAGCAGTGGCTATCAGGCCCCGGGGACGTGCCTTCCCCTGTGTGTATGTATCCTCATTTTCTCAATCATGTTCCTCTCAATGCATTTTCAGATCAATAAGTGAGGACAGGGAAGCTCAGGCAAGGCCACGAGCCCCCTGTGTGCTTACGGTGAGCTGAGTAGAACTCGGGTATCCTTCCCTCCAGGACAGTGCTTTCCCTCAAGCAATGGGGCTTTGCTGGCCAAGCCTTCAGTGCCCATGCAGCCTACCCCAAGTGTCCTCCTGGAGAGCATTCTGTACGTGGCTGGGGGAAGAGCCGGCCTTCAGCAGGACAGGCCCCAGGCCACTATGCACCACGTGAGCAGATGACACCCTCACACCTCCAGTGGGTGCTGCTCGCAGCAGCTGGGCCTGGAGTTTGGTTGGGGCAGCCTGTCTGGGTCAGCTGTCCCGGCCGGGGGGACTGGCACTTGGCTCAGCCTGTGTCCCAGGTCCTCGGTTGTGTAGAGTGTGGCCACCAACTGTCACAACAAGCCAGAGGCCTCAGCAGGACTCAAGCTTCTCCTCCTGGCCCAGAAACCACCATCCCCTCACCCCAGCGAGTGCCAGGCTGTTGTGTAAGCCGTGAGCCCCTGGGCCAGGTACCGCTCCCTGAGCCTCACCCTGTCCTCTGTGGCACCACCGACTCCACCATCCTGGTGCGAGGCCCAGAGGTTTAAAATAAGCCCTGGGCACGATGTCTAAAAGGGACGTGCGACAAATTGTACTTCGCTATGCCGTGTAGATGCTGACTGACGGGCCAGAGGGGCAGGGTGGTTGGGTTTTAGGGGACGGTGTTCAATACTGCCCGAGAACAGAGGCTCCAGACCCAGCGAGCCTGGTGCTAACGTCTCGGTCTCCAGAGATGAATCAGATACGCTCACCAGGCACAACTGTGGCCGTTGTAATGAACCCAGAAGGAGGTCCCTGTGGCCTCCACACTGATTCTGATCAATCGGCTGTAATTGTTCTGTCCAGCCCAAAAGCAGTCAGGTGATTTAAAACCAGAGACGCAGAGAGAGAGAGAGAGAGAGAGAGAGAGAGAGAGAGAAGAATGGCAAGTCTGAGGCCATCTGAGGGGGGACGTTCCCCCTTGGGGCTCCCAGGGTCAGCTCAGTCCTTGCCTATCTCTTGCCACTCAAGACACCAGACGCGATTGTGGGCATTTCCTCAGGAATAAATGAGCCTGTTTGTCTCGAGGTGGCTTTGGGGCCCTGGAGCCACCCCCAGATGCAGCTGATTTATTAAGGAACTAGAAAGGCAGCGCCCTGCAATGTTTGGCCCTCACCGCCCCCCCACCGTGGGGTGGCTGCTGGTCCACCTCACTGGGGACGAGACTACAGCAAGGTTTGGCGGCCCCAAGGGTGAGCGTGGGGCTACCTGGGACCTCATCCTGATTCTGGCCCCACCTCCATATGCCATGCAGACCTTTCCTGTGCTGAGCCTCGGTTTCCCCATCTTCTCTGGGAAGAGGCCAGGCCTGGGACGCAGGCCCTGTGAACTCTGCTGTGAAGTCTGCGTGTGGTAGATGGGATCAGCATGATCCCAGGTGATCAGGGCCTCAGGATCAGCAGAAAGGCAGGCAGCATCCGGGCTAACCAGGCTGGAGCTGCCCGCCAGGGACCTGCCTGTCGCAGAGAGCCGTCCCCCCAGCACTCCGGGCTCCTCGTCCTGCATTTCTGGCTGGCCCAAGTACCTTGCTGAGCCACGGAGCTGGGAAAGGGTGGACTTCAGGAGTTGCCAACTCAGGGTGTTACATGTTCTCAGAAGGTCAAGGCCAACAGGGTGGCCTCTGAAATCAGACATCTTTGAATTTCTATTTCAGCTCAAACATTCCTATTTGGGCGACCTCAGGTGGGCAGTGTAACCTGTCAGAGGCTCAACTTTTTCATCCGTAAATGGGGATCATAACAGTGTCTAAATCATAAGATTCTCAGGGGTGGGGGGCGATGAAATGAGATAAGGCCAGTAAAGTGCTCGGCACAGGGCTGGGCACAGGGCAAGCCCTCCACCGAAGTTCTGTTATCCTATTTCATACGCGGGTGTGAATACACTCGCAGGTGTGGACGGATCAACGAGGACACGTTTACACCAGCAAATCACACACGTTCTGACAAGACATGGAGGGACGCAGCAGAAGCACAAGTTTGCTCTCACCTCCCGCATCATATCGCTCTCTGTGGACATGCTTCCCCTTAGGAGTTTGTATTCTCCTAGACACTTTTATAGGCATTTAGAGACGCGTGTGTTAACATAGAAACGCATGATGGGTCTTGTTTACAAACAGCATATGCACGCTTCTGCATCATGCTTTTTCCTGTTTTTTGTTGTGGTTGTTGTTGTTTAACAATGTGTCTTGACAAACATCTTCGTTTTTTTTTTTTTCCATATAGATCTATCCTACAAAAAAAGAACAAGAACCATGCCACAAAGTGTTCTACTATATAGATGTACAAGCTCAACCCACTTGGTTGATGAACATTCAGTTTGAGTTTGGTCCTTTTTTTTTTTTTTTCCTGTTATGGCAACATACTGGTGAATATCCTAGACATTTGCTTGTGGGCATGTGCAAGTATCTTTCCGGGACGGCAACTCAAATATTTCTTGAAGGACCTATTTTAAAATATTTAAATATTTAAAAATATGATATTTAAAATATGATAGATTATGCCGAATTGCTCTCCAACAATGATATTAGCATTTATATGCTGGCCAGTGACACATAAGGCCATTTCTTCAATCCACTTCCAGCACCAAATATTTTCATATCTGCCCCCAGTTTTGACTGATCTGTTGGGTGACAAGCAATATCCCATTATTGTGTGAATTTGCATTTTCCTGATTACTTGTGAGCACGAGCATCTCTTCATGGCTTATCAGCATTTCTTTTCTGTGCATGTTCCTTCCACATTCTTTGCTCATTTTTCCACGGGATTGTTTGTCTATTTTCTTATTGATCTATAAGTGCGATTTATATGTGTGTGCTATTATTTCCTTGTCTTTCATCCATGTGACAGATATTTTCTCCTAGTCTGTCTCTTGTCTTTTGACTTCATGTTGTCCTTCATCATTTTTATGACACTTTTATGTGGTCAAATTCATCAGTTGCCATTGAGACCTGAATCATTTAAAGATCTATTCTTCCTCCAAGATTATATTTTCTCCTAATACTTTGATTGTGTCATTTATTATTTTTAGTTGTTTCACCCAAAGAATTTTTTTTTTCCCCTATCAGAGGGACGTGGTGTGAAGTAAGAAACCTAACCTTATTCTTCTGCCCCAGTGGTCACTCTGTTTTTCCAACACCATTTACCGAATGGTCTATATATGTCTCTTATGGATACAATTAGCCACCTTTACCATATAATCAAATACCGTTTATAGGTGGATTAAAAACTGGCAGCTCTCAGGTCAGAGCCTAAATTGTGCTTATTCACATGTAACTGTGTTCATCATTTTTTAAAAAGAATTTATTTATTTATTCATGAGAGACACACAGAGAGAAGCCGAGACATGGGCAGAGGGAGAAGCAGGCTCCCTTTGGGGAGCCTGATGCTGGACTTGATCCCAGGACCCCGGAACCATGCCCTGAGCCGAAGGCAGACGCTCAACCACTGAGCCACCCAGGCATCCTTATCGTTTTGAATAATACAGTTATGTGTTTCAAATTTTAAAAGGTACAGAAGGCTAGTCTAGTAGAGAGACCTGATGGCTGTGCACCAAAATCTGCTCTTCCTTTCTCCTTGGGCGCTTCCAGCTTCTCTTTGCAACTATACTCATTGAACGGGGCCCAACCAACAGAATGTGAGCGGAGATCTGTGCCTCTTCCAGGTGTGGCCCATGAACACCTCCCCAGCTCTGGCTCCTCTCCCGTGGGTTGGAACAAAGATGAGTTTGCTTGACGTCTTGCGTTGAGGGTGGAAGAGTCACCATCAGCTGGGGCCCCCCAGACAATGCTGCTTGTATAAAAGGCCCACCTTGGACTGTCAGATGATTAGGGAAACACTTTCTATTGTGATTGAGCCATGAGCTAAGGGGGTCTATTTTTTTATAGCAGTTAGGTTTATTCTGACTCGTGCAGGTTCTCAGTGGAGTGATCCTCTCCTAACTGTATCTCCGGACCTTCAGTTTTCCTTCCTAGAAGCAACTGGTGTTACAAACCTCTACTTCTGGAGATATTCTAGACATTTACAATTATATGTACAGGCTCATGGGCGGGTGTATACATATATGTATTTTTTTTCAACTGATCGTGCAAATGGTAGCTCACTATATATACCATTCTGTGCCTTGCTTTCTTCAATTAACTGTGTTTTAGAGCTCTCTCCCTATTGACACATACAGAGCTTCCTTGTTGTTTTAGGGCTGCGTGGCATCCCAGTGTTGTAATCTACTGTATGGAGATACTATCATTTATTTAATCAGCCCCCTAGTGATAGACATTTGGGTTGTTTCCAGTTTTTTCTTTCCCTCCACCGTAAACAATGCTGCAATAACTTATATAACCTGTTTTGCAAGTGTTTGAATGTATTTGTAGGATAAATTCCTAGAAGTGGAATTTCTGGGTCAAGGGGATGAGTATTTATAATTTTGAAAGCATGATTAAATTGCCTACCACAGTGGTCTGGGCCAGGTTACACTCCCATGGCCAATCTAGGAGAGGATCTGTTCTCTCACACTCTCATCTGCACGGCGAGGTAGCAAAATGTTCAATTTTGTCAATCTAATAGATGAAAGCCAGAATCCCATTGGAGTTTTAATTTGCATTTTTTCCTATAATGAGTAACGATGAACATCTTTCAGTGAATTTCTATTCATATTCTTTGCCAATTTTTCTCTTGTCTTTTTTTTCTAAAGGACTTCTTTATATAGTAACTTATTGCCCTTTGTCTATTATAGGAGATATAAGTTTGTTTGCTTGCTTACCAGATCGTCACTTAGGTTTTGTGTCCAATTATGATGGCTTTTGCCATGAAGAAAGTTTTTTATGATCCAATGTATCATTTTCTTTTATGATTTTTGAGTTCTTTTAATATTTAAAAAGTATTACCCACTGTAAGATGATAAAACTATTCTCCAATGGTTCTTCCTATTACTTTGAAGGTTTTATTATTAAAATTTAAATCTCTGCTTCACTCATTCATCAGATATGTACTGACCAGACTATGTGGCAGACGCTATTCTAAGCACTGAGGATACAGTGGTGGACAAAACAATGAAAAACCTCCAGCCTCATGGCACTTACCTTCTAGAGGGGGCAAGCAGACAACAAACGACATAAACAGATTAAGTAAATGGTGTATTATATCAGATGAAGATTATTTTTGTGTGACACAGAGGTATAGATCTAGCTTTCTTTTTTCCCCTAGATGTCCACCCAGCTCCCCTATCATTTATTAATACAATCCATGCCCCCATCTTGACATTTCATCTTGATCATATTTTCAATTCCCTTAAGTATCTGTGTTTGTTTCTAGACTTCCCTTTTGGTTCCATCTCGCTCTCTGTTTATTCAAGTACCAGCACCAGCTGCTTTAGCCACTGAAATTTTATGTGTTCCTGCCTGATAAAGCTCATCTCCCCCATCCCCTACTCTCTTTTTCAGAATTTTCCTATTATTGCTTATTTATTTTTTCAGCGGGCTCTTTAGAGTCACATGTCTGTTTCTCCCAAATTGCTCTTAAATGTGATTTTAAAAGTATAGACTAAGTCAGGGAGAAGCAACATCCTTATGATGTCGAGTCTTCCTATATCTCTCTTTTTTTTAAAGATTTTATTTATTTATTCATGAGAGACACAGAGAGAGAGAGAGGCAGAGACATAGGCAGAGGGAGAAGCAGGCTCCAAGCAGGAAGCCTGATGTGGGACTCAATCCTGGGACCCCGGGATCACACCCTGGGCTGAAAGTGGTGCTAAACCACTGAGCCACCCAGGCTGCCCGAGTCTTCCTATCTAAGAACATGGTATGTCTTTCCATTTGGGTAAGTCACCTGTTATGTCCTTCAGGAGCATTTTCCATTTCTTGATTGGGTTTTTATGTCCTTATAGCATTTAGACATTCCCCCCACCCCAATACCTAAAACACTGAAGAATTGAGAGAATTCACTTATTTCATTTTTAAAAAGATTTTATTTATTTGTTCATGAAAAACACAGAGAGAGAGCCAGAGACCTAGGCAGAGGGAGAAGCAGGCTCCCCACTGAGCAGGGAGCCTGACACTGGACTTGATCCTGGGACCCCAGGATCACAACCTGAGCTGAAGGCAGATACTCAACCACTGAGCCACCCTGTCCTGAATTCATTTTTTTAATATGGATATTTTTTTCCTTCTTGTGAAAATGGGACAATCTGGCCACACTGAGCCCATGTCTTGCTAGGCAATGATTGATTATTCACTTGACAGAGGCTTGCTTGTCACAGAGAATCACGGTGACAGATCGCTGCCTGGTTTTCGGTGTACCTGGCTCACCTCTTGTGTCACTGCCTGGCCCTTGCAGCTGCTGGATTTGGGACGCTGATCTGGCAACCTTGATACTCTCATCCGCACGCACGTCAGCATGCAGTCAGCTGCGCATGCCCCTCCAGGTCTGTCTGCCTCGCCTCCCTCTGGTCCTTGAGCTGCTCCATCAGTGGGGTCCCCTTGGTGCCACTTGTGCTTCCTCTCCTGACACCGCCCTCCATCCCGGCCTCCTGAGGTTCGAGGTCTGGGCTCCATGTGCTGCCCTGGCCACAAACCTGGTCTCCCTAGAGCAGGGGCTGACTTGTAGTGCCATTTCTGGGCTCAGTGGGGGTGCCCCACCACAGACACAGGCTTGACCAGCTTGACCACCCCAGCAGCCGCTCATAGATGACACGCTCTGGAAGCTCCGAGGATTTCCCACCTTATTAAACTTTGGGAAATGCTGACCAAGGAGAAGGAGAAAATGGGAAGGAGACAGCAAATCGATTCCTTTTATTTCTTCCTCGCTGACAGGCTATTCCAAGGAGCCATAGTTCCAAACAGTCTGTCCAGACATATCCTGCCTCTTTGGGTTCTTCAAGTTTTAAAGTTGTGGTGAAATACACACAACACACAATTTTCCTTTTTTTAAAAATTTTCAATTATTTATTTATTTATTCATCAGAGAGAGAGAGACAGAGAGAGAGAGAGAGAGAGACAGAGAGACAGAGAGAGGCAGAGACACGCAGAGGAGGAGCAGGCCCCATGCAGGGAGCCTGATGTGGGACTCGATCCCGGGACTCCAGGATCACACCCTGGGCCAAAGGCAGGCGCTAAACTGCTGAGCCACCCAGGGATCCCCAATACACAATTTTCCATTCCACTCCTTTTTTTGTGTACATGTGTGCCCAGCCCAGAATGCATGCCCTCGGTATCGGTCTCCTAAGGCTGCCTTAACTATGTGCCATGTGGGCTTAAAACAGCAGAAATTATTCTCTCACAGTTGTGCAGGTCAGAGTCGCACATGTCAGCAGGTGTCAGCAGGGCCATGCTCCCCGGGAGGCTCTCGTGAAGAATGCTCCTTTGCCTCTAGTGCTTCTGGGGCTTGCTGGGGATGCTCAACACTCCTTGGCTTGCAGTCCCATCACTGCTGTCTCTGCCTCCCTCTTCCCTGGGTGTGTCCTTCTCCCCGTTGCTCCTCTCATAGGGACACCAAGCCACTGGCTTTAAGGCCCATGCAAATCTAGCATGACCTCACCTAAAGATCCTATTTCCAAATTATCACCCTCTGAGGTTCCTGATGGACATGAGTGTGGGGAAGCACCACTCAGCCTAGTGCAGTGTCCATTCTTCTGCCTTCCCGCTGAGTGCCCTTGAATTATACTCCTTCCCGAGAAAGCATCAGCACATACGTGTGGCCTCAGACTTTGCTCTTTCTAGGGAAACTGGGATCAGAAAACATTCAGATTCCAAAAGTGTGGCAACACATAGATTTGAATTCCAACAAGGAGTTTGACAAACTCACTCACGCGTCTTTCTTTTCTCGCACCGACATTTATGGCACATTGATTTTGTGTTAGTTTTGTGCAACCACGAGAAAACCCACAAGAGAAATTTGGGCTAGATGAGTTTTTTGTTTTTGTTTTTTTTTTTTCAAATACTAACACGGTGGACCTGTAAGCAATGTGTATTTTCTTATAAAAGTTGCAATGATGAGCAAAAGGAGGAGGTGAAGAGGCCTGGAGAGGAATTAAGATATAAAGGAAAATGAGAAGGGAGGATGGCAAGAGGCCACAGAATCTTGTCTTTCCAGTCATAGGCCAAGGCTGGGGAAAAAGGCAGAGCTGGCTGATGGTATGGTTAGATGCCCTTGCAATGGACGAAGGAGAGCGCTCGATAAGCGTCAATTAAAAAGAACATTGTCAACCTGCTGAGTCTCTAGTGACATGCCAAAGGACGCTTGTCTTTTCTTTTTAAAGATTTTATTTATTTGACAGAGAGCACAGGTAGGTGGAGCAGCAGGCAGGGGGAGAGGGAGAAACAGGCTCCCCTCTGATTAGGGAGCCCAACGCTGGACTTGGTCCCAGGACCCCGGGATCATGACCCGAGCTGAAGGCAGACGCTTAACCGACTGAGCCACCCTGGCACAAGATCCTGTCTTAAATGCTGCCCAGTTTCTGTTTCAATCAAATAAGCGGATGAAAACAGAACAACGGGCTCCTGTTTGTTGGGGAAGGACAGCAAATACTTTAGAGGAAAGGTAGCATGTATGCACATCTTGACGGTCTACACTGAAGCAACAAATCCAGCAAAACAAAATTTAATGAGGCTAAACATCAAGACTTACATTTGGGGCCCCCAATGCCAAGTACACAAATCCAGGGTATTTGTTCAAAATAGGTGGCTGGGGGCAGGGTGGCAGTTAGCCAGCTGCTAGCTCAGCATGTGGCATGGCTAAGAACAGAGAGGGTATGTCGGGGTAGCCGTAAGAGGAGCAGAGCATCCAGACCCGGGAGCAGGGAGGCACGTGTAGTGCGTGGTGTGTGCTGCTCAGCTGACATCTGGAGGGGCCCGGCCCAGGGTCGGCCCCACGGGAAGTAGAGAGGCCTGCTTCTGTGGTGGAGGTTGCCTTGGAGAGAGACACTTCCTCGGGTTTGAGGTCAGAATTCTGAACACCTTTCCACCTGGAGAGCTGGTTCTACAGGGTGGAATTAATTAACTAATTAATTATTCCAACAGATACTAATTGAACTGCACCCTGGGCCATTGTGGGCTAAGTGTTGGGGCCATGCAGCAAACAAGCCAAACAAGTCCGGGTCCCCATGGAGGGGTGCTCCATGCGGATGGCAGCTACAGAACAAGGAGTGCCAGGTGCACAGGGCACACAGGGACCTATGCTCGGGCTCAGGCGGGGCTTCCCTGACCTCATAATGAATGCTGTCGCCTACATCCATCATGGTTGTCTCGAGGGTTATATGTAACCACCTAAGCCCATTGTTTTTCCAGGAAAATTATCCCGAATTCAAATGTACTTCCACACCCAGCACTGCAGTGCCCGCCATCTGAGGCCCAATGGCTGTGCCCCTGGTGGTTAGACTAGACGGTGCTCGGGGCCAGTGGTCCAGGGCTTGGGCTAGACCCAGCTCTGCCACTAACTCCGCACAACCTCGAGCGAGTCCCTATCGTGTCAATGATCTTGTGTACTTCAGTTCTGGGGTTCTGGGGTTCTGCATTATACCACACGACATGCAGGCACTCATGTACCCACATTTGAATCTGTCCCCAGGCCCTTGTCCCCACCTCCCCACGCTCTTTGTTTTCAGTGGCTCACCCAAGCACTTCCAGGTTCTGTGGCCCAAAGGGACAGTACTCTACTTGCTCCAGGGACCCTTGGGGAATTGGCCTAATGCTTAGGGAGCCACAGAGAGACGGGATCCAGAAGAGAAGTCCCCATGTGGTGACACTCGAGTCTGTGTGTGAAATACACCAAGCAGCCTAATCTGTGGGGTCTGGGGAGGAAGTGTGTGCAAACCCCACTCCTTCAGAAGGGCTGCCTGGCTCCCCAGCCCACTTGTTTCTGGGGCCTGGGTGCCCTTTGGAGCCAAGCATGACATGCACTCCTTGGATCCAGCAGCTGGAAATTTCTCCCTGGGCCACTCTGTGGGCAGTCTGCTGGCCCCAGACCCCCTAGCAGGATCAGGGGTAGCAGAGGTTGCTTGCCTACTCTTTTCATGACAGGTGTTGCTGAGGGACCCAGCACCCCCTGATGGGAAGGGTGGGGGGAAACTGACAGACTTTCTCTTCTTCCTGTCCCAGGTGGCAGCAGTGGGATCTGTCACAATGCTAATTTCTTCCATCTTAAAAAAAAAAAACAAACCAAATGTTCCATCTCCATGTCTTTTTCCAGATGCTGCCCTACTTCCTTATTTCCTTCACAGTTTCGTGCACTGGAGTTTACCACTTCTATCCCACTGGCTCTCTCCTTGATCCAGCACTACCTGACTCCCATCCCCACCCCCGGAACTGTACCACTACAGTCAGCAATGACTTCCTGTGCTCAGATCCAGAGGAAGCTTTCCCATCCTCATTCTCTTGAACCACTCGGCTGCATTTGACCCCGTTGGCATCTTCCCTGTTCTAGAACCTTCTCTTGGTTTTCACAACACCATTCTCTGTTGATCCTACTTCTCCCTCTCAGATCCCTCTTCAGTCCCTTCTTGCAGTCTCCATTTCCATGGACCAGCGCTTCCAACTCTGCTCTCCGTTACATCATAGTGTCACTGTGTGCTGTGTCTGGCTCTGCTGGCAGACTGGGTTCATCTCAGCCTCCCTGGTTCATCAGACAGGGATGCAGAATGTCTGGCTTGTTGAGCCAATGGATAGGTAGATGAATGAACGCATGAATGGATAAACTTGGCACTACCCATGACATCTGCCCAATGGAGGAGGGTGGAATCCAAGGCCAGTATTGGAGGTGACGTTCTCAGGTACCTTCTCGACTAGTGTGAAAGGAGTTCAGCCATGGCTGGGTCCTACTAGGTTCCTGGTTCTTTCCAGAATCAGAGTTTGCAATGATGTCAACCCCAGTTAGGAAAGGAAGAGGAAAAGATGGGACACAAAGAGGGTCACTGGAGGGCCGGGTGAAGAGATGAAGAGGGGAGGGAGGGCTAAGCAGAGAAGGGGCTGCTGAGAAGGGAAGCACGGGTTCGAGAATGGAGAGCTTAAGAGCTCACGTGAGCTAATGTGTGGCTTCTATGTCCTAATGGTGACACCAAAACCACTGATGGGCATGTCAGGATTTTGGGTGCGATTGCCACTTGGCAGCTGGGCCACTTTTCATCGCCCTTCTCCTTTTAATCCTGGATAGCAACAGAAACCCCACTCTGTGGAGACCGTTTACAGCCACCTTCTGGGCCACGTTGTTGCTCCCAGCTCTGGGCCTTGGGTGCCTTTCCTTACCTCTGCTACGGGCCTGGCTGCACCATGTCACCTGTTAGCTCTCTACCCACCTCTACCTCCATATCTCTGTACCTCTGGCCACTAGCTCATGCCTGGCACCTACTAGGTGCTCCATAAAATGTATTGTCTTTTGAGGATAAAGGAATTAATGAATAAAAAGTCACAGGCTCGGCCCTCAAGTGGCTTACAGTTCATCTGGGGATACGAAATAAAACGACACGACATCGAGCAGATTGGTTGCTGACTGGTGTATCAACTGTGAAGACAGACACCGGCCCTGCTGGGCTTTCCTGACTTGCTCCCCATCAACTCCCCCATCACAGAAATGCGGTCCCCTCGCCAAAGAAACCGAGAGCTCAGGGAAGAGGCATTTCTATGCTTAGTAGCTTTTGTTATTAATTTGTCATCTACAACAAGTTTAGAGTCGGAATTAATGAGAATAACTGTTATATAAAGCTACGGCTTGTAAATGTCCGGTGCGTACTGCTCTCTGAGCGTGTCACATAAGCATTTAAATGACCTGTTTATGGGTCTGCTTTTGTGGATGGACAGTAAGCTTTTCAAAGGATTTTCTTTCTTTTTTTTTTTTTAAGATTTTATTTATTCGGGGAGAGAGACCGTGCATGTGAGAGAGCGAGCATGAGTGGAGGGGCGGGAGGGAAAGGGCAGAGGGAGAGGGGGAAGTAGGCTCTGCACTCAGCAGGCAGCCCGACACGGGCTTGATCCCAAGCCCCCAGGATCATGACCTAAGCCAAAGGCAGATGCTCAACCAACTGAGCCACCCAGGTCCCTTCTTTTCCTTTTCTGATAGTAATTATGAGCATGCATCTTGGGACCAGATTTATGAGGTTTCCATCTGGCCTTACCACTGACTACCTGTGTGACCTCAGTTTCTTTACTGGCAAATCAGTAAACACTGGGATCAGAATGGTAGCCATCTATATGGCCACCAGGAGCATTAAACGAGTAGACAGTAAGAGTCATTCTTCCTATTACCATCTTTGTCTTTGTCCCTGGTGCCAGCATCATGCCTCTCACCCACTAGGGTCTTCGATAAATGTTTGCTGAGTCGGAGACATAAGTAAAAATACTCCTTGGCACTGAAAATTAGAATAACGCCATCACATTTAGATTTTGTAGACTCAACAACCGAACACAGACAATAAAAATAAAGTTAGCTGTCAATGAATTGGGAATATACATTATTGCCCCGACTACACCACCAACAAACCCGGCTGATAATTCTAGGTTCTGAAACGGATGCCAAGAGTGGTTATGGCTGCGGATGGCCTGCTGGGGAGCTCTGGGCGACGAGGGTCACAACTGCAATATGACTGCGGCTACTCGGACGGCAGCTGCACCTCTGCACTCAGGGGTGTGCTCCTGGCCATCAGTGGGTACTCTGCAAGTGCTGGAAGGCCCTGGGGAGGCCTCCCAGGTGGGTGATGGAAAGCAGTGCGGGCTTGGTGCATTGGGGGGTAAGGCTCGCTCCCCGGCCGTGGACTCGGCCCAAAGGATGCCCGTGTGCATCCCCCGTGCATATCCCGGGGCCCGCCTTTGGCAGCCCGGTTGTCTCCAGCTCCATGTGTCTCCTCCCTCAGGACCAGAGCCGTCCACTTTTACCCCGGCCCCACCATTCATGTGACCGCTGCCTTTTCTCTGCGGTTTCATGACCTTCTGGCCTCTTCGTGTCCCCATTCAATTCCAGGGGAAAGTCTGACTCGCCTTCCCAGTCCTGATTTCACCCCCTATCCGTTCACTGGCTGTCCCTCCTCAGTCAGGAGTCCCTGGGTCCCCCCCTTGCTGCTGCCACCACCACCAAGATCAAGTCAGGGATGGTCCTTGCTCAAGCCACAGCCTGGCCTCAGCTTCCCTCAGGAGCCGTGAGGTCAGGTGAGCGGAGTCCCCGAAGAGGCTGCTGTGCAGGGCAGCTGGGGCCGATGTGCCCTGCGGAGGGAGCCTTGTCTGGCAGGTGGGTTCCCTTAGTCCAGGCTAGGAGGCCCCAAGTGGTGGAGGAAGGTTCTGGAATGAGCATGTTGCGGATCTTTCTCCAGCCCTTGGTGTTGGTCAGCCCTCTGAGGGCAACCGTTCGGGACTGGTCACTGGAGAAGACCACTCCCTGCCTCTGTTGTGACCCTGCTTCTGGCTATTTCCCTCTGGAATTTGGGCCCATGTGTCTAGAGGAGGGGCTGGGGCATGCGGCCGCCTGAGGACTTGCGTGGCCTCAGCGCTCTCCAGTGACAGGGGCCTCGAGTGGGCCTCCGTGGGGGGCTCCCGCCTGCAAGTGAAGGCGCCAGCGTGCTGTCAGCTGCGTCCTCTCAGCTGGGCCCCGACAGCAGGCGCCCGGGCGGGAGGGTGGCATTGCCGTCCTTGACAGGCTAGGGAACTACGTGCTTATGGCTCGGGCTGCTTCCTTCCTCCTTCCCTCCCCACCACACGCACACACACTGCATAGTCACAGTTTCTCCCTGCCCTTAAAAGAGAAGAATTACCTGGAAATATTTCTGCTGTAGCCGTCACAGGGAGAGCAAGGCCTGCTGGTCTTCCCGTCCGCCGGGCCAGGAGTCCACAGCCGCCCCCCACTGCCCCTCGGCAGCAGCCTGGCGGTGTGTGGCTGGACTGAGGTGGAGGGGCAAGGACAGTGGGGCGCCTCGCCCGAGGCAGCACTGGGGCGTGGGGTTGCCTACACCCCAGCTTGGAGGGGGGCAGTGTGTGGTCGAGCCTCACTTTGCCAGATCAGCTTCTTGGGCAGGGTTCCCATTCCTTTGAGCTCAGGGTCCTCGGGGTGGGGGAGGCCCCTGGCCGACGCAGCAAGGTGGGCCCCAGGGTGCGCTCACCCCATTCTTGCAGGTGGTTGGCTGAGAAGTGGCCAGGCAAGCACCTGGGCGATGGGGGGCGGGTGGCCGAGAAGTCCCCTCCTTCCCACCGAGCACGGGTCTGTGGCTCAGGTCACCCCTAGCTGGGCAGAAGGGGTGGTCCCCATCTGCCCCCTGTACACACTTTCAGACTGCTCCTCTGGATTAGTTCCCCTTCTTAGATCCTTGTATATCTCCTTCCAATCATGAATTCCCAGGTCCATTTATCCCTCAGGTGTGGGCGAGGTGTGGGGGCACAGATGCATGAGGCACCACATGCCCCCCTACAATTCACTGTCCAGCGGAGAAAGGGGTCACGGCTACCAGTAGTCACCACGTGGGTGGGGCAAGCCAGGACCTAGATTCTAGAAGCACTAGAGAGGGGCATCAGTTCAGCCTGGAGTGGTGGGGGTCACGGAAGGCTCCCAGACAAGGCTCCACGAGTTGCATCTAAAAGACCAAGAAAAAAAAAAAAAAAAAAGACCTAGAAAAGGCTCCTGTGCCCACCAGGGCCCGGGAAACCAGGGGGCTCCGGGGGCCCCAGGGCAGCCCTCCCGGCTTGTTAGGAGCCTGCAAACGTTCCTGAGACCCGGGAACCCAATCTCTGTGGGCCCCAAAGCCAAGGAAAACCGCAAAATCAAAATGAATAAATGGACCATTAAATGCCTACAAAACGTGCTATTATGTCACCCAGTCAACTGCATCTGCACTCAACTCCTCCAGCTTGTACAGAAAATACACTTAAGGTGGCGTGTGCGTCAACTGAGTGGGTTTGGGGTGATCTGGGGCGCCTGCACAGGAGTGGGCGGGCCTCGGGGGAAGGGGAAGCGCAGAGCCGACCCCGGGGTGGGGGTGGGGGGTAGCCGCGGGGTGGAACCGCAGGTGCACGCGGGGTGCTGTGCACCCCATGGGGTTCGGCCGGGCTGCTGCGGGACACGTGGGTGGGCAGGCCCCGGGGAAGGGGAAGCGCAGAGTCAGCCTGCTGGGGGGGAGGTAGCCACGGGGGATGGGAACTGCAGGTCCACGTGGGGCGCTGTGCACCCGTGGGGCTCGGAGGGGCTGCTGCGGGACACGCGGTGGGGGGCACAGGCGGCGCTGCGGGGTCCTGCGGGCAGGGGCCGGAGGAGCAGGCGAGGCCGCGGGGCTCCCCGCAGAGCGGCCTGGGCACCCCCACGCCCACGCCCACGCCCGCCCCGCTGGCTTCGGGGGCCCTTGGATCCGGGCGGGCACCGCGCCCCCCACGCGCCCCGCGGAGGCCGCAGCCGGCGCCCCTGAAGATGAACGCGCATCCCACACCTGACCGCGGTTTGCCTTCCCCTCCAGCTCCAGATGGCCTATCTGGGGCCCGGGCCCTGGGCGGGCCGGTGCTGTTCCTGATGAGCTGCGCGCAGACGGATGCGCCAACATCTGGAGCGGCATGTGCTGCTCGGGCAGGCCGGGCCTGCGAGCCAATCGGGAGCCCCGGGGCGCGGGGCGCGGGCCCAGCCAGCGAGCGCCCATAAATTATTCATGACCGAGTTATTTGTGGTGCGAGGGGTCCATCAGCTACTTTGATTAAAAATCCAATGAGTAATGAATATGCAAACGCCGGTGACTGCTCCGAGCAACAGATTTGTCAAATTGTCTATACTTCACCGAGATAAAGGAAAATCTCCCGGGGTCCCGAAATTGAAAAACCGCACCGTCAAATCACAGCATTATCTTAATTATCAAATCTCCTTGGCCGTGCAAATACCCCGCGTGAAGCTGAGCGGGGCGACGGAAAAAATCAAGAGAGAGAGAGAGAGAGAGAGGGATTTGTCTCCAAAACTGGGGGCCTGGCTAGTGAGAAACAGCCTGGTGGAGAAGTGATTTTCATTCACATGGTGACTCCACAGCCATTTAATTATTTTAATTAGGCTTAATTAGTGGTAAATTTACAATGATATGCTTGATACCTGGCATTAAATCTTTCATGCATAAATGTTTTGTTAAAATGAGAAAAAGGCAAGTGGCATTTCGCCAGCAATTACTGCTGAATGTTCTAATGAAGGATTAGGCTCGGCAGTGATTCATGAAGACAGGCGGGCACCAAACTTGTTTGTGAGGCGCCCGGCGCACCATAACTCAAGTGTTCCCACTAGCATCGTGGCTGTCCTTGTCGCTTCAGGGAGCACCTGCTCTGGGTGTCGGCCAGGGCACCCGGGGTAGGGGTAGCTTTGGGGGGGTGGCGCTGGCTCAGAGCCCCAAGGCCCTCTGTGTGTATGAGCCGCTCCCACTCACCCTCATGGGGGGCTTCTTCTGTGCTGCCTCAAAAGCAACAGCTCCAGGGGGTCAAGTGCCACAGAGCAGGTGACTGTGGCCCTGGCTCGTTCTCGAGTGGCGGGGACTGGGCCTGGCACAGGGCAGGCGTGCAGGCGAGTCGGCTGGAACAGATGGGAGCCTCCACAGGTCTTTGCCGGGGGGTGTTATAGGGCCCAGCCCAGGACTAACTACCTGTTTGCCAAAGCTCTGAGCTGCAACAGGTTGCAGTTTGTACAGAGTGAGACTGAAGCTCCTGACAAAATGTCCCCTGCCCTTGGACGGTCCAGAGGCCCCGGGGTCTCGGCCCTGGCCCTGCCTACCAGGAAATGAGGACCAGTTCTCTGCACTCAGAGGCCAGCTTCAGCTGCTCCCTTCCCCCACCAGCACCTGACACCTGGACCAGGATGGGGGCTTTGAGAAAGCCAGGTGGACAAAAGGGAGGGAGCCGGGACAGGAAGGGAGAAGGCGAAGCAAACTCCACCACATGTGGCGCGCCCTGTCTCTGGCAGAAGTCAGAGGTCCAGAGTGACTGTGACCCTTGGGGCGGTGCGCAGGTCCCTGCTTCGCTTCTGCACTCCGGCTCCCTGGCAGCTGCTGCTGCTGCTGCTCCCACCGGAGGGGGAGGCTGTGCCTGGCATATCAATGATGCTGTGTGCGTGCCCTGGCCTCCTGCCTCCCTCCTCTCCGTCCTGCACTTGATCCCTAGTCACCTCCCTCCCAGGCTCCCCCACGCTAGCTCTGTTCCCCTCTCATTAGCTCAAGCTCCTCTTAACTCGGTGCTAATGCCTTTGGCTCCCACTTAACCATTTCCCCGGAGAGTCCTGATGTTAGGTTTCTTAAGCCCTATTTTGAACCCCCGAACCACGGGGTTATGTTTCTTGGTTTCAGCCTCTTAATGGGCTTTCAGAATTCTCTCCCTCAGCTTCTCTGACCCTTTACAAGAAGAGATAGGATTATTAATGAGGAGAACTTCTTTTTTTTTCTGAACTTAGTTTTTCATTTTATTCATTTAGGGAATGTTGATGCAGCCAGGTAGGTGTTTCTCTCTTTAAAGCAGCCATTACTTACATCTGCCAGAATGGAAGTTCCATGAGGACAGAGACCTCATTTGTCTTGTTTCCTATTTACCTCTAGCCTACCCTCCGTCATACGTGGTGCACACGGAATATGCAGTCTGTTGATTCGCTGAATGGTTAGATCCTGCTTAGTGTGCAGAATCACTTCTCCAAGAGGAAAAGTATTCAGGGCTCCATCTTTGACGGTGAGAATCCACCTCTTGATGCTGCGACGTGGGACACATATATATTGATTGGGCGGGAAACACTTACATATACATGTCATTCGATTTATTCCAACAGGGCAGATGTTAACATCCCCAGATGATGCCCCATACCATATTCCCCCTGTGGCTTTGTGCCCCCTGCCTCCACTGAAACAATGACACACACCCCCAAGTTGTACCCCGCTACTCTTTGAGAAAAAATGATTTTTGGGGCTAACCAGGTTGGATCATGGGTGGGGCCAGAATATGGGAGCTGAGGGCCAGAGACAATAGGGAAAGGACAGAGCTCTTCAGATGAGAGAGAAGAGCTGTGAGATGCTGGGTGGAGGAGGCAATCCCCCCATGGAGGAATTTGAAGTCTCCAAAGGGTCATTTCTGGACAACATAGGACGGTTTCACACACCCTACTTTTACTAGGTCAGATCATGTCAGGTGGAGGTGACAGGCACAGTCTGACTGATGGAGAACACTCTGCCACAGATGAGGAAGGGTTAGGATCCACAGGCTCTGGGATGGAAGCTACTAGAAGGGTGCTAGGAAGAAGGTAGGACTCAGATTGTTTGCTGTTTAATAAAACTGGGACGATAGACGCCCAAATAAATGCGGCAGAGTGAACATATGTTTACTTTCACTCCCTCCCCAAACCCTACTAAAATAACAATGAAGGAATAAGAATAGAAGCATAAATCCACATTGGGCGTGAGTAAGAGGAAATGACATCACACAAGAGATTTCAATACAATTTTTGAAGCTGGGAAGTAGAAGAACTAGTGACAGAGAACTCCTCAGATGGGAGACAGCCAGGGCCCCCATACAAGCAAGAGGGTGGAGGGGGACATGGGAGATGAAATGAGGCAAACTCTTCCCCACTATGGAACCCCAGAGAGACTCAGGAATTGGAAGCCGAGGGGCGAGGTGGCATGAGCATGACAGAGCTAGCTCTCAGCCCAAGTTCCTCACCAAGAGCTACCTGCAACCAGAGAGAGCACCTGGCCCCAGGTCATATCCTGTCCCTGGAGGAAGCCCACATCCCTGTCTGGTCAACACAGGACAAAGAAGGCCCAATTATCCTGCTGAAGATGAGAAGACTCTGAAGGACCATCCCAGTCCCAGTTGCTATGGGATCAGTGGAGGTCTTTGTTGCAATGGTACCAGTTCACCTCCTCCCTCTGCCAAGACTACCTCCTACATTCCTCCCAGGTGCTGCTCCCAAGTGCTCTCCCAACCAAACCCGAATACAAATCTCTGTCTCAGAGTCTATACTGCCTAGAGAGCCCAACCTAAGAGAATCGGTGGCAGGAGTGGTCCCAGGTTACAGACTCTAAAATGGGATTGTGGAGCTGGATTGCCCACTGCTGGCTGGCTGGCTGGCTGGCTGGCTGGTGATGAGGACTCCACTGCTGGTGGTGACAGAGCGTGGATGGCTCCTGGCATGCTGTCTTGGGGACATTGTGAAAACGTTCACTAATGGTACACTGGAATGGGATGCTGGTAGAAGGCAGTACTCTGGTGGGGACAATATTTGAGACATTTGAGGAGTTCTGGGGAAGTAGTAATTATAGAGACTATCAGCTCAAATGGCTACTGCTAAGGGCAATCAGTGCATTAGAGAAAGAAAGAAAAGGCTGCAGGTGATTAATCACCAATTAAAGGCTAAGTCTGAAAGTCAACAAACCCAATCAGCAGCACATAAAAAGACTTCAACTCTTGCAACTGGAGGGCAGGAAGAAGAGAGGACCAGATCCATGACTTAGTTATAAGAGTAGCAGAGCTCTAGAGGAGACTGAATTCTTGAACTCAGAAAGTTGGCCATGTCAAGGTCGGGGCCATGACCGGGGAAGAGTGGGATCCTGAGAGCTGGATGGGGCCATCCAGGCTGAAGCTCTGCAAAGTCTTCCATCTCCAGATCCCTCCTCTGAACCCTGTGAGCCCTCTGAAGTTGTGCTCTTCTTGCTGTTAGAAGATAGCAATCCCGGCTTGCTTGAAAGTGATGCAAAAGCCTCTCCCCTGGAAGGCAACACAAAACTTTCTCAGGCTCTACCCTCACTACCCTTGCTGATCCCCTGGCCGGTCGTGACACCTCTGTTAGAGTTGGGGGGAGGGGTATACAGGGGGACAGCTAATAAACAGTCTTGACCCAGGTGCCTCACAACAGGTCAACTGAGTCTGCAGACCTAACCATTGTTCATTTCTCACACTTCTAATGGACATACTTGGTAGTTGGCAGAACTAGTCCTTGGTGCATGGATTAGGGGTTATTGTAGTGAAGGCCAAGCGGAAGCCCTTAAATGGCCTCCCCACCCAGGGCCAAGGGAGTAAATGCAAACCAGTATCACCTTCCAGGGGGAATGGAACCCTACAAAGACAGGTCATTGGGGCAGTGCAGGGCACACTGGATTGGTCCCAGTGGGCTTCTGCCCAGATGCCCCTCAGGCTGCAAGGACTCATTTCCCCAGCTTACTGACAGTATTAGTGCTTACTCCCAGTTCAAGCCTCTTTCCAGGATTGCTCATAATTCAAGAGAATCCTCTTGAATTAATCCTCACCACCCCTCTCCTGGGAGTAGCCCACTACTTCCAATGACTGGTCAATGGGAGAATGTAAAAGTCCAGCCTTCTTGCCTCAGGGCAAGGCAGTTGAGCAAGATCATTCCAGCCCCAGGGCTCTCTGCAATTGGCTGAGACTTTTGTTGTGACTTTGGTTCCTCTCCTCCCTCTGCCCAATCCTGCTTCCCTCTCTTCCCAGAGTACTCTTTCTTCAAGGATAAACATGAATGGAAAGACAAGAATTTTCAGATATTTGAGGACAATCTCTAACTGGAAAGGCAGATGTCAATATAGAACCTATGGAAAAGGAGTTCAGAAGAAAGAGAAACAGTGTAGAGAGGAAATGAAAACTTCCAATAAAAAAGGAAAATCTCAGATAAAGACCTAATGTCTATGCAACAGAAACAGGATGCTATATAAAAGGAACAGTTGGAGAGATTCTGGAAATTAAAATGCCCACAGTAGGAATAAAAACTATTGACATGAATGTACTGTGGTGTAAACATACTGAAGAAGTGTGCGTGTGAGTGTGTATGAGTGTGAGTGTGTGGTGTAGGTGAGTGTGTGTATATATGAGTGTGGGTCGTATGAGTGTGTGAATGGAGATATAAAACAAATTAAATCTCCATCTTCCTGAGAAGGAAGATTTTAGATTACGTCTAATTTTTTTTTCTGACCAAGAAGTGGAAGTGTAAACATTTTACTTAAAAATATGAAGATAAATACAAGCAGAAGTGGCTAAAAAATATAAAGTGATTGCCTTGAGGCTTGGGGAAATCAGAGCCTTGAAGGCTGCTTTTCACTAAAAGCCCAGTGGAATGATTAGACAGTTTAAAGGTGACCCATGTATTATCTTGTTTAAAATGCAAATTGAATTTTTAGAATGATTTGCAGGCCATCTGCTCCTTGGGTAACCTTTGGCCAATGCCTTGGTTTCCTCGTTTATAAAATAAAGACCAGACCATTTGCATTTTTGGGCCCTTCTGAGACTTCTGCCAGACAATAAACATGAAGCAAGTTTTCACCTGGAAAGCTCTGTACAAACGAAGCTAGCTAGCATGCTTATGAACATTTTACCCACTGCTGGATTTGGCCAGCGAAATAAGCTGCGGTGGTTGTGCTTTTTGGATGGCAGTGTTCAAAAAGGCAAATCCCTTTTCGTTGTAAAGGCTTTAAATGTCTCATTCTGAGACAGATTGTCTCATCAGAAATACTAACATATCTGGATGATTTGCAAACCAGCCACCAGCTAAATTTGTTGCCTCCTAAAATAGTTTTGAGATGTCTTTAGGACAGGCCCAGTCCCAAACACATTCATGAAGGCAGCCAAGACTGTCTTTGGCTCTCCCACTCCCTCCTGGCCTGCAGTCTCTGCAGCCCCCATCCCAGACACCCCTGTCCCCTCTGCCCCTTTCCCAGTCCTTCTCTCCAAACAAAACCTGTTCTCTGGGAGGAACTGAAAACCCACCACACTGCAGATTATGATATAATTGGCCAACAGTAGCTTATGTCAAACTACCTCTTTCCTAGAAGAATGCACATTTAAACATGGAGTAAAGTATTAAGCTAAAGAAATGAAGCTCTAATGGTGATTTAATGCAGAAGCTAGACATTAAAGAAGGATATTTTGGGAAATGACGGCATCCTGGTCCTTCTAAAATTATATCTCACCCATAAATAGAGTTGGAATCTCTATTTCTCTAGGGAGGTGCCCCACCCCCCATCTGATGGATCCCTGCTCTGGGGCCCCAGGCAGCATCTATGCACTGGAAATTAAAACACTCACAGTAAAAATAAAAACTGTGATGTAAACATACTGTGATGTGCAGGAGGTGGAGGGAGGCAAGGAGAGAAGAAGTGTGCACATGAGTGTATCTGAGTGTGTGTGTGGTGTGAGTGTGTGTATCTATGAGTGTGGGTCATATGAATTAATAGAATCCTGGGATTTCACAGATAGTTTTTCAAAGAATCTTTTTCATCTGCCTTCCTGGTGCAAGAAGTCCCTTCCCAGCATCCTTTGACATATGGTCATTCACCCTCTATGCCAATGGCAACCTTCTTCTTTCAAGACCTAGCTTCATGCTACTGTGGGTGGTCTTTATTATCAGCAAGGACTTTCTCTTACCAGTTTGAATTTTGATTTCCCTGATGTTAATCCATTGGTCCCACATTCACTCTCTGAAACAAAAAGGGACAGCAAGTGGAGCCTCCTTCTCAGTGATGGTCCTTAATTTACGTAAAGACATTGTCTTGGTTCTCATCTTCCAAAATGTGTCCCATTGAACACTAGTTGCAAGAGATTCTACTAAGAGGTACATGATGAAATGGTTGGCCGGTCAAACAGGTTTGGAGAAAGCTGAGCTAATTAAAGTTGCACAGATTTCTTTGCTGCTGGACTTTGGGGACCTTTCATAAACTAATGTACCAAACCATGCTCTGAGAATGGGATTTAGAATGCTCTGTTTTTAAACTTGGGTAACCTTAGAATGCTCCTTTAGCAGATACCTTGTGGGATTAGTGTTGGGGAATTACTGGTCCTGCAGAACAAGCTCTGTGTTGAGAATCACTGGTGTGCAGGAGCCAGCTTCCACCAACTCACAACAGCCGACTATGCACATCTCTCCCCAACTCTGCATTTTGTGATGGCACATGGGGAGCTTGAAATTGGCCACAGTGGGAGTGTTTACACAACATAAATTGGCAAATGCTACAAATCAAGGCTCTGGATTCTCTGAGAGCTAATCATTAAACATTTACCGGCACACCATTCTCAGTCAGAGGCCTTGGGTTACAACCACCAGACACAGACCTGGAATGAGTCATTGCACCTTTCTGGGTCTCTCCCCCCATCTATCATCATGTGTAATCTCAGCAGTCCTCTTCTGCTCTGAGACCTACAACTCCTCTGAGAATGCCCTTCTAGGTTCAACATCTCCAGTCCATTTACCCATTCTTCACGTGTCGTGATTTCTAAATTTCTCACCATCCTGGCTGGCAGCTCAAGGTGCCAAATGGCATCCATGTGGTCAGTTTCCTTTAGGGGTGGAAGTTTCTGGAAGGAGACACCATCTTCCAGATGTGTCCTGGGCAGTGAGAGCTGGTAAGCTAAAGGAGCACTCAGGTAAGGATCAGAGGCATCTGGAGGCAGAATATTCCTGCACAAGTCAGTCCAACATCTTCAAAATGATGTATTTCTGCTACCCTTGTGGCTACTCCTACCTCTCACACTCACAACACACAGTATTAAGTGGTGATACATCTAGGTTCTAGGGTGCAGTGTGAACCCTATCTACTGTGTGACCTTGACAAATCAGACTCTGTGCCTCCCTTAGTTTTCCTTCACTGTAATCTTGGGAAATAATAGCACTTAGCTATACAGTTATTATCAGGATTAAATAAGAACACATGTAAAGCACTAAGGATAGGGTTTGGCACAGAAGTGCTCGGCAAAGAACAGCTTGCATAACTTGTTGTTGTTATTAATCAATTATAACACTCTTTCCCACTGTCTTAGATGGCCTTGATGCCCTGCCCAGATCCTCTTTGCCTGGCCAGTTCTCCCAACTCCCAGCTGTTGTGAGTTTGGGATGCTAATAGCTCACAGCTGCACTCTTCTCTGGAGCATCTCCCTCAGTAGCTGTGAGTCTCCTCTCCAGGAGATACCAGGAGGTCACAGTCTCCTTGCATGTACCCTCAGAGTCAACCATGCCAATGACTGATACAGGGATGTGAAGGTCTTCCTTCACTGGGGGACAGCTCTGTGGTCCCATTTACACTCCAGCACTCCCTGTAGATTAGGCATTTGTGGAAACCATATCTTTGTTCAGCTTAGTCTACACCCTTTACTTTCTCCCAGGTTTCTCTGGAGACCACTCCCTCCATGAAGGAGGTACAGGGAAATATCTGTTTCAGGATCTGTTTCTAGGAACCATACCTATGATAACCACTGAACCTGGACACAACCTGAACATAACATCTTACACAGGGAGAAAACAGGAAAGCTTACCTGAGCTCTGATGAGTGGAGAGTCTACCCTGATAATTCATAATGCAAGCCTATATCTTGTGAGAGGTTGAACTATGTCATGGTACTACCTGCATGGTCTGGAAATCCCCAAATCTATAATTAACATAAGAATTATGATGCTAAGGTGGATAGAGATGCCCCTGAGGTATTGAATGGAAGCAAACTAAGACTCTGGCAGCATGCCATCAACTCAAATTATTCACAGATAAAGCTCCATTGACAGTAGTCTTATAATCCTACAGAAAAAAACAGACAAGGAATCTAACCACCTTAAGTGAGAGTCGGGAGACCTAACAAAGAGCAATATTAGATTTTAACACCTTCCACCAAAAAACTCCAGGTAGGTGAAATACTAGTCTCTAAAATTGAGTATGCTTGAAATGAATACATATGTAAAAGGAGGAACTGATAACATAACAAGAACATGGCTACATGGGAAAGTAACTTTCATGCTGCCAAAAAACCCAGTAGAATTTTTAGAAATGAAAAAAATAGAGTCCTTGATATAATAAAGGGGATGAGTTAAAGAATGGATTAGATACAATTGGAAAGAGGTTTAGTGAACTTGAAAATACATCTGAGGAAAATACTTAGCATGCAGAGAGTTCAAGATAGAAATATAGACAAGTAGTTAGGAGACACGAGGGTAAGATAAAAAGACACCATGTACATCTCATTGGATTTACAGAAAGAGGATAGAGAGAATGAGAGAAAGCCAACATTAGACAATATAATGGATAAGAATATTTCAGAATTGCTGGTAAGCATTAGTCCTCAGACTTGGGAATTACAGGTAGTCTCAATCAGAATAGATAAAAACAAATTCACCCTTTGAGCACCACGCATTGTACTAAAACTTCAGAGCACCAAAGACACAGAGGTCTTCAGAGAGAGAGAGAGAACAGAGAAAAGGTAGATTATAAAGGAATTAGCAACTATAGAGTAGTATTAACTTTTAATAGCATCTATCGAAACAAGGAGACAATGGAATACTGTTTTCAAAGAGTTGAAGAAAACCCTACCAGATCAGCGTTTTAATTAAGGGTCAAAAGAAAATGAAAGGAAAAGCATTTCAAAGATGAACAGGGTTATTTCTATTAATAAGTGTTCTGTGAAAGATTTCTGGCAGGATTATTCGAGGAAGAAAGCAATTTTACCTAGAAGCAAGAACTGAGGCGTAAAGAGAACTGTAAAACAAAGAAAATAATATATGGATGAATCCAATAAAGTATTTCCTGTATCAAATAATTTTATTAAGTATAAAACAAGGTGGATCTAAAGTACTTGATAAGAATAGCACATAAGATGGGAAAGGGCCTTAAAAATTCCCAAATACCTTTTAAAATATGGGAAGGGGCTAATGGTGGTTAGGATACTCTAAGTTCTCATTATTTGATGATATGGATTTTTATTAACTTCAGACTTTGTTAAGTATGTGTATTTAAAAAATTAAGGACAACCACTAAACCAATGTATAAACTACACACCAGTGAAAGAAAAAGAAGAAAAATAAGGAAAAAAGATCACTCAAACAAATGGAAGGAAGAAAAAGAAGTATAGAAAAAGCAGAGTAAAAAGAATGCGAAAAATGAAACACTATAGGTAAATCCATATAGATTAGTAATCACAATATATTTCAGTGGATTTAAAATTGTGGTTAAAATAGAAATGATCAGATTGGAATTTTCAGTTCTGTATCGTAAGACAGGAGTAAATCATAAGGATATTGAAAAGTTGAAAATAAGAGACTAGAGAATAGAGAGTAGAAAAAGTTGCCATGAAAGAATGCGGAGTTGAGAGAGGAAAAGAGATGCTCTTGATGGCATCGGTTAGAATTCAGAATCCAGCCTTTACCTCCTTGAATACTCAGCTATGTGAACCCATAAATACCCCCCTCCTTCCACCACTTTGTCACCTTCTTTGAGTTGGATATTTTCTCTTGAAGCCAGATGACTGATCAATGCAAAGGGCAAAGGTGGACACGTGCAGCTTAAGATGCTGGTCACTCAAGGAAGGGCAAGACGAGAGTCATGTTTTAGGAAACATTGGAAAGAGGCAGCAGACAAGGCAATCATCCAGGCAGGAGGCGAGAAGAGCCGGATTAAGGAAATGCCAATAAAACTGCACAAGAGGGGCACCTGGGTGGCTCAGTGGTTGAGCGTCTGCCTTTGGCTCAGGTCGTGATCCTGAGGTCCTGGGATCGAGTCCCGCATCAGAGTCCCATGGGGAGCCTGTTTCTCCCTCTGCCTGTGTCTCTGCCTCTCTCTCTCTCTGTGTCCCTCATGAATAAATAGATAAATAACTTTAATGATAATTAAAAAAATGGGAAGAAATGGGAATGTTCCCAGAAACCCGAGGTGGACTTTTGACTAGTCTAACCTTCAAAGTCTTCATTTACACAGCCCTGAGAACATGCTAGAGTTTATTTATTTATTTATTCATTTGTTTATTTATTTATTTATTTATTTTTAATTTTTAAAAAAATTAAAAAAAATTTTTTTTTTCATGCTAGAGTTTATAAGACATTACTGGTGGGGCTTCTCTGTTCAGAGGAGAGCCTTCTTAAAATATTTCCAGGGGGGATCCCTGGGTGGCGCAGGGGTTTGGCGCCTGCCTTTGGCCCAGGGCGCGATCCTGGAGACCCGGGATTGAATCCCACATCGGGCTCCCAGGGCATGGAGCCTGCTTCTCCCTCTGCCTGTGTCTCTGCCTCTCTCTCTCTCTCTCTCTCTCTCTCTCTGTGACTATCATAAATCAAAAAATTTAAAAAAATATTTCCAGGTGCTCAGCCAAATCTAAGAGCAATCATTAACAAAAAAACAAAAACCAATAGCAAGAATATTTCAGTTGCACCTTAGACATAAGTATGAGAATGTCCGAACATCATTAACTCTGACACAAGAGCACAATGAACCTGAGTAAAGATACGCTCTGTATCTAAGACTGGTTGATTTGTGTATTTCTAGATGGGAACCCCGGAATGCGGGTGTCTGCAAATGGGACACATAGGGCTGGCTGCTGTCTTTCTGAGCTTCATTTTTCTTCTATGTTAAATGAGATGATTGGACCAGCTCTCCAACATCCCTTCTCACTTTGAAATTCATTGAGTTTATTTAAAAAATTCTTTTCAAGTGTGAGATAAACTGAGTAGAGAAGTGCATGTGGTTTTCTCTGTGCCTCCAAGCATGTGTGTGTATGTGTGTGTGTGTGTGTGTGTGTCTGAGATCAACAACAGCGTGTGGGTCTGTGTTTTCCTCTGTGTCTCGCAGCAGCCCTGCATGCCTACCTGTGCCTGTGCATGATCGTTTGTTCCTTCCTCCCTCCCCTCCTCCTCTCCCTGCCCGCCCCCACCCCTCCCTGCAACTCTGTGAGATGCATGAACATTTCTCAGTTATGTGATGTTCTCAGCAGGAGGATGGAGCCAAATAATGGTGTTTCTAGTTATTACTCTGATGAATCACAGGGGAACAGCCTTCACCAAGGTAGAACGGCTTGCAAAGAATATGTTCATTCAATTAAAAAAAAAGAAATTGAAAAATAAGATACTGCCAACATGGGGCTCTGAGTTATGTAGGGTTTATGCAGTGATTCCATTTGCAATTCAAGCAAGTAACACACCAGAGAGGCACCGGGGAGCAGACTCCTTGGAATGGGGGAAGGGTTCCCACTGCCAACTGAAATCCTGCGCCTCAGGTGAAGTTTCTGGAACAAGGAAGGGGAAGTGTAGATAGTCCTTGGCTTCCTATAGTCTAGTCTGAACAGAAGATTCTGTGTTACAGATGCTGTGACTCGAACAGAGAGAAGCAGTTCACCTGTAACCTCTACTGCCCAGGTGGCCGTGTTTATACCCCATGCTTGCCTCCCCCAACCCCTCAGCCAATGGGCTCAGGTACGGACGCTTGCTGACCTAGAGATAGCCTGGCATAAAAAGATGAGCCAAGCCAGTCAGATCCTGTTTCTTTGACCCTAGACCTTTATTGGATCTGATACCAAGAACGAGGCAGTTAACAACGGAGGCTGCGAAGGAGAGCTGGGTCGTGGTGGCCAGGTACAAACTGAAGTTAGGAGGGAGCAGAGCGTCAGGTAGGCAGGGGATGAGAGTCAGGAGACAGCAGAGGTGCCATGTGATAGGCAAAACCCTGCGGCCCAGGAGAGCAGGAACAGGGGAGCTATTGCCGGGCATTTTTCTAGAAGCTGGGAAAGAGCCAAAGATCCCTCTCTTCATGTAGCTCACCTTTTCATGGGCCGTCCCTGAGGCGCTGCTGTGGTTGGCACCTCTGACCCCCATCATCACACCTCCTATAGTTCTCGACCAAGTTCATTTTCCCGAAGCTCCGGACGACTGCACTTTGGGAATATCGGCTCCCTCTGCGTGGCAGGATTTTGGTCAAGAGCAATAGAAATGAACTTTGGCTGACTTAAGCAAAAGAGGAGTTTTGCGGCTCATGGAGCCAAGGAAGCTCTCAGGGTAGCTCAAAAGAATTGAAGAAGGAGCTCTAGGAACCAGACCTCTCCCACTCTCCCCTTCCGTCGTCTCTGCTCATTGTGCTTGACCACTTGCTTCTCAGCAGAAAGAGAGTGGTTCCAGGGAAGATTCTGATTGGTCCAGCCAGGTCAGGTGTACCCCCAGAGGAGCCAGAGCGACCAGGGACCAAGGCGACAGGAGTAGTCAAGCCTATGTCCGTACCAGCTTGTGGCCAGCAGGGTGGAGATAAGGAAAGCTGCCATAAAAATAGGAGAGGAAGCAACACTAGTTGCTGTGGCCCAATGGGTGGTCAGAAGAGGAAAGCCCCACACAGCTGAGGCCAGATTTCGGCCCCAAGCCCCCAGCCCGCTGCTGGCCTCCCAGATCTGGAGCAGCCCTGAGAGAAAGCATTTTGTAGCAGGTAACACGGAGTCTATTTACTAATCGCCTCCGAGAAGGTGGCTACTGGAATACATCAGGATAACTCGATGGTAAGATTTTAATGACATAACGTGGAGACCTCGGGAGGCCTCAGCCCTGCAGTCGATCAATTCACCTACCTTTCTTTCACTCAGGCCCAAGTGACTGAAAACCATTTCGCTCCCCAAGCTCTTAAAGGTCAAGAGTTGAATGCTTCAAGAGAATCTCTCTCTCTATGGCAGGAAACCTCTTGCATTTAGTGCCCTGTCAATCAGGAGCGCCCCAGGAGGCCTCAGAAGGGGAGTGCAGAGCAAAGGCAGCCTGTGTTCCTTCCTTTTCCCCTGGCTGGGCTGGTGCATGTGTGTGTGTGTGTGTGTGTGTGTGTGTGTGTGTGTGTGTGTTGGCTGGGGGAGCCCATATAAGCCTGGTTGTTAGAAGGTACTTGTCTACCCGGCCCCAGCTCTTGTATGGTGCCAACTTTGAAGTCCCAGAGCAAAGACGCCCCTCCACCTTCTATACCTGCCCCCTCCCAAAGATCTGTTTCAGATTGTGTCACAGTTTGGGGGATGGGGGGAGAGGCTGGGGTGGGCACGGAGATCCAGCCCTCCCCGGCCACCCCAGCCCCCCAGTCAGCTCTTCAAGAAAACCCTCTTTTTTCAAATCCGCTCCTGTGGCTCAGGGCAGGTGTCCAAAATGCAAATGAAGCCCCAGTGCCTCCGTGGCCCAGCTTGGCAGGGAATCTGAAGCTATGTGTCCCCCTCTGCTAACTGGCCTGCAGCTTAATGACATGCAAATGGGAGGGACACTGTCTGTCAAATGGGGCCTAATCCCTTTGTTCCTACCTGCCAGCCGGGCAGCCTTTTCTGCACCAGTTTTGGCTGGGAGGACAGCTGCGAGGTGCTAATGGGCAGTGCTGGGCGCCGCGGCCCCCGTTGCCTGGTAACCAGGCGCTCTCGGGGCCTGCAGCACAAAGTGGGGGGTTCTTCAGCCTCCGTGTTTTCTCGCTCCCGGACCTTGGAGCATCCCAAAGACTTTGGCTTCTGCAGAGAGCACATGACCGTGGGCAGGAGGCCTTCCTGGGCCCGAGCTTCCTCACTTCTAAAAAGAGGCAATCAGAGTGTCACCCGGGAGGAGGCGTCCTAAAGGCCAGCCCCCACTCCAACTCAGCCCGAGCAGCTCAGTTCTCCTGTTTTATGAGTTAGCCTTGGAGAAGTAGAACACAAAATAAAGGTTCCTCTGCTAAAATAAACATTTGAAAGGCTTCAAATGCGACCATCTGCCTTGCCTTCCCTGCCTCTCCTTCATGAGGCTGTGGTTCACCTCAGGTTAAAATACCCAGTGGAGGCACACACCTGGGTGGCTCTGGCTCTCCGTTTCGCAGGTGGTGAAACTGAAGCCCAGAGAGGTGAAGTGAGTTTCTGAGAGTCACACAGCCGGCTAGTGCCATGCGGAGATCAAACCGCAGTCTGCAGACCTGAGGTGGGAATCCTTTCTGCTAAGCTCCCTACGGAAGGGGAGGGCAGTGTAGGAGGAAGGTCTGGGCCCTCCGTGGATCCCTATACCGCGTGGCTGTAAGAAGGCCAGAGAGTTTGGTGCTCAGATTTAGCCATTAGGGGAAAGCTATGATGCCAGTACCGACCTTGGCTTCTTAGCCATGCGTGTGTGTGTATCTCTGTGTATGATTGTGTGCCAGTGTACGTGTGCATGTATGGGTCTCCGTGTAGTGTGCGTGTGTATGTGTGTATCTGGGCATATACTGTGTGTGTGGTATGTATGTGTCTAGTGTGTGTGTGTAGTGTGTGTGTGTGGATATCTGGGTGTGTAGTGTGTGTGTGTGTGTGTAGTATGTGTGTGAGAGGGAGAGACTGGCCGTCCTCTCCTTTGCTGCATCTTGTGGACCACAGGCCCCTGCCCACTACGTAGACAGCGTCTCGTGCCTGTGTACGTCCAGCAAGTGTTGCCTGAGCCCCTGCCTGCTGCTCAGCACCAGGCCCCTGTGGGCCGGTGGGGGCATCAGGACACATGTGACACACTCCAGCCAGGGCACAGTCCTGGCAGGGCATGGCAATAAATTCAGGCCATAAATTCAGGTTCAGCCTGGCCTCTGGTCTCAGGACACCAGACAGGGCAGGAGACTAGTCCTGAGCCTCACTCACACCGAGGGAGGCTCCCACCAGTGACGCAGGGCCCTGGGGAGCACTGCCGCTGAGCCACCCGTTTCATCCTCGTGCAAACCCTTTTAGACAGAGATCATTATCACCCCCATTGTGCAGCTGAGAAAGCCAAGGCTTAGCAAGAAGGGGAAACTCATCTGGCCCTTAGGGGCAGAGGAAGGAGAATGAAGGAAATGGCTTTTATGATTACAAATCTGTTGTGTCTAGCACATCCGAGCCTTCCTATAAAAAGATCTCTGGGGCCAGGTTAACCAAGTGACCACAACCCCCTCTGGCATTAATAACCTAATGGAGGCAGCTCGGTCCAACAGAAAAACCCACAGGAGCGTGGACTGGGTCCCCACTCCCTGGGTGGCTACTGTGGCCTCTCTGGCCCCGGGACAGGGGGAGGTGGGGCCACCCACTCCTGGTTCCCTCCCAGCTCCGGCCTTCCCGCTCACCTTCAGTGTTTCAGCCCCCCACCAGGTCCTTGGCCAAAGAATCGTTCCTGGGCCCTGCGGAAAGTGAAAGACCTGCTAAAATTTGCAGAGAGCCATGAATTGGACTTTTTTCTCACTACAGCCAAGGATGCCAGAGGGGATTTTAACTATCTGTGGGATTTATCGATCTGTCAGTCCCAGGCTACCTGGGAAACAATTAGAGGTCAACATGCAACACAAAATGAAATTTGCGGCTGTCAGATCAACCATTTGGAAATATTCCCTTGCCCTTTTGCCTCCATTTCCTGTCAAGAGAAATCCTTCCTAGGCACAGAGCCGACGGTGGGGCTGGGAGCCCTGCATCGTGCATGCAGGGAGCACAGCCACGAGACTACCTTGGCCTGGCACTGCCCAGAGCACAGTGGCCTGGGAGCCCGGGAGCCTGGGGTCGTCCTGCCCTGCTGCTTCCTCCTCATGGGGTCTGGGGCCAGTCACTCGGTTTTCAGGGCTTGGTTGGGATTTTTCCTCATCTGAAAAAATCCCGCCCTGGGTATAAAAGTCTCGACTTCTACCTTTTTTTGTTTGACTATGGCCACAAATAATTTGATGTGAAATCTCCCTCCTTGAAAAAATACAGTCTGGGTTGCTAAATGACAAATATAGGTCATTGTTGTTGTCTCTTTGTCCCTTTACTAACCCATCTGCCATTGCCTGGCACCCTCTCCTGCCCTTCACCCCCGGGCCTACCTTGTGCTCAACCAACTGTTAGTTAAGTCTCAGCCAAAATGTCAACTTGTAACGGCTTAATGTGACTCCATTTCAAAGCACTTATGTTTTCATGGGGAGATGGCGAGATCCAGCAACACAATGCACTGACGAGGGCAAGGTTTTAGTTACCGTGGCACTTGGGAGTAGGAAGCTGTTTTTAGAGGGGCCTGGGGTGTGATATCCTGAGCTCCCCACGCTGGCCCACCCATCGAATACCTGGGGACGTTCTGAACTGAGCAAAGATCATGTTTCCTTTACTGCAAGACTCACAGCCCTTATATCTCCACGGGGTGATACAGCATTTGGCATATTCCCAACTTTTTTCAGAGGGCCCTAGGTTCAGAGAAAAACCTTTTGGGCAATTCTGAGCTAGTCTCTCCCCTTAGTTTATTATTATTTTAGTTTTCCCTCCCGCTTCATCTTAGAGCTGAAGAATCTCAGAGGCCTAGCAGCTCACAAGAGGCAGAGCCAGGTCCAGAACTTTTTTTTTTTTTTTTAAGGTTTTATTTATTTATTCATGAGAGACACACAGAGAGAAAGGCAGAGACACAGGCAGAGGGAGAAGCAGGCTCCCTGTGGGGAGGCCAATGTGGGACTCGATCCCAGGACCCCAGGATCATGACCTGAGCTGAAGGCAGATGCTCAACCACTGAGCCACCCAGGTGCCCCAGGTCCAGGACTTTCACCCCCATGTTTTTCTACCACCTTCCTGCTTTGTACTGAAGACACTAGATAGTCTGGTCTTGTCAAAGCCCACTCTGCTGAGGGCTTCCAGAAAGCCAATCTCCTGGACTCAGCATCTCTGGGCATATCTATTCCCCAGCCCTCTCCCGGGTGCAGCTGCGGGAAGTTTCAGAACTCCTGAGGGGCCCCACTAGAGCGTAAATTCGTTTTTGTTTCCTCCTGCCTGGACCAGCTCCATCCTTGAAGTGCTGCTCAGGAGTTGTTGGGCTCAGGAGACTGTGGCAAGAAGAGTGGCATCCGGGGTGCTGTCCTCCCAGCAATCCGGGCAGGTCACGCTAGCTCTGCACCTCCACCGGACCTGAGCTCGGGGACTCGTGTTCCTGGCACCTCTGCCCCAGGCAGGAGGGTGGACGTGCTCCATCCTCGGCTGCAGCCTGGTGTGGCTGGGCAGCGTGGAGGGGAGCGATAGAGATCTGATGGCTCGGAAATGAGGAGGCGCCTTTGCTCCGCGGCCTCTCTGCCCACCAGGCAGTTCCCAAACCTGCACCTGTGACCTTGGCTGCCTCTCCTCCAGGAGCCCTGCTCTTCTGATCGTGTCATTTGCGCTGTGGCTTTCTAGCAGTTGTCTTGGCTTCTTTCAGACGCTCAGGCCGGCCCCCCGCCAAGCTCCCTTCTGCCCCCAGCCACTCACAGCACGGGGCCCCACTCTTTGCAGGCGTGACTCCCCAGTGTCTCTCAAACTCCCCACTAGTGGTGATGTTTGCTCAATGATATGAATATACTAAAACCGACTGAATTGTACCCTTTTAAGAGAGTGACTTTTACAGTATATGAATTATATCTCAATAAGACGGCTATTTAAAAAAATAGTAAAATGACTCCTCGGGCACCTCAACTGTTTATGGAGGGTTTCCCCAACTCTTACGCCAGAGCACCCCTACTAGCAGAGGAGGTGGTGCCCCTAGGCCTGCAAGCGGCCTGAAGCTGCCGGTCTCAATCATTCGTTCGTTCGCTCACTCAGCGAGTATTTATCATTACTTTTCTTAGTATGGCCTAATCACACAGAAAATGTCTTCCCAGTCTCGTGTTTTTATTTAAAGCTGCAAGTGGGGCAGCCCGGGTGGCTCAGTGGTTTAGCGCCACCTTCGGCCCTGGATGTGATCCTGGAGACCCGGGCTCGAGTCCCATATTTGGCTCCCCACATGGAGCCTGCTTCTCCCTCTGCCTGTGTGTGTGTCTTTCTCTCTGTGTGTCTCATAAATAAGTAAGCAAGTAAGTAAGTAAGTAAAAAATTAATTAATTAAAAAAAATAAAGCTGCACTTGTATTTTGCATTCTAGTCAGTAATGTATCTGTGATCGTGTAAATGTAACATGTTTTTCCTAAACTTTTCAGTTAGTATTACTGCCCTGGGAAGATGCTCCTTGCAAGCGCAGGGCTTTGATCCCTCAGCCACATCACCCGTTCCCCTGGGCGGACCTGGAGCTGCGGAGGGTGTTGGGGCTGACTCACCAACATCTCACCCACTCTACCTCCTTGGATCACAGCTTGAATTTGCGGGGGGGGGGGGGCTGGTCCTCAGCCCCAGGAGAGTGCCTGATAGGAGCAAGGTCATTCCTTTCGTCCTGGACCAACGTTTGGCTCAGGAGGGGACGTGGGCTCTGATTCTGGCCAGTGAGACCCGACACGAGAGGCTTCTCAGGAAGCCCCTTCTTGTTCTCAGAAGAGAGCTAAGGGAAAGTGTGCTCTCTTTCCCTCTCTTGCTGGAAATGAACATGGAAGCCCTTTGCCCTGACTGGTGTTTGCAGGTGCGTTCTCTCCATGGGCATCGACAAGCAGGCACATAGACCCGAAGCTGTCTGAGAAAGTGATGAGAAAAGATTGAGCCAACTGGACCCCTGATGGAGCCCGTCCTGAAGCTCACACGGCTGTGAGGTTCCGTATGAAGTGAGTCGAGGCTGTGTTCCCTAAGTGGTGAGCACTCTGATAACTGGAAAGGACTATAGGTCCAAGTTAAACTTCTTAACCAGGTTTTTAAGCCTTTAAACTCCATGATCGGGCCGCCTCTTCAAACGTAGGTGGCTTCAGCTCCTCCTCACTGTTTCTTTAGAAGGCACACCTTCCTGAACCTTCCATACTTCTCACTGGCCCTCCTTCATTCGCCCCATCTGTACCCTGTGCTCGCCCCTTCCGTGTCTGGAACCTGGGATGGTGGGATCTGCAGTGTGTGTGTGGCTGCCCTGAGCAGGGCCTGCTCTCAGGCTGGGCCGCATCGGCCTCTCTGAAGACAAGCTTGGGGCCTCCCTGAGCTGACCTGACCCCAGAGGCCCAGAGTGGCAGGAGCAGGAGGGAGGGAAGGTGGGAGATGCAGGCAGCTGGGGAAGGAGAGGAGAGGGGAAGGAGCAAGAGGGAAGAGGAGGAGGAGGATGGCAGGAGGAGGGGGAAGGAGAAGGGAAAGGCCTGGAGAAGAGAGGTGGCTCAGCAGAGCCGGGAGGGGTGGGATGAGTGGCTGCAGGAGCTGAGCAGTGAAGGAGCCAAGCGCGCTGCATGAGTGCATAGCTAAGTTCCAGTGGGAGCAATTTTATCAATAGCACTTTACCATACAAGTGATTCTCATCACAGCTGGTGCTAGGTGGGTTGGGAACAGCAATAAAAAAAACAGTTTTATTAAAAAAAAAATCATCCAGGTTTTTTGAAAAAGCTGTACGCACACGCCCCTGCAGGTCTTAGAGGGAGAGGCCAGGGTGCGCAGACAGCCCTCCAGGGACTGAGGCATGGCCTTGGCATGGTGGTGAGGACAGGAAACCTCCCTGCCCCAACACACACACACACACACACACACACACGGACACGTGTGCACATATACTCACCTGCACACACACATGCATGCACGTGCACACACAGCTCACAGCCCACAGGATGTCTCCACAGAAAGGGGCTGATCTGGACTCTTGGTGGAGCCCAGCCAGCTGAGCTGGAGGTTGGCACCCTTGGCAAGGCTGGGGGGCCAGAAAAAGAAGAAGGTCCTCCTGAGCCCTGCTGGATGCTGGGCCCCGTGTCAGGCATGTGCACATGTGTAACCCCACGTCACAAGAGGCGCTTTCCAGTCTAGACAGGGCTAGTCTAGTGGGCACCACCTCAGAAAATAAAACCACAAGTCACAGAGGACCAAAGAAGGCTGCAAGATTCAAGGGATGTCCAAAGGATTGTAAAATCATAGAAAGCCGTGTTTTAAAGGGTCCCCAAAGATCACCTGAAGGGTAGTTTTAGAACAGTATGGTTCAGAGCCCTGGGGTTCTGGGGTTGGGGGTGCACGGTGGTGACAGGCGTGGGTAAGAGGCCGGGAGCAGGTGGCCATGACTCCAGCCCCACCTCACTTCTACGTCAGAGCAATTCCATTTTTATTTTCTGTGCTGATATTGGGCTTTAACAATCTGTAAAGTAAATTAATGTAATGGGGAACAAATTCTGATTTAGTTCAACCCATACGCAGATGGAGAAACTGAGGCCCTGAGAGGTCCCTCAGTTTGCTGGTGACAGAGATGTGTGCCTCACTTTATTTTTTTTTAAAGATTTGTTTATTTATTTTAGAAAGGGGGGGTGGGGAGAGGCAGAGGGAAAGGGAGAGGGAGAGAGAGTCGTAAGTAGACTCTGCGGTGCTCCAACTCGTGACTCTGAGATCACAACCTGAGCCACAACCAAGAGTTGGACGCTCAACTATGCACCTCCCAGGCTGCCCATGATGTGCGCCTCACTCTAAGGGTTGTTTCCACAAAGAGGGTTTGTCCATTCATTTCCTAAGAATGTGTGGTTCCTGGGGGCTGGGGGAGCTGGGATTGAGGGGGTTTATTATCCACATTGAAATGGTATAAATGCAAGCACCAGGCTTAAGGATTTTCCTATTGTCTACTCTGTTCTCCAGCTAGCAAGAGTCTTATTCTGGCAGATGAGCTGTCCTTGCACATCTAATATATTAGTTCCATAACATATTTATTGATTCTAAATATTTCAGGGTGCCTGGGTGGCTCAGTGGGTTCAGCATCTGCCTTCAGCTCAGGCCATGATCTCAGGGTCCTGGGATTGAGCCCCTCATCGGGCTCCCTGCTCAGTGGGGAGTCTGCTTCTCCCTCTCTCTCTGCCTCTCCCAACTGCTCAGGCTCTCACTCTCTCTCTCTAATCTTTAAAAATAAATAAATACATAAATAATAAATATACAAAGGGGGAGGTTTTATTTTCTCTTTGTGTTTTGCTTTTCTTTCTTTCTTTTTTTATTTATTTTTTATTTTTTTAAGCCACTCAGCTCTCCATGGGGTTTGTTTAGAGCCATAGTGTTTCATAAGCCAGGATGAATTTAAACTTTGTTGCTCCTCAGTTTTATTGCTTCTGCTGGGTGATAGTGTACATATTCTTGGGGTTGTTAATGTGCCCTAATGTGAATGGGAAGTAGAGGTCTATGAACAAATGGTTGGTTGCTAACGGTCAGAAAATGTGATTTTTAGATCTTTCATTGAAACTAAACCTAACAGCACCTTGTGTTTGGATATTGGGTGATATCCCTCAAGGCTTGGTTTCCTATGCATCCACGCCTTCCTGAGCCTGATGACAGCTGGGTGATGGAGGAGGAGCAGAAGTGGAAGCAAAGACCAAGATGGACAAGTTTCACCCATAACGTTGGAACCACAATTAATGCTTTGATTTTAGGGAAGCCGTGTTGAACAAGTCAACTTTGTGCACACCCCAGCCAGGGGCCTTATGTGTCCACAGCCTGTGAAGAGTTGCTGTTTTCAGGATGTAGACAAGGAGGTTGAAACTCATGGACACTGAATGACTTCCCAAAGGTCGATAATCACTCAGCTAGAAAGTGGGGGTCAGGGATGGAGCCCTTGGAGTGCCAGGTTCCTCAGCACTGAGCATTAAATGCGGGGCAGTTCGTCACCTGCCACGTCCTCAGGAACTCACTAAAGGAGAAATAAGTGCCCTGAGCCCCCATATACCCAAGTGAAAGGGAGTAGGCAAGGTCAAGGAACTCCTTCTCCATCTGCTGTGGGAGGAGAGCTCTTCCAAGTCCCTGGCACATGTATGAAGAAATGTGACCCCAGACGTGTGGTCCAGCCCAGCTTCTGTGTGCTCACCTGATGCAGTATAGCAAGGCTGAGGGGGGCCTCCCAGGTCACTCTCCTTCAGGCGGAGATAAGCTCAGCTTACCCAGTAGGACAGGAGCATTTTTACTTTGTGTTCTCTTGTTTTTCTTTGCGATGGTTTGTTGGTCATGTTCACACACGCTGAGATCTCCCACAGATGCTCCCACCTTCCAGCTGCCTCTGGTTGCTCACTTCCCTCAATTATTTGTATCCCTTGTGAAGGGTGCTCATGTTCTGGACTTTTCCTGACCTCTGAAAACCACTAGAACTTATCCTTCCTGCTCCCCATGTCCTTCACACACAGTGTCCTACCAGCAAATCTGATAAATGGATTTAAACTAAGCCCTTGCTACGTTTCTTCTTCTGGAAAAGAAGGAAAAGCCGCCTGAAGTAGTCAAAGCCAGAAAGATCTGGATTGAGTCCTACTTCAGCACTCACTAGCTGTGTGCTCTTAGGAAACTCACGTAACCTGTCTGTACCACAGGTTTTCTTCTCTGCAAGAAATGTGGGGGTTCTACTGATGACTGCTCTAAGGGAAGATCCCCTTACTTTGCTGTTTCAGTGCTCTTATGGAAAGACAAGCTAATGGTGGGGCTTCCCATCCTTCAAACTTCCCCTCTCTCCTGAAGTATTCTTTCCCTACCCCACAACTGGAGGCTGGCTCTTGCTCTATACTCTGGAAGCATTTACTCTGAGCCTCTCAAGATTGTCAACTTATTGAGGGCAGGAACTACCCTGCACAAAATGTTGTGCAAAAGAAATTATGAGCATGGTTATTTTCCTGGGGCTTTTTGGAAAGGCGGTCATGTTAACTAATGGCTGATCGACTAGATTTGGGCCGGGTCTGAACCCCAGGAAAGGGACTCTATTTCTAGGCAGGGACCCCATTCAGTGACCTTTTTGTTTTCCATCTTGACAAACCACTCATTCAGCCTATTAATCCTCAATGGCCAGCTCTCAGCCCATCCCTTCCAAAACCTTCCCCAAAGTCCACTTTTGTTTGGGAGTGAATCTCATTGTTTCGGAAAGATGTGTTCCTGTATTTCCAACCATTCAATTCTCTCACTCGTTCCCTGACTAAATCAGGGGCTGGCACTCAGCAGAGGTCCGCTAGTAAAATAATGAACAGCCTCGATTCTAAATAGAGAGAGACATGCCAAGTCAGTGTCTACAGCACCAGCTGAAGCAGAATTGGTGATCAGCTCAGTTAATAGGTAAGAATCAGCTAGGGTGAGCACACCACCTGTTTTGGGGCATTTGCATGGCAAGAAAGGGGTTGAAAATGCTCAGAAATACTTGGTATTCTTACACTGGTTGCACATGCCCTTTGCAGTCTTGTCTACCCTTTACTTTTGTTGAATGAAAGAACAAAGACTAGTGGGATGGTGTCCATGGGATTTTTCTTGGCCTTGAAAGTCCTAACCAATCTAACCCATGATGGGTGGTGGAAACAGGGCAGTGCTATTCCTGAGAGATGGGGTCAACTATACTTGGTAAGGGCTATTGGATCTCTACATTGTGAGGGATGGGGGCTGGGATGTTCTTGAAAGAGACAAAGAGGTACAGAGTTTTATAGACATAAACTCACTCAAAGCTGAAGAGACAGAGACTGTGAGATAAATGACCAAGAGAATAAGTCATGAATATAAGGAAAGACCCACAAAAAGTAGAGTTGGCCTGAAATAATCAAGAACAAGAGGCACATGACCTTGCGAGGTTTTATTGAGTGTCTAAGAAGAAGAAAACAGTTCACCTGTTTCAAGGGCCCCCTGAAAACAGTTCAAGGGGGCCCTTGAATGTGGCCATGGAAGCAGGATGCTTGTATCCATGAAGGCATGATTTGTCTCTCTACCCCCAACACACACACACTCATAACTGGCAGAGGGAATGTTTGAGAGCATGGAACAGAGCTCTCTATCTCAGCCAATATGCCAAGCACCAAGCCTGAGGTCTGTTCCTTCATCTGAACCCTCTGCTATTCCCTCACTTCCCTTTCTTTGACCACACAACAAAGTCATTAACTGTTTTCATGCTAAATTGTCATGGGTCGTCTTCGGCTTCCTGGCTAGGAGATAGTGTCGCTATAGGTGCACCTGCCGCAGTTCATTGCAATGGGGTAGAGGCTCAGAGGGGGCTCTGTGTAGAAGACTTACAGAGGAAAGGAGAAGAACAGGACTCAGCCTGGAAGGGAAGGTAGGAGGAGATCACCCACTTTTCACTCCTTCCCTCTGGTGGAGTGTATCCGGGGGGCGGAGAGTGGGAGGAAGGAAGCGAGTAGAGGGAAGAATATGCACAGTGTGCTTTTTCCGTCCACCCTCTCTTGGGGGAAACCACCTTCCTCATTTTCAAGGCGACAAGCACCGTCAGGAGACCGAAGAAGAGAGGCTAGTTCTTAGTGTCTTGATGGAACCCATGTGTCAGCAGTGCTGGAAGCCAGCTTGCTTCTTGAAAAGTTTTACCGGTCAAAATACCCTTTCCCCTGTTTTTTTTTTTTTTTCTTCTTTTAAAATTAAGACCAACAATTTGTCAGGGAAAGAGTGTTGACTAATATAAGAAGTAAATAGTACTTAGGCCCTGGTTTCCAAAAATAGCCATAAGTGCTATGGTGATATGAGCGGCATGCTGGCAAGCGGGTGGAAGAGGAGACTTCCTTAAACCCTGACTGGGGAAAGCCTTTCTGAGTGGCAGGAAGGATCCAGCCACAAGAAGATTTAGGGAGGGCATTCCTGGCTGCCGGACTGATGAGGTCTTGAGGTCTGGAAGGAAGGCTATTGTGGCCACAGCCAAGTGGGAAAGGGGGAGATTGAGAGAATGAGACAGACATCCAGGGTCTGGAGGGCCTTAAGAAAGAAGATGAGGAGTTCAGATTTTATTCCAGGATGGAAAATTGCAGAGGAACAAAATGATCTAACCAACTTTGGCTGGCAATGAGGAGAAGGGCCCGCAGGGGAGCAGGGGTAGGAGCAGGAAGGCCAGTGAGAACACTGATGTAATAATCCAGGTGAGCTGTACATGGTGGCTTGGACCATGGTGGGTGGAGGAGATGGAAAGAAGAAGGTGGGTTCTGCGTGTACTTTGGGAGAGCCCACTGGAGTTATGGGCACCCTGGGTGTGGGAGGTGAGAAATCACACATTTCCTGAAATGATGAAGACTGGAGGAGTGACAAACTTGGTAAATATATGTGAACTACCAATGTAAATGGGTTTTGGGAAGTTTAAAGTGCTGAAGAATATGCTCTACACTGCCATCTCCTGAAGGGCAGGAGCTGGGTTCAGCCTGAAGATTGGCTCAGAGTGACCTGGAGGGGCAAGTAGCCAAGTGAATGGATTTTTGGATAGATGGGTGCAGAGATGGATGGATGGATGGATGAGTGGCTGGATGTACAGGTGGATTGGTGGATGGATTTTTGGATAGATGGGTGTAGGGATGAATGAATGGATCAGGATAAATGGGTGAGTGTTGGTGCGAGTGGATGAGTAGATGACAGGCTTCATCCACTTTGGATGCCAAGACCACATCAAGGAGGTTCAGTAAGGCCTGACTTAAAAGGCAACTGGATTTCAGCACCCTTGGCCTAGAGAGAGGTGTGGTGGAGACTGAGACACTATATTCCTCTGAGCCTGGAAACCATAAGTACAGATTCTAACCAGCACCATCCACTCTCTAGGGATGAGGTGGATGAGTATGGGGTCATCCCTAGCCTATTTCTTGCCTCTTCCTGGCCTGTCCTAGGAACTTACCTGGTTGGGTTACCAGGGCTCCTCTCTCATAGGCCCAGGGAGGGAGTAGCTGGCCTCTACATTGAGAATATTTGTGGTCAAGTACCAGGAAATCCTTCCTCCAATTAGACACTTCAAATAAACCCTGTGAAGACCAAGAGGATGGTTCTAGCCGGGCATCTAAGGGCTGCATTCCAGCCTCATTCCACTTCTCACTCCTTCTGTTAACTTCTATCAACTACAGCATTGCCCTGGGCCTTCTGTAAAATTGAATCCAGTAATCTCTAACTTTTTGCATAGGAATTTTATAAACTATCTAATTCTTGGTTGTTTTAAAGATTTTTTGCTTACAGGCTCCCTTCAAGGAGCCTGCTTCTCCCTCTGCCTATGTCTCTGCCTCTCTGTGTCTCTCATGAACAAATAAATATCTTTTAAAAATAAAAATAAAGATTTTTGGTTAAAAAACTTTATTGAAGTGTGATTTACATAGCATAACGTTAGTCTATTATAAGTGTATAATTCAATGCTTTTTAGTAAATTTGTGGGATTGCATAATCATCACCACAATCCAGTTTTCAAACATTATCATTACCCTGACAGGATCCTTATGTCTGTTTGCTGTGCACCCTCATTTCCTCCTCTGAACCCAGGCAACCACTATCCTGCTTTCCATATCTATTAATTTGCCTTTCTGGACATTTCATATAATCAGAATCATACAATATATGGCCTTTGCACTTGACTTTGTTACTTAGCATAATGTTTTTGAGGCTCATCCATGTTGTGGTCCTTTAAAAAAAAAAACAATGAAAGTAACAATAAGTCTTGAAATTAGGGCTTAATTTTACTTTTTATATACTCTCCCAATAAATCTCAACTTTTGTTTTAGATGCCCTGGGTTTGAATGAGGTTCATCCCAACTTTCAAATCTTGCATTTTCAAAGTAAATTTTTGAAAAGTCGGGATTTTTAGACATATATAGCATGTGTCTCATTGGTTTGTTGGCTGGCTGGCTGGGTCTTTTTGAGCCAATTGATTGGTCACTTCTGCTTATTATTACTTTCAAAGTGATTTGCCTACCTCTTTAACTCTGAGAACATCCACTGTCCTCCCTTCAGTTGATTGACGATGGACCGATTCAGCAGCCAAGGGATGTTTGTTGAAAAGTCACATTTCAACATTTTGCCCGGAGACATGTCTGGAGAGAGGTGAGTTTTGAGCAAAGGGTGAGCCAAGATACAAACACTTTCAGAGATCCACAGGCCAGCCCTAACACATTTGCCTGGGAGCATCAGGTTCTATTTGTCCAAATCTCTTTTCAAACAGAAAGCATTGGTAACCCACTGCATTCTGAGTAGGGTACTAAACATGAGGACTCAGAAATGAACAAACTCAACATAGTCCTTCTGCTTACTTCAGTGTGTCACCATGGGCAAATTATGATATAACTTCTCTGGGCCTTGGCTTCCTCATCTGTAAAATGAGGATGTCAGGAGTACCTGTCCTATAAGACTTCTATAAAGAGATAATACCTACTGAATACCTAAATAGTGCCTGGTGCCTAATAAGTGCTAAGTAAGAGGCAGCTAGATTGTTATCATAATTGACATTATGTTGGCACACCCTGTCCTCAATTAGTGTCCTTTACAGTGACACAGACATGCAGTTAAGCCATCATAAAGCAATCTGATGAGTGCTAAATGGGAGTCTGTTCATGTTACTATGGGCCACAGATGAGGAAGTCCCTGGCTTCGCCTGTAGTGGGTGCAGAAGCTTGACCAGTTGTGAGCACTGTGCCATCCACATGACCCTCTATGTGCCATGTGATGACTTTCATGGCTGGCCTTAAAACCTGCCCTGCTCCTTCCCATCACTACACCTTTGTGTGTACCGTGATCCCTGCCTTGTTTGGTCCATCCATCTGAATCCCTTCCAAGGTACTACTCTTACCTGATCTGTTCCCAAAGTTCTTTCTGACTCACCAACTTACCTGGACCTTTCCTTCACAACACTAAGTGCTTTGAGGGATTAGGAAGTAACATAAAGATCTTAGGGACCTAGAAGCAAAGACCCAGGGGAAAGTGACCTGACCAAGGGCAGCGATGGTACCTTCTTGACTTATCTATCCAAACTGGGAATCACTAGGACTCCTCACCCCATAGCAATGACCCACTGACTTCCAAATAAAGTTCACTCACTCTAGCAACACTTTCACTGCAACCTCTGACCTCTCATATTGTCACAGGTGCCTCCTAGGGAGCTTCCTTTACATCTCCGAGCCTGCCCTACCCCTACTCACCCTGGGGTGTTTGCAAAGGACCCTTGACCCTGCCTAGAATTCTTTCCACACTTCCTCCCTGCCCCACCCACAGTCCCGTTTGCATGGATAACACCTGCTCATCTCTCAGTGTCCCTCTGCAAGGCCTTCCCCACCCTGGGGATTCTCTGTGCCTCCTTGTCACAATGGGCCCCAGGGCTATGTTTGTTGTTGTGACACCTTCTTCCCCAAGTACATTCTCAGTCCAGTGAGGCCTGGCTCACCAACAGATCTGCAGGTCTTTTCTCGTTCTCCTTTACTTTGTATGAGTTACATGGTACCTGTTGCTCTGCCACTGGCCTTTTGCCATGGAACAGACAGTGGGATTTGAGGAGGTCTAGAAATAACTCTCCTCCCTTCCCAAGAGGCAGAAATCAAAGCAGCTTTATCACCAGTGAAGTAAGGAGGGGGATGTGGTTTCTGTGTTTGCCCTGCCCCATCAATCCTTGGGCCTGCAGAGGGACACACTTGCCCAGGGCTACTCCCTCCTTTTGGGAGGAGAAGGAAGGAAGAAAGGTGGTGGTGGTAGTGGTGGCTGGGTATTTGATTGGATCTGCAAGAGCTGGGTACCCCGCTCTGGCACAGTCAATGGGGTTGCATGATTGCATTAGGCTACATTCCAACTCCTGGTTAGATTCAAGAAAGGTGTGTTCTTCAGAAGAAGAGGAATATGCTGAGTACAAGCAACAATAGTTTCCAGCTCCCAGGACATCAGAGCTCCTTAGGGTTACTCTTTCTGCTCTGGAAGCTATGTTTGAAGACAAATATTTTGACATGACATCGCGGTTCCCAACCTTTGTAGGGAAGGCTTGTTTACAATGTCAAAAAATGTTCCTGTCTCACTCCCTTCTTCTCATCATAATGGTGCTACTCTAATAAAAGCTTGAGGCTTATGGCACAGATTCGTAGTTGATTCCCAAATATCCATTTCCCCTCTTTCCTTAATAGAATCCCAAGTTTTGGCTGAGCGTGTTAAAGCCAGCATGAAGGACTATCTTTCTTTCTCAGCTTCCCTGTAGCTACAGTGTGACACATGGTCAAGTTCTGGCTGGCGGAAGCATTGTGTGGCACTTCCGGGAAATCACCTTAAGAAAGGGGAGTATATGCCTTTCTTTCCCCTTTTCCTGCTGCCTGGAACACAGATCTGATGGCTGAAGCCTCAGCAGCCAACTTGAACTATAAAAATGAAAATCACAGTCTGAAGAGATCAGAGAAGAAAGATAGGAGTTTCAGCGTTTGATGTAATCATAGAGCTTCCATTTCAGCTTCAAATTTTCTCCTCCAGACTTCTTTTATGTGCAAGAGTAAGAAATGTTAATCTTGTTTCAAGCTACTGCTGTTTGGGTTTTTCCATTGCATAGTATGCAGCTGAATCTAATCCTAAGGAATATGGTGCCAAAAGATGCAGAGGACCTTTGAAATAATGCTCCCGGAAATCTGTGGCCTAGAGTTTGAACAATTGACCTAGAAAGCTCTGTTGCATTCCTATACACTAATAATAAAGTAGCAGAAAATGAATTTAAGAAAGTTATCCTATTTACAATTGCACCGAAACCAGTAAGTTATCTAAGAATAAATTTAACCAAAGAGGTAAAACACATGTAGTCTAAGAACTATAAATTATTTCTTTCACTGGAGAAATTAAAGGTGATGCAAAGAAATGAAAAGACATTCCATGCCCATGAGTTGGAAGAGCAAGTATTGTTAAAATGTCAATACTATCCAAAGTAATCTGCACATTTAACACACTCCCTATCAAAATGCCACAAACATTTTTTACAGAACTAGAACAAATAACCCTAAAATTTTTATAAAACCACAAAAGACCCTGAGTATCCAAAGCAACCTTGAAAAAGAAAAAAACTGGAAGTATCACAATTCCAGATTTCAAGTTATATAATAAACTGGTAGTAATTAAAAGAGTATGGTACTGACATAAAAATAGATACATAGATCAATGGAATAGAACAGAAAACCCAGAAATAAACCCACAATTATATGGTCAATTAATCTTCGACAAAGGAGAAATGAACATATAATGGGAAGAAGAGTCTCTTCAACAAATGGTGCTGGGGAAGCTGAACAGTTAGGTGCAAAAGAATGAAACTAGACCACTTTCTCACACCATATGCAAAAATGAACTCAAAATGGATTAAAGACCTAAATGTGAGACCCAAAACCACAAAACTCCTAGAGGAGAACACAGGCAATAAAGTCTCTGGCATCAGCCACAGTTACATTTTTTCTAGATGTGTCTCCTACAGCAAGGGAAACAAAAGCCAAAACAAACTACTGGGATTACAACAAAATAAAAAGCTTCTGCGCAGTAAAGGAAACAATCAACAAAACTAAAAGGCAACCTATGGAATGGGACAAGACATCTGCAAATGACACATCTGATAAAGAGACAGTATCCAAAATATATAAAGAACTTATAAAAGTCAACACCCGAAACCCAAATAATCCAATTTAAAAATGGGCAGACGACATGAACAGACATTTCTCCAAAGAAGACATCCAGATGGCCAATAGACACAGGAAAAGATGCTCAACGTCACTCGTCATCAGGGGAAGGCAAATCAAAACTACAGTGAGTTACCACCTCACCCTGTCAGAATGGCTAAAATCAACACAAGAAACAACAGATGTTGGTGAGAATTCAGAGGAAGGGGAACCCTTCTGCACTGTTGGTGGAATGTAAACTGGTGCAGCCAGTGTGGAAAACCCCATGGAGGGCCCTTAAAAAGCTAAGACTCGAAATACCCTACGATCCAGTAATTGTGCTGCTGGGTATTTACCCAAAGAATACAAAAACACTAACCCAAGGGTATGCATACACCCCGATGTTTATTGCAGCATTATTTACAATAGCCAAGATATGGAAGCCGTGCAGGTGCCCATCGACAGGCAAATGGCTGAAGCAGATATGGTATCCGTATGCAATGAAATATTATTCAACCGTAGAAAAGAATGAGATCTTGCCATTTGCAGCAACATGGATAGAGCTAGAGAGTATAATGCTGAGCGAAGTAAGTCAGCCAGAGAAAGACAAATATCATATGATTTCACTCGTAGGTAGAATTTAAGAAACAAAACAAATGAGCAGAGCGGTGGGGGAAAGGGAGACAGACAAAGCAAAAAATGGACTCCTAACTCTAGAGAACAAACTGATGGGTACCAGAGGGGAGGTAGGTGGAGAGATGGGGGTGTGGGGGTGAGGATTAAAGAGTACACTTGTCATGATGAAAAAATAAAATAAAATAAAGAAAAATTTTGACCTGAAAGCATATTGCAAAGGACCTCATGATGATGAGGGAGGCAGGGTAGGTGCCTAGAAACCAAGTCCATTGGGATATAGTGGATAAACTGGGAATGTTTAGGCAAAAGATGAGCAGATCCAGGGAATGCACATAGGAGGGACACTTCCAGGGGACAGTAATGAAACTTCTCAGACCGTTTAGACCATGGAAATTACCATAGGGTGGAATTCATTACTGAGTTCATAGTCAGAATGGCTCCAAAATGGAGCAGATGTGCAAGCATGGAATGGGTGGTGTAGTCAGGATTCTCTGGAGAAACAGAACCAACAGGATCTACATATATATATATATACAGAGAGAGAGAGAGAGAGTTACTTTAAAGGATCAGTTCACACAATTATAGAGGCTGAGGAATCCCACAGTCCGCCATTGGCAAGCTGGAGGTGCAGGAAACCCAGTGGTGTAATTCCAGTTCAAACTCAAAGAAAGGCCAGGCAACCAGGAGAACTAAGTTCTGAGGGCAGGAGGAGATGAGAATGAGTTCACCCTTCATCCGCCTTTGCCTTCCAGCCAGCCTCCAGATAGGATGACGCCCGCCTGCATTGGTGGGGGTGATCTTTACTCACTCTACTGATTTGCATGCTAATTTCTTCCAGAAACACCCTCACACACATACTGGAAAGATTGTTTCACCAGCTCTGTGGACATCCTTTAGCCTCGTCAAGTCAACACATAAGATTAGCCATCACAGGTGGCTACTATTTGATTAAATGATGTGAGTCTAAGAAAAATTAGAGAAGGCTCTCCCCAAACGTTGGGACTTTGGGCTAAAATTTCCAATGCCCACGATTTGTCAGAGAACCCTAGAACTATAACCAAGGCATTGAGTAAGTGCTCAGTACACATTTGTTGAATGAACGAGTACACGGCCTACAGACCAATTTCTGTTTTGATCCAAGCAAAAGGAAGAGTAGAAAATTTGATTGAAAAAAATCTACAGTCTCATTTCTATGCTTGGGACAAAATGCCATTGACACTGCTCTGCACCAAAAAGTCTTTGGAGGCATAACTCAAAGACATTCTGGTTCCCTTGGAAGCTCACCTTCCATTGTATGCTGGGGAAGAGCGTCACCCTCCGATCTGCTCTTGGGGTCCTCAAGGAAGGCTGTTCCCTCCAGCAGTGCAAGTCACTGCTGACAACACCAGAACTGTCCTTCTCCATGCGATCCGGCTACTACTACCAGGACTTGATGGAGGGATGAGGGGGCAGCCATGCTTCCTGGCACCCATCCCTTCCTTCATTCACCAAGGCAGTAAGGAAGGGCTGTGGACACCCGACAAGAACTGTAGTGTGGGAAAATTTAAGCCACATATGACATTTCCCATCAGGGAAAATAGTAAGGGGGCAGTTAACTCCAAGTTGGAGGGGCCCATGGTGCCCTTAGGGCTTGTCTCTGGTGCCCAGCACCCACCTTCTGGGATGACTCTCCAGCACCCTTTAGGGGAACCCTATCTCTTAACCATAGAGGCTGGCCTTGATTGGCGATAAAGCCCCCTTCCCCACCTGATAGTCAGAGGCACATCGTAAGTCCCCAGCTGTACGTTTCCCAAAGCCAAAGATCCGATTTAAGAGGACACTGAACTGACCTCTGGTGGAAAAACAGGGGAGAATAGGTTAGGCTAGGGGGGTCTTGGTGCTCCAAAGCAAGCTCCGCTCTAGGGCTCCCTGCCTCCCCAAGCTCCTCACCAAGCAGCATGCAGTGTACGCACACACACACACACACACACACACACACACACACACAATCTCCAATCCCAAGGACAACAGTAAATCTCTAGGGCTATCGGGGTTCAGACCCATTGAAAGGTAGGAAAACCCTTCCCTAGAAACCTGCCATCTGGGGTGAGACCAGAGTGGTGTCCGTTTCCTTTTGACTCATCCTTTTGCTTGCAAACCATCCTCCGAGGACAACCACAGCACAGGAAATAGCCCCATTACCTTACTGCCTTCAAACAGCGGAGGCACTGTCCCTAGTGGGTCCTTTGGCTCCACAGAAGGTAGCAGAAGCTTTGAAACCCCTGCTTTTTCCTGGCTGGGTGCCCCCACACTAACCTCTGAAAGCAGAAGGGAGGCACATTGAGGATTTATGGCCTCTCTGCACGTTGCAACTTCCCCGGGGTGGGCGAGAGTGTCCGTTCTTCCTGTTACAGATGCAGCAAGTATATCGGGGTCGTGATTTATGGGACCGCAGCAAGATTTCATCTGGAGCAAAGTTTCCTCGTATCCAGAGAAGGAAAAGGAGCTGACCCGTGCCTTCCTGCAGCCCTTCCCTAACTCCAGCACAATCACTCTGGGGGAAAATGATCAATTTCTGCACAAAGACCCTTTCCTGCAGCAGACAGAGCTTTAGCAGGCTCGGAGCATCGCACCGAGCATCTGGTTTTTCCCTTTCCATTATTCAAGCACTCAGTGTATTGTGGAAGGTTGAATAAGGCAAAATCATAATGCACATGCTTTTATCTCAAGGGCTGGTATTTTTAGTATGGAAGCCAGGCTAAATGAAATTAAAGTTAAGAAAAAAATAAAAAAGGAGGGGAAAATATATTGAGGCTTAGATCATTGACTGAGATTACACAGTTCTGAATTCCTCCGTTCTGAATCTCTGAGGAATGGTTCTTGTGGGGGTTGCAGGGGGGAGGGTGCACAGTGGGGCTCATTTCAGGGCAGAGGCCCTGGCAACTAGGGAGGAAGCCATGAAGATGGGACCGCCTTTGCGGAAAGGAGGAGAGGCCGGCTGTCCTCATCCCTGAAGGAAGGAGGGCAGGACCCATAGATTTTGAGCATCTGGCGGTGCAGTCTCATTACCTCTGACCTTCCAGGCAGATCCCATCACCCCCATTTTACAGGCAGTAAGACTGAAGCCCAGAGGCACACATCTGCTCGCCCAGGTCACTCAGCTGGGGACAGAAAAGCCAGAAGTCAAACTCCAGTCTGTCTGATGCCAAAATCCTTGCTCCTTCCCTACACCTGTCACCCCTGCTAGAGAAGATTTGTCTTTGGCCTCAGAAATGTAGACAATGGAAATATGGCCCCCTTCCCCATGCCCCAAACCCGTTTTTCTGGATTAAGAGGAAGCCTCCGTCTAGGCAGGTCTTAGAAAATAATTAAGGAGAGTTGACAGACCTCTAACTCTTGTCCTGTGAGTAGCTGGACCAGCTCAGTCTGGCACTGGTTGAGGGGTCAGAGCCCCAAACTCAGACGCGAGATGACACTGAGACAATGTGCATGCAGCCCGGCAGGTAGCCCTGCATCTAGCTGGTCTTGACCTGCCGGAAAGGATGGATCTGTGACCCGGGGGGCCTGTGCCAGGAGCCATCTCCCTTTGAGAAGGCAAGTTGAAGCTTCTTGGAGACACAGAAGGAGGTCTCTGTGCCTGATGGGCAGACAGACCTACACTCAAGTATCTGCTGCTGCTTACTGGCTGCGTGACCTGGGGCAAGTTACTTAAGCTCTCTGGGCCTCCAATCCCCCCGTCGGGACCCCAACTAGAACAACCTCTGGGCTTAGTGTTAAATGAAACAAGATAGGTGCTGAAGGCACTTAGCCCAGCTCTGTCCCTGACGCCAAGGCCCTGTTTCGTCCTCTCCGTCTTCTTCCTTCTAGAACAGTAACAATCACCTCGCCCACAGCCCGGCGACGGCTAAGCCCGCGTGCTGAGTATTATTTCATTTGGTTCCCACAACAAGCAAGTACTAGGCTCACCTGACAGCAGAGGAGCTTGGAGTGTAACGCGCTCAAGGTCACACAGCCAGTGGCTGGCGGCAGGGGTCCCAGCTAGGCCATGTCTGACTCCAGAGCAGCGTTCTTAATTAGAATGCTTCACATTCGGGGCAGCCAGGGTGGCTCAGTGGCTTAGCACCTGCCTTCAGCCCAGGGCGTGATCCTGGAGACCTTGATCCATAGAATCAAGTCCCACATCGGGCTCCCTGCATGGAGCCTGCTTCTCCCTCTGCCTGTGTCTCTGCCTCTGTCTCCCATGAATGAATAAATAAAATCTTAAAAAAAAAAAAAAAGAATGCTTCATATTTCAAGAGGTGTCATTGAACGTGGCCTCGTGTTAAATAAGGTTTGTCTTGTCTCTCTAGATCCCATTTCGTGTGGACCCAAAGGGGTGTGTGCAAATGTGCATGTGCGTGCATGCATGTGTGTAACTTCTGCGTCAGGAGTAAGGAGTAAGTGTTGAGTAGAAGTGCAACTGGCACATGTGCTGTTCGGTCAGGTCTGGCCACTAGCTTTCTGTTTGTCTGTCCTCAGGCCAATCACTGAAATCTTTCTTCCCGGCTCTGAAATGGCCGGGAGAGCGGCTCCCAGGTCTTAGGCAACTGCTCTGAGGCCGTGAGACCATCTCCTCCCAGCCTGGGCCGCAGCTGGCTCTGGAGTTATTCTCACACTCCATGAGGATGCTTTGGTGCTCTTCCAACAAGACCAGACTCCTCCATGGAGGAGAAGCCACGCTTGAGATCTCTCCGTGTCCCCAGTGCTATCCTGGGAACGCCACTGAGGGCTTAAAAATCCCTACTAGATCTGAAAGCGAAACTGTCTGTGTGTGCGTGCCTGTAGCAGAGTGTTGGCACGTTTCTAGACTCTTCTCTGAGAAAGAGCAAGCTTTTTAGTTACAGCAACATGCTGTCCAAAGGACCTTCTAACCAGTTACCTCCTTTGACCCTCAGGCCTCCCTACCAGGTGAGCAAGAGCTGCCATCATTATCCTCAGCCTGCAGGTGACAAACAGGCCCAGAGAGGTTGAATGACTCGCCAGAAACCGGAGACTCTCACCAGCTTACCCTCCTAACAGCATAGGCACAGCCATGTGGCAGGGCCTCCCTTTGGTGGCGGAGGGTGAGCATTCTCAGAAGGAGCCCCGCTTCCTAGCCCATGCTGTGCGGATGCCTGAGGGGCTGCCAAGTAGGAAAGGGGCCAGTGGCCCAGGGTCCCCTCCAGCCACAGGGAGATACGGCAGGGGCAGGCAGCTCTATAGATGTGGCATCTTTAGGATGTCCTTCTTGGGGCACTGCCCTTCTCTGTTTCCACACCTCTTGGCCCCCAGGTCCCCCGTGGTGCCCTAGAAAACACCAGATGGACCATGGAAACCTCTCAGCACAGGGCAGCCAGCAGGCATTCAGGCCCTTATCTTCGTCCTAGACCTGTTCTGACCATGGCAGGTGAAGGAAGCCTCTGGGCCTGTGTGTCCCATCTGGAACAGGGGACGAGAATCCCGAGCTACACAGAGCTGCGTGGCTTCGAAGAGATGATGTCTGTGGCAAAACTACCAATGCTACAAGACAAATGTAAGGGGTCTAGCCCTGCCAGGAAAATTTTGGACTTGGAGAATTATGGGAGGGGTGAGCCTGTGCTCTCCAATGGATCAGTCTTTCCATTCTGACTACAGTGTGTCCAGAGGCCTGCCTGTAGCTGTGTGGCTGGCTGGGAAAGGCTGGCTCGCCATTGCCCTCGGAAGAGCTAATGGTCACTGGCAGTGCATAATCTGTTGGCAGGCAACTGGGAGAGGCCGCCTTCTCCAGGCGGAGGACACAGGCAGACAGTCAGGTCTGTGAAGGCCAGACTGGACAGTGTCCTAATGGCCAGCCTAGCCCTCTGGCCAGCGTGTGCCGGGTCCCCTTTAAACATCCACCTCTAGAACCACTCAGCTGTCTTGGGATAGGGGTTCGTGTGTGCCCAAACCTCTTAGGGACCTGCAGAAACCTCCTTCCACAAAGCAAACACTGACCTTGGCATCAGGGAGAGCTGACTTGAGTTCAGCTCCATCACTCAGCAAGTGACCTCGCTCCCAGAGCCTCAGTTTTATCATCCATAAAATGGGAATAACAATAGAGCCTACCCCATAGCATTGGTGCGATGATTAAATGTGAAAAAAATACGTAACCTACACATAATATATAACAAGGTACTTGGCTCTGTAAACGTTAGCCGGCATTACCTGTTACAGTTGCTGCTTAGATCTTTGTCTTTCTCAGAGGAGACTTGAGTTCTCTGAATATAAGAGCCGTGTTTAACTCATGAGTGTATTCCTCAGGATGTACAGCACAACACCTGTTAGAGAAATTCTACGTTTTTGTGCGTTAAGCACCTATCATGTGCTTATATTATGCTAGACCATCATCAGGATCTTGCTTTGTGATAAGCTGCGTGGTGGAGGAAAACCTGGTCCCCTGAATCATTACACAGTATGCAAGTGTCTCCAGGGCCAGTGCACCTTCTCTCTCTCCTTGGGTCTCTCTCCCTGCCTCCGCAGTTACCACATCCTTAGGGCTCTCACCTTCTCCTCTTGCTCCAAACCAGATGGATAGAGCCCAAGAGAGCGTCTGATTCAGTTCATGCACACTCAGGTATAGAGAGCTGATAACCACTTGTTGTGTTGTGTTTCCAAGGCATTATTTTCATTTTAAGAAAGATTGAAATTTAAAGCAAGTGTTCTTAACCTGTGTTCATGGAAAGTCTGAGGGGGAGTCAGGTTGATGCATTCACACTTTTGTTCTGATCAAAGATATAGAGAAAATCTTAATCTTTGATCAGATTTGTCATTGATTGGTCTGCGAATCAAAAAAGATTTAAGAAATGGTTCCCTAGAGCCATGCATCCAGGACAATTTTCTGTGTTGAAGGATCTCTGTCCAGTATGGCAATCACTGACCACTTGTGGCTCTTGAGCACTTGAGCTCATCTACTCCTGGGGTTGTGGTGAGGATTCGTTAGCTTTTGAGCACTTGAAATGTAAATAGTGCAAGTGAGGGATGGAATTATTAATTATCCTCATAGTCAACTTAGATTTAAATTTCAGTAACCACGTGTAACTGGTGGCTTTACCATTTTGGACTGTGTAGCCTAAGATCATAAAAATGCAACATTACAGTTTTAGACATATTGGAGAGGTGGCATTTTATTTTATTTTATTTTTATTTTTTATTTTTTTTTAATGAGAGGTGGCATTTTAGAGCAGACAAGGGGATTCTTATGGGCAGGAATTCCCCAAGATCTCTGAAATTTAAAAAAAATCATCCACCTATTCATCCATCCATCCATCCATCCATCCAACCATTATCCATTCATTTATGCACGCACACTGAGTCAGTAGTGGCATCTGCTGAGCAGCCACCATGCATGCAGCACTGAGAGAGAACAAATGGTAGCTAAGGAAAGTGCTTCCAGATCTCCGGGGACCAGAGGGGCTGCCCAGGATGTGCAGTTGGCTCTCTTTGGGGGGTGGCTCTGTATTTAGAAAAGCAGTACCACCCTTTTCGGCAGTTCAGTGCTTGTGACATTTGGCAATCTTGTGAACAAGAGAATGTTTCTTCCCCTTGGAAGGATGCTTGGTCCCAGAAGCCGAGGAGGAAGGGGTTTAGGCTCGCAAAGGGGAAGAGCCTGGCGTGTCTCTGGGATGGCCGGGTTGAGCTCCTAAATGGAAACTTCAGAGTTAACTTTTTATGGATGTTGGTGAAGCAACCCTTGGGAAACCAGGGAATTTAGCATCTGGCTTTCATTGATTTTCAGACTTCTTTTCTTACATGTTATCACTAGCTCATCTACTCCTGGGGTTGTGGTGAGGATTCACTAGCTTTTGTGGATAAAGCACAGAGAGCAATGCCTGCTGCACCTCGGGCCCTCTACAAGTGTCAGTCGTTACTGCTGTCGAGACAGAGGGCCAGTGCACGGAAGAGCGGTAGGTGCTCACTATGCATTTGTTGAGTGAATGACTGGGGTTGCCGAGTCCACAAAACGAGAAAATGTCAAGCAGAACCAAACAAAAGCTGAATGTCGAGGTCTGTAGTGGCCTCTGCTGCCTACAAAATAGCCCAGTGTCACGGCCAAAGCCATCACAGTCTGTGCAGGGACAGCAAAAGAAGGCTTCTGTGATGGGCTTTGTGAATGTGCTTGTGAGGGCTGCCAGCATGGCCTTGTGACCCCCATCTCAGGGCCATGGCTTTTCCTGTGAGAATGAACTAGACACTGCTCAAGACCTGCTCCAGCTGCAGCGACCCTAAGAACATGCCACCTGTCTCTAGCTGAGCCTTTTCAATGCTGGAGGCATAATGACAGCATCCACATCTCCTTCAGCCAAGAGAGTTCCAACAATCCGCCATATGAACATACTCAGAGACTGGAATTTGGTTCCAAATGACCCATTTTGCAACAGCTCAAGAATTTCCAGTTGTGTCTGCTAATGAACATAGAGTCCAGAAGTGGAACGGCACTGGAGGACATCTGCAAGTGAGTTATGGAGGCACTCTTGGCTCTGCCAAAGGAGGGGGTAGGCCAGCATCCACAGAAATAGACAAAACAACTCCAACAAAGTCCAAATTGCACACTATAGAATTTTTAAAACTTAGTTCGGGTGAATAACCTCTTTTGTGTCTGGCTGCCATTAAGCTGGACACAGTCATAACTCCTCTCTGCTGGCTGCCTGCAGCCCTCAATGTGGTCTTTGTCTTGTCAACACAGAGCCCTTTGGCCTCCAAGTCTATTGTTTCGATTAAAATGCTAGAATTGGTCTCCAGATCACTATTGATTTTATATCCTCTTAAAAGAGAAGAGAAAAATGGAAGTTGGGTGAGCCAGCTAGGTCTGGATTTATATCCTTTTAGAAGAAGGAAAAGTGGAAGTTGAGCAGACCAGTTAGCCCAGGTGTGAGAATGGACAGCGTTTCAGGGTGGGAAGGTAGAGGAGGAAGACAGTCCGGGGTGGTGTTGCTAGAAGATTCTATCCTGCATAAATCCGGGGAATGAGGTCTTCATGCTCGAGTGGGGAGCCAGGCGGCACAGAGGAATGTGTGTTGGCATCTCTTGGAATGACCTCAGTCTTTGAAGGAACCCTTCCAAGCTGGACATTTTTGAAGAGTGATAACCCCAGATTGGTCTGTTCAACCAATGGTGGAGTATTTTCTCTTCTCCTCTGCCTGGCATCGCAATGAGTAGGGAGGTGAGGGAGCTGAGCACTGGGATTAGCCAGGCCCCACTGACTCATCACTTCCCAGTTATGTAGAGTTAGGCAAGTTTGTTCATCTCTCTGAGCCTCAGTTTCCTTTACTATAAAATGGGATTACTAAATCTATTCTGTAGAATCAATGGAGGATGAAATGATGGTATGTGAAAGAGGGTCATATTAAGAAGAGTAGAGTTTTCTGGGGTGCCCAGGTCGCAGTCAGTTGAGCATCTGACTCTTGATTTTGGGTCAGATCATGATCTCAGGGTCATGAGATGGAGCCCCTGGTCGGGCTCCACATTCAGTGGGGAGTCTGCTTGGGATTCTTTCTCCCCCTCTCTGCTCTCCCCACCTCAAATAAATAAATCTTTAAAAAAAAAAAAAAAAGGAAGAGTGAAGTTTTCACCATCACTTTTTTAATGTCTTCATTCAACATTAAGACATTGAAATCTCCAGTGGACTCTACCCATTTTGGTTTTCTCAAAGAACCTTCTTTTCACCTTCATACTGAACCTCTGAACACCTAGTACATTTTAGTCCAAGATTGTTGGCTTTCACCATTATTTCTACCATCTTTGGCCCACACCTTCTTTTGCTAACTGACAGGCACTCCCAAACTCTCCATTCAACATGTGACATTCAACATTTCTAAGTGCCTATTCGTACCTTTTCTGTATGCTAGGCCGACTCATGAACAAAACAAAGATTTATGCTCTGGTGGAACTTACATTCTAATGGAAGGAGAAAGATGATGACTAAAGTGCCTACGTAAATTATACAATTTGTTAAAAAGCAGTAGGTACTAAAAGGAAATGAAAAATAGAGCCGAGAGAGGGAACCGAGAGTATGTAGGAGGTGGGGCTGCAGAAGGTGGCCTCATGGACTGGTGACATTTTAGCACAGACATGATGAAAATGAGGGAGGTGGCCCAGCAGATATACGGAGCAGAGCTTTCTCAGCAGACGGAAGAGTTGAACAGAGCTCTGAAGTCATGCTGGAGTATTCAAGGACAGGAAGGGGCCCACTGTGGCTGGCACGAGGTGGGGAGAAGGTGTGAAAAAAAGTCATGAGGTTGGAGCAGAGAAAGAGCAGAGCATATGGGGCTGGGTTGGCCACTATCAGGTTGTGAGGTTTGACTCTCCACAGAGTGGGGGTGGGGCACAAACAGGGTTTTGAGCAGAGAGACATGATCTGACTTGTTTTGTCTTACTTTGTCTTCTGGTTCTATGCTGTTGCTGTTGTTTAAAGATTTTATTTATTTATTCATGAGAGACACAGGCAGAGAGGCAAAGGGAGAAGCAGGCTCCATGCAGGGAGCCCCATGTGGGACTCGATCCCGGGATTCCAGGATCATGCCCTGGACTGAAGGGAGACACCCAACCACTGAGCCACCCAGGCGTCCCTCCTGGTTCTATGTTAAGAAGAGATGGTAGGGAAGCAGGGCGGGAGCAGAAAGACCCTCTAGGAAACCTTTGTGACGTAGAGGAGTCATGGTGGTGGCTCAGAGCAGCATGGTACCAGGGGAAGTGGGAGAAGCATTCGGAATCTGGATCTATCTTCAGATATACTGAACCATGGAATGCAGGGTGTGAGAGAAAGACAGAAGTCAGAAGATGTCCCCCAGGGGTTTTGGTTGAACAAGAGAAGGATGGAGGGACCATCAGCTCAGCTGGGGAAAGCTGTGGGTGGAGACAATTTTGGGTAGGGGGAGATTAGGAATTTGGGGTATGTTGAGTATGAGATGCCTGTTCAACATCTAAATCAAGATGTTGAGTGGGTGTTTGGATATATAAGACTGAAGTCCAGAAAAGAGGTCTGAGCTGCAAATATAAATGTGGGAGTCATCAGGATATAGTTGGTATTTAAAACTATGAGACTAGATTCCCATGAGCCTTTCTTCCCACAGTGCTTCTGCTACGTCCATAAACCAAACCTTTCTAGGGGACAAACAAGATCACATTGATAGTCACACCCCAGATCTCCCCTGGTTCACTGCCCTCATCTCCTGATGCAGGACCGTCAGCCCCTGAAAATGTCCCACTCCCCTCTGATACTCATGGAAGTTCAGAGGTGATGCCTCGTGAGGCTCACAAATAAATCCACAGCCCCCCCTCCCGCCGTCACACTGCTTGTTCCATTGTCATGTCCAAGGGCATCTGGCCAGGTACCTCTGCTTCTCCCCCGCAGGCCCAGTGTTCCATAAGGCAAAGTTGGCATTTCTCAAGGTCAGGAAGGTCGGGGAAGCATTGAGCTAACCAAGGAGGCCTCACACCAGAATGTGGTAGAGCCAGAAAGCTCTTCATCAGATGTGGTACGTAATGTGAACTATATATGGGAAGCTGGGGCAGGAAACGTGGAGGAGCAGGTGTCAGGGATTTCTAGCGGGACACAGTGGGAAACCCAGTCCATGCCTGCCCCACCCCAACCGAACAGCCTACACTCCCTGCATCTAGTGAACCAGAAGCAGTCTAGGGGTTCCAAATGATGGTGTTTATTAGAACATTGACACGTATTAAATATTCCTTTCCAGGCACCTCTTCCAGACCTCCGGAATTGGAATCTAGGAAAGTAAGGTTTGGTAAGGGCCTCTGCGGGCCGCCAGGCTAAGTTCCATCTCACCCCGAGCGTACCATGTTGACCCCGGTTTAGTCCGTCCTTGGTGGCCATGGAGCATCTCCTCCGAGCCAGGGAATGACCACATCCTGTGCGAGGGTACAAAACTACTGAAGACATGGGCTCTGCCCTCAAATGCCTCAAAGACATGGAAAGAAGAAGACAAATGAAAACTTCGTGAGTGAATGCAAAGCAATGAAATTATGGCTCTCACTAGGCGATGCTGCTGAGAAGCCATGAATGCGGCGCTCGGGAGGGCCGATGAGCTCATAGGAGGGCTGTGCCAGTCTCTGTCATCCACAGGCCGAGAGGAACGCAAAATGTGGCACGGACTCCAAGCAAAGATTCCAGCTGGGCCCAGGGATGTCAGTGTCACGCTGCATCTGCTGCTTTGGGGGGCTGGCAACACTCTGGGGAGAAGGCGTCACCAGGGGGAGAGGGCGTCGGGAGGGGGTCTGTGCGTGGTGTCAGGAGCAGATAGGAATGACGGTGGAGGAAGACAGCACGATCCCTGGCCCTGGCCCAGCCCCTGGCCCACGTCACGCCAAGTGAGGGTGGCCAGAGGAGCTGGTGCAGTTGTCTTCACGGGGGCTCAAGCAGGACTCTTTAGGAGCCCAGGCGACAATGTGGCCTGCAGAGTGGAGGAGGAATGCATTTCTCTCCTGCCTGAGTCCCCTGAGAACTCCAGGGCATCACGGTGGTTGTCCATGAGCAGTGGGTGAGAGCCAGGGAATCTGGATGCCAGGCTGTGGATGTAATTTCCAGTGGAAATAGTGGGAGTGGTGGTCCTGGCTGATTTTTTCAAGTGGCATCAGGAATCCTCATGAGACCTTCCTTATGGATTCTCCCAGAAATATACTCACTGAGAGCAGGCATCTTGGGGGTGGGGGTGGGGTCCCTGCATCAACGTGATGCACCAGAATAATTTGAGTTAACACCATTAAGTACTGAGGTCTTTTGTGTACCAACAAAGTGATGAAGCTGGGAAAACTGTGTGCCATAAAGGGACTAAGAACATTTTGGCGGACGAGAGATGGGGTTAAGAGTGAGTAAAGATGTCTGTGTGGGCTTGTGTTTGTGAGAGGGTGAGTTGCCAAGGATGGTGGAAGTAAAAACCTTAACCCAGTGATTTCTAGAGAAACATTCTTTGGTTCTTTGAAGGTCTAAAAGTCCATATGAAGTAGGAGGTACTTGGTAAAGGCCAGAGTGGGCGGGGTGCATGTGGAAACTGCTGGCCCTAATCATACTGTTTGTCCAAGACTCTGCAAGAGGCTGGACCCTCCTGGGAAGTCAACCGCAGCTGATGCCATATGGAGCTGGAGCCAGGGAAATGAGAGCCAAGAACCCAGGCACTTCCCTGAAGAGGGCTTCCTAAGAAGCTGGGACCAACAGCGCTATGGCTTTCCTTTGCCAACTACAGGGGGCTCCTGCCGGGCATCCCGGGTGCTCCCTCTGGGAGGAGACAGGAGGGGAGCACACACTAGGCAGCGTTCCCGTTACCATTTATTCTAGACTCTCCCTCTCCTGCCTCAGTGATTCCTCTCGTCCTTGCAGGGAAGGTCCCTGGTGCCAGGGTAGCTGTTCACTCAGGAGATGGGCTTCGGAAAAAAAAAAAATCCCAGTGCTGTTAATGATTCCATTTCCTCTCCATTCTGCAACCAAGAGCACAATTGGCAGGCGACCTCATCCCCACCCCGCCCCCCAAATCCCGACAGAACCTGGAGGGCTGCGTGATCCGTGGGTGAGATTGTATGACACCACCTAATTTGTTCTGAGTTTCCTGAGAGCTGCGGGGAAGACATTGGAATTGTAGTCTCCTCTGAAATACAAAAATAAAATAAAATAAAAGGTTGTGACAGAGATTTAAATGAGAATAAAATGCCAATTAACTCAGAGGTATTGGACGAGAAGCCGCATCTCAGAAGAATCGCAGGTCACACTTGGTGGATCAGTTTCAATTTACCCCAAAGCACTGAACGGCCACGCCGGGGAAGCAGACCTCAGAACAGTCCAGAACTCGGTGCCAGACCCACTACTTATCACCTTAATTGACACTTACTCCATATGATGCTCATACATTCACCAAGTGGGTTCAGTTTAATTTGAAACGGGGAATTTTGTCTTTCCCCTATTGAAATATTTAATACAGCGGGCAACAGCTTCAACGCTAGCCTCCCATCACTCTTCTGTTTTGCTCTAAAGAATACAAAAGACTCCTCCAACCAGGATTTATTTGGAAAGTTTTTGTTTTGTCTTTTTTTTTTTTTTTTAACCAACGCTGTGATTACAAAGCCTATTGATTGAGCTTTACCTTTTCTTGGGGTAGGTGATGGGATAGGTGGTTTGAAACAACCAACCAACCACCTCCCTCCTTTGCCATCTAGTCTGTAGCCCTCAGAATTAAATTCGCGAGTGAGGATCTGTTGGAAAAAAGCCATCCTCAGGATGGGGCGGTGGCCGTGGAGCAGGTGTGTGTCTCTCTGGGCTCAGCCGTCCCCAGCGCTGTGCGGGGGGTGAGCAGGGCAGGCAGCGGCCTTGCTCCGAGGATGGGATGCTCCAGGTCCCGGCTGATCACAGGAAAGCAGGTGGGGTCCCCCCACCCTGTGTTTATTAGCGCTGACAGACGGAGTGCAAGAGCATCGTTCACCCCGAGGTGTTACATACTGATACACTGACAGGCAATTATCTTTGCAGATAGTGTTAAAACACAATAATTAATTGGAAGAGCAAGCGGATGAGTGGTGGCCCCAGGCCGAGGCGGAATGGTATTTCTAAAAAGAACACTCTGTGAGGCTGGTGATTTAGCCTCAATGGGTCATTTGATTTCACCACCTCCCCGTCCTGCAACCTTTCAGGCGCCCTGTTTTTCAAAAGCATTAGCCTTGAATGTGTCTCAGGCGTCATTAAAGTGCACACCAACCTCCCATAGCAACTTCCCAAAATGGTGCCTGGCAATAGAGGGAAATCAGTGCCTTAGCAAAGATGTCTCACACAACCCTGCCTTTGTGATGGGACACGCTGGCAGAGTGTCTTTGTTTCAAACCGAGGCTGACACATGTCTGCTTAAATAAAACATTCTCACTTCAGCCGACTGATTTGGTGGGAACAAGAAGTTCACACGCCAAAGCCTGGGCTGACCCTCCTGACCCCCCCACCAGCAGGGGGGCAGCGCGCATTGTTGCAGCCTTTTACTAACAAGCATTGAGAAGTGTGAGCTTTTCTTTTGCTTGTTTTACCATGGTGACATCCATTGACCTATATTTGATATTCCGCATAATATACATGTGTCAGTGATCACACATTTGATTGAGAAGGGGGAAAGGAGGACAAGGAAGAGAAGGCTGGAGAAAGCATTTTACAGTTGAGCAAGAACCCGAATGTGTTACAGAGCATTCTTACACTGCAAGGGGCGGCAACCATCTGGATTTGACTTAAAAGGGGAAAGGGGGGATTTATTTGTGGGACACATGACGTCTAGCAGAATCCAGAGGAAAAGCAGGCTCCCCGGCCTTCGGAACAGATCAAAACAAGAAGCCGTGTGCTCTCTCTCTCCATCCCCTGTCTTGCTGTCAACTGCACCCTCTTCCACTCTTGCTGTCAACTGCACCCTCTTCCACTCCGGCCCACACGGTGATGGACAACCCCAAGTCCCAGGAACGGGGCCACACGGGGAAGGTATGAGCACATGAAGAGTGTCTCACTGGATAACATCCCCAAGTCCTGGACAACGGTCTTGATCAGTCTAGCTGACGTTAGGGGCCCACACCTCATCTAAGCAACCGCATCTCTAAAAATCCTATCAGAAGATGGTCTGGAAATGCATGCGTAAGATGATACAGCACCACCTACTTTGCTGCAGAGAAGTTATTCGAGCCGTAACATAAGAATAAAACAAAATAAAGTAGAAGGTTGTGTCTTATTCTAGAGGGTAAGTCACTTTGAACAAAATGGTTGGTATATATGTTGGCGGTGGCAAGGGGTTCAACGTGAGTCAGGAAGACATCCTAAAAGTCGTACCACAAAACGAGTAAGTCATTTTCTAGTGAAAATACTGGGGAAGATTTCATCCTATTTGTGCTGAATTATTTAGAAAAAGTATAAAGAGCAGAAGTCAGGATGTAGTGGTTATTTGCAACCTGCCCTAGAAAGTATCACCCTCTTCTTCGTTCTCCAGGAGAGGCGTTTATGGTTCTCTGGCATCCTGCATGTCCTTTTCTGGACATCTCCATAAACTTAGCATAAAAAGTTTAGGAGAGCTGGATTCCTTCGCTTTTCCTTTACTGCCTGTGAAGAAATTATTAGGGTATTGCAGAAGTCATAACTCTCTGAGTTTCACGTGATGGAAACCAACTCACACCGGGTTTTGAAAACAAAAGGGGACATGTCATGGCACCTTGTAATGGGGAAGGCTTTGGAAGGCCATGGCTGCAGCCAGAAGAAATCAGGGGTCTTAATAAGGGCTCTCTTTTAACTTTCCTTCCTCTCTCAGCCGATTCCCTCCGTGGGTTGGCTCCATTCACTCATACTGAGCTCTTTTTCTGTGGGGTCCAGAAAGGTGACTGCTGGCAGCTCTAATTTCACATCTCCCTGGCACCGAGACCCAAGGCCAGAACAGCTCCAGCAGGCAAGTCCTTACAAGATTCTGATCGGCCTAGCTTGGGTCACATGCACATCTCTGAACCGATCACTATAACCTGGGCTTGCCCCGGTCAGGGCTTGCTCCAATGGCATGGGAGGGTCCAGGCACCACATTGTGACACCTCCTGGACCACACGGTGTGTCAAAGGGATGGTTCCCCCAGAGGAAGGGCTGTGTGCTCAAAACAATATCCAACCACCATGAGTATTCATCCTATATATTATGTGGGACATTGAAGAGGCACATGCAGGCTGAGAAATAGCTTTAGTGCCAAGAAGTTGGATCTCCAAGGATCCATCTGGCAATGCTTCCAGCGCTCATGGGCTCTTGGCAACCTGCCACAAGATGCTAAGAGCTCAGAAGCGTGGGTGTTCACTAAATGGATCTTCTGATAATAAACCTCCAAGGTTAGGGTTAATGCCAACTTTATAGGCTCTTTCCTCGGCTCTCTCCTGAAAATATTCTCACCTTCTGTGATGGGATCTGGTCTGTTATGATGATGGAAAAATGGGAAGGAGGGAGCAGTAGGGAACTGTGGGGGAAATGTTTCAGTGGGGAAGATTTTTGTATTTGCTTGTTTTTAGTTCTTTCCTTAACTTTTTATTTTAAGATAATTGCAGGTTCACGCGTCATTGTAAGAAATAATATGGAATGAGTGGGGGGACGGGTGAAATAGGTGATGGGGATTAAGGAGTGCACTTGTGATGAGCACCGGGTGTTGTATGGAAGTGAACCACTATATTGTACAACTGAAACTACTTTTTTAAAGATTTTATTTATTTATTCATGAGACACACACACACACACACACACAGAGAGAGAGAGAGAGAGAGGCAGAGACACAGGCAGAGGGAGAAGCAGGCTCCATGCAGGGAGCCCGAAAGTGGGACTGGATCCCGGGTCTCCAGCATCATGCCATGGGCCGAAGGTGGTGCTAAACCGCTAAACCACCGGGGCTGCCCTGAAACTATTATTACACTGTATGTTAACTAACTGGAATTTAACTAAAAACTTGAAAAAAAGAAATAATATGAGGAGATCTTTATACCCTTCACCGTTTCCCCAAAGGTAACATCCTGTGTGACCACAGTACAATCTCAACACCAGGAAAGGCACAGATACAACCTGTGGATCTTATTCTGAGTCCATCAGGTTTTCGTGTATGCATTGAAGACTGTGTTTTAATCTGTATAAAAGTTTCCCAGAAGTTACTCCTTTAAGCTGAGCTCGATAGTGGTCTCCTTACGAGGGCAATAAAGTTTTCTAAGTTTCTGTTTCCAGATGCCTTCCTGTAACACTCGGACCCAATATGATCACAGCTCACAGGGAGAGTGGAGACAATCTTTATGACTGAATATAAATAGGCTGTTTATTTCTGTAAATTACAAAAAGTTTTGGATTCCCAACTGAGGAACTTGGGATGTACCCAAAAGGCACTGGAAATATGTGGCCAGCGCTCTGCACTTTGCAGCCAGCTGGGTGTAGGGTGGCTTGGAAGGGAGGCTGGAGGAAGGGGAGACATTTAGAAAACTAAAGTGATAGTTGAGATTGGCTATAGCAAAGGACTGAGAGGCAAAGTTGTGGACATCAAGACAAGGATACACCGGGTGACACAAAATAATTCGAGAACAGGCAGGCCTTTGCACTTGGCCGTGGTGTGTGTGTGTGTGTGTGTGTCACATATCCACTGATGACCTTTATTTGCTTCAGGACACACTCCAGGATCCTATATTGCATGTAGATGAGCTTTATTTTTGATTCTCCCATTTGGAGAAACAGATAGAACATCTGAGTAGAATTGTCTCTTGAAAGCATGGATGTTCTTATCCCTGGGCTTGGCGAAACTGGCAGAAGGTAGGGGTGGGTTGGAAAGAACCAACCTGCCAAAGTTTTCATTTCCACTTTAGAATTTTTTCTAAATGTTATGTCTCTCCCACTCTCTGGGGAGATTTTCAGGGAGTCCTGCATAAAATCAGGTGAGGCATCCTATGATCCTCCAAGTCCCCTTTCACCTACTAAGGTACACAATAGGCAGGGGCTCAGAGAAGCTGCCCCTTGCAGGGGCAAGGACACACAACTGGTGGTAAGATGCTGCCCAGATCTTCACATCTCCAAAATCTGCTCCCATGATAGTGGGAAGAAGCTCCTGCCCTGCTTATTTTCCCTACCGAGTAGGCATGGTTTCTCCCAGAGAAGAACTGGGATTGCCTTTGGATCTCTAGACGTGCCCGCTCGGTGGCTGACATAAAGAAGCTGCTCATTACATAGCGGTGGAAGGAAGGGAGGGTAGGAGGAGAAACAGGTAGTCTGAATCCGTATAACTCAAATCATGAGCATTAGGGGGCTAAATTAATTGCTTGAGTTAGGATTTAATTAGGATTTAAAACAACAGCTGTTTTATCTTGAGTACCAACTGTATATGACAGCCCGTGATCCACAGTTACCTACCTGAGACTCTTACCCATTTAAGATAAGCTTCCATAAACGGAAGGTGAACAATGAACTGTATTTAAGTGGCAGGAGAGATCTACACAAATCCTGAAGGAAGAGATTGCTCATATCTCACACCCGTGGACGAGGCTGGCGCTGGCTGACACAGTAGCCACAAACTCTCTAAGACTGACAGCCAGGAGACCTGGGATTGAGTCTGGGTGGTTTATTAACCATGCGACCTTGAGCAAACCCCCCTTACCATAGTCTCCACTGGCTCATCCTAGAAATGGTGATCTAGATGCCTTCCGGCTGGCAAGTGGGGCCAACTCAAGATTGTACTGAGCTCTCAGTGTTTTGCCATCAGAATTTCTTTTGTGTGAAGCCCCAGGAGCTCCACAAAGTGGTCTTTGGCGGGTTCTTTCTACCCTTCCTGGTCTCTCTTCTGACACTCTGGAGTTTATGGGTCCAGGAGGGAGAGGCCCAAGCTGGCTCGAGTGTCTGTGTCTGCCTCGTGCCAAGAGCTTCATGACCACAGACCCACATGGGGTTGAGTCCTTGGTGACGGTGCCCACCTGAGGGCAGGCAGGAAGTAGTCTTCTCAAGAAAGGGGGGAGTAGGGTGGATGGATGAATGAATGAACAAAGGAGCAAATGAGTGATCATAAGGATTCCACCTCCCATAATCATCCCAACAGCTCTTGGGAGCAGACATAAGTAGGTATTCTCTCCCACTTCACAGAGGAGGGGCCGAGTTTGTGGGGGTCCCACAACCGGGTTCAAATGCCCACCTACCCGAGGCCCACGCCAGCATCTTCACTGCAGAGATGGTGCTGTGCTTTCATCACCATTGGCCTCATGTTTGCATCGCCAGCTCTCTGCCCACGTACCACCGAGAATGCCTTTCCCTACTGACAGCCACTGGGCAGATATGGTTGGGGAGCTACCCCAGCCCCCTCAGAGAAGACGGGAAGCCACCTGCTTTGGATGAGATACAGCTGGGTCTCAAATCCAGCTCCTCCACTTACTGGCTGTGTGACTTTGGCCAAGTCACTTAACTCCTCTGAGTCTATTTCTTCCTATGTAAAATGGGGACAATGCTGTCTCCCTCTTGGGGCTGCTGTGGGGGAAAGAGGGCAGCCATGGAAGTAGGCTTGCCATACAACTGTGATAAATAAAGCAGCAGGTCCCATGGCTTGGGATAGTTTGCTTTTCTATTCGTCCCCGTGAGGTAAGCATGGCACTGGTCATGGACACTCTTTTACAGATGGGGAAATGAAGGCACAAAGAGGGGGAAATGACAGCTCAACATCACAGTTTCCAAGGGGTAGAGCTGATGCTCCAACCCAGATGCCGAGCCACCGTCCGGGAAGGTCTCCCTCTGTCTTTGACCGTCTGCGTTTCCACGGCATCGTGTGGCGCGAGTGTCTCTCTACTTCTGCTCTTGGCCTGCGGGGAGATGAGTACCCTGGTCCGGAGGCCCTTCTGGAGGCACATCACTGCCTGGGCCCCGGGCACCATCCTTAAGGGGTCTGCTAAAGTCGGTGTGCGTGACTGTGGGTCGCCCTGGGCGGTGACAGCAAGGAAGCTGGACACCTGGAAGCAAAGCGGTGTGCAAACTGGGGTGATTCATCAGACACCACGTCTGCTCGGATCCCAGGAGGCAGTGGCTAGATCCTTTCTGCCCTGCCACTGCGGGGTGGGAGAGGGGAGGTCTGGGGGAGACAAGCCTCAAAATGCTGGGCCCCAAGTCCCCAGCCTCCTCGGAGGGGACGCCAACCTGGAATGGGCCCCGCAGGTCAGAGCAGAGGATGGCCGGACATTGCCGCTGGGTGTCCAAAGCAGCTCGGCGGAGTGTGCGACAGGGCTCCCGGCTCCTCGGCCCTCCCCCGGGGACAGAATGCAGGGACCCGACAGGAAGTAGGGTGATTTGCCAGGCGCAGAGAGCGCGTGTCACCCTGGGGTGGCTGCTGCCCCGTGCAGACTAGCCCCAGACGCCCTGCACCCTGCGCCCTGCCCTGGGCAGAGTGAGTCCCCTTCCATCTGTCCCCGCCCCAGAGGAAAGCCAGGCCCGGACCTGCCCCAGGTCACACCCGCAGCTAGGGTCACAGACAGGATTTGGGGCGCTGCCAGGGGTCCAACGTTCTGGCCCTGCCGCCCCCTCATTCCCAAACAGCCTTCAGGTCCCCGTCTGCTCCGTCTCAGGTGAGGTCGTGCACAGACCTGCGGATGCACACCTGTCCCGGCGCTCCCAGGAAACCGCTGTCTGCCGTAACCATATCTTCATCGGAAAAATCCAGAATCCTGCAGAAGGACCTGGCCCTCACTGCTTGGGAGCCCAAGACTCAGGATGAGGCCCCGGGAAGCCCTGGCCAGGGCAGGAGCGGGGCATCCGTCCCCTGCACGCCTGGTGACATCCAATGATGCTCCTCATCCCACGTGCCCCCCCACCCCCGGGGGGCCGCCGAGGTATGGGGACAGGCACCGACTGAAGTCCCAGGGAACCGGGGCTGGCACTGCCTGGGATGCTGAGAAACACAGGCGGCTGCTTTCCAAGCGCCTTTCTGTCCTCTCCTTTCTAATGAAAACCCTCATGTAATCTGTTAGAGCCGCGGCTGCTGGAGCATGAATTATTCAGAGAAGTCTCTGTTCCTTATCTCCCCTCCCCGGGGACGCCCCTACCATTGTCCGCCCTGATGGGTCATTATGCACTCTGTGAATTTAATCTTTTAGGCTATCCGGCCGCACAGAAAAAATGTATGAATAACAATTTTCCTGTAATAACCTTCAACTAACCTTTCAACCAGAGTGAGTCATTCCAATCCCATTTTCACATCAAGAGGAGTCAAAGGCAGGCAATTACCTCTTATCTGTTTCAGGAGCTGCCCCCGCCTTTGCCGCACCCTTAATTTTTAAAGGGGTCTTGAAGAATGTTGCGGGGGCCACGGGGGAGGTGGGTGGGAAGGACTGGGTGAGAAGCGCCAAGTCTGGGAAAGGAGTCCTGGGCTCGGCCTTCCCCTCGGACAGTGGTCCAGGCCACCCTCCCCACTTCCCAGGGCCCCTGCCTCCGGGGGTCAGCAACCAGCAGTCTGGGCTTTTGCCCCACGGCAGGCGGCCCTTAATTCCTCCCCTTGCCCTTGCATAAGATTCCAGAGATTTCTTCAAAGCCCTTCCATGGATGGCAATTGCAGATCAACGTTAGCTCCTGGTGAAGCCCTTGTAGTGGCCATGCTACTGATGTAAGAGAGGACAGGAGAGGGTGGGGGCTGTGCACAGGCCCAGGAGCCCCAGCCTTCACCCAGGGCTCCCACACTGCGGAGAGCTAGAAGGACCTGAGATTTGGAGTTAGGTAGCATCGACTGGAAGACTCTGGCTCCTCCAGCTGTGTGACCTTGGGTAAGTCACTTCCCCTCTCTGAGCCTTAGAAGGGCTTCATGGGTAAAACGGTGATAAAAATACTTTGCAGGGTTGTTTTGAGGATCAAATGGAGCCTTGAGGCAGTCTGTCCGATGCAAAGTCCTGGGCCTGGGTGAGGGGCTGAGGCACCCCCACCATCCCCACCCCTAGCTTTCCCCGGCTCCTTTTTCCATTCCTGCATTCCTCCTTGCTTTGAGAGCCCTTCTTCCTCCCTCCAGGCTCCTTGGGTCTGAGGCAGGGTCTGGTACACTCATCCCCGCGCAGGTCTGGAAGCAGCTGCCTCCAAGGCTCCACCAATCCAGAGAGGAAGTGGGGTGGGGGGTGGTCAGCGCTTATCCCAAAGGGACCGTGGCCTGTTAGGATCTTACAGAATCATCTTGCCTTTGACTGGACTACGCTTCTGATGCTGCTTTTCTGGCTTGCCTTATATCTATCATCTCCTTCTTTTAGCCAAATGAACAATAGAAATTCCAAATGTGAAATGACTTTTCTGAGTCCTAATTCAGAGGGTCTGAAACAGATCCCCTGGGCCATGACCCAGGTGTCCGGACTCATGTCTCAGCGCTCAGACCCTGACACTTGTCCCTTAAAGCACTGGGATGATGGTGCTCAAGACAGGATGGCCTTGGGCAGGGGCAGGGGACCCCTGATATTCCTCAAATCAAGCCATGCTGGCCAAGCTTTGGTGAGTTTCTTCTTTGGGATTGCAAAATGGTCAGGGAGCTGGCCCGACAATCCCCGGTGGGATAATGCCTCTCAGGATGATCACGGAGGGGACATGGAAAGCCTCAGGAGGCCTGTCGGAAGAAGTGGTTCCGCTCAGACAGAGTGAGCTGGGGAAGGAGCAAAGTGCCACAAGGGTGGGCATGAGAAAGAAAAGGGGTGAACAAGTACTTAGCAGAACTCATCTGCTGTCGGGTTTCAGACCATGGGCCAGCTGTCCCGGCTTGCACCGGGCAGGCACATGAAGGTCCTGTCCCACCTCCGTGCCCCCACCCCCCGCCCCACCGCACCCCTGCTCTTCCACAGCCTGAATCCCAGTCTCTTGAGCTGATACCCTGAGAAGCATCCTGTCTCCCACTCTGGACCTTTCTCCAGAAAGCTCCCCTGCCATCCTTAATTTGTCTTTGAGGACTATAAGGGGGGCATCCTGGACTCAGCCCCTTCTTTCTACCCATTCCAAAGGCTGTTGGGTTCTTGAGTTCAGGCTTTTCCTCCTCATCTCTCTCTTGTGCATTTGTGTGGCTCAGAGTGTCACCCCTGTTGGCCCTGCAGAACTTTAAAACAATGTATATTACAAAAGTCGATAGACTTTAGGAAAATCCCCATTTGCAACATGTTTAGCCTCCCTCTTAAGACCTGATGGCAATGCTCTGGGGCCCATGTAATGCACAATTCTTGAGAACCCTCTAAGCACTGGGCTGCACAGCGGCCTAGCCTTGTGATCGGTAGGTGATGCTGTTGGTCTGTGAGCTCAGGGGCTCCCCAGTTAGAAGAAAAGTTCTCCACCCTCTAGTTGGGGTTGAGGCCAGGACTGGTCACCAGGCCCAGCCAACTGAGGTTGCAGGTGAAGCTGTTTTGCTAAGCTGTGTGAGATGCTGGCCCCAAGCAGCTGGGCTTTGGGTTCCTCCACCAGACAAGATTGAAACAGTACCCTCTCCTGCCCACCGCACAGAAGCCTGGGCATTCTGAGGTCCCCGGGTCTCAGCCCCAGTGCTGGACAGAGATGGTAGGACAGCAGGGGACCCACCGAGATGGCCAACCTAGGTGGGAACTGACCCCTGAAGACAAAGGCAGCACTACTTGGAGGGTGCCTTGGAGCCCAGAAGGAGCAGTCCCTTCACGTGCACATGGTACCTGCCCGGCTGGATTGCAGCTGCGTGGAAATATTGGGAATACTTGGCATCACATCACTCCCCGAGGGGTACACAGAGCCCTGGACTACATCTTAGTGGGCTGTTTGCACACCTGCCTCCTCTCCTGGAGGAGAGCTCCTCTTTGGGGTTGGCGACATGGCTCACCCTGTCCTGTCTCCCCACTGTGCCTTGTTTGCGGCCTGGCTGTAGCAGGGTTCATTCTAGGTGTGTAGCCAGACAGGTGGGGAAGAAGACGGAACCTTTCCAAAGGCCAAGTGTGAATGGAGAAACAGGGACCGAGGAGTGCCCGCCCTGGGAGCCATCTGTGAGGGAGGAAAGAATCCAAAAGGGCAGCTGAGGGCACTGAGGACAAACCACCGGGACCAGCATTAGGGGATGGGAAGCTGCTGCACAGAGTGAAGGAGAAAGAGAAGACCCTGCCCAGGTCAGGATTCAAACTCAAGGCCATCTGTGTGCAAAGCCTCAATGTTTCATCCATCCTCTGTCCCCTTCCAGCTCACACAGGCTAGTTCCTGACCGCCACGGGCTTCACCTGTGCTTTGTTCGTTTCTCCAGCGGCCACATTCCAGATGCATCCCCCTCACCGCTGCCCCCACACCTCCCCTTTCTCTGCTTCATCCACATCTGCTTCTTTTTTTTTTTTTTTTTAAGATTTTATTTATTTATTCATGAGAGAAAGAGAGAGGCAGAGACACAGGCAGAGGGAGAAGCAGGCTCCATGCAGGGAGCCCGACACAGGCAGAGGGAGAAGCAGGCTCCATGCAGGGAGCCCGACGTGGGACTCGATCCTGGGTCTCCAGGATCACACCCTGGGCCGAAGGCGGAGCTAAACCGCTGAGCCATCCCAGCTGCCCCACATCTGCTTCTTTTGTGATTATTCCCAATCGGCCACTCTTAGACCCTGATGGGGTCTGGAGATCCTTCTCCTTCTGTGTCAATTAATAAAACCTCACTGTGCAGCCTTGACTCCTGGAGAGTCTGCCCTGGAGTCTGGAGCAGATTTCCCTGCGAGGAAATCTCACAGCCAGGAAGGGGGGAAAGTGCTCTGAACTTTTGATGTGTGTTCTCTCAAATGTTTCACATTTGAGTGTATATAAAAGAGCAAAATGGGCTGAAGAGCCAACATTTGTGCTACAAAAACATGTCATATCAACAACAGCAACCTTTTCCCCAGAGAAAATTAGGCTGTATGTATGTGTATGTGGTTTTTTTTTTTTTCTTTCCCTTTTTCTTTTTTTTCTGGGGGTGGAGGTGTTGCATTTTAATGCCTGACTTTGGCACTTGGTGCAGAAAAATAATTGAGATGCCAATGGCCAAATTTTCCTCCATCCAATCTCAGAAAAAAACACGTTTATGTTTAAATTTCTTGCAGCTGAGTTATATACACAGTACAGGAGGGCAACTGTTCAAAATGTACACATTTATAGCTCCACTGTATTTTTTCCCCCTTTGCAACAGAGAACTGAGACATAAACACCACCCCCGTCTGACTGCACGCAAGGTATGTATGTATGTGACGAAAATAAATCCCCTGGGATTTCTACCGCCAGGCTTTTGTGCACGCAGGCACGACACATGTCAGTGCAGATTGCCAACAGGTGTGGCTCAGGGGGAGGACAGAGCAGAAGACAGGCAGGATGACTGGGAGAGAGCTGCTGAAAAGATGGCTGGGGAGGCGTGCCGCCTTTCTCTCCCACAACCTCCTAGACCAAGGATGAGACACGATCCCTGGCACTATGGCCAAAATGTTAGCTCCCAGGCAATGTTACTGCTCCAACACCGGCCTCTGTAGGACATAAATGTCAGCCCAAATGGGGGAGCTGGAGCAGCCACTCCGGGGCAAAACTGGATTTACCCTCCACCATCCAATGGTTAAGCAACCAGCTGTTCTTGTGTCCCTGCAGAATCCAGAGTAACCCATGTGGGGTGCTTTAGAGATGCGGCTTGCTTCTGGGCCTTGCTGCCACCCCCATGAGACACGACTGTCCTCCCACTTCGTAGGTGAGTAGCAGAGAGGTTGAGTGCTTGGATTGTGGTCACACAACCAAAGGGCAGAAAAGAGCTCTGGAGACTTCTGCTGCTTTTGCAACCGTCCCTGAGGAGAGGCCAAGGGAAATGGAAGGGGTGCAGGGTGACTCCAGGGACAGAGGAAGTCCTGCTTCACCCCTTTGCAGACCTAAAATCCCCGTGGGGTCGTCAACCATTGGGTTTTGACAAAATTTCCCCAGGGCATTGAGAGGAGCACAAGGTCTACTGGGAACCTGTCAAGGTGCTAAAGGGCTCTGTGCCCAAAACAAGTTTGAGAAATGCTGAATTAAATGTAGTTTTTGACCCTGCAGGACTTCTCAGAGTCTTGAATATGTTGATGACCAAAGTGGGGTTGTGGCATCCAAGATTTCCCAACCCCATGGAACATGGAAATATTTTCACCAAGCCCTCGCTAGTGCTCTGCAGACGCACATTTTCTGAAATGCTGGATTAGGGCAGTGACGAGTTGCGAAAAGCATACTTGGGGGGGGGGGGAGTGCGGAATAAAATATTAGACTAATATTGGTTAAATCCTCCTAAATGCAAAGTGGCTTAACAGATTAGCTTTAAATCACCTGAGGGGCTCTGAGGAAATGGGACACAGAAAAGGTAAGTTTTGACAGAAGCACAGAGGGAAGTGAAACCGCCTTAAATTCAATTTGAGAAAAGCTTATTTAAATGTGTTGCTGAAAAAAAACGAAGGAGGTTTCATGTTTTGTAGAAGTTAGATTTTGCACCAGGAACTCTTAGGCTGCATTTTGAGAGGTGCTAACCCATCGCTTGGGGAGCCCACTTCCAGTTGGAGAGATAGGCACCCAGAGGCATTATGGGAAACACCTGTTGCCTGGGGTGGGGGTGGGATCTGGCCGCTGAGTTTTTTTTTTTTTTTTTTTTTTTTTTTACTTTGTTTTTAACACAAGAGAAATTTCTGCTTTCTTATAAGAAAAACAAATCCATGCTTTTTTTTTCTTTTTCTTTTCTTTTCTTTTCTTTCTTTTCTTTTCTTTTTCTTTTCTTTTTTTTTTTTTTTTTTTTGGTGGTGCTGGATTGTGAGAACACATTTCTGCTCCAGCAAAGTGTTTTAAAAGATGAAGCTCCTGGGCACCTGAGTGGCTCAGTCCATTAAGCATCTGACTCTTGATCTCAGCTCAGGTCTTGAGCTCAGGGTCATGAGTTCATGAGTTCCAGCCCCGTGTTGGGCTCTGTGCTGGGCAGGGAGCCTCCCTAAAAAAAAAAAAAAAAAAAAAAAAAAAAAAAGGAAGAAGAAGAAGAAGAAAAAGCCCTAATATGCAAACTCCCAAGTGAGGGCTAGATCTCATTCATCCCTGTTTCCCCTCTTCCAGTTTAGGGCTGGATGCCCAAGGGAAATATTCATTGTACTGAACCAGACATTTGGCTCTTGTGCTTTTAAGATGGGCTATTACTGAAAAAATAAGGAAATAAATAAACCTCAGTGTGCTCACAGCTCTCTCTGGCAGGGTAAGTCGTGACAGAAGGAGCCCGGGGTGGGTCGTGAGGGGGGGCCCGTGCCTGCCTCTGCTCCTCTGCAGCTGGGTGACCACGGGTAAGTCTCCTAACCTCTCTGAGCATCCGTTTCCTTATCATAAAATAGGGATCCTAAAAGCCGTCTTGTGTGGCTCTCAGGTGATGGGAGTGTTAAAGGAGAGAAGGAATAAACGCGTGTTGTAAAATTAACATGCTGTCTGAATACTAGTTATTATTACATGACAGAGCTTACGCAATGTCAGGAAGACCTCTTCTCCTATCTAGAGATATTTTTTTGTCAAGGCCTGTCAAGGGCCTGAAGTCATATCATTAGAAATGCATTCCCTGGGATGTTAAAGGCTTTTAGATCTTTAAGACATTTTTGCTAAGATGCATTTGGGAGACATCAATATGAAGCCATTATCTCGGGGCCCCGAGAGGCTGGCCGAGGAGATGGACCGCTCCGTGCAGGCAGTAAACCGGCAAGCTGGCTGGGGCCGGGGCCAAGGGGGGTAGGGAAGCAATAAAGAGAAGCTGGTGTTCCAGGAAGGGATTCCCAAATGTGTGATAGACCAGAGCTCCTCACCCTTGAACGTGCCCGTGAATGACCTGGAGATGGTTTTAAAATGCAGATTCCGATTCGGGGGCCCAGGAGGGGGCCTGAGAACCTGCGTTTCTCACAAGGTCCCAAGGGAGGCCTAGGCTGCGGGCCTGGGGTCCACGCTTGGAGGACAAATTGATAAAGATCAGCAGGTCCGACCATCCCAAGAAAACATGGCTTTGGTCAAATGCCTAAGGATGATGGGATTTGATGGTTTGGGAGGAATTCAGGCAAAAAAGCAGGACTCCCTTGAGAGAGGACGGTGACTAACGCACAGGAATTCTGTTTGCTGATCTGGATCTTCATTTCGTGTGAGCCTGGTTAGTGAGCTGGGCCCTTAGGAAGTGGAAGACAGGAGAGCATGATGGGGCTTGAGACCTCGCTGGGCCCCCTGGACAGAGCCCACTGGGGCCAACGTCTGCCCCCCACCCCGCCTCCCTCCCCTTGCCCCACCACCTACCCCAGCTCAGGGTTTCCCAGGGCCTCTGGCCCTCTAACCCGCCTCTGCGTGTTCTAGTGGAGTGTGTGTGTGTTGTTTCTCTCTCTCTCGATTTCTGTCTCTCCCCCTGTCTTCCTCCCCCTCCCTTTCCCCCTCTCTACCATCTTTGCTGTTGGCTTTGTGTCCCGGTTCCTTCTCCAACAGCTGGTTGACAAGGTCATAGGTGGCTTACCATCTCACCAGACGATCAATGTTTACTGTCCCACAATCCCGGGCACTTTAACAAGGGATGATGAGACCCCCGAGGGAGATACAGGTGCTCTTCTGTTTGGCGATCCACTGCCCAGCAGAGCGCCTGGCACCAGGCTTGGACAGAGACATTTGCCAGTTTTCCCACCATTTGTAATAGCTGCATATGGAGATGGGTTAGGTTTCAGAGCAGGAGCCCCCAAGGCCCAGGTAAAGCATACAGTGCTCCCCAAGCTCTTGCTTTCTTGTTTGCCCAGGTCTGGGAAGTTACCACATGAGAAGGAATGAGAAAGACTCAAAATGTAAAGAATGAGACCATTCATCTACCCCATGGAACCCACCCAAGCTCCTGAACATGTAGCTGAAGGATTGTATCCCTCCCGGGTAGGGGGGCATCCCTAAGGAGAGGAACTGGGGAGGGGATCATGCTAGGGAGCAGCCTGAGCCATTGGAAGGGAGTGAGCTGCATGGCACCCACAAAGAGGATGAGCACATTGGTCCCCCGGTATCCTGGGCACGTGGCACCTGGTGGTGGCACCTGTCCTTGCAGGGAAGATGAAGCATAAATATTCAGCTTAATGACTAAAGCTTAGTGATGTGCAAGAGGGCTTATGATACTATTCTACTTCTCGGTAGATATGACATTTACCAAAATAAAAAGTGAAAGAAAGAAAGAAAGAAAGAAGAAAGAAAGAAAGAAAGAAAGAAAGAAAGAAAGAAAGAAAGAAAGAAGAGGGATCCCTGGGTGGCGCAGTGGTTTGGTGCTTGCCTTTGGCCCGGGGCGCGATCCTGGAGACCCGGGATCGAATCCCACGTCAGGCTCCCGGTGCATGGAGCCTGCTTCTCCCTCTGCCTATGTCTCTGCCTCTCTCTCTCTCTCTCTGTGACTATCATAAATAAATAAAAATTTAAAAAAATTTTAAAAAAAAAATAAAAAAAAAAGAAAGAAGAAAGAGAGAAAGAAAGAAAGAAAGAAAGAAAAAAGAAAGAAAAAAGAAAGAAAGAAAGAAGAAGAAGAAAGAAAGAAAGAAAAAAGAAAGAAAGAAAAGAAAGAAAGAAAGAAAGAAAGAAAGAAAGAAAGAAAGAAAGAAAGAAAGAAAGAGAGAGAGAGAGAGAAAGAGGGCAGCCTGGGTGGCTCAGCAGTTTGGCGCCTGTCTTCGGCTCAGGGGTGATCCTGGAGACCCGGGATCGAGTCCCACGTTAGGCTCCCTGCATGGAGCCTGCTTCTCCCTCGGTCTGTGTCTCTGCCTCTCTCTCTGTGTCTCTCATGAATAAATAAATAAAAACTTGAAAAAAGAAAGGAAACAAGAAAGAAAGAAAGAAAGAAAGAAAGAAAGAAAGAAAGAGAAAGAAAGAAAGAAAGAAAGAAAGAAAGAAAGAAAGAAAGAAAAGAATCAGTACATGTCTTACTTCTAATATAACTTTCTGATTAGAATCTGCCTTCAAAATAAAAAATAAATAAAAAATAAAAAATAATAATTAAAAAAAGAATCTGCCTGCTGTCCTGATATAAGAACAGCTCTGACCCCGGCCACGACATTTAGAGACGTTTGTGGCCACGTGGAACATCCCTAACATCCAAGCACACGGTCAGTGAGTGGGTCCCCTCAAATGGCATTCAGGACTTGTCCTCAAGTGGCGAGTGTCATATGGCGTGAACCGGGTTGTCCAAGCACAGTGGGGCCAGCATCAGACCATGATGGACTGGATATCTCATGTCGGTGGTATTTCACAGCATATACCCCCAGTGATATCAATCCATCCTTTAGAATCCGGTCACAGAGGGTTCGAGCGAGAATAAGCATCTCTGCAAGAGTGAGACCCCCATGTGGGGACCCTTCTCCGGATTGTGGATCTCCCTCTGGGGGACCTGCCTGGGCCACCTGCCCATCTTCTCTGCCCTACCCTCACCCCTCCTCACTCATTCTATCACAGAGCGCCAGATGCAAGGATCATGCAGGAGCAGGACAATTTCCCCGGCCAACCCAGAGCCCCCCTCTCTCTTTTTTCTTCAAATTAAAGCGGAGATGTGCTGAGGCCGCCTCCCCCGGATCCCTCTTCCTGGGCAGACCTGGCAGGGCCAGAGGGGCACTCAGGGGCCCCACGCAAGCTGTCAGGGCTGGTCTGTGAGTGGGTAATCTCAGAAACGATGATTTGGAGCGCAGTGTGGCAGGGTTGGAGGCGGTGAGGTAGCTGTTCCCCACGGCGCTCATTAAGCTTCCATAGATTGCATTTCCTGCCTCCCCCGCTAGCCCTCCAAAGTGCCTGTTATTAATTCATAAAAACACTGCAAGCGTGATTGAGTCCGCTGATTACTGGAGCAGACAGGCACAAGAGACAGTAAAATATTCCGTGTCTCTCTATCAGGCTCTCAGGGGCTCAGGAGGAGGAAAAAAATAAAAAAGAGAAAAGCAACAACATGAAGAAAGAAATATGGGATGGGGGGGAGGACCGTGTTGTGAAATATTAATCAGAGCTGTTTGCCCCTGGGGGCCAAAAATATGAGGCGGCATAATCAATGTAGCAAGAGCTGCCCGGCGACATGTCTTTGAGAAGCTGATTATTGCGGGTAAACACAGCTAAATATTCTGGATCTTTGGACTGCGCCTCTGGTGTCGCTGGAGAATCCGATTCCCTTATCATTCTTCTGCAGGTGTGGCCCTGGGAGAGTGTGGGAGGTGCTGGCAGGATGTGGCTGCGTGCGCAGGGAGCCACTCGGGCCCCACTAGGAGCTGCTTTAGTTCTTTTCCAAACGCTGATTCTGGTGGGGTGGGCGGTGTGCGTGTGCGTGTGCATGTGTGTGTGTGTGTGTGTGTGTGTGTGTGTGTGTGAAAGACGCCCAAGGAGGTGTGTGTGTGCATGTGGCTTGGGGCTGTCTCCAGAGTTGATGCTGTTGATCTGATGCCGGCCATGCCCAGGGAGGCCCAGTTCTAGAGAGGCTTTCTTGAGAATCCTCAGCAGGAGTCCAGGTGGTTTTGGGGGGGGGGGTACGCAGAGGGGGGTGCATTCAGGAGCCTCCAGCAAGATTGGAGTCTTTCCAACTAAACTGCATTGGAGAGGTTGTGATTAGTTGACTGCTGTATAAGCTCATGGCGCACACATCATTGCATTAAGGGACCACCATGTCTGCCCCACACCCCTCGAGCTCAGCCACTGAGATGTGAAGCCTACATGCAAGACTGGAAGACAATGCTCGCTTGTCATTATGGGCTGAAGTGAGCCTGGGGTCATGAAACCCTGAGGGTGGCAGTGATGTAGATGTGGGTCTCACCCACACAGAATCTGAGACTATCAGAGTGGAAGTGAGTTCGGAAATCAGATATTCCTACGTCCTCATTGGACAGAGACCCAGAGAGGGACAGTGACTTGCTCAAGGTCACACAGCAGAGATATGATTCTTGATGCATAGACCAGCCTCCCAGCATATTGTTGGGGCATGAAGAAGGAGGACTTTGAAGGGGTGAGTGATGGAAATCGATTTGCACTGAGCCTTTGGGTTTAAGGAAAGCTCCCTCCCAGCTACAAGAAACTGGATCAGAAGGGAGTGAGTCCCGGGGAAGGGATGTTGCCCCAGAATTCCTGGTACTAGCCTCAGGTTCACAGCCAAATTTTTAAAGAACCTTGATCCAAGATTGATTCTTGAGGCTCTCCAAGCCTCAGTTTTTTCAATTATAAAGGAATTTAACTGAGTAGTAATAGCAAAGACTTTATCAAGTCCAGAATAAGATCAGTATTTGGAGTGGGCTGTGGCCAGGATCTTCTCCATGATGGACAGAAAGAGAATGGGGTTAAGCAAGGCACACTCGGCCAATCATAGCATCTCCCTATCCAGGGACCAGGAGAGCAGCTGCCACAACAAGATGTAGGAGAATTGCCCTCCACCCCAAAGCACCCTAAATTACTTTATTTTCCTCTTGGTTCTTATTATAGAAGCTCAGAACTCCTTATCTATTCTCCATCAGTCACATCAACAGAGGGCCCATACAAAGGACCTAGGCAGACAATGGCTGATTGCTTTGCTGAGTGCCTTAACTTAGGAAAAAGTTGTCCTTCTTGTCTCCAAGAGATGGTTGGTCAAGCCACTTGGGAGAAAAATGATAATTATAAATACCAATTGTTGATCAGGTACATTATTCCCAATTTTAAACCAATTCTGCCCATTTTATAGAAATGAAAAACAGGGATTAGCAAGATTCAATAACTTGCCCCAGGTCATAGAACTGGCCAGTGGCAGAGCTGGGATTTGAACAAGGGTCTGTCTGGGTCCTGAGGCTCATGGTCTCCCACTGTGACCCCCAGTGATGACGGGGGTGAAGAGGATATGGATATTTTCTCCTGCTGGTTTCTTCTCAGGCAAGGAAAGTGAGCTTCAGGCCAGAAGGAAAGAGTACTATGGGCTGAAGGCACACCTATCAGGGAGGAAGGAGGTTAGAAAGCTTTGAACCTATTCTCCTAAGGCCAATGAGCTACACCCCAGGGTCTTGAAAGCTTCTTGCAATAAAGATCACCACATAGCTGGTAGTGATCTTGAGAGGACTGTGGAGATGAGAAAAGCTGAATAATAGTAGAAATATTGTGTTCTCATGAGCCTGATATTGATCTGGGGCGGGGGGTGGGGAGTGCGATATAAGTGATTAAAGCAATGATGTATCAGCAACTGGGAAGTGCCATGGTGACCACCAAGGCTCAAGAAGGCTTTACAAAGACTAGCTGAATCGAAATAAGCCTATGTTAAAACAAGCACCCTTTGACAAGATTACTGGGAGGGTGATCAGAAAAACACAATAAATGTAACAGACTTAAATTTCTGTAAAGTAATCAGCATAGACTCTCAGGACCTCCTAATGGATGAGATGGAGAAATGCAGGCAGGAAGCTAAGGAAACTGAGTTCAGTGTAACTCAGAGGACTTTGATTAATGCCCAATGCCAGGCCTTTAGTAGGTGCTCAGCAACATTTCCCAAACGGAGCATCGGTGCAGGCAACAGCTGTGTCTGTGACTGAAGAAGATCCCATCCTCGTTAAGTGCTTTACCTGTCATATACATATAGACAGAAAGACCAGGTTTAATATTACCTTGAGAATAATACCAACTGTGTAGCATAATCTTCACAAAGTCCTCCATGTGCCCTCAAAATAAAATAAAAAATAATTGAGCATACAGGAAAAGTTCTATAAGGATAGATAGAAAACCCAGTGCCGGCAGGGAGAGGCAAGGGACGGGCATCGAAAGGAATCCTGCTTTCTCTGTGACAGTTGCTTTATAATGAGAATGTAACCGTTGCTTATATGTGTAAATAGAATTAAAGAAAGAAAAATAAGAATAAGAAGAGTGATCAAGGTCATCAAATATTTGGTGGTATTTGAGGATCAGATATGTTGTTGGTTGGGTGACATGGAAGGTCCCTTCCACAGCTGGGTTCTGTGGGTCTCACTTTTGCTCCAACTTTCACTTAAGTTATTGATCTTGGATACATCCTCCCCCACCCTGGCCCCACTTTCTGGAACCTGGTTTCCCCTCTCATAAAAGAGTCCAGTTTAGGCTCATGGTCCCCAAATGTAACTGTACATTAGGGGTCACTTGATAAGCTTTTCAAAAACAAGAGATTCGAGAATCACCCTGTATTAGGCCCTACCCCCACCCTCCGTGCAGCAGAACAGAAATCTCGAGCACTGAGGGCGTATTCAGCACCTGGCACTGAGCTCTCCCTTTTCACGCTTGTGACATTACCCAGTTGGCATGTCAGTACCATGGAATGATGAGGACACAGAGGCTTGGAGATGTGGGGACATATCCGAGGCCATGTAGCTGGAAAGGGGCAAAGCCACAACCTGGACCATTTCATATGCGGTATGTTGTGGGGGCTCAGAGCAGAGGGCAATGACTTTTTGAGGAGGGAGGACTGGTTCAGGGAGATTTCAGGAAAATGTGGCATCTGAATACAGGTGAGAAGGATGTGCAGGGTTTGGTATCCTAGACAGGCCTGGCAGGAAGGGAAGGAGCTGCCCAGGTAAGGCATGGAGATGGGAGATGGGGCACTTGGATGGTACTGAGTACTCCTCCCTGGCTCAGGTGCTGGCCCAGCCGGTGGGACGGAAGCAGGAGAGGTAGCTGCAATACCCATCTCCTGTGGGTGCCCTCAGAAGCCAGCTACTTAGGACCCCATCCACCCACCAGTCAGTGTTCCTTGACCCCCTGCTGTATCCCAAACCCTATGCTAGTTGCTGGAGTTCCCAGGAGCGTGGGGAAGATGTTTCCCAACCACAAGAGGCTCTCGGCTGGGAGGCAGACCAGACTACGCTTTGAAGGAATGCCAAATAATGATTCAGACCATCGCTCATGGCACAAGACAGCAACCAAGGAGAGGCCATGCTGCTCAAAGTTACCTGCAAAGTGAGCGGTTCCGGCTGCATATTTTGGTTGAGGGCAGGGAGGGGGAGCTATTGCAGAACCAGCAGGTCCTCAGCTGAAGAGTAGGGCTGACTTGGAAAACAGGAAGCAGGCTGGACAAACAAGGTGAAGGGGCAGGGGGAAGAGGTTGCAGAGCATCAGATGGCCCCGGAACCAGGCCGTGGTGTGCTGGCTCAGGTGTCCGGCCCGTCTTGAGTGTGGCCCGAAGGGGCCCTGGGCCAAGGACTTTGATTTTGGACCTCCAGGCTAGTTGGATGCCCTTGAAGCTGGTGACCAGGCAGATCCCTCAGGTGAACGGCAGTTCCCGCAGCCCAGGCCCCTGGCACCACCTGCAGCCCCCAAGCCCCAGCTCTGAGGACAGTAGCCGCCCTCTACCTGCGTTGGTGCTGGGACAATTAATGATCTCGTATTTATAAAGGGCTCTCAGCTCCTCAGAAGAGCTCTGCAGAAGTACAAGTGGGTTATAATTACCACCACTGTAATTAATGAGTCCAAACTTCTTAGAGAATGTAAAGTGTGTAATGAAAGGAGGGGGAAAGAAAGGGAAGAAAAAAAAATCCATGTGTTTGAACTTGAGATTTTTCCTTTGTAAAGTACACTTTTGTAAGGTATCAAATGATATTATATTCTCTCCTTTCAAAACCGAGTGGAACCCCAGATGGGATGCCTCAATGCCAAGGGCAGAATTTTCAAGAATAATGGAGCCCGTTACAGTTCTTTGAAAAACGCTGGGCGAGAAATCAATCCTGTCATTCCCGGTAACTTGGATAGTTGAGCCTTTGTCCATAAGGGGATGACGCCCTTCACCGAACAGGTGTGCGTGGAGCTCGGGAAGGTGAAGCGCCGGGTGCACGGCTGGGATTCAGTTAGCTCCCGTTCTCTGCCATAGTACACCCCAGATCCCAACTGTTTAACTCGGTAAAGGGGAAATAATGCCTCCTGCTTAGCTGGAACTAAGAGCAGAAAAACACATGCTTATAATCTTCCGCTTTAATGAATACGGTTATTTATAATAGATCCTTTTTGGCTTGTTTTCTTTTGGTGGTGGTGGGGGTATCATTTCCTTAGGATAAATTCCCAGGGGGGAAGGGAAGAAGCATTCTTGCAGTCCCTGGAGGGCACAGTTAAATGTCTCCCAGGAGGATTTAATGCTGGGGCCAGCGAATTGGATCAGGATGTGTGTTTTACCATAACTTCGCCAGCACTGTGTGTTACTATTTTAATGTGTGTGAGCGGGCTGCCATTCCTCTGGCAAGATTTACACATAATACTACATCTTATGCAAATTCAATGGTAAGGAATTCTTCTTCTTCTTCTTCTTCTTCTTCTTCTTCTTCTTCTTCTTCTTCTTCTTCTTCTTCTTCTTCTTTCTTCTTCTTTTTGGTAAGGAATTCTTCTAAAGGCAAAGAGCATATAGAATTCACAGAGATGGAGTTCACTTTCTAAGCTTGACTTGGTTTCCCTGGCCATCCACAGGGGCCTTGGGCCTCTTGGTTTTCGTGCTGTCATGTCTTATTTACTCCCAGGTGTTGGGAACTGAAAGCCCAAGTGCTATTTTTTTTTTTTTAACCATAATTCTCTCTTGCCATTTGCTAGAATTGTCCGCATCTCCATCAGTTTTCTTAAATTTATCAGCTCTGGTTGGCTTTCTCTGGATGGAGTCAGCATCTCTCACTTCCACTCTTGCTCCTATTTTGTGTGTCCGGAACCTGTCAGGGTGATTCCAGTTACTTCCCCAGGTGTTTTTACACACTCACAGCCCACCTGGGTGAGCAACGCAGTGTGCAAACCCACGGTCTGATTTAAGGGGGAGTCATGGATCCATCCTCCTCTCCCAGACGATGACCCAACAGGGCCGAGATCAGTCTTACTTGTCATTGACTTCGGAGAGGAAAATACACATAGGAACAAGTGTCAAGAGCAGTTCATATGCAGCGTAGAACCTCAGAGCCGTTCTGGAAAGGGGCCAGCTCATACAGAGACTAAAGGGAGCTCAAAACAAGCCTTGTCCACACGCCTGGGGTGGGGGAGCTAGAACTGCATTAAGGACAGTGGGAAGAGAGTAGTGCTGTCCTGAGTATTTTCAGGGACATTTGGCCCAAATGCCTGCCTGCTCACCTGAGCTTCCAGACGATCTGCCCCCAGTGGCCCGGCCTGGTTGTACCTGCCTGTACCAGGGTGGGCGGGCATCTGACCCATGCTCAGGCTGGCTCATGACATCCTAGGGATTTTGGAACTGGGCCATGGAGACTTTGGGTAGTCACTGTTGGCACTTGACCTGGTAGGGCAAGGTGACCATTTTCTGCTGTGCATGTAGGGAGGAGAAGTGTCGGGAAAAGAGAGAGAGGGAGGGGAAGAGGGAGAGAGGGAGGGAGGGGGAGAGAAAGAGAGAATTGAAGCAGATGAGGAAGGCAGAGGTAATTAGAGCCAGGAGCCCCTTAGAACCCAAGAAGGGAAAGGAAAGGGAGAACCATGGGCCAGTCTCCCTCATGGGCCACCAGTCTCCTGCCTTTGCACCCGGAGATATTCTCATAGATCTTTACAATAAATTTTGCATTTTACTTAAGGCAGTCAAGTAGCTTTCTGCTCCTTGTAGCTAAATGATTTCTGCCTAAGACACTCATGGTTTTGTTAATAACTTGACCTCATTTACTAATGTGTATATATATTTTTTTAATTTTAAAAAAGAAAGCTCTAATGGAAAAAAGATGCTAATTTCTCCTATTTATTCTTTCAGCAATAGAGATTTCTAGTTGCCTACCTAGTGTCCATTCTCTGATTTTTACCGCAGATTCCCTATATTGGAGGAAGGGGTAACAATGTGCCCAACTAAAAAACTACATATTCCGGGGTGCCTGGGCCACTCAGTCAGTTGAGCATGCGACTCTTGATCTCAACACGTCTTGGTCTCAGGGTCCTGAGTTCAAGTCCCATGTTAGGCTCCATGCTGGGTGCAGAGCTGACTCAAAAAAAAAAAAAAAAAAAAAAAAGAGCTCTGACTCAAAAAAAAAAAAGAAAAGAAAAGAAAAGAAAAAAGATAAAAAAAAAAAGAAAAAGGAGCAAAAAGAAAGCTACATAACCCTAGCTATCCTGTAGCTATCAGTGGCTAAAGGGGCTGAAAGTAGAAGGCATTGGGTGGAGCCTCCAGAAAAGCCTTTTAAAGGAGGCAGATTCAACCAGCGCATGACCTTCCTTCCTTCCTTCCTTCCTTCCTTCCTTCCTTCCTTCCTTCCTTCCTCCTAGGATCCATCCATCTGGAACATGGACGTGATGCTCGGAGCTCCAGCTGCTGTCTTGTGAATAAGAAGATCCAGTCACATTCTGGGGCTGGCAGAGCAGAGAGCTGGGAGGAGCTTGGGTCCCTGATGAAATCACAGGCCACCCTACACAGTGGGTGACTATGGCCTATCTGGGCCTACAACCCAACCTCAGGAGTAGCCTGGGGAACCTCAGTTGCAGCCCCTTGGAACTGAATCCAGGTACCATCTTTCCTGTCTGAGATCCACCTACATGATCCTTAAAAGCTTCCCTTTTCATCCGTTTGAATCAGCTCTCCTGGCTGCTACTTCGCTTCCTGAGTGACTCAGGTCCCCATCCCTGGTCTTCATGGCAGCCCATCCTTCCTGCTTGGCACTTCCACCCAATGTTGGGGGTGATGCCACCCAGTGGCCTGTGTTGAGAGCCAGGACCACAATCACAAATCCTGTTAGTAAGTCTGTAAAGGCAGGACCCCGGTCCTGGGACATATATCTGAGGCCCCAACCTGGATCCAAACCCTAGCCACCAAGCCAGGCTCCTGTCTGCAGCTGGTATTGCTTTGCAGAACATAAATCTGGTCATCTATCACCTCCAGAGAGCACCTTTCCAAGCCTCCCGGTTGCATCCGAAAGCTCACTTTATTCTTGGGCCTCATCTCCCAGGTCATTGTGAATGAAGCTCTGTGCACCCCTGACAGCACTTCTCCTCATCCATCCTCAGGAAGCCTTCCTTGACCTCTGGGCCAGGTGGATTTCCCTGCTGCTTGGTCCCAGGACCCCTTGTCTGTCCCCTGCCGCAGGCCTCAGCTCCTGGCTGAAAGTCCTCCCTCCCAGATGCCTCCCCTGCCAGACACATTCCGGGAGAGGAGACCACCCTGACTAGGCCCTGCCCTGTGCCCACCATCGGTTGAGGTCCAGCAAAGAGGGCTGAGAAATTCCAGTAACTTCTGGGTGCCTATGCCATGACCTGGGGCTGCTTCCATGGGGCTTGACTGACCCTGCTGGTGAGGAAGGGCGGCACAGGGGCAGAAGAGGGGCCCCTGGCGGGCAGTGCCACGCTGGGAGGCCACAGTCTGATGCCCAGGAAAGCGGCACCACCTCCTCCACCGAAGACGAACGGCTGCTCAGCACCGCCGCCCCCTCCAGGCGCTTGCCCCGCACCCCAAAATCCCAGCACACCTAGAGCCTGGGCTCCATTTGCCTGCCTTTGCAACCCCTTCCTAAAACCGTCAGAAAGAAGGAGAAAAATCCAAAGTCCTTACTCTGCACTATGGAAAAAAATATCAAGGAATTATCATGTAGCCTTAAACCCTATATATGCAAATGCTCTCATTTGAATAACTGCCAATTTATATGCCTCATCAAATTAGGTATTCAAATTCTAGCCTGTGTATGTACAGTTGTTTCTCTTCCTGGTTCAGGCTTAAGTAGTCACATGAAGGATGAGCTGCTGGCTTCTCTTCTGGGCCCCTGTCTCTTTAGAACAGAAAGGAATAATTAGGGATTAGTTTTCTGGAGCGTAAATTGTCCCTTTGATGGTTGGGCTGGCCCTCTTTTCTCTCCTTCCTGTCAGAGCAAGCTGCCGTCTTCTTCTCCATGTGTGGGGCTCTTGAAAATAGGTATTTTTTTTTTACCCTCCCCACCCCGGGTTTCACCACACCCCAGGACGTCGCCGGGTGTGCAGCGGGACCCACATTTCACAGGTGGGGAAACCAAGATCTGTGCTTACATGGGTTGCAGGTTTGGACTCGGGTTTGGGGTTTTAGGATTGAAACCCCAGGCCTCCCTGCTTTGTCATGTAGTCCCCTGCGTTGTGCATTTTCCTGTTTGCCTCACTTCAAAATTGGTGATATGTTAAAGCTTGCTTAAGGCTCTTGAATTTTCTTTTCAAAGAGTTCCAAAAATAGCAAAGCCCTTTCGGTTTCCTCCTGATGACCCCTGGGGGGGCATGTGGACACAGTTGTTATTCACCCCATTTTATAGATGAGGAAGTCAGGGCCTGGAGTTATAGGGCGAGTGAGAATCAGGGCGGTAATAAGGCCAGGCCATGCCCTCACCTGGTGACGTGAGACCAGCTTGCCGGAGGACTGTGAGCATCTTTCCCCATGCACATTTTGTGACCTGGACATTGGCAGCTTGAGACTGACCATGGTGGAAGCGTGGCACTGTGGGAACCAGCAAACTACGAATCAGGATGTTGCTCCGCCCTCTCACCCCCAAACCTAACTCCAGCTTCATCTCTCACAGAGATGTCGAGGATGGAGAGCAGCTCTATTTTGCAGCCTTTCTGGATCATCCTGGCTACAGCCCCAGCATCCCACTTGAGGCATCTCTTGAGGCAGGCCAGGTGCCACGCAGCAGACTCCGAGAGGTGGCCCAAGTGCCCACAGCTGCCTTCAGCTGCCATCCATCTGCCCCTGAGCAGCCCTCCAGCTCCTGCCAGCTCCTGTGGCATCAGCAAGGTCCCAGAAGACAGCAAGGGAGGTCCCTCCATTCTAGAATTATATACCACTCTAGGACTCCCTCACCACATCTCTTCCTCCGGGAACCTAGGAGCCCATGGATCAGGACCTTCAGCACCTACCTGCCTGTCCCACCTGGATCAGGACCCTTGGTAGGTAATGAATCCTCTATACCCAAGGATGTTGAAGCTGAGGCTGGACAGACACAAGGCCAGGTTGCTGCTGGGCCCAACCCAAGCACCATATAGAAGGTGAGGCCAAATGTCTCAACCTGATGAGCCATGATTGTCCTGGAGGCTTACCGCTTGACCTCACTAGACCTTCAGAAGCTGCTGTCCTCTCCTGCTGGAGAAACGCCTGGGCTTCATCTCTCCCAGCCTGCCCTGCCCTGCCCTGCCCATCACAACCCAAGGTTAGTGTAACGCGGCTATGAGCCATCTGGATGCCACCATGGAAGCCCTGCTCGGCCCGAGCTCAGAGGCTACACAACGACTGGGCATTCAGACCTTAGATTTCCCAATGACCTCTCCACTAGGAGAACCTCCCCTCTGTAAATGGGCTGGCCTGGCCTGGTCAGCCTCAAGGACACAGCCGAGCAGTCCTGTAAGGAGCACCAGCCTGGGAGGGGTGGGGACATGCAGGTGCTCATCTTGGCCCAAAAAAAGCCTTTTCCTTTTTCTGGGTGCTGATGTTTTCATCCCTGGGTTATAAGTATCAGCAAAGGACTGGGGGTAGTTCATGTTATTTCCTTCCTTTCTCTGAGACCCGAGGTCCGCTCCAGCTCTAAGACCTCAGTCTCAGCATTGCCGGGGTTATTTTATCACCTCCCTGATACGCAGGGACCTCCTTCAGCAGAAGAAACACAAGGAGGCTGCATTTTAATGAAGGTGGGAGAAATGTTTGGTGCATTTGATGTTTATTTGGTTGTGACTGACACGCCACCTACTTCCTGAGAGTATTCGAGGCAGTTTATGATATTAAAACATATCAAGAGCAACCAAAAAATAAGACCAAAAAGAGATTTCCTGAGCCTTATTAGAGGACAGAGAGGAAGAATGTTTCAGGAGCCTGGAATAATGAGATCTGATTTACCTCTGAGCCTCCTGGCAGCCAAAGCAAAATGAAGTAGCCAAAGAAAGGTGATGGGTAACCTGAGAATTCTCGGGAAACCTGCCCCTTTCCTGGAGGTGGGGCCTGACTCGACGCCCCGGATAGGGTTAGCTCCTCCTCTGCCCAGGTAATGCCCACTCTCCCCAGCTGACCTCAGCTAAAGCCCCAGAAATTACAGTGGTGCCTGCTGTATTTCCAAACCAGCTTCATAAATAAACATGGGCGCCGAGGAGGAATTCCCCAAAGAAAGTTAGGAAATCAGAGTCGTGTTTATCCTAAGGAGCAAGGCATGCAAATACAGCAGCTGCTTCCATCCGTAAATAGGAGAGGAGAGGGATTTGGTGGCTGTTTGCAATGATCAAGTGTGGTCTAGACCAAAATAGTCAAGTGTATTTGGGCTGGGAATTAGGTACAGACAAACATGAGGTAGCTCGCTCTATGCTACGACTGTCTGGAAGCACAGGGGCAAACTGGTCCCTCATAAAGGGAATGCTATTTCACATGCGTTCAGGCAGGTGTCAATTAAAGGGCTCCTTTTGGCTAATCTTTTGTTGAGGTTTAGGAACATCTGTCTCCTTTATCCATTTGGTGCAGGTGACTGTCTAATGGATGCTTGGACTGGAGAGGGGACCTACTAGATCCATCCGGCAGGAGCCAGCCAGCTTCCCTGCACCGGGACGGTCATAAAACAAACCTCTTTGCACCATTCCCTTTTCCCGCCCATGCCCCATTTAGCTTCCTCCCTTGAGTAAATCAGCTTCTCGGTCACACCAACCAAGCCAGGAAAGGGACACCACGGGATCCGGGGGCAGCTGTACGGCTGTAAAGGCAAAGGTGGGCCTGCCCGCCTCACAGAGAAGCACGGTCACAGAGTTCCCACGAAAGCTCTACCCCTGGGGCACTTGCTGAGGCTTCTGGCAGAAACCTGCCGTCAGTGGAAGGGCTCAGAGGAGCAGAATAGTAACTTCCAGAACAATCTTCAGGAGCTGAGCTGAGGATCCAAAGCCCTGAGTGTGTGTGTAGCGCTGTCTACCGCTGTCGGAGGCCTCGGAGGAGTGCCTCACCGGTGTCGGGGCGCCCCAAACGTGTCAAAGCTGTGTCCAGAGACTCTGTTTACCTGGATGCCCTCCTTTCTTCCGTGCATGGCTCTCGACGAGAGGCAATTTTGCTCCCTGGAGACACTTGGCAATATCTGTTTGCTTGCACCCCCCTGGAAGGGGGTGAGCTACGGGTGTGAAGACAGAAGACGCCAGGGGTGTCGCTGAATACCTGACAAGCCACAGCACAGCCTCGCGGCACTGAAGTATCCAGCCCAAATGTCGAGAGTGTCGAGGAGCTCTAGGTGGCAGCGACTTGCCCTCAAACTCAGCAAGGAGTGGCGCTTGCCCAAGAAAGCTCCCTTGGCTCCTCCCGGCTGTGCTAGAAGCCCTGGCCGTGTTCCCAGCCCCGCAGAGGGGCTCTGAGGAAGGACCCTAGAAGCGACTCCGGGCATGCAGGATTGCCCCATTTCCATCCTGCCCCTTCTCTCCCTGGTTGGGTGAGTTCTTGGCTGGTGGGCACATGCAACTCCATGCAAAGGAGCCTCCAGTCGGTCCCTTGCAGACTCAGTTTCTCCCTGTGTAAAAGAAGGAGCACAGACCCTTACAGTGCTGACCTCATTCAGCTCCGAGCTCGCACCCCTCCGAGATGATAGCTGCCTCAACAGGTGAAGTACAGAAAGAAACGGCCTCAACAGGTGAAGTACAGAAAGAAACGGAGCTGAGCTCCAGGAAAGGAGCAGGAGACAGACAACCTGATTAGCAAATGCCTCCGACGGAGAAGACAAAGTCAGAGTTTAATGACTTCCCCAGAGAAGAGCCTCCTCTTTGGGGCTATTGATTTGTACCCTTCTAGCTGCTTCTCCTGGCCACCACAATGCCCTCAAGCTGGCTCATTTGCCCCAGACAACTTCTCTTGAGTGAGAGCAGGAGCCCCAAGGTGGCATCCACCTGGGAATCAGGCTATCCAGGGACCAGGATGGCCCTCCCTGCCATGTGACCTTGGACAAGTCTCCTTACCCCTCTGGGCCTCAGTTTATCCATTTGTCCAGTGGGAATGGAATGCTCAGGGTACCTCAGGGAGTTATTAGAAAATTGATGGAGGAGCGGAAGACTGAGCCAGAGGACACAGCTCATATTTCTGGAACCCTATCTTATGCCAGGCCTTTTACATACATCACTTCACCACTGTTCATGCTGAGTCCTCCGTCCTGTGGAGGAGACAACAGGCTCAGCGATGCTGAGGAGTGTTCGGGTTCCCACGTGAACTGGATATGAGCCCAAGTCTGCCCACCACGGAGGACCATGTTCTCTCCTCGACACGACACCGTCTTGATTATATGCACCGCCCGTGGAACTGGGGAGTGCTATCCACATGTAAGCCTTTCCCAGATTCCTCATCATGCTTTGTCCTTGCACCCATGAAGGGTGCAGAATGTGGGACTGAGGATATGCTGGAGGAGGAGGGGAAAGAGAAGGTGGTAGGAAGAGCTGGAGGAGGTAGGATTTGAACTGGGCCCTGGAGGGTGAAGCAGAGAGGAGCCAGGGGGTGCACTCCAGGCTGGGAGAGGCCAAGACCAAAGGCAGGGCAACCGGAATGAGCACAGTGGACGCAGGTGGCAGTGAGAAGAGCATGGGACTAATGCTTGCCTCACACGGGGAAGTGATGGAGCAAAGGTGGGAGAGATGAATGCATTGCGGGAAGAGGCCATCTTCTCCATCCTCTGCCCGTGAAATGCAGCCCTCAGATCCTTCATCCACACTCTGGGGTCACAGACAGACTAGCGGAAAAAAAAAAATTAAAAAGTAGAACCGTTGGAGATAATTAGCATTTTAATTGGGATCAATGCTTCAGGCTAAAAGGAGAATGCTGTAACGTGGAATTCCAGGCAGCAGCTGGCAAGTCCGGGGGGATCTGGGACGCTGCAGCAGGGCCTACCACTAGGAAGTCCTACCGTCCTTCCCCCCACCTTTCTGTCCAATTAACCTCTCCGCTCCCTTCGCCACAGCAGGCCTTCTGGGAGGTGCTTTGCATACCGTATCTCATTTAATTCTCTAAGTAGCCACCCAGAGCCCACTGCAAGTAGGGCCACCCACCCCATGCTCAGGCCGGCCAGGGGCTGCTTGACCCCATCTGCAGGTGTAGCAACAGGAGGCTCAGACGGTTGAAGGGACTTGCCCAAGGTCCCACGGCTCTTAGTGACAGGGCTGACGCGGACGTCCAGACCCGTTCAGCTCCCTGTCCAGTGCTCTTTTGCTGATAGCTCTTGGCCTGATGGAAAAGACCAAAGCAGGGCCCATGTCTTCTTTGCCAAGCTCCACTTGGGGGTCTCATTTGGCACAAGTAAACATGATTGCCCGTTGGCCTGGAGATCAAGGAGCGGTTCTGAAAAGTCAATGTCCAGTGAGTTGAAGGCTCTCAACGTAAGCATCACATTTTTAAAAATTAATTAAATAAATAATAAGTTAAAAAGAAGTTAATGTCATCTCATATGGAAATCATTCTAAAATACCACTCTTTCCTGCTCGAACAAGTGGCACCGAGCAGAGCCAGTGAGTTGGTCTGTAGTAAAGGACGTGGCCTAGAGCTTGGGGGCTAGCTGGTCTTTATGGTTTTTGACTTTGGCCTACTTAGGTGGGCAAAATCCATGACCCACCCATTTGATTCTCTCCCATTTTTTTCTAGGAAACGAGAAGGAGGAGAAAATGACAGGAGGGCGTGAAGTCACGAGGATTGTACTGATCCCGAAGCCCCTGGCTAATGCTGAGTTACCTGCAAAGCAGCCTCTGAACTGTCCCCAAAATGACAGTTGGCAAAATGGCACATCATTTGCCCATCACACCAAACAGGGGAGGTGTCTATGATTTTTATTTAGTTTACAACCCGTGGAGAAGCCCCAAGCCCCCAGTGGGAGTCCCTTCCCGAGTGCTGCCCACACGGATTTTATAGCTGCCCAGCAAGCACTCTGCTTGCCTGATGAACCGTAGGCTCTCCATCTGGGTGCAGCCCTGGAGGGACTCTCAAGAGAGGTGTAGCTCATCCAGCTGAGAGCAGGCCCGGGCCCTAAACTGAGCCAAGTTACCACCCCTCCTGGGACTCTGCTGCTGGAGAAGAGTGAGAAGGTGAGGGAAGGTCTAAGAGCTTCGCTGGCCATAGATCCCACAGCTTGGAGGCTGAGGGCACACTGGTTTGGCTCCCAGACTGGTTCCTCTTCTGTGAGCTTCCTGCCATGCAGCCGGCAAGGGTCCTGCCTCTCCTGGTGGTCCAGAGCTATTCTGTGGTTCTCAACTGATGTTCTTGGGACAAAAGTTGCTATGTTCTCCAGGCCTGGAGAAGGTGGCAGTAAGCAGGTAAGGGCATGAGTGGTAAACACTATTTAAAGGCTTCTCCACGGATGTCCAACTGGTGGGGGCGGCCAGAAGGCTTCCCTGAGGAAAGGAGGTAAGGTTATGGATGGGTAGACTGAGGCCCGGAGATGCTAAGTATGTTAAGCTCAGAGTGGCTGTCAGGATCAGGATCAGATACCAACTTTTGCAACTCTGAGCTTGGCGGGCCCTGCGGCCGCCCTCTGTAGCCTGGATTTCATTATCAAGTGTGCAAGGGCCCCACGCAGCAGCCTGCCTCTACGTAACTCACAACTCACAACCACCATCAGATTTCCACCTAGCCCACGCTCGTGCACACGTGCACACACACACCTGCTTCCAGGCTGGGTTCAGTGACAAGCCTCAATGGCAAAGAGATGCCCGGTCCTGCCTTCAAGGCTTTGGGAAGAAAAGGAGCCCCGCCAGCCTGTTACAGGGCATCTTCAGTGCAGCTTTGAAATCTGAGGCTGGGCTCCCAGCCCTTCCCAGCCCGTCCCCGTCTGTGGTTTTCTTGGAGGCCTCCCCTGGGGAAGCAGGCCCCGCCACGAAGCTGGGTTTGATCAAAGCCTCCCCAAACCCGAGCTGAAGCTGCAACTCTCTGCATTATTGAAGTGTTTAATAACTGTCCACGGCTCCTCCCTCCCAAAGACCCTGAAAGGCCTCTTGTTCCTCCTTCATTCACCCTCTGCCTTTTAATGGGAGGAGAAGGGAGGGGGGGCGAGGGGTGGATGGATTTGATTTCCCTCACCGAGTTCACAATCATAATCGCAATGTTCCTAATTTCCATGTTCTGGAAAGCTCCTTACAGTATAACAAATGCCCTAATTACCGTGTTTGCCGCCCCTTAATGTCGTTTTAAACACACTGCTCCGTTTCAGTCCCCCGCAACGTGGCAAATAAGCTGCTGTTAGAGCTTCCTGTGTGCAGAGCGGGTCTCCGGCCTGCCTGGATCCAGAGATTTCAATCTTATCTGGCAGGCAGGGTAATTTGAAATTTAATCATCTTTTCCCCAAGCCAGAATGCCTTATTATTACTTTTGCAGGGAAAAGAACAGGCCCAGAAATCAATCTCCAAAATTTGGTGCGGAGGGAGAGGGACAGGGTGCATCAGGCTACAGGTCTGTGCCACCTCATTAGGGATCTCGGTTCTGGGGACAATCACGGTGACCGTTTTCAGCGGGAGCACGTCCAGCTACTCCTGGCGGAGCCAGCGGGCACACCCTGGCAAGATCCCTCCGGCCGACAACTCTTCCCCTAGACCACTCTTTCCTGTGCTCAGAATTCCACAGGGAAGATTTTTTCCTCCCTCTTGTTGAAAGGTAATCGTCTCAGAAAGACGGTGCCATGTGCACAGGTCAGCCCACGGGCTCTCAGGGAAGCCACCTGGTACCCGGATTCCCCAGCTGGTCAAGGAAGATGCTTCCACTGCAGCCCGCAGCCAGGTGAGAGGAGGTCTAAAGTTCTCGCGAAAACCAAATTCTGTCTGTGGATTGCGGGGGAGAGAGGTGTGACTCTACGGAGCCAGAAGGTGGTCTAAGGGACAGTCATCAGCTTGCACACTTCCTGGTGGAGAATGGCTCTCATCCTCTCTGGCCAAAACAGAGGTGCTTTCTGGATCATACCTGACAACCTTGCATATACGATTTATGAACATGCAACACGTTGACGGCTCATCCGTGGAGGAAATTTGATAGAGGTTTTCCCAGTTTGTGGCCACAGCCTTAAAACCTAAATGACCTAATAGCAATGGAGTACGAAGCTGAAGGAAAGGCCTCTAAGTCTTCAATAAAAGCAAAATTCAATCAATAATACCAGGACATCAGGGTGGCTCAGTGGTTGTAAGTCTGCCTTCGGCTCAGGGTGTGATCCCCGGGTCCTGGGATCGAGTCCTGCGTCGGGCTCCCTGCCTGGAGCCTGCTTCTCCCTCTGCCTGTGTCTCTGCCTCTCTCCGTGTCTCTCATAGATAAATAAATATATTTTTTGGTACAAATTGTAGAAATGGTACAAATTGTACGAATTTTGATCTTTAAAAAAAAATCAACAATACCAAAGGGAAGATAGAATTGTCCTGCTTCTACTTGCAGAAAATACTAACACAGAGTTGTTGACTCATAGTAAAGAAACGATCAGAGTAGATAGTCCAAAATAGAGGAAAAAGCTATCTTAAAGTCGCGTCAGGCGGTTAACTGCTAAATATTGTGTTCTTTATTTTTCCCTGGATTTTGTCATGTTTGTGGTATTTGTGAGCTTTTTAAAGATGTGATTTGTTGTGATTTCTCATCCTGAATGATATAGTCCCTCTCATACCTAATTTTCTTTCTTTCTTTCTGCATTCTTTCTCTTAATGCACACCTGACCAAACCAGGGTCTATTCTACGCAGAGCAGCCGGGACCTGCCGGCAGGTTGGTTGTGGGTACGTGAGAAAAGTGGTCAAGGAAGACTCCAAGGTTATGTCTTTTCCAATGTTAAGATAGTAAAACAAAAACAAAAACAAAAACAAAAAAACTCCCTCTATTTTATAGAATAATGGGAATAACTGCGTTTTAAAAAATGGCCCTTACTTGGCAAAGGAAGCTGCTGGCTTCTTAGGCTGACTTGCTATTGTGTTTACATTTTGGATGCCACCGGTCTGCGAAATCTCAAGTCCAGGCTGGGCACTGGCTGAGCAGGACCGCCCGGGAGTGAGTCCTGGAGAAGTGCCCTTGGACAGAAGTCGCTGCCAAAGACTTGGCTCTAAGAAAAGGTGCAGACTGAGCGGTGCCAGCCGGGCCGGGGAGAGGCCCAGAACATAGCGCCGGGAGAGAGCAAGGACTGCTTCCCAGGGCTGGCCCTGCCTCCCTCTGCTCCCACCCTCAGGACCCCTGCCTAGTGTCTCCCCCACAGCCCTGCCCCACTGCCATGCTCACTCCCGTCCACACTCCCAGCTCTTTGTGGCGCACACGTTCCAAGGGTTTGGTGTCTCTGTGTCGCCCAAGGGCCCTCTGGGCTGCTCGGCATCTGTGCACACCTGCAAGGCGGTCTGCTGCTCACCCTGGGGCTCCCGGCCACCCCAGGTGTCTCCCCCACTGAGGCTGACTCCTGGCACCCCACGGGCCAGGACCCACGCATCCTCTGTGCACCAAGGATGGGACCATATGGAAAGGCACAGGAAGCCCCCCGGGACGGCGAGCAACACCTCCGAACCCCTTCCCCTGTGCCCAACGAGAGGGCCAACCAAGGCCACCTTAGAAGACAACCTGAGCCTGCACCTCACTCGTTCTGCCCCTTGGGCAGGTGGGCAGTGGCTCAAAGATGTGTGCTGACCTTCACCGGGGCCACCCCGTAGAGTAGCCTGGAAAAGGCACCCCCGGGGGGGGCAGCAGGGCTCTCGGCAACACTGAGTCAAGGCAGCAGAGCCTGCATCTTCGGACCGTCCTGTGCCGGAGGGAGCAAACCGGGATGAAACCCAGAGAAAACCAGAGGACGGCCGCAACCGCCCGCTGTGCCATGTCAGCCTTACCCCCCAACGGCCCTGCAGCGAACCCCAATTTACAGAGGGGAAACTGAAGACAGCTCCCACTACTGGCGGCCAACCTCCTGCCACTCGGCACTGTGGTCTGAGACCGGGACCGCTGCTGGGTGCCAACTGCCTGGCACTGGCATCTCCGCCATCTGAAGTCCTCGGCCGAGGGCCCGTGGTCCCAGGCTGTGGGGTGTTCCTACCCCCCCCCCCCACTGGGAGCTCCGGGATGCTGGAGTCTGTGTGCTGCCCAGAGTGGAGCGGGGCCCCTGGAGGCCAGGCCACCGTGGGGAGCCCCACATTCTGGGCTGGGTCAGCGCCTGCAGCCCCCTGGCTCCCCCACGCTCCCCACTCCTGGGCCTCATGGAGGGTGCGGGCCCCTGCCAGCCAGGCAGCCCAGACTGGGGGCCTGGCCTCCTGGGTCTGCCCAGGGCCACCCCGTCTGGGGTCTTGCCTGGGGGAGAACGCTCACCCCCTGGGGCCCATCCACTGCCTTCCCATCCCTGCACCAGGCCACGCCACTCTTTTCCCTCTGGTTGATCTCAAAAGTATTCCTTTTAAGACACCTGGGTGGCTCAGTCTGTTAAGCGTCAGACTTTTGACTTTGGCTCAGGTCGTGATCTCAGGGTCGTGGAATGGAGCCCCTCCCTGCTCAGTGTAGAGTCTGCTTGTCCCTCTCCCTCTGCTCCTCCCCTTACCTGTGTTCTCTCTCTCTCTCTCTCTCATTCTCTCTCCAAAGTAAATACATGGATAAGGTCTTTTTTAAAAAGTTCCTTTTTTATTGTCCCTCATACAGGACTTACATGTGATTGAAACAACAAACTATGACAGAACAGACCAGAGCTAACATCACGATAAATAATGTTGTTACATGTGCGTCATCTCATTTTTAATCCTCGCAGAAGCCCTCTCTGGTGGGTACTCTTCTGATGCCCATTTCACAGATGGGAAAACAGAGGCCTGGACAACTTACCCAGCATCCTTCCTCCTGATATTTGCCAAGCAGGGTGTTGAACCCTGGTCTTCATCATACCTCAAGGGCTCCTCCAGGTTCTGCCTTTTAGAAAATATTGAATCCGGGGCACCTGGGTGGCTCAGCGGTTGAGCATCTGCCTTGGGGTCAGGGCCCGATCCCAGGGTCCTGGGATCAAGTCCCACGTCGGGCTCCCTGCGAGGAGCCTGCTTCTCCCTTTGCCTGGGTCTCTGCTTCTCTCTCTGTGTCTCACATGAGTAAAGAAATAAAATCTTAAAGAAAAAAAAAAAAAAGCAAAACCCTGGGAGCAGGCTTCGCCGTCCCCCCTCCGGGCCAGGCCATCCACGGGGGCTGCCTCTCTGGGTCCATACTGGGTCTGACTGAGCCATTTCCTTTGTCATCCAGCCTCACTCCTGCCTCTGAGAAAGAGGGGTGTTAAGGCTCGAATCCTCTGCCTCCACTGGCTTCCAGGGGAAAAGCCAGGCTTCCCACATGAGGGATGCCCCAGGAGATAGTGTGGGCACAGGCAGGTGCCCCCAAAGGAGCCGTAATGGGGTGGGAGCCGTAAGCTGGGGGGGGGGGGGGTGTCAGGAAGCAGTGATGGATTCCCCCTTCTGGAGTCTTTCTGCAGGTGAAGAGTTCCCTGGAGCCCATAGCTCTGAAGGGCTCTGCTGGCAGCAGCAGCCCCGCCCCCTAATTAAACGGAAGAGCCAAGGGAGCAGGATAACGAGCTGTGTCCCCCTGGCCTTGGAGGTGGATGCCTTCCTTCATTGTGCTGCTGCTACACTCTGCCAAAGTGTTCGCAGGGGCCAAGACACCTGTTTTAATTTAGAGAGAAAGCCAAAAGGAATGTGGCAGCGTCAGAAGGAGGCTGGGTGAGACTCCCCTAGGAAACCCCTGCACCCCCCCCCCCAATATCTGATGACCTTAGGAAGTCGGCTTGTCTAGAGGCAAAGAGTCCCATGGAAGTGAGGCTGCTACAAGCTCCGGGTTACGACAAAGGCCCTTTGAGGCCTGGAACCCGACAGGCCCTGAACCAGAAGAGGGGCAGAGAAACAGGGGGCCCCAGCGGGAAAGGGTCTTCGCGGGGCCACAGGGCACTTCAATGCCAGGGCCCTGCCTGTGTCCCTGAGGGTCTCTAATCAGTGGAGGGGGCAGCTGAAGCTGTTGGAGAAATGAAGGAGTGGGGCACGGATGCGGGGAGGGGGCTCTGAACTTGGGGGGACAGAGGCATGTGAGGGAAGCCGGGGAAAGAGAGAGGAGCCCCATCACCACGGGAGAGGCCCGTCATGCTTGGCTTTGCAACTCCAGAGCCCTAAAGGGCTCCAGAGGAAAGCTGGAAACCACTGGGGAGCCATGGAGCGAGGTCAGTGGCTGGAAGAGGGGGAGGGAGGCATTAATCAGTCAAAGATAAACAGTGGTGGGGTCTAAAAACTGAGAAGCTCAGGCCCATCTCTCCCCTTCACAGATGAGGAGCCTGGGGCTGGAAGCTGGGTCTTCTCCACAGCTTTCTGGGGATGATGGGGAAGTGTGGGGCCTCCCTACTGGCTTCCTTCTAAGGGGTGATGGGAACTTCCTTTTGTCAGAACCTCAGCCCCCTTCTGATTTTTCCTCCTGGCCCCTGGTGGGGAGGGGGTCTGGGGTAAGACCAACGGGAGACAGACACTATATCAGCTTCCTAAAGCATCCGGGGGATGTTACCACAGGTGTGTGTAGCCAGGGCCTTCCCCGAAATGCATGTGAGAACTGGAGACCCGAGCCTCTCTCCGGGCAGATGGTGAGGATCACTCTAGAGCCGGGAAGCCATCCTCGCCCCTCAGGGACCAAGCGGAGGGGCTGGGGGGAGGGGGGAGGGGAGAGGAGCGAGAAGAAAGAGAAGTGTCCCCAGGAAGGAAAGGGGACCGTGGGCCCGGCTGGAAACACACCTGCCCGGAAGGAAGCTCCAAAGGTGATGGAGAAGGCCTCCCAATCAGCGGGAAGGATGGACCAACAGCCAAGGGCTCACGGCAATGGTATAGTTCTGTTCTGACCTGTCACCACACACACATATGGGAAAGCCTCCCCCACCACCCAACCCAACACAGAAAACCCTGGGGAATATCTTGTGATGTCAGGGAGGGGAAGATACCTCACCAACATGCAAAGGTCAATAAATTGAACTCGTCACAAATACTTCAGTACTTTGCTTGTACTGATTTATTTATTTATTTTTAAAGATTTCATTTATTTGTTCATGAGAGACACAGAGAGAGGCAGAGACACAGGAAGAGGGAGAAGCAGGCTCCGTGTGGGGAGCCTGATGCAGGACTCGATCCCGGGCCCCTGGGATCACGCCCTGAGTCGAAGGCAGATGCTCAACCACTGAGCCACCCAGGTGTCCCTGTTTATACTGATTTAAAAGCCACAACAATACCCAAAACAAAGTGAAAAGACAAACCATTAACTCAGGAAAGGTCATTTCTCACTATTCTACGTGGAAAACTTCAAATATCTCCAAAAGTTAAAAGAATACCCATGTTCCCACTCCGTAAATTAGGGATGGGCAAACTGTGGCCCACAGGCTAGGTCCAGCCTGTCTCTTACTTTTGTGTGGCCCACAAGCTGAGGACGATTTTTATGTTTTTAAGTGGTTGAAGAAAAAAAATCTGGATACTTTGTGACATGTGAAAATTATGTGAAATTCAGATTGTAGCATCCATAAACAACATTTTATTGGAAATAGGCACATCCACTGATGAATCATCTATGGTTGCCTTAGTGTTACACCCAGAGCTGAGAAGCTATAGTGGAGCACATGGAGCTTGCAATGCAGAAAGTATTTGTTACCTGGTCCCTTAAGAAAAAAAATTTGTTGACCTCTGACTTATATTTTACTGCACGTGCTTTATCCCATATCCATCCAGCTATGAAAATAGAGATATTTGCAAACCAGATGCTAGCAAAAGATTAATATCCAAAATACCTTGAGAAGGAGAGGTCCTGACTTCCCTGGAGGGAGGCTGGAAGGGACGTGAAAAGCGTGAAAAGCGCCAGAGAAGAGTAAAAAGGACTGGTTTGCTCCTTTGTCTGGGCTCCACGTGCATTTAGAGTTTTCTGACTATAAGACTCTGATCACTGCTGTTGTTTTTTTTTCCTGGTAATGGACGGGGCCAGTCTCGGTGCTGCAAACAGAGTTCCCACAGTGTTTAATTGTGTCTTTGGAAGGTGTTTTGATTAAGGTGAGCTTTATTTTCCAAGGAGGCAGGGTCCACGCAGCCCTGGGTAGGTCTGGAGCCTAGCACAATGTTGGGCCATACGTGAGCCCCATCAGAATTTGTTAAATAAATGACACCCAGGATCTCTGAGACAGGGGATGAGTCATCAGCCCCCAGTTCACCAACGTATTGCCTTCACCTGCCTGTGATGGGAGTCTCTGGCCTACCATGTCACCTGAACGGGGAGGGGGGGTTCTGGGAGAGACTCCAGGGAAGGTGCCAGTTTCATTAGCCATCACTTCTGGTGGGAGCTGCAGGGATGATCTGGAAGGTTCTCTGCATCGAAGGTGCTACTGTATAGGTAAGAGCGACACGCCACTCTCCCAGGCCCCCATAATGCAAGGAAAAGGGGGAAGCACGTCCTCCAGCATGAAGCAGGAAGAACATTTTGTGCAGGTGTTTAGCGGCCCCGTTTTGGCTTTCTAGGTAGCTCCTGAAAACAAGCTTCAAAATAGTTCCATAAAAGGCAATGTGATTGCAAACAGGTGTCTCAAAAATGCATAATATGGTCTACTGTTACTGAGTAACATTTTTAAAAAAGAATAGAAGAGCAGTTGGTTTGGGGTAGTGAGAAAGATCAGAAAAGCAGTATAATTGGGCAATTCACGAGCGGCTGGCAAAGCGTCCAGGCTCCAGATGCCGATTCCTTCACCGCCTCTGAAACAGTGTGTGCTGTTCTTTGATTGCAAAGATGCCTTTCCCGGGCACCGAGAATTAATTGGACATTCCCTTGGAGGGGCTGTTTTGGTTTTATTTATTTTGGTTTTTTTTTTTTTTTTCATTTTGGCAAATTGGAAAGGCTGGAGTGTATCTGCCCATTCATCCAACTTTCATTCCGATAGAAGAAGAGCATACATTGGGCATCTATTGTGAGCTCCACCCTGTGCCAACAATTGCATTCCTTCCTTCGTTCATCTGTTCAGGAATCTTATGGTCATGGTCTTGGTTCTGTGCCTCAGGGGTTGCTGAACTGAACTAGAAGGACTTTTGATTGGCCAAGCGGAAGAATTTCAGTCTTCCTGTTGATGGTTTATTCATGATCACGTGACTCAATTAGAGTTGATAAGACTTGAGGGCACATCTTTTGAGCTTCTGGAAAAGGTTTCTTAAAAACGAACACCAGGGTTTTCTTTAAGAGCGGTAAACATGTTTTGGAACTTTTTGTTTTGCTTCGGTTTGGTATTTTTGTTTTTAAAGATCTTATTTATTTATTCATGAGAGACACACAGAGAGAGGCAGAGACACAGGCAGAGGGAGAAGCGGGCTCCATGCAGGGAACCCAATGCTGGACTCGATCCCGGGACCCCTGAGCCGAAGGCAGATGCTCAACTGCTGAGCCACTCAGGCGTCCCTGTTTTGGAACTTGATATAGGGCAACATTGTGAGTGTACTAACATTGTGACTTGTACACTTTAAAATGTTTGATTTTATGTTATGCAAATTTCACTTCAAAGAAAAACAGAAAAGCGGACATGAAGATGCGTCCTTTGCTTTGCTGGCCTTCTCCTAATGCTGCCTGAGGATGTCAGAGGATGTCAGTCCAGAGCTTCAGCAGCCACCTTGTGCCCATGAGGGCACCAGCCTGGAGACAAACATCGGTATGCTGAGGGTGGCGGAGCAGAAAGATGGAAAAAATTAACCTCGGTTGCACAGAGAAGCTGGGAGTTAGCCGACCCTGGGATACTGTCTTTGGATAATTATATGTAAGATGTTAGATACCTGGTTTGTTGACGCCGTTTGGAGTCACATTTTGTCAGATGTTGTGCTACTGGCAGCAGAAAGCACCTGATTATACACAGTTCCAGTCTATTTTCTCTGCTCTGGGAGAGTGGAATCTCGTCTCTGTTCAGCATCTTATTCCCGCTGCCTTTAGTCACGCCTATCACAGACTGGATGCTCCATGTTTGTTGAGTCAATGGGCATTTTACCCAAACTATTTCACCGAATTTTTATAACAACTCTGTGAGATAGATAGGACCACCCGATTTTAAAGCAGAGGAGGAAGCTGCATCTCAGAGAGGTCAAGTAACCTGCCTAAAGTCACAGAGGAGTAAACCCAAAATGCGGTCTGGTTGCAGTGCTTCTTGTTCCGGCCTGTCCTGCAGCCTGTAAGTGAAAGTCCGAGGTTGAAGACAGGGTGGCAGCCTGTGTCTGGGACACTTCTGTGGCTGGATTTAGCTTTGCAAGGGTGCAGGCTCAAATGACCACGCAAATGGTCACACAGCTTCTGTTTGCATGGTTCCGTGGTGTGTAGTGTCCTGGGACACGGACCTCCTCCTTTCAGGGTTCTTGCTGCAGCCCTGTAAGGAGGGTGGGAGGTGGAACTGTTCACATTGTAGGGATGACAAGGCTGTACTGAGAGTAGAAGCATAAGATGATCCTTCCTTCCCCACTTCCTCCCCCATTACTGTGATAATTCAAGGGGTTAATGGGATGAAAGTCCCCCGTGAGCTCTCAGACACAGGACATGGTATGCAATTACCGCGGGAGCCCCAGGAAGGGGATTCTCAAAATGATGGGTTCATAATTAGAGTAACAACAAGCAATTATTAAGCTCCTACTATATGCCAGGCACTGCATTAAGCACTTCACATGAATTTTCTCATTTAACTCTCACAGTGTTGGTAAATAAATACTGCTGTGACCTCGGATCTGCAGGAGGCAACAGAAGCCCAGAAAAGTTGAGTGATTCTGGCAAAGCCACACAGCTACACTGGGAAGAGCCAGGATTGAGTCCGGTCTGACTTGATCACTATAATAAACTGTCGGCTTGTTTCTGAGTCTCTGACACGTAGCGGTGGTCTCTGATACAATCAACCAAACAGGAAATTGTACTTTTCCATCACCTTCAAGGACAACCAAAAAATGGCCCAAAATAAGATGTGCCTCTGCTGAGTGATCTAGACTCATCTCTGCCTATCATTCTTCCATCGTGGCTTTGCTTCTTGTTGTTAAAGGTGATTAATCGTAAAGATTGTCCTGTTCAAAAAGACAAATGGCCCTTGGTGAGGGTCCTCTTGTTAACTCTGTGTGAGCATAATAACCTGAGTTAATCGATGGTAAAGGCGTTGCATGAAAGGGTGAAACATCCCTCCTTACACATGCACCCGCTCAAGTGCAATTTCAACTGTAGCTTCCGCATGGGGCAGAGGGAGGGTGGGGGCGGGCGGTGCGCTCGTTTACATGACCTGGAGAAGTGGCTTAGGTTGTAAATTCAGGGATCACATACATGGGGTAGATTTTCTCTTCCTACTGAAAGCTGAGAAGGTCCTTAAGAGCCTCCTATGACTGAAATGCAAAGAGAAAAAGGTGGCCATGTGGTCCCAGGCACCTGGAGGAGACGTAATCGCCAAACCAGAAGAAGGCCACGCCTCCAGCTTCTGCAGTGGGTTTGCACAGCAGCAAACAGTGAAAACTAGGCAAAGCTTTGGAGGAGCAGCTGAACAGAGACCCTGCCCTTGCCCTGGGGGTCTTGTGTGCTTCTAGAGCGTGAACTCTCCAGCCCCGATGCACATGAGTCAGCACCCCATATGGCATGGACAGTCAGAACTGGGGCCGGTGGGCATGGAAAAGCAGGGGATGATCCCTGATCCTGGGATGTCAGGCAATCCAGGGCAGTTAGAGGGTCCTTATTTACCTAGCTCCTCACCCATGCAAGCCGGGAGGTGAGATTGCCATCAACCCAAGACCCCCACAGTAGCAATGGCTATATATAACGTCCTGTTAGATACATATTTATGCTTCAGTGTTTGGTTAGAGACTCTACACAGTTGATCCTATGGTCTGCATTCAGGACTTAGCCAATGCCCCTTGCTTTTTATAAAACCTTGACCTTCAAGAATCATTCCTAGTGTTATTAAGAAGTAACCCAGCCAGGCAGACCCTAGAGCATTTACAGTTACTGATCTGGTGCTTACCCACATAAACTGCTGAGGACAAGGGAGCTGCTACAAACCACTTGGATGGCAATTGGACTCCATGGATCGAAGTCTTTCATACTTCCTACGGTGGTCATTCTTCTGACAATGTATGCTAATCACCCAGGATCTGGCGATGCTCCATCCGCATCACTTGTAACAATGGCAATCTGAAAACGAGCGAAATGTCCAACTGTAAGGAGTGCTTAGGTGAAGTGGCGCTTCCACCTAAGAGACTATCCGGGGGCTGTCAGGAATTATGCTTGTGAAGACCGTGATAAATGGACATGCTTACAGTGTAGAGTGCAAAGGCAGTGCTCAAAATTGAATGCACACTGATTATAATCTGTAAAGAAATAATCAACCTGTATGCTAGAGTAAAGCCAGGGCCTGAGTCATGTCTATGTGAGGATCCAGATCTTTTTTTTATTTTTATTTATTTATGATAGTCACACAGAGAGAGAGAGAGAGAGGCAAAGACACAGGCAGAGAGAGAAGCAGGCTCCATGCACCGGGAGCCCGACGTGGGATTCGATCCCGAGTCTCCAGGATCGCACCCTGGGCCAAACCGCTGTGCCACCCAGGGATCCCGATCCAGATCTTTCTAAGCATGCTTGGTTCTCTTGTGGATTGGGCTCCCAGGAGCACATTTGCGTGTGCTGGTTGGCATGAAGGTTTGAGGGAGGTACCCAGAGGGGTGGGCCCTGGGCAACCATCATTGTGTGCCCTCAGTATATGGCTCCCCGACTCACTTCCACAGATAAGCCTAAAGGAAAGAGGGTGGCAGGGGGATGCTGCGTGCTGTTTTGATGAGATGCACAGGTGACCAACTGTCAGGTCGAATGTCTTCATGGCAGGAACCCATGTGGCAGCCCCGTTGCTGGCTGGCTGCAGCCTCCGTTTGGCACCCTGAAGGGTAGAAGTGAGGTGGTGAGACCCTGTCACTCCATGGTGGTCTCAGATGTGGGAATCACAAAGGGCAGCTTGAAAACACAACAGCTGTGCTCTGGTTTTAGGTTGGCCTGGTTTGTGAGCACATAGGGGCACATCCATGTGACTCTTAAGAAGTGTGTGTGTGTGTGTGTGTGTGTGTGAATTGACAGGCAGGGCAGAAACAGAGAAGAAGCAATAGGGCTACTTGGGCCAGGGATTCCTGGGTGGTTCAGTGGTTTGGCACCTGCCTTTGGCCCAGGGCGTGATCCTGGAGTCCTGGGATCGAGTCCCACATCAGGCTCCCTGCATGGAGCCTGCTTCTCCTCTGTACATCTGCCTCTCTCTCTCTCTCTCTCTCTCATGAATAAATAAATAAAATCTTTAAAATAAAAAAATAAAAAGAAATTTAGGGATTTAAAAAAAAAAAAGGCTACTTGGGCTGGGGTGGCTTACAGAAATCTAAGTGACCCATACATACTTATGTGTCTGGAGGAAAATCTATCAAAACACTAGCAAGGAAAGAGGGGGGAAAAAAAGCCTGGAGTAGACAGGTGACCTTCATAGCATCCTGTAGAGACAGTGTGGCGGGTCTGGTCAGGTGTGACAGAAGTCCCTGTGCTAACTGCCATTCCCACACAAAGGATGACTAGCGACAGCCTCAGGTATTCCTCAGACCCTTAGCCCATAGTTCAGAGTGGACACTGTCCTAGGAACGCAAATGTCTCGTCCTGACCTTCCAGGAGCTCCCAGGCCAGCACCAAACTCCTGCCTGTCTCTCTGGGCTCAGCCCTGTCCCTCTCCCCACAGCTCTATGCTTCCCTCACCTCCTGCTAGCTCCCTTCCACCTCAGGGGCTTTGCAGGCCCTATTCCTTTTGATGAAAACACTGTTCCCTTTCCTCCTCCAAGCTAACTCTTACTCACAACCCAGGGCTCAGCCCACATACCCCCTCCTCATGGGCTCATCCCAACACCAACCCCTGAATCTCCTCATCCCACTTGCTCATCACTCCCTGATTTTTCCCTTCATGGCACTTCTCGGCTTATGATCTTAGATGTGTGTCATCTGATGGGACTCAGACCCGGGTCCCTCCCCTGCTGGACTGCAAGCTCTTGATGGGTGAGGCTGCCAACATGGGCAGGGTACTCACCTGGCAGGCACGGAGTGTGTATTTGTTGGATGGATGGATGGATGGATGGATGGATGGATGGATGGACAGATAAATGAGATGGGCAAGAACATGTTATAACAAGGACAGTGAGAAGGTTAGCATGACAGGAAGGAAGAGTACATGAAATGACCCTGGGGGGGTAGGTAGGAGTCAGACTGGACAATGGCTGGTCAACACACAGAGAGCAATGCGCAGTCACCAAAGGGTCATAGGGAAGAGGTGAAGAGGACTGATTTAGGATTAGGGCAGAGAGGAGGCGATAGCCAGGAGAGAGCAGAAAGGAGACCTAGGCCAGGAGTCTCTGAGTGTCTGTCTGTCCATCCTCTTGCCCTTCAAACTGGCCAGGCTCCCTGGGACTAGTGCTGGGCTCTTCCTGCCCCTAACCCATACCTGTACTAATGGCCCTGGGAAGCTGCCATAGGGTTCCCAACTCTGCTACAGGGTCCTGACCTAGGCTCCCTTTCAAGGTCTAAGGTGGACGCCCCAGTCAAGTCCCTACTTGTAGAAGAGAAACCTCTCTGCCCCTTACACTCATGTCAGAGCCCTGCCTCCTTAGCACAGGCTGGAGCGAGGTGCCGAGAAGCCTGGTCTTCACGCACCTGGACCCTGGGAGCGGCCGAAGGACCGTCAGGGGGAGGGCCAGAGCATGTTACAGCTGGCAGGTCGCGGAGGAGGGTGCCAGGGCCGCCAACCAGCCACAGACCAGGTGGTGAATAGCAGACACGTATTTCTGCAGAGCTCTGGAGACTAGGAGGCAGAGACCAAGGTGTTGATGTCGTTTTTTGAATATAAGTGAAGTTGGTAGGGTCCGGAGCCAATGGCCAGGAAAGAATTCTTGAGACGTCTTCAGTGCAAAAACGGGGGTTTTATTTAAGCAAGGGGTGGGGGGGCAGGTCTAGTGGGCAGAAGGAGCTGCCGCTTCCCCGAGATTCTTGGGAGCAAATGATTATATTCTTTGGGGTTGGGGGAAGTAAAGACAAGGGAAGTTCCCAAAGGAACCTCATATGCTAAAGAAGACACAGGACACCAGAGGCCTCGCTATTGGCAGACCAAGGTCGTTTTGCCCTCTAGCAAGGCATTCACATTAAGACAGGAGCTTCCTGGAGGAACATTAGGCTCTGTCTGCCTCCATGGTTTGTCGATGGGCTGCAGGTTATATGGACATTTAATTTTATCTGCATTCCCTTCTGCCCTTGTTTCCCACACCAGTGTCCGCAGGTTGGTTGCTTTGAGGCTCTCTTCTTGCTTGTAGATGGCGTCTTCTCCCTGTGCCTTTGCACGGCCTTCCTTCCGTGCGTGTCCGTGTCCTCATGTCCTCCTCTTATAAGGACACCAGTCGCACTGGATCAGCACCCTGAGAAACTTATTTTTAGCTTAGTTACCTATTTTTTTAAATGTATTTTTTTTACTGGAGCTCAATTTGCCAACATAGAGCATATCACCCAGTGCTCATCCCGTCAAGTGCCCCCTAGTTACCTATTTTTTAAAGACATTATTTACTTGAGAGAGAGAGGGAGAGAGAACATGAGCAGGGGGAGGGGCAGAGGCAGAGGGAGAAGCAGGCTCCCCACTGAGCAAGGAGCCTGGTGCTGGATTCGATCCCAGGACCCTGGGATCAGGACCTGAGCCGAAGGCAGGCGCTGAACCGACTGAGTCACCCAGGCACTCCTTAGGTGTCTTTTTAAAGACCCCATTTTCAAATATGATCACACTCTGAGGTCCTGGGGGTTAGGACTTGAACATAGGAATTTGGAAGGACATAAGTCATCACAGGAGCCCAGAACCAGGGTGTAGAGTCCTCTAAGCTCCCCATTACGCAGACTAGAACACAGGGCTTGCACTGAAGGGGGGGCAGAGAAGGGAAACCCCGAGGAGCTAGAGCTGCCTCTTGTGGGAGCGCAGTGGGAAGACATCCCAACCCTTCGGCCCTCCTCCCAGCCATCAGCTCTCAGGCAGCCTCGGGGCTAATTGCTTGGCAGGGATGCCACAGGGATGGGGGTGGCGGGGAGAAGCGGGCTTTGAGCTCCTCCGAGATAGGGCGTCTCCAACCCGGAGCTTATCAGCAAGCCGCTGGGTCAGGATCCAATAATTAGAATGACATTCCCAGAGCAATTTGGTGGAGCGTTTGGCCTTCCATTCACGCCAGCCAGACGGGGCCTCTGGTTTGCAGCTTCTGAAAAACAAGAAATTCCAGTAAGGGATTAATGACTTAATTATAAATGCGGCTTGGAAATGCAAAGGTTATTAAGAAGGGGAAAAGATACATGCTAATAAGAGACACGCTATTAACAACAGAATAAAGATTCATTGTTGGCGCCGCTGTAAAGTTTTCCAAGTTCAGTAATAAAAACCACCTGGTCCTCGGAGGGCTGGCTGCCATGGTGACAGGACCGGGGCTCCGGCGCTGTCTAATGAGGCGTGTCCTCCCCGCCTCTGATCCTGCTCCCCGAGAGGCTCGGGCTTCCTGGGACAACTGGCCCCCGGGCCTCAACCCTCCCCTGGAAGAGCTGGGCCTGTGCCCATTGGTGGGAAGAGCAGAGCGAGGCGCAGGGGAGCCATCGGGGGTAGTGGGGCCCCTAGGATGGTCTGACTCTGGCAGCCTCTGAAGGCCCACGGGCGGGGGAAGCAGCAGGCGCTAGAGCTGGCTGGCAGCTGGGACTCCGGGAAGGCGCTCAGCCCTCGAAGGTCAAAGCCAGCGCCCTCTCGCCCACGGAGAGGAAGACTTCGCCCGAGCCCAGAGCGTCACCACCGCGTCTGTGAACGCGAGCCTGCCCACTGCAGAGTATTAGAGAGGAACTGCCCATGTGCCAGGGCAGCCCACCAGGCGCTTTGATGGCATCAAGCTCTTTAATCTTTTGCAACCAGCTTGTGGAGCATTGCTGCTTCCACATTGCACTGACAAAGAAGCAGACGTTCACAGACGTGAAGAAGTGTGTCCGAAGTCCTTGAGCTCACCAGTGGCGGAGCGAGGATTCAAACGCAAGCCCAGGGTCCTCCTCCCAGGAGACGGGAGGCAGGGGCCAAAGGCATCTGGACCAGAGGCTCCCTAATGGCAGGGCTGGGTCTTCCTCACTCGTTCTCAGACGCAGGGCTCCAACCCCCAGTCCTAAACGAGCTTCACAAGACCTGGGGCACCAAGTCAGGCTTCTTTACTAATGAACCAGCTGTGCCCACGTGTCTCTCCCCAGGGCCACCAGGCCACCTGCTCTCCCACTGCACATGGCCAGGAAGTAGCTTCCCAGAGTTTCTGAGGGGGTTAATTGCTCCAGATAATCATTTAAGGGCTGAGGGGGTGTGAGAAGGAGGTAAGAAGGGGCAGCTGATCTCAAGTACACCTCTCCTCTCCTGCCCCCAATACACGAATCATGAGTTAGGGTGCAGTTTGGTCAGGCCCGGCAGGCAGGGTCAGGAGTCCTGGGTCCCAAGGGACTGGACAGAAAGTCCTATGTGATGGATATGAGGCAGCTGGGCAGATGGGTACCCTTGAGAGAGGGGAGGAAAGACCCCCCCCGCCAGAGCAGACAGGGAGATGGAAGCCTCACCGACTTAGCCGGCCAGCTCCACGAAGGACCATGCCTGCCAATCACGGGGGACCCCAGAGCCTGGCACACCAGCAGGCACACGGTGGGTGCTCAGTAAATACTGGTAGGATGAATGGCATGTCCGAGAAAGCAGCCCTCAGACGCCAGCTCCCACGCAAACACATTCATATCCACCTCTGCTTGCAGCCCTCCGATGACGAAGAGCTCACCCCCTCCTGGGGCAGCCCATCTACTGGGGTTAGAAGCTCTCTTCTTGTCCTGAGCTGAATCCCACCCTTCCAGCCACCACCCTCGGAACCCCTGTGCCCTCAGAGTCAGGGACTCTGGGAGTGGGGTACTGAGCCCCGTGTGAGGAGCTGGCTGGGAGGATGAAGGGCATACACGCCATATAGGAGATGAGCAGATTCAGTGCCTGGCACTCAGTAGGTGCTCAGGAGCGTCCAAAGAGGCAGCACCAGGTGTGCCCGGACCTGCCCGGAGGCTGGGGCTGCAGATCCCGGAGAGAAGACCCTGCAGGAGAGACGCTGGGCCTTTGTGCATTTCAGGGGGCCGAGCTGGGTCCATGGACTAAACATTGCAACCGGGAGTATTTTACCCCAAACAACGAGGAGCCCAGATGGCCGGCTGCTCAGGCGGCGTCAGCAGGTGTGAGCGCCCCATCACAGGGCGCATCTAAGTGGACACCGGTGGGGATGTCACGGAGGGGCTCCCCATACCGGAGGAAGGAGGCTTGCTGGCTGATTTCTAAGGTTCCTTCTCTATACACAATTGCGAGGTAGGAGAGCGCTCCCTCCTAGGAACCCAGTCCGGAGGGTATGCAGTGGGGCCTGGGATGCTGGGGGGGGGGGGGCGCGGGGGGCGGCCAGGTGTCATGTTGGCGGTGGACAGGCTTCCTTCCGAGGTGGATGCAAGGTGGACCTGCAGGAGCCTCCCCTTGTCCCGATGCCGGACTGCTGAGACTGTGCCAGGGCGGGGGAGGAGGGGGACAGGCTGTGATGGGAGGAGCCTCGAGGACCCCGGGTCCTGCATGGGTGGGCAGTGCAGGCGGACGGACCGGGGAGCAGCACCTGCCCCGCCCGCCCCGTGCACACAGCCTTCTGGTCACCTGGGTTAAGCCTCCCCTGGGGCACCCTCCCCGGGGGCCACCGGCCACCTTCTTTCCACCCTCTCCTGCCACCTGCAAAGCCAAGCCCCTCCACGGCTCCCAAAATGTCACCTCCACCTGTCCCTCGCCTCTTAACTTTCCCGAAGTGAATATCGTTATTAATACTATTTGCCTAATTAACACATTGGCTGAATGACAGAAAACATGCAAACAGGTTTCGCCAAGGAAACTCTGATTAAAACTGCAGCCTGTCTAATTAGATGGAGATTTCTTCATTAGTTTCCCCATTTTAGATGAGCCGTCTCCCTCCCCGGGCCCCCTTCCCTTTGCTCTCACCCACCTCCCTCCAGGGCTCTGCTGGCCCTGCCCCTGCCTGCACCCCCTCTCCCTCTGAGGCAGCCAGGGGCGGGGCTGACCCCCTTTGGTCTGAAGCCCCAAGAGGACACTGCCCAAGAGATGGGCGCTGGGGCATGTGCAGGCCTCAGGGCTGCCACGGAGAGCCCTCCCCGGGGTGAGAGGGGGCAGGTGTGCCTGAAGGCAGGGCTGGGGGGCGGGCTCCCCTGGGGTTCCAAAGGTCTCTTCATTTAAATAAATAAACAAACAAACAAACAAACAAACAAACCCTCCTGGGAAATGACCAAAGCAAAGTAAAGCAAACCAAAGCCCCAGGTCCCCTCAGTCAGTTGTCAGGAGCAGCAAAATGCACATTCAGTAACAAGGATGCCCAGTTGCAGAGGTGGACCATCTGCTGGGCGGCAGACACCTGCAAACTCGATCTCACTTTATCTCCATAGCAACCCTAAAAATGAAGGGTGAGCCCCACTGTCCAGAGGAGCATGCTGAGGCTCACAGGCATCCGGCCAGGAGCAGAGACCGCACTCAGCCCCAGCACAGTGCGGTCCACACTCCGGCTTCTCTCCCTCAGGGCCTCCCCGACTCAGGGTCCACGGAAGCCACATCCTTTCCTCATTTTCTCTTCCTCCCTTTGTCCCTGGCAGTTCTCCAGGCAGCCTGAAGTGCTGATGGGCAGGGACTGGGTGGCCCGGGGCAGTCCAGCCGAGTCCTAAGTTGGGGTCGGGCTGAGCCTAGGACCAGCCCAGGACGAGAGGGGTCAAGATGCAGAGGGATACATGGCACCATGACAAGTGACAGCAGTCATAAATGGGGGTGCATGGCCAGGGAGGAGCAAGTAGGCACTGAATGACCTGAAGGGGGTAGGATGAACCCATCACATTTTCATCCCATGCCTGGAGCTTGGGAGCACACACGTCTACTTTGCAACAAGGTGTTGTCGTCTCCACGTTTTATAGATGAGGAACATAAAGGAATGTGAGGGGCTCTGAGAGGTTTGGAGACATGGGCAGACACTTCCTGGCTGTGCGATCTCTCCTGTGATGGGTAGGGAGCAGGTGCTCCTGAGGGCCTACTGAGTGCCAGGCACTGAATCTGCTCATCTCCTATGTGGCACGCATGCCCTTCATCCTCCCAGCCAGCTCCCCACACGGGGCTCAGTACCCCACTTGGGCTGAGCAAACTAAAGCTCAGAGCCGTGAGACTCCTCAAGCTCTCTCAGTAACTGAGTCATTGAGGAGGGCCTAGAACTCAGTCTTCCTGTTATACCCCACGATCTTTCTAGAAGCAGCCCAGGAACGGTCCATGCAGCAGCTCAGCCCTTACCTGAGCCCTGTGAGGGGACCACCGTGATCCTCCCCGTTCTACAGACACAGACAAGGGACCTGAGGCTCAGGCAAGTCATGCAAACTGCCCGTGTTCCCATGAGCCACCGAATGGGCAGCCTGCCCACGTCGGCCCTCTGCCCCCCCGGGGCAAGGAGAACCACACCATCTGTCCCTCGCGGGGCGCTGTTCACCGTCCCAGGGACCTGGAAACTGCAGGTCTGTGAATTGCCTTTGCAGTGGGCGGCAGGGCTGGCGCTCCGGGGGTTACGGCCTCCTACTCCCCTTGAAAATCCCCAGCCAGTCTTTGCAGTTCACCTGCAGGGAGAGAGTGGTGAACCCTTTTAACTGCAGCCAGAGCACTTGGCCGGGTTCCCCTTGCCCGGGGTCAGACGCGCTGCACACCTCCCAGCCAGCCGCGAACAAGGTGATTATGAGCTAATAACCTCGCTTCCAGAACCCCAAGTGAGCGTGGACCGGGGGTCATCCCGAAGGCCGCTCCCAGGTAGGCGTGGGAGCCGTGACTTACCTCACCCTTCCAGCCACAAAAGAGGAATTCTCTTTCCAGTGGCATAGTGCCCTGACTCCTCTCTCTGCCTGATGTCATTGCGGGGCGGCTGGAACAGAATTCTGGACCCCAGAGGGTCACGCGGGCGCCCTGCATGCTACAGAGAAGGAGACGCGTCCTGAAACGGGGTGGGGTGCGCCCACAGGCTCCTGGGGGCTCGCGGCGGGCAGCGCAGGTGCCAAACCCTGTCATCCACCTGTGGGCCTCTCGGCCTCACCTTATCAGCTCTCAGAACCTGCAGAGAGGCTTGCTTGCTTGCTTGTTTGGGGGTCCAGCCCCCTACGCAGGCTGCCAGCCAGTCTAGTGCTGGCCTCTTCCAGAACCTCTAATTTTCTTTCTTTAATAACGTTATGATGATTTTGATGTCAGCCCCGGTTACCGAGGGGTGCGGAGCCAGGGCATAGCCCCCTCAGACAGCCAAGGCAAGAAAAAGCCCAGGGTGGGTGAGAACAGAGCCGGGGGTGGGGAGGTCCTGCGAAGGAGCCCCGCAGACACAGCATTAACTTGTTATGTAAATACCTTATTCAATTATTCCTCCTCCTCCTCCTACACACAGTGGGCTAATCACTCATGCCTGGCTGGTTCATGAATATTAAACCCAGCTCCCTTGTCAGAGCATCTCAGCGGTGGTAACTGTGGCCTCCAGGGGAGAGAGAAGCGAGAGCCCCAGTCCCCACCTTGCGTGGTCCCCCAAATTGTGCAAGGGGAAGCCGCGGGCGCCTCATTTTCCATATACATAGCAGATGGTCCGAACAACCAATGCACGGAGACACTGAGCGCCCGCTTCTGTGGAGACTCCAGGCTAGACTCAGGCAGGACTGGCTGTGTGCCCTGAGGCAAGTGATTCAGCTTCCCTGGGCCTCAGCATCCTCATCTGTAAAATGGGGTAGCAACCCTTACCTCGGCAGCGGTTCTGATTCATGACCCGATACATATATAAAATGTGACCATACCCTGCATACAGTTGGAAACTCCTAACTGAATCCTCCCTGCATGAAAGAGCCTAGGCTTATGCTCAGAGAGCTCAAGGCCTGGTTTCCAGAGTCATCTACTGAGGAGGAGGGAGCCCGAGGCCCAGAGAGAAGGAAGGGCAGGTGGCAGGTGGCAGGTGGAGGCTGAGGTAGGAGAGGATCCCATAGCCTGGGGAGGACTTGGAGGGCTTCCTGGCAGAGGTGGGCTTGGCATAGACTATAAAGATTACATTTAAAGATTACTCACGCAGTCAGTATGCATTTATTGAGCACCTAGTATGTGCCATGCGCTTGGACTATGGCAGTGAACAAACCACTCCAAAGACCCTACCCTTATAGAGGCCCGTTAAGAAGGCTACAAGTTCCTGGACAGTCCTGCCACGGAGAGGGGGCCATCTATCCCCTTCCCATGAGTCCAGGCTGGTCTCACGACTTGTTTGACTAGTAGAAGGAGGCAGAGGTGATGTTCTGAGTCAATATCAAAAGAAGTCGTGCAGCTTCCACTTGTGCTTCGTACAGCCCTCAGTCCAGGAGCCCTGGGCCTTCCTGGAAAAAGTCTGACCCCAGCCATGCTGGAGAGCCTGGGGTCTGAGCTCCAGGCCCGCAGAGCCTGGCCTTCCTCTCTCTGCCATAGGGCAGCAGACAGGCGAGCAAAGCCATCAGGATGTCCCCTCCCAGCCCCCAAGCTGAGGACCACAGAGCGACCACCAAAAAAGCTACCTGCTGAGCCGAGCCTGAGCACCCCTCACACAACTGTGAGGTATAGTTAAAGGTGTGTCGTTTTAAACTAAGTTTCTAGGAAATGTGTCATATGGCAATAGATAACAATATGATGGACGGGGAGACAGCACAACACACAAGCAAGTAATGAGTGTACACGGTGGGGCACAGGCTAGAGAGGAAAATAAAGTAGAGGAGGGGCGTGAGGGACGTGTGTCCACAGCATTAGTGTACCCCGGGGAAGCACTCACTGTGAGCATGACGCATGAGCGAAGACCCAAGGAAGCAAAAAAAAAGCTCCTATCTGGAAGAGGGGAGTTGGGAGGAGAGGGAACAGCCAGTGCAAAGGCCCTGAGTCCATCGTCCGAGGAGCGGCCAGCTTGCCTGTGGGAGCAGCTCCCTCCTCAGCAGCAATCCTGCACAATGGCCCCAGCACCCTCTTTCGGATCTCCTTGCCCCCTAACATTTGCACTCCCGTTCTACACACTGGGACACCAGAGTCCAGAAGATGATGAGCCCAGAGGCCTATCGGGAAAGCCAGGTGACAAACCATTCTGTGATTCGGTGGCCACACCTCTCCAGCCGTCTCCCCTCCCCTTCCCTTTCCTTCCTTTCCTTCCAGAACACCTCACCACCGCCCCCCACCCTGCACCAACTCCAATATTCTCCTCTGAAGGCCTGAGTGCCTTTGGCTCCTCTGCCTCCAGAGCTGCCCTGCCTGCTGAAGAGCTGCTGCCAGATGGATCCTGGGGGTCCAAAGTGAGCACCGCCCCTCACCCTCCTCTCTCCCCTGTTCCTGCACTGATAAGATCATCTGATCCACCCAAGAGGTCAAGGGTGGAGGGTGGCTCTGAGGCATCAGAAGGCAAAGGAAGGAACTGCTATGGAAGGAGCATCTACTAGGGAGGTGGAGACTGCTCCCTTGCGAGGCAAGACTCCTCATTGCTGGTGCATAGTGCACCCTCGCTGTTGCCGGGCTGGGCTGGCTCCTCTATCTCACTGACCCGACCCCTATGTGGTCAGTACCGTTACGTCCCATTTCCCAGATGAGACAAAGAGCCACTGAATACTTTGCCCAAGGTCTTCCCCAGCAAGAGGGCAGAGGGGGCACCACGTGCCGTATCTCATAGCTGAGCGCCCCGAAGCCATTCATCACACCAAAACCAAATGTCAACCCCAATGGAAGGCTTTCCACGAAGGTGGGATTCCTTTTTTTTTTTTTTTTTTTGAAGGTGGGATTCCTGCCACCGCTGCAGACACCCATGAAAAGACAACAGAACTCTCCAAATCATGCCTCCTTCACAGCCCACAGGTGTCTGGGGTCAGAACAAGGAAGCAGGATGAAGGACTATGGGGTTGGTGGAACAGGAGACACTGACTCCGTTCAACACAGACAGAGAGAGGGAAGGGAAGGTGGGGAGGGGGCTGCCGGGGACCAGTTCTCTGTAAGCCGGCCCTCAACAAGCTCCGGATGGGGGACACAGAGAGGATGCCATCGTGGTTAAGGCCAGTGTTGCTAATAATTTATCAGGATGAGGGATCCCTGGGTGGCGCAGCAGTTTGGCGCCTGCCTTTGGCCCAGGGCGCAATCCTGGAGACCCGGGATCGAATCCCACATCGGGCTCCCGGTGCATGGAGCCTGCTTCTCCCTCTGCCTATGTCTCTGCCTCTCTCTCTCTCTCTCTGTGACTATCATAAATAAATAAAAATTTAAAAAAATTTATCAGGATGATAATGTAGCCAACACCGATGGGCCCCCAATCCTGCAGCAGCCTTTCACACAGCTCACTAGCTCCTCACAATTAACTGAGAAGCAGTGATGGCCACTTGCTCTAGAAGGACACTGTGGCTCAGAGGGGTTAAAGCATCTGCCTAGAGTCACACAGCCACTGAGCACTCTGAACCCGGCTCTTCTTTCCAGTTCCAGGGACCCTGCTCTCAACCGCTGTATTGCACATGGAACAATTCACAAAAGCGTGGCCCCCTGTGTATGGGGGGGTCTGCATTTAGTATCTGCAGGCCAGGAGGGCTATCACCCATGGGTGGGATTTGGGGCATCAATGTTCAGGACTCACAGTTTATAGAAGCCTCGTTTTATTTGTACACAGTCTCATTTGGGCCACACAAGGGACCCCTGAGGTTGGCACTACTACGTAAAACCAAGAGCCGCAGCTACTTACACAGAGTGTCACCAAGAGTTAGCTGTGATGTTGGGACTCGTCACAGCTGACTTAGAGCACTGCCCATGGGGTCCGGCTGTGCACTCCCCGCAGGGACAGGTGCGCTCCCAGCTCAGGCCACAGTTAGAGCCTCGGGAGCGCCGTGCCCATCCTGGGATCCTGCTTTCTGTGCGGTGGGTGAGACAGGCGCCCTGGAAGCCCTCTCTGCTCACAGTCTGCAAGGAATCTTTAAGGCCAGGCTCTCGGGATAGTGAGTTTTTTCCAAGCTGGGGCCTAGGGCCTGTCACTCATTTCACACCCTTCCACACTGCTGCATTTTCAAGTCATGCTGATGCCTTACTTATAGGGTTTTTGTTGTTGATGTTGTTTTTAAGTACTTAGTAGGAGAAAAAAAGGAAAAACGGTCAAAGGTCATGATGTGGCCCTTGGAAGAACGGTCCCAAACTGATTAACCTCGCTGATCATTAAGGAGACAGAAATGCTACAAAGATGCTTTTACCGATCTGTTTGGCAGAGCGTTAAAAGGTAAAGCCCAGAGTTGGCGAGGGTGCAGGAGAGGGGTGGCAGTGAGTATGGAGAGACAGCCACTCACCAGATATTGGTGGCAGAGTTCATTTGTAACCCATTTTGAGGGTCACATTGGCAATACGGGCAAAACGGAAAGTGCTCATACCGTGTCCAGCATCCCTGCTTTTAGGACATATCCTATAGTCATTCAAATGCACTGGGACGTCTGTGCAAAGATGGTAACTGCAGTGATGTTGGCAACTGAAAAATTAGACAATCCCTGAACACTGACCTGCGAGGAATCCATTAAATGAATTCAATGCAGCAAAATACCATAATGACAAAGACTCCAAATCACGATGTACGACAGGGCCCACGTAGGTTCAGGCGCAGAACTGTTCACGGGGTTGGCAGGTGGGGTGTAGAGGGGTAGGGGTGATGGGGACGTGACACAAAATACATGTATGGATCAACTATATTTTTGTTTCAAAATATATATTTTTTAAATTTATTTATAGACTGATTTCAAAAACCCAAACTTAAGCGCATCAGGGTATTATTACCTTTTGTTATTTTGAGGGAGGGTCATTGGCATAAGGGGTTTTCTGCTTTCTATGCTGCTATGTTTGAAAATTTTTACCATACTTTGCCCAAGGTCTTACCCAGAAAGAGGGCTGGGGAAGCAGCCCCTTCTTTTGTATTTGTAAGCAGAAGAAAAATACGTTTAATAAATAAATCATGAATTAAAAAAAAAAAAGGGTAGGCTCCGTGTAAACAGCGGGAGAAAGGGTTGTAAGAGGAGGAAAAGCATGGTAAAGGCTGGGGGTGCAAGGAGAGGTGAGTCTGGGGTCTCGGGTCCCCCAGAACAGTGCCTTGAAGAAGCTGCCTCCCTCGGGCTCCTTGGCACTTCTCTCCAAGGCGCTCACGGAGGTGGGTGCAGGGGGAGGTGGAGCTGGCTTCACAGCAGGAGGTAAAAGGGGAAGGGGGAAGGGAAATGGTCCCCACATGGAGGAAGAATCAGGACCAGGAGGGATGTCCCAAAGCTTAGAGTTTTACAATGCAGAAGACATTCCCAGCACAGAGGCCTGGAACAGAAAAGGGAAGACCCAGGAAGGGCACGGTGGGAATCTGGCAGGGGTAGGGGGAGCAGTGTGCAGGCTAGGCTGAGGATTTTAGAGACCACCTGACCCTTCGATGCAACGACCATCGTGACAGGTCCTGGCCAGAGCAATTCTCCTGGGAACTCCAGGCCCTCACGTCCAAATCTCTGAGGGGCCGGCCCCGGAACCTACATTTTAACCAAATTCCCGTAGGAATGTCAGGCACTCTGAAGCTTGAGAAAAAAAAAATGGCCTAGAGATTATAAAGCTCATCCTCTTAATTTTAAAATAGGAACACTGAGGCACAGAGAGGCTGAGCCATTTGCCCCCAGTCACACGGCCAGTGCAACAAGCCAGGGGCTTTGTCCCCTGGAGTGTCCAGGGCTCTGTGTCCTTCCATCTGGGGACCCTGCAGCATGGCGGTCATCTGCAGTGTGTCTCCCTGTCATTTTTCTAGCTCACTCCCCACCAGGAAAAACCTGGGGATGGAGCTTTTAGGCCACAGACTTAGGTGCTTGTATCTCAACCTGACTTCCCTTAAATCAATACCCTTAAATCAATTTGGAATCTACTTTGGCAGAAATATTAGCTGGTCCTTTCGGAGTCTTCTCGATCATCCCGGTGTTTTGTCAGCCGTGTGGGGGTTCACCCAGCCCTCCCCACACCGCCTTTCCCAGGGGTTGATTTAAGATGGATGAAGGTGGTGGCTGTGTTGGTGGGTTATAACCCAAGTGCAGCTGCTCTCTGCTGGGCCCTCTCCTCACCACCGGGCTGCAGTCTGTGAGGCGTGGGTAATGTCCCTTCTGCTGGGAAATGACATAAGAGGGCCCAGTCGTCCCTATCTGCACGCCGTACCCAACCACCTACTCCTCTGCCCATTGCCCAGTGCCTCTGTGAATGCAGGGTGGCCGTAGAGGGGAGAAGGTGCAGTCCCCCACCTATCTAAGCAGTCAGGTCCACTGCCACCAGCCCTCCTTGGTGTAGGGTCCCTTAGAGACGTAGGCCACAGGGCTCCTCCTCCTCTGAGAACCAACACTCAACTGCCTCTCTCATTGTCTTCTGCTCCACACTCCTGACTCCCCACCCAGCCCCATAACTGGAGTTCCCTGTTGCTCTCAGGTAGAGAGATCCAAATAGCTCAGCAAGCATCCCCTCCAAACCTACTGTTTACAGTTTTTGAAGCTCAAAAACCAAGAGCCTGTGCCTGCCACTCACTGGCTCCAAAGCCATGAGCCCACAGCAAAGGTCCAGCTGCCCAGAGGAAGACGGGGCGCACGGGCAGAAGGAGGAGCAGGAAACACATGGATGGACCTTCCCGCAGCCTGCACAATGCTCCTGATCCCTGCTGGGGCCCTGCAGGAGTGCCCCACTCCTCTCCCCGATGGCCAGACCAAGGGCTGCCTCCCCCAGGTACTCCTGACGGCTCTGAGGACCCCTCTTCAGAGTTCCTAGAATCCTGGTGCCCCCAAGAGGTGCCACTCTGTGGTCCAGTTACCTGGTTAGTGCACCAAGGGGTCTGAAGCGCGTGTGTGTCTGTGCCTGTGCATGCATGCGCACATCTTCTTTATCCCACAGAACTGCGGGTGCAATACTTTCTAACTGCTTCAGTGCCAGCAGATTGCCGCCAGTGTTGATTGGACTCTAATGGAAGCACCCAGACAGATCAGGCCAGGCCCAGGGCGCCAACCCTGACTCACTGTGCAATTCTGGGGGACTTAGTCCCCTTTCTGGCCAGTTTCCTAGTCTGCAAAATTAGGAAGGTAGACCCTCTGTCTGCAAGTTCCCTCCAGAGTACATAATTCATCTAAACATAGCACCAGAACCGTGACATCCTGAATCCCTGTCCCTCTTCACCCCTGCAAGCCTCTGGCTCTGTGCTGGGCAATTGAGAATTCAATACATATTTAGCTGATTGATGTAAGCAAAGCATAAAAGTCACCGAAAGGGACGTTAAGCTTCCAAGAAACACTGGAACCTTCCATGGAATCTCTCTCTGGTGAATTCTCTCAGAGGGCAGAAAGCATAAATAAAGGAGGCAGCCGATTTTTTTTTTCTCTTTAAAGTCAAAGACCCATAAATCATGCATGTGCAAATTCATTTCATAATTAACATCACTGGGTATACGTCTGTGAGGGTTGTGCTTCAGCTGGCTGAGATGTTCTGCTAATTAAAGGCTTATTTTGTGATGGGAATCATTTTGTGGAAGCTACTTCACACGCACCAGTTTAGATTTTTTTTTTTTTTAATGACCCATAGGCTCTGCAAAGTGAGTCAACCGATGGCGCTGAGCAGCTCATGGCTTATTAGACGGCAACACCGCGTGCACCCAGAGCCCCCGTTTGCAAATGCAGCCAACGCCCAGTGTGCTCTCAGAGCCCGAGGAACACGCACGGCGCCCCAGAGAACGAAGGGTACGCAGCAGGCCTTTAAGGTAACTGAGGCCAAGAGAGCCAGGGACCCACCCCGGGCACCGCATCAGACTGACAGAGCCGGGTTTGGGAACCCCATTTCTTGCCAGGCCCCAAAGCTCCATCTGCTCTCCCTTTGCACCCCCACCCCCGCCACCCCATTGCACGTGCCCACCTGGCCTGGCTGCCTTGGGAGCCCTGGAGTCGATTGTGGGGCTTGCCACCCGATGGAGGGGGGGCTTGGGAGGCGGCCTGCTCACCGCTTTGCTGAGCACCCCCTGGAAGCAAGAAAATTGGAAAGAGACAGCTGGGATAGAGCCTTAACTATTTTAATAATGTTTGGTAGCATGGCTGCTGCCGGGAGATTAGCAGGGAAATGTAACGGTGAGTAATTTTTCCTAAGAATTCCATTAACAAAATCAAATGGGCAGACAGAGGTGGGAGTCAGCTGCGGGTGGTGTTGGAGAGCTTTCTGGGGGGTCCTGGGGAGGGGATTTCTAGGCTCAGCAACTGGGCAAAAGCTCGGGGCTGTGAGTTCCAGGTTCCCTTGGGCCTTCTCCCATCTTTCCTACTCCTGCCTGTCACCCACGCGGAGAATGGGGACACTGCGTTCAAATCTGTCCTGCTACTTTGTCCCCGTGCAGCCTTAAGTTGGTGGCTTAACCTTTCTGAGCCTCAGCGTCCCGGTCTGTGACGAGGGCCAGCCAGGCGGTGTTAGTGTGAGGGGCAGAGGTGATGAGCAGGGCAGCGGAGGCAAAGCACCCTGGACAAATGCCTGGCGTGTCCACTGTCTGGCCCACCCGGGTCTGTACCGTCACCTCTCATGCTCCAGGTCCTACGTCTGGACTATTTGTCGCATGCTGGGCCAGGGCTGGGCACCCAGGGCAGTGCCAGAGGGGGGCAAGACCCGGTCCCTGCCATCCAGTGCTTTCCAAGCAGTTGAGGAAGCCAGACACTTGCATCTGCTGCTCTCCAGCCCGGCAGTAGCCTCAGGGTACTACAAAGCTGGGGGGCCAGAATCACACGGATCCACCTCCAAAACCTTGGGAGAAAGGGGCCACCGTGCCCATTCTGCAGAGGAGCAAAGCGAACCTTAGATGGACTGTCACTTACCTTAGGCCACACACCTAGTTAGCAGTAGAGGTAACAGTGGAAATAAGGGCCACTTGGGTGCCTCAGCAGTTGAGCATCTGCCTTTGGCTCAGCTCGCGATCCTGGGGGTCCCGGGATCGAGTCCTGATTGGGGTCCCTGCGTGGAGCCTGCTTCTCCCTCTGCCTGGGTCTCTGCCTCTCTCTGTCTCTCTGCGTCTCTCATGAATAAATAAACAAAATCTTAAAAATCAATAAAAATGGGAATAAAATATCCAGATTTTCCTGGCTAGAAATCCCCAGCTCCTTTCCCAATACCCCTTATGTGTGTCTATCTATGATTTTGCTTCGTATGTTCTAAGTTTCTGTTTGGTTTGGTCTTGCACTGTCCATGAGACTCCACGCTCCTTGAGGGCAACATCTATTACACCCTCTCTCTGTCTTCCATCAGACGTGCCCCACAGCAGGTGCTCAGGTGAGGCACGGAATCAGACGGAACAGGGCCCCTGTGACACACCACGTCCTTAAGAATCCAGTCTCTCGCTGAATGTCCCTTTCTCTAATCCTTCAGTCCACGCGCACATGCACCCACACACACGTGCACACACACACACACACACACAGCTTGCAAAATCTAATAACAACCAGTTTAAAAACATACTAAAAACAGAAAATTTATGTAGCATGACCCAAATTGAATTATACATTACAGCACTATAATTGATTTTTTAGAAGAGAGATTAAATTTATTTTATGCCTCACTAACTAACAGCTAGATTTACCTAATTGCTTGGAGTGCAGAGTTAGTATGATTCATTAAACTCCATACATGCTTGGGTACACTGCGCACTGAGTAAAGCTTCCCCGCTCCCAGCAATTAACGAGGAGAAACCCGAGGCCACACCAGTAATTGAGGAGAACAATTCAGCCTGAAGTTTGCTCTGGGTGTTTTATTAAGTTCTTTGAGCAAAATGCAGATACTGTGCATTCTGGTAAAGCAGTTCTAACAAATCAAAGACAACTAATACCCTCTCTCTCTCTCTCTCAAGTCTGCTGTGATGGGGAAGGAGGAAGAAAGGGAAACAGGAGAAAAGGCAAAATGTAAGCTTTGTCTCGGCTTAATTACATCAATCATAGCAGTTTTTGAAAAAAAATCTCACTGGCATCTGACAGCAGGCAGGCAAAGTCAGCCAGCCTAACAAAGAGTGAGTTTGGGTGGAATTAGGGAGCATTTGGTAATTATATACACATTATCAAAAAGGTAGCAATTTAGGGAAATTGAAAAAAAAATATGCTAATTTTTGATAGCAAGAGAAAATTAGAACTCTCTGAACCATTTATTTATTACTATTAATAATAAACATTTAAGTGGCATACTTTTTAAAAAAGATTTTATTTATTTATTTATTTGACAGAGAGAGAGAGAGCACAAGTAGGTGGAGGGGCAAGAGGGAGAGGGAGAAGCGGGCTCCCCACTGAGCAGGGAGCCCGATGTGGGGCTCCATGCCTGGACCTGGCATCATGGCCTGAGCCGAAGGCAGATGCTTAACCAACTGAGCCACCCGGGAGGCCCTACAGCAGCATTCTTTCAAATAGTAAGTGTAAGTCCCTTTGTTGGGGCCTGCTCGGTGTGTTTGTGGGTTCTGTGGACACCTTGCCTCCTCAGGGGCACCCTCAGATCTTTCGCGCTCACTCCCAGGACCAGTGAGATGTATGTTTTGACTGGTCTATCTGTAGAATGGATGAAATTGCTTTGCCCGAATCATACTTTAGGTTGTAGGCTTTTGCAGCTGTGGAAACGGAGGAAGAAATGTTCTCGTATCCCCTAACCACATCTCTAAAGCCCCGTCTCTGTGTTTTGGGGTCTGAGCAATTTGCTCTGCTCTGGGAGAGGCATTTAAATGTAGAAGATATCAGCCAAGGCTTTTAACTCCCAAGAATGGACTAAATAATGGGGGAGGTGAGATGTCCTAGATATTCATAATGCTGCCATGGTACTGGGGCTTCTCTTTCTCTGCCATCCTCCCAAGATCCCCCAGTGGGGCGTCCTGCAGCCCTGACTAAAGCAGATTGGACCAGGGATGGACACCTGACCTCAGCTGGGCCGATCACAATCTCTCTTCTGTGAACCTGAGGCCAAAGGAGAGCCACAGAGGTTGGTGGCGATTTGGAGTCACGGCACACTGGGGGAGGCCACCCCAGAGAGCCACACCACCAACTCCCTCTTCTGAGATCTTCAGAGCCGCAGGGGCCCAAAGGTTCTGCGTAATCATCCCCCTCACCCCACCTCACCCAGAAGCTGCCTCCTAGACATGTTCTTGAGAGGGGACCTGACCTGTGTGTAAAAGAGGGGGCTCACGAGCTAAGCGAAATCTCCCCCAAGACTGACTCATCCGGTGAGCATCTGGGGAGCCCAGAGTGTCACATGTGGGCCAGGCAGCCCTCGGGGAACTCAAAGTCAGAATCCCTGCCCCTGGAGAAGGGCACTGCCCAGGAATGAATCCAGCAGCCCATGCATGAAATCATCATCTGTGCTGAGCCTGGAGACCTCTTTGCCCAGCACTTCTTTGCTATCCCCTGCTACCTCATTTTCTAGAAATTTCAGTTTCTACATCTGCAAACAGAAAGGAAGAACAAGGTAAGAATGGCATCTAGCTCAAAGACTGTTAAGATGCATAGACTTCCTACCATAGAGTGAAGCTTTTTGAGAGGAGGATGTATTCCTTTATCCCTACCTCGAGGAGGGATGAGCCTGTGGTTCCCCTGAGATGCCCTACATGGTCTAGGGTCTGCTAAGCCAACCCCATTTCCCCCTTTCTGTCTCCCTCCCAGGTGACCTAGATCTCTGGGGGAGAATGGGTCACTGGTCCATGTCATGGTAGCTGGAAAACCAGATTAGACCATTCTTGAACCATCCTAGCACTGGGCATGCACAAACAGAGCTAACTGTTTCTTGGCCTCCCAGCCTGACCCTCCTCCTCAGCCCTTTGATCCCAGAGGCTCAGTTCTTCTCCACTGGGAGGGTGGCTGGGTCCACACACCCCCTCCAGCAGCTCATCTATCTCTATTCCCGTGCAATGTGGGCCAAGAGCACTGGTCCAACACAGCCTCCTGGTGGGAGGGCCCGATGGGGCTCTGCAAGGCTCTCCCTCGGCTTCCTGTGACATCCCGCACTGAAACCCTGCTTCTTGGTTGTCTCTTGATGCCCAAATTACAGCCATGCTGGCCACAAAGACACCAGTTGGATCAGATAGCCCGCAGAGAACCCTGGCAAAGCCCCAGCGCTGGATCCTTGCTGTCCTGGTTGGTGTGACCGAGGGAAAGTCACTTCCCTGTTCTGGGCTGCAAACTTGGGCCCGATGGGGACAGAAGTGATTATTTCACAGGTATATATGGAGATTAAAGGACACCGTCTTTTGAAGTCTTCACTATTAGCTATTTTTAACACCAGGAGTCCTTTTTTCTTGCTATCTCCATTCTCACCCCAGAAAGGCTCTAGAAAGCTTGTCAACACCCCTGCTAATCAGCCATGTGAGCCTGCCAGTTTAACATCTTCCGAGGGTCAGTGTTTTCTCCACACTCTGGTCATTTATGCCAGAAGGACGTGAAGCTCGCCTTTCTCCCTCGCTGTCCCGGTCTTATCGGGAGAAGCAGAGCTCTCATTACCACGGGCTCGGCAGATGGAATCAGGGCTTCAGCGACAGGAAACAGATTTGTGCTTGTCCCTTCCTAAAGGCCGGCAGGACTCTGAGCTTTAATATAACCGGCCCAATTCTTGGTTAGGGTAATAGCCTGCAAGCCAATGTGGGAGACTCTCCACATTTCTCAGAAGATTGAGGGGCTTCCCTCTCCCATGCCCTGGTACCCTAGGGAGCTACCAGCCTAGCTGGACGTTTCTTTACTTCGCTCCAGTGGAACCCAGAAGCCCATGATGCAAATGAAACACAAGCAAACCGCCTGGGAAAACCCGTAGGTGACACCAGCTAATACGTAGTTCTTTGGACACAAAGAACATTCTAGAAGTTCCTCAGTTCTTGCCTGGTATGAACATTAGCTATGATCCAGACTAAAAGATCAGAGAAGCAAGCAGACAGGAGGGCACAGATGGTGACACCTGTCCTCTGTGTAGGCCTGTGCGATCCCTGGGACAGTTTCACCTTCCATTTCATCCCCAGAGCAACCCTGCGGGCAGGTGCGGCGCCTCACCCAAGGCTACCTCCACTAGCCCGGGGCCGGAGAGCTCTGGCATTGACCTCCATGCACTTCCCCTGCAGCGATGCGGCATTCAGGAAGAGTAGGGCCGAACACCAGAGGCAGGAGGGACCTCAAAAGCCGTGTGATTGACTTCAGGTTTCAATGAGAAATCACCCAAACATCAAGGCCTTTGTGCTATAGCACACCTGGAAAGTCGCGCTGAATGGGGAGCTTTTCTATGTGAAATCAAACCATAGTTCACTGCACGTTAACATCCCCAGCACAAAGATTCCTTGGCAGCACAAACAAACCTGAATCACTGGTGAATGGGGGGAAATTTCAGGCACCAATTCCATGTTTGCGGCGCACGGGCCTGGCATAATTGCTAAGAGTTGAAGTAACATTTAAAGAAAGTCTCAGGAATCTCTTGATTTTGTACCTCAGCCCTCAGTGGAGCCATGGCAATAAAGATACCTAAATTGGCCCTATTTATATCTTTCTAAAGGCAGTTTCTCTGTTCCACAGAAGCCCCAGCCTAGTAAGTAGTGGTTTGGGGGATCTTGGGGAGGTCTCTGATGAAACTTGGGGGCATCTTTTGATGAGGAACGCGAGGAGGTGGCGAGGAGTGAGTAGCTGTCAAAGGGGCTTTATTGAACTTTTACTCGCTAATGAATGCATTTAATGGGAACAGCGTTGGATGTCAATGCGACATAATGATAATTTAATCTATTTGGCTAGATGTGTGTGGCTTTTGAGGAGGAGAGAAAGAAGGACCTGCACGAGCAGTTACTCACCCTGTCTTTAGCCAAACTTCACTTAAAATTTCGCCGTGTTCTCTAAACCGTGCCAAAGGATGATGTCGTGTGTTTCAGTGAATCACTTGTCACCAAAATTAAAACCAGCAGAAAGACCCAGCCTTTTACCCTCTTATTTCGAGGCTCTGTATTTCTGGTGACATGAGATCCAAAGACATGGTGGAGACTGGTCGACCAGTGATGGCAGCGACTTCCACACCTGGCCCCATTCTAAATATTCATTCCACTCTACTGATGGGAAAACTGAGGCCCTGAGAGATTAGGAGACTTATCCAAAGTGGTCACAGAGGCAGAGTGGGGCTCTGGATGCTGTTCTGGACCGCACAGCCCATCCTTTCCAACAAGCCTGCGTAGTGGATTCCTGGGGTAGAGAGGAACCTGAGAAGGTGCTCTGCCCAGGCCCCATGGTGTCTCATAGCTGTGCTCTGAGGGTGTCTGGGACGCTGCCCAAGGGGAGCCATGGCTCTGCCTACATTCACTTACAGCGCTGCATGCAATCCTCCAACCTCAGGGGATGCTCACAGTTTCGACCCATTCTACGTATGGGAAAACCGAGATCCAGAAAGGTGCAGTAAGATTTGCTGAATGGGGAAAACCGTTCACAGAGCTGGGCTGGTGTAGATTTGATCTGAGGCTGTAGATTCCAACCCCCCTGCTCTCTCCCTCCCCCCGTGTGAACTCTGGAAGGAAAGCAACCATTTTTATTATCTGCATTTGACAGATGGTGAAACAGAAGCCCAGCAGGTGAAGAGGCTCATTGGAGGGTTTTGAGATAATGGCTATTTCACTAACATGAAGCTTCATAAGTAGATGCGGTACCGATGGACAATGGTTAACCACAGTGTAATCACACACACCCAAACACATCTACACACCTCTCCAGGAATTAAAGATGTAACTTTAAAAAGAACATGGGATGGGGCACCTGAGTGACTCAGGTCCTGGGATTGAGCCCTGCGTTGGGCTCCCTGTTCCACAGGGAGCCTGCTTCTCCCTCTCCCGCTGTGTGCTCTCTCTCTTTCTCTCTCTCTCAAATAAATAAATAAAATCTTGGGGCACCTGAGTGGTTCAGTGCTTGAGCATCTGCCTTTGGCTCAGGTTGTGACTGGGGTCCTGGGTTCGAGTTCCACACTGGGCTCCCCGCAGGGAGCCTGCTTCTCCCTCAGCCTGTGTCTCTGCCTCTCTCTGTGTCTCATGAATAAATACATAAAATTCTTTAAAAATAAATAAAATACTTTTTAAAAAGAACATGTGATGTCAGAGAAATGGTGCATGGTTAGTGTTTTATTTTGCTTCTCTCTCTCTCTGGAAGCTGAAATCAAAGCTGATAACTTGCTTTTCCGTGTTTCTGCTGGGATTTGAGCCCAAGTTGGTTTGGCTCTGCCCTGTAACACCATCTCCCAAGCTGGATTTCTTTATTGATCTATTTTCCCGCCTCGCTATGAGCTCCCATGAGCTTCTTCCATCCGCACGGTAGCTCCCCACCTCTCTTGTAATCGGCATTCCTGGCCCCTGCTGGCCAACTTGACCTCATTGTCCCAGAGACGGAGCCCAACTTCCCACCCAGAAGAAGTACTCCAAGTGGAATTCCAAATTGATGTGAAAACCAGATTCCCCACGTGGAACCAATAGTGTTACACTCTGTCTGGTTCCACTCATGAGCTAAGTGTTACTTAAGGTTTGCGCTGGGATCCCAGTCTGGTTTTATTGAGGACATTCTCCAGCTGGAGGATTTCAAAGGGGAGCCAGCTACGCAGCTAGTGACCCCTTGAACCCGTCGCCTGGCGCCTTCTCACCAGCCGGCACACAGAGCAAAGCCGGCCCCCCTGAGAGGTGAACACCTCCTGAGAGGTCTAGGGGGGTGAGGGGGAAGACAAGGATCAGGAAATGGAGGGAGAAGGGAGAGAGACCAATAGACGCCCTCCCCATCTCAGCACCCAGGCCTCATGATCATGGCCAGAGGTGTCCTCTCCCTCAGGCCTAGGAGTCGAGGTATAGGGCACCAGGGCTTGTGGCCAGCCACACGGCTATGCCCTGGACATGGCACGTCTGTCTCCCCAAGGACCCAGCCGTGCGGCTTTGGTGGCACAGGTCGAGGGTGGGGAGAAGAGAGCTGGACCCCATCTTCTTTTTCTGAATGGAAGCATCAACTCCAAAAGTAAAAGAGAGGACAGGCCTTCTCTCTTGTGCAAGTGTAAAAACCATAGATATAGGTAGATCTAGGTCAACAGATGGAAATGAAGCCCCTTAGAGGGCAGTGGTGTTCTCTGCCCTCCAAACTATTGGCTTGTTCTGGTGGATGGGAAGGAAGGACCGTGTTGACAGAGACACCCAAGACGCCACCGAAGGTCCCGTTGTAATCACTGCAGAGCAGGGGAGGTCGCCGGGCACACAGGTGGGGTAGACACACACAGAGAAGCTGGCTTTCTGGGCTGCCTGAACCTGCTTCTGTGCCAGAGCTCGCCTCCCTGTGTAGACCTGGCGGCCTCAGGTTTGCTTCCAGCCCCTTCCCCCCAGCTTGGGCCAAATTGGAGGAAATGGAGAATAGTTTCCGACTGACAATGCAGGGCCTCTCTGCTGCCGGCTTCCACCTCCCAGAAGGGGTCCCCAGCCCCCAGCCCCCACCCCGCCTCTCCCTCACGGATGGACTCCGGGCCCCACCGTCCTCCGCACGGTCAGCCGCACACCTCAGGCTGCGGCTCCGGGGGTCGCGAGCCCACGCTGGTGCTACTGCTCGCAGGGCCGGGGACGCCGGATGGCAGGGCTGCGGTCCATGGTTCCATACGTTCTCCTGCCACAGGCAGGAGTCCACCGGCTGAGGCAGCCCGGCTTCACTAAAAGGCCCAACTCGGGTCCAAGGAGCCTCCTGGCATGAGCTTGGGCGTCCTCCTGCCCCTGTAGCAGGTCCCCTCAGCGTCATGCTCCCCGTTGCGTAGATGAAAGCACTAAGATGTGGGGAGCTCGCACTTGGGCCATGGGGCCGCTGAGGCAGGGGCACATCTGGGCCTCAAGCCCATGCTGCTTGTGGTTGCCGGGGTTCTCTGCGGGCGGCCTCCATCCCCCCCATGCACACACCCCGGCTGGGGTCAGACAGATGCTCCGTCTTGGCCTCCCCTGCCCTCTGAGGCCCACTCAGGAGGAAAGGGGGCTCCACCTCATGAGCAAAGGGAAGGGCCAGTTGTGAGCAGGTCTCCGGGATGGGGAGCCAAAGCACCCATAAACCTCCTTCTGGCCCGCCACTTGGGTGGAGCGGCTAGTCACGGAGGCCACGCCTGCCTCCCTCTTGGTCGCCTGCCAAGTTCTGGACAACCCTGGGCTCTTGCCACAGTCCAAGATTATTTCCAAAGGAGGAATTGTCCAAAGATTCCTAAAACGGCAATAGAACACTCTTTCACATTTCCACGTGCCCAGATGGGCTGTCATGGGGCTCCTAGCACCCTAGCACCTCGGGCCAAGACACAGATAACAGAGTGAGTCGTACCCTGGAAGGCCTGACTTGACATGAGGGTGGCCTGCATCCCTGCCCGGAGGCTCCTCCTCACTGGTCAGCCAGGATGTCTAGGGCCTCAATGTGCAGACAGGAGGAACATGCGTTTTGGACGCATCCCTTGGACAGAGACAGAGCACCTACTGTGTGCCAGGAATGGTGTCTGGGAAGACAGCAAAGGGAAAGGCATTGAAATGCGGTGGAGGCCAGGCGATCATAATCCAACACGATGCACAGCACTGCAGGGATACAGAGAAGGGGGAGCTGTCAGTCTGGGTCCTGGAAGGATTTTTGGAGGAGCTGATGTCTGAGTGGAGAAGACCAAAGAGCTAAGTATGCAATTGCCTGGAGGCCGAAGAGCATGTCTTAGGGTTCTCCAGAAAAACAAAACAATACAATGGATGGATGGATGGATGGATGGATGGATGGATGGGTGGATGGATGGATGGGTGGATGGATGGATGGATGGATACGCAATGGATAGATGGATAGACAAATAGGTAGAAGAGACATATTATATTATAAGAATTCCACTCCTCTCAAAAAAAAAAAAAAAAAAGAATTGGCCCATGCAGTTATGGAAGCCGAGAAGTCCTACCAGCTGTCATCTGTGAGGTAGGGAACCAGGAAAGCTAATGATAGAATCCAGTCCGAGTCCGAGGGCCTGATAACCAAGAGCATTGATGTCCAAGGGAAGGAGAAGCTTAAGCTTGTCTTGGCTCCTGTTGGCTCAAAAAGAGAGAGTGGGACACCTGGGTGGCCCAGTCAGTTAAGCATCTGCCTTCGGCTCAGGTCATGATCCCTGGATCCTGGGATAAAGCCTCATGTTGGGCTCCCTGCTCAGTGGAGTGCTTCATCCCTCTCCCTCTGCCTCTCTCCCCTACTAATGCTCTCTCTCAAATAAATAAATGAAATCTTAAAAGAAAGAGAGAGAGAATCTGCATTCCTTCACCATTAGCTTCTATTCGGGCCTGGGGGTGGGGGGTGCAGTGATCCCCACTGCACTGGCCAGGCCACCTGCTTCACTCAGTCTACTGCTAGTCTCTTCTAGAGACACCTTCATAGACGCACCTAGAGGAAACAATTTACCCCTTAGCCCATCAAGTTGGCATGCAAAATTAGCCAACAAGGAGGCCGTGGGGCAGGGGGATTGAAGCGCTTCTGTAAGCCCAGTGAGCGAATGTGAAGACGGATGGTAAACTGGGAGCTGACGCCAGAAACAGGCAGCCTCTGAGTTAAAACCAGCCTCCCAGAGTTCTTCTCCTGGTAACCTGCAGGGCTCCTTCGTGCATCGACGGCCAGAGTGGCCATCTCGACAGTAACTGCCACCTTGCAGGCTGGAGCTAGGATCCATGTGACCATGTGCCAAGTGTCCACACAGCGCCAGGCACACAGCAGGGTCAGCCCAGCCATCTACCTGCCCTTCCTGCATCCCGTAGGGTCAGTCTGGTCCCAGCCTGGCCGTGAATCATGCGGGTGCAGCAGCAAGGCCAGAGTCCTCCCTCCTGCCCAGAGTCCGGAGTGAGTCCTGGGGCGCCCCTGTGCCTCCTCGGCTGCCCACCCCGTTCGGCCCTGCGTCCTGTCCATCTTTGGACCTGGGCCCCCCTCTGCTTCCTGACAACCTTCCAGTGTCCCCACGAGGACCCATCCCTTCCTTGGACCCCAGCAAGCTCTGCTGGAGCCCTGCCGCCCGCATAGCCCTGGCCTCCCCGGGATGATCCAGGATTGTTTTCATTGTGCTTTTATGAGAAAGAAGAGGCAAAAAATATTAGAAAGTGAGCTGGGACGAAGGGTCAAGAACACAACATGCAGGCGTGTCTGGGGTCAGAGTGTGCTTGGCCAGCCCTTCCCTGCACCCGCCCCCACCACCAGCTGCTGAGTGGGACAGAAAGACTCCCCGGCCGGGGGATGTTCCTTGAGGCTCCCCACACCCTGCAGACAGCAGAAGACAGCCAGGCACAGCCCCTGGGCTGTGACCAAAGTGATCTGAGGGAGCTGCAAGCAGAGCATTTGTACTCCCAAAGTTATCCACCAGTGGGTAAGTTGAGATTTTGCTAATAGAACTCAGGTGCTCCCTCTTCCAAAGGATTATGAGGGTTTTTTTTAAGCTCACTTTATAGCACTGCTTAACCCCATCCATCACCTTGTCTGGGAGCTTCCATCATCATTCCTCATACCCATGGTTCAATTTCTCTACCGAGATGTCATCCCCTCCAGCCACCCCGAAGCCACTGCTCATGTCCCTGGCTTACACCACTGTCCCCGGACTCTTGCCTCCTATCAATTCCTTCTGTCTCTCTGAAGTTGGAAGTGTCCTCCACGGTGAACCAAGGTCATGTCGACAGCCCAGTTGGAGAGCAAGGCTTTTGAGATATACAAACCCTGGCCCCAGGGTCAGAAACCCTCAAGCTAGTACGGGGGATACAGATCAGCTAGTTTGGGCTGGAACATAGGGCTTTGCAGGCTAATTTGAGGGAACCCATGGCTTGAAACCCAACCACGGAGGGCCTTGACACCAGGCTGAGGAGCGTCATCTCACCGGTGCAGGCCGCTGGCTGTGACCCTGCTCGGTAGAGCCCGGAGTTCCCGCAGAGTTCCACTGGGACCGCAGGCCTGGCGCTGGATCTGTGTTGTGCACTGTCAGCAGAGAGGGGCAGGGAACGAGGCGATGGAAGGAATATAAGGCACCCTTGGAAGTTGTCACAAAGGAATAGGAGAGCCACTGAGACACCTGAGCAGGCCAGGAGGCTATCTGGGGGGTGGGGTGGGGGGGGACAGGGTATAAGAAGTGGAGACGTGGAGATGGCACCAAAGAGGCAGAATGATGAGCCAGGGCCTGGCAGCAGCTGGGGTGCTCAGTCACTTGAAGGTGGAGACCATTGTCCCTACACCTCTGTCCCTCACGTCGCCTACCATGGACAGTACCTTGCCAGGCACAAATGCTTTCTAGGCACCTGCTGGGTGGGGGTGAGGGGGTGGGGAGGGTGATGAACAAGGCCCAGGCCCTGCAATCCTCAAATATAATGGAAACTGAGAAAGAGGGTCCTGGACCCCATCAGAGGTCCCGTGGCAGCTCGGGTCAGGGCCTTATTCCCGAACCGCTCGCCCAGCTTGTTCTATGACCTCGGGCAAGTAGCTTCATTGTAGGTTGGCTCCATTTCTTGTCTGTGACATGGGAATATGAGCACATTCCATAGAGCTATGTGGGGACTGCATCAGGGATTGAGGGTGTGTGTCCTCCCCCGATTCTGGTATTAAAGCCCTAACCCCCCGACGTGGTGGCATCGGGAAGGAGGGAGGGCCCTGAGAGGACAATCAGGTTTTGCTTTTGTTTTTTTTAAAGATGTTATTTATTTATTCATGAGGGACTCAGACAGAGAGAGAGGCAGAGACACAGGCAGAGGGAGAAGCCAGCTCCATGCAGGGAGCCCGACGCGGGACTCGATCCCGAGGCTCCAGGATCACACCCTGGGCTGAAGGCCGATGCTCAACCACTGAGCTACCCGGACGTCCCGACAATCAGGTTTAGATGGGATGGCAAGGCTGAAGCCCCTGTGGTGGGCGTAGTGCCCTTAGCACATGAAGAAACACGAGAACCTTCTCCCTGTCCCTCTCCCCGCCACGTGAGGACATGGCACGAAGTCGTTCTGCAAGCCAGGACGAGAGTCCCCAGCAGGAATTGAATCTGTCAGCACCTTTATCTTCACCTTGCAGCCTCGGGACCTTGAGGAATACACGCCTGTGGCGTTTTGTTACAGCAGCCCAGCGTGACTCCAGCAGACTGCACGCCTAGATTAAAGTGCTTAGAACAATCCCTGGCAGTGCTAGGAAGCTAATAAACAGGGGCGCCTGGGTGGCTCAGTCTGTTGGGCATCTGTCTTCAGCTCAGGTCATGATCTCAGAGTCTTGGGATCGAGCCCGGAGTCGGGCTCCCTGCTCAGTGGAGAGTCTGCTTCTCCCTCTCCCTCTGCCTCCTCATTCTGCTCATGGCTCTCTCTCTCTCTCTGAAATAAATAAATAATTTTATTTTTTTTAAAAAAAAAGAGGAACAACCGTTGGGAAAGGAAATAGGGCACAGAGCCAGCAGTCAGGCTGCCTGGGTTCAAACTTGGCACTGCTGCTTGGTAAACTTCTCAGCCTCTCTGTTTGCTCAGCTGTCAGAGGGGAGTGGTGATGATTCCACCTGCTTCCAGAACAGGTAAATAACAGCACTCAGCGGCTGTATGCAACGCCGCAGCCATGCTTACAGCTAAAATATTGAAATGTTTCCTAGCAGCTGGCGACAGTCAGCTGCTCATCTCCCGGGGGGGCCACTCGAGACCCTCCCAGATGTTTCCACCATCTCGCAACCGGAGAGCTCGTGGCTAGCGGGAGGGGCCCACTCTTCTCTCTGGGTTCAGCACTGAATTAAAATGAGTCCCCAAAATCGTTGAGAGGCGACATCACCAATAGTGGAGCAAAACATGCCTTTATTCATCCATTCGCTCAATAAATATTTACTGACTGCCTCCAGATGTCGTGGATGTCAGGGCCTGAGGATAGGAAGGGAAATAGGCCCGCTCTCTGCCCTCAGGAGACCACCGTTTAGTGGGAAAAAGACCTTCAGAAAGTAAGGGGCTGTGTAACAGGACGCACGGGGTCCTCAGGCCCTCCAACCAGGAGATTGAGACAAAGGACAAACTCAGCCCAGGGATTGAGGTGTGACCCTCTTTTATCCAACCGTGATCTCTTTACTTTATACTCACTCTCCCTGTGTAGGGCTGCCAGACTTCACAAATAAGAATTCAGGGCACTCGGTTAAAGGTGAATTTTGGGTGAGCAACGAAACAAAATTTGTAGTGTATAAGTATGTCCCCCAATACTGCATGGGATATACTTGCACTAAAAAAATGTGTGGTTGTTTATCCAAAATTCACATGTAAGTGAGCGTGCTGTCTTTTATCTGGCAGCCCCCTTTCTGTCCGTTGTGACCAGTTATAACCCGTCAAATGGGACGCTTCCACACCTTCCTGTAAGGCCGACCGTCTCGGGTTCAGTTTCGTTTCCTGGAGAGAACAAGAGAAGGACGGGGCAGAGAGGGAAATGGGAGACGGGGGCCCAGAGGCAGAAGGCGAGGTGCCTTGGGAAAGGTGGGAGGAGGCCGGGGGCGGAGGAGACGGCCGGGCACTCGGGGCTGCAGGAACTCGCACCCTCTGCAGCTGCCCGGCCATGTGCTGGGGAGGCGCAGGCTCGTCTTGGGAACCTGAGTGTGCTCTCTGAAATGTCAGCAGAAATAAACCTGGCTAATCCTCCGCGATGGCCCGTCACATTAATATCCCTGAAATTCCAAGCGGATTAAAATAACCACGAGCATGACACCATTTGGAAGGCCGGGGATTTACTTGGAAGCGGTGCCCCATTGGCAAGCATTCCTCTAATTGCTGCTTCGTATAAATAGAGTGTTCTTTAATATCGCCACCGGCCCCAGCTGACAGATTTAGATGGGGGCTGTCGAAGTCATTAGTGCCCTGGCCGTGGTAAACCGAGGCTCCGCTCGGCCTGTAAATGGGATTCTCGTGGGCCGATCAATCTTACCAAAGCCGCCAGCGTTGCCTGTTGATCTGCAAGGTCCTGAGTGGCTACAGCTTCCCAGAAATGTGCTTGCATCTGTCAGAATTATAAGCAGCTGGCAGCTGACACAAAGGTCAAATTTGCTGCTAGTGTGGAAATAGAATCTCCCCAGTACAAGAAATGCTACTTAGCAGTATATCAATTGCAGGCAGGTCATTAAAGGAGGGGTGTGTGTGTGTGTGTGTGTGTGTGTGTGTGTGTGTGTGTTACAGCCTCGGTTGCCTGGAACCCACTTCCTCTGCAGGTTCACACTGGGCACAAAAGCAGGTGCTCAGAGGAATAACGTTAAATAACAGTTAGTTCCCAGTGAACTTTTTAGCATTATCATCATAAGGCAGTTTTGGTTCTGTCATCCGAGGAGAATTTATTGAGCGCTCACGCTGACTCAGGAGCTATTCTAGGCAGTGTAGACTTGGTTAAGACCTCTCTTATTTATGGGCTGTGTGGCCTTGGACGTATTATTTATTGACCTCTCTGAGCCTCGGATTTGACATCTTTGAAATAGGGATAATGATCGCTAGTTCAGATTGCGTTGAGAGGACTGGAGTAGGCTCCCCGAAGTGCTGGATCTGCCCGTGTGTCAGCCTGTGATGGTAGCACCAACTTGTCTGGGAAGGGGGCAGACAAGCCATCTGGGAAGGGGGCAGAGGAGGAAAGGACAGGTATGGATCCAGAGGGGGCCCACCAGTCGTGGACACCCCATGAGGGGTGACTGAAGGTCTCTACCTCAGTGTCTGAAGCCATGGGAACTCGGGCCGCGTCTGAGAGGCAGATCGGATTGCGGGAAGGTTTCGGAGCAAAGGTAGCTGCCGGGGTCTGGGGATGCTGGACGCTCCATTTCACTGGGACACATCCCCCAGTCAAGCACGGGCCCCGGGGAGGCAGGTGCACCATCCAGGTAGAGAGGCAGATGCTAGGCAGGCCCCAGAGCCTCCTGCATTGGCCTCAGGGGCTCAGCAGAGCCATGGGGAGCCCAGGCGGCCCTGTGGGCTCTGCTCTCCTCCGTTCCATCAGCCAGAAGCCTCCTAGATCTCCAACGAATAGGCCATCCTGGTTTTGGGGTGTACTCTGTGTAGGTGAATTGGGTCTGCGTCAAGCCAAGCAGTTCTTGGATGAGTCGGCTTATGAGATCTTATCCGACACCATAGACAAAAGAGTGAGTTTTCCGTATTATGACTGAGTTCCACCCAAATTCCACTCAAATTCCAATTGGTTGAAAATTTGCCTAACCGAGGTTGCTTCTGCAAGACTCGGCGGGTGATTTATTCACTCCAGCTGCTGATGCATCCCCCACCCGGTGAGGATTCCTGGGGTCAGCACCGCACTTTGCACACTCAGAAGTCCTGTGGTTCTTCAAGTCTCCCATCAGCATGTGGCAGCTACACTGAACATTAAGGACGTGAGCTGTGGGGTCTCCCAGACCTGGGGCTGCGCCCTGTCACCACCGCCTGCCCAACTCAGACGTCCGCCAGCCCTCAGGCCCACATTGTGTACATTTTAGCTTCTCTGAAATTAGAAAGCATCTTATCACCCGTGAGCCCTTGCAAGTTATGATCTGCAGCTCTCTTTCTTTCTTTATTGTCTATAAACTAACGGGGATATGTCCCACGACCTAGGGAATCGGAGATTCGATGAAGTGAGCATCTGGCCTTTGGCAGGTAGGTCCCTTTCTTCTCTGCGAACCTGTTTCCGACACCTGTTCCCTGGGGTCCACAGCAGCCGGCAGGCTTGATCGTGAGGATGCAGCAGGATGCCACGGGGAAGGTGCCCGCATGTTACGGACACTGGAGGCCGGAGGGCTGGGGGGCTGCTAGCGACTGAAGTCACACGGTCCCGGCAGAGAGTGAGGGTTTCAGAGGACTCTCCTGGGCAGATGTCACCAGCATCCACGACCACTTGGGCAGGAACGAGAGCGACTCGTGGAGAGTACAGCCCAGGAGCCTGGGCCCCACGGGGGACCTGGCCTGCTCCTGGCGGCGGGGCGGAGGCCAGAAGGCCACCTCTGATGCCAGCCCTCTCGCAGGACGTGACTGCCAAGGGGCCGTCTGTCACTTTAACTTTGACCCGGGATGCGGTAAGGAAAACCCGAGGCAGATAGTGTTTGATAGTAATTCAAGGAGATCGGTGCTTGAAACCTTTTAAAGATTGCGGCTTAGTTTTAACTGTGTTCTATCAGGATGAATTTCACACGCCACAAATTCAGATGCAGGGGAAGGGAAAAAAAAAAAAAGCTTATTTCTTTGGCAGGACCTCCGTTTTGGTTTATTCGAGGTTTTCCCCTTCTCTCCTTCAGACATTGCCCCCGGTCAGGGTGGGAGAAGCATCGCTGTAGGGCCCCGGGGGTGACACCTGGTGCCCTGCAGTCACATGTCCACGCTCCTGCTGAGCTGGGCCTCGCCATCCCGTCTCGGGTGCCACCGTCTCGGGCTGGTGAGGGGTCCTCGTTCCTGAGATTCTCAGGCTACGGGCCCGCCCTTGCCATCTGCTCTCACTTCCCCACCACCCCAGGCGTGAGGCCCTCCACGTTTGCTGGCTCTCAGGGCCCTGGACAGAAACCTCCTGCTCCTCCTCACATGGTCTGGGGGCGTCGTGGGGGGCTTGTGATGCAGACTGGGCCCCAGGCAGCCCCTCCCGGTATGCTGGTCCCTCACCAAGGCCGGAGCTTCTCTCTGGAGCTTCCTGCCTCCCCAGCCTCTCAGGGAGCAGGCCACCTGCCACCTGTACTCGGCTACCCCTCAAATTCACACCATGGGGGCATGGAGCGTGCCGCAGGACCATCCCAGAGACCCAGCTAACTCCTTCTTTCCTTCTGAAGCCTCTTCTTCTCCCCCGGATCTCCTCCAGGGAATCTTTAATCTATTCTGGGTGGGTGGGAAAAAGTGGCCTAACTCACCACAGACCTCCTGAGTCCTGAATGCTCCGGATTTGGACGCTCTAAGGGCAGGGTCTTGAGATTCCCAAACTATTGTCTCCGCTGTGAGATTCACAAGCTCCTCACCTGTTCCCCACCTGTCACTCTTTCTCTCCATTTCTTCCGTGATGACTGTACCCTGAGACCGGTGAGCAAAGACTGGGGAAAGCCTAGCAAATGCGAAGAACAGTATAGGTGAATGTTTCAGATACTTTCAAAATGTTTTCCTCCAAGGTAAAGAGAAACTCATCAAGGTCCAAACTCAATTACATCAAGACTTTCAACATTTGTAGGAGAGCGTGCACTTGGCTGCATCGTGTGAACTGGGAGGTGGGAGGTGGGACCTGTAGCCTCACTCGGCCCCCAACCAAATGGATGCGCTTCCTTCTTATACGAGTCTTGGTGAGAGAGAGCTCCAGGCTTCGGCTGCAGAAACCTAAACAGCCAGACAGCTGTTCCCCCCGGACCCCGGCAGCTGGGGAGGGGCACATGCCAATCGGCTGCTTCCACTGTCAATAATACCAAGAGCCATGGCTCAGCTTCTAATGCATCATGGGCCTAGCTGAAGCAGCCTAATAGGATGTTGTGGCCTGGTCTGGCCGTGCCCTCAGCAGCCCACCTTCTCTGGGCTCCTGCCTGTTTTCTGAGCCTGGTTCTTCAGGCTTCCAGTGGTTTGGTGGACTCCCTGATATCGCAGCAATTCTCTTTCCCCTAGGTTATCCTGCATTGGCATCATGGTGGGCAGCCAAGAACTCTGGCGATGAGGAGTAACACAGTTCCCCTCTGTGGACCTCGTTGGTTCTCTCTGTAAAATGAAGTGTTTAAACCAGATGAACTCTGACATCTCACCATCTACCTTATGCTGTAAATATTCTGGGGGCTGAATCACACAGCTCACTTGGCTGGTTCACTCATTCATGCCCAAAGCTCCACCATTCTCTAGGCGGTACCTGTCCACATTGCGGGGGATAGTGACCCTCTGCACAGTTGGCCTCATACCTCATTCCATCCAGAATGGGGATGATCCACCCAAAAAGAGTTCTGTAATCATTCAGTGAACCAGGTCCTTTGCTGCAGAACTTGTCAGAGCCTGGGGATCCCTGGGTGGCTCAGTGGTTTGGCACCTGCCTTTGGCCCAGGGCGCCATCCTGGATCGAGTCCCACGTCGGGCTCCCAGCATGGATCCTGCTTCTCCCTCTGCCTCTCTCTCTCTCTCTCTCTCTCTCTCTCATGAATAAATAAATTTTAAAAATCTTAAAAAAAAAAAAGAACTTGTCAGAGCCTTTAATATGCTAACACACATTGGCAGTTCTCCAAGACAAAGTATACTAGTATAGTATTTATGTAAACTAGTTCTCTCTATATATAAATTATTTCCCAAACGAATTTTGCTACAAACACATTTCCTTGATGCTTATTTATTTCAAGAACTAGAATACAATGGAAGACACTTTGAAAAACAGTGCTGCAGAGAAACAGACACCAAATGTCACAAAGAGAAAAGACATCTTGCATGATTCCTAAATTTTTCTTTCCCATTCTCTCTTCCCCCACCCTCTCTCTCTCTCTCTCACACACACACACACACACACACACTTGCACACATAGGAATTCATCGGCCCAGCCTGATTGCTTTCTTCTTTCTTCTCTTTCTTCTTTCTTTCTTTCTTTCTTTCTTTCTTCTTTCTTTCTTTCTTTCTTTCCTTTCCTTCTTCTTTTCTTTCTTTCTCTCTTTCTTTCTTTCTCTTTCCACCACTTAGCTTCCTGCATGCACAGAGCATTTAATGCCTTCAGCTGTAGTTCCATGCCTGTGGCAACAGTCAGTCAACAGTGACTCAGGATTTGGGCTTCCACGGTCCGCGCGGCTCATTTGTCCTCCACACCCCTCAAGATCCAGCAAGTGCTACGACACGTGTGCTTTCCCAGCCCTGGGTGCTCAGCTGGCACGTGGGCAGTGTGCTGCCCGCCTCCTCGCTCAGTCCCTGACGTGGGGAGAACACACACCACTCGGCAGTGTGACGATGGCCACCCCCCACTGGGGCCCTGCCTAGCTCGGTGTGGGCTGCCCAGCACCCAGCCTCCCAGGGGGCCTTGGTTGCACCCCTCGGGAGAGTTGGGGGGCCCCCTGACACCCACCCCAAGGCCTGCAACAGCCCCCCACATACCACACCTCTCTCCAACTCTGCAACTCAACTGCCACTCAGGAATGTTTCGAAACCTCTTGAAACCATTTCTATTTTCAACTTGTACCCTCTCTGGTGAGAACAGCTGCCCTAAGTTCGCTTCTTATTGCATAAAGCAGGATTTCCTCCTTCAGCTTTCAGGGAGTTCCTCTGAGGGCTATTCCAGGGCCGGGTGGGAGGCCTGCCCCCACTGCTACCCTCCCCCCCAAGAGCACCTGATGGTGCTTCCACAAGTTCAGCAAGAACAGGACCACCCCTTTAGCCTCTCTTGCCTTCCCAAACTGAAGAAGCAAATGTTTAATAGAGTATTTCCTGGAGGCTTTCCTTCTTTGTTTGTGTGTATGTGTGTGTGTGTGTGTGTGTGTGTTTACAAAACATGCTTGTTACCCCAAAAAGGCAGAAATGAAATAAAATATACAAGGAGATAAATAACAATAATCCACAATCTTGCTGCCCAAAGGTAATACTGTAAACATTTGGGAATATATCCTCCGTATATTTGGTTCTTCTTTTTTTCCTAATCCTGTGATCACACTTGTATAAATGAGGACTTATTCTCCTTCCAGCGGTTGATAATCTGACTCAAATGAGGCGCAAATAAAAAGAAAACAAAACAGAAAAACAAAAAGAGAGAGAGAGAGAGAGTTTATTGGTTCTTATTGCTAGAGGATCCAAAAGTCGGGCCAGCTTCAGGCAAAGCTGCATCAGGAGCTCCTTGCAGTCCCCAGACGCAGCCTCTCTCCAAGACTCAGCCTCACGCTCAGACCCCCCAGTGCCATTACTGGGGCTTGACTCACAAGGCTGCAGTCCCAGGTCTAAAAGGGACACCTGAGTTTCCTTTCTAGGAGTTTCCATGGAAGTCCCGAACCTCGTTCTGATTACCATCAGCCTCCAGTCACATGCCCACCCCCTGAACCAGTCAACGTGGCTGGGGAATGCTAAGCGCTGACTGGCTCAGGTCAAAGTCATCCTGGACTAAGAGATGCCTGGTGCCTAAGTGAAAGCTCAGGTGCTGTTGTTGGAAGTGATCATTGCAAAGGAGGGATTAAACCCTAAGAGTACATTAAAATTGGATATGAGAATTCTAGCTCAACATAGTGAATGGCTCACCAATTGGCCTTTAAATTTTCTCACTAAGTACATCTTACAATTAAGACAAAGACTTCCCAGCAGTACCACCTGACCTTCCCAGGATGCCCTTCATCAAGCAAAGGCCCACTGGGCGAAGGTGAGAAGAATCTTCTTGCCTCTTCTCTCATCTGTTCTGACTCAGTGGCCCAGGGCTGGACCCACTAGAGAGGGGGCCAGCCATTCCTCTCCATCTCTGAAGAGTTGACTTCAAAGCAGTCTCGTTACCCCTCCCCATCGCTGTACACCCATCTTCCTTTGTCACTGTCTGCTGATGAGCCAGCTAAGGAACAGCAAATTGCAGAAATGAAAAGTACATTCTGGAAATTGCCCTGCTCATCAGACATCTGGAGTTGGAGCCAAAGTGTTTCTTGGGGGTGAACACCTTCACCTCCAAGAGGTACTGAGAATGCCAGAGACCCGGGGGTGGTTGTATGGGATCCCAGCATGGCACAGCGCAGGTCAGCCAGGAATGAGGGACTGAGCTGGGTGCCTGGCCCTTGCTGGAGATTCCAGTAGAACATTTGTCCACCTCTCCAGTGAGCTCAGTAGAAGGAGAGGCATGACCTGCATAAAAGAGATGCAGAAAGTCTTAGGGAGAAGATACAGATTTCATTTCAAGATGAAATCACAAGGAGGGTGGGTCACCTGGGTAGCTCAGTGGTTGAGCATCTATCTGCCTTCAGCTCACATAATGATCCCAGCGTCCTGGGATCGAATCTCACATCCGGCTCCCCCCAGGGAGGCTGCTTCTCCCTCTGCCTCTCTCTGTGTGTCTCTCATGAGTAAATAAAATCTTAAAAAAAAATCACAAGGCAGTATTAAGAGGAGGTGAGAAACAGAAGTTTTACAAAGTAGCCAAAAACGTAATAGCTGAATTAAAAGCCACTTTGGAAAGAGGTAGTTAAAAAAAATGCAATTGATGACTCAGAAAAATACATCTGCAAAGTAGAGAAAGACCATGGCCAGCTAGCTCTCTTGGGATGCAAAGGGGACGAAAAGACGGCAGGAGAAATAAGACTTGGGGTGGGGAGACATGGAGGAGAGCTGAGGTACAGGTGCTAGAATTGGCTCTGCCACAGAGAAACCAGACAGACCCATCCTCAGTAAGTCTCATCAGGAAGAGAGAGGAGAAAAGGGGGTCTAACCATTGGCATGATGTCCCCAGGGCACAAGAAGAACTAGGAGTCCCATGAACTGTCCTGTTCTCAGTCTGGTATCACCTGCTACAAGCTCAACTTTCAGCATTGCTGCAGGCTTTGTCATTATTATTATTATTATTATTATTATTATTATTATTCATGAGAGAGACACAGAGAGAGGCAGAGACACAGGCAGAGGGAGAAACAGGCTCCCTGCAGGGAGCCCAAAGTGAGACTCGATCCCGGGTCCCCAGAATCACGCCCTGAGCTGAAGTCAGATGCTCACCACTGAGCCACCCGGGTGCCCCATGGGTTTTATCTTTACCGACAACCTCTCGGAGCTGCAGTGAGTTGTAGGGATCAGAGGTGCTAATGGCTGGTGCTAATAAGGTACCAGCAGCGGGGGCGAAACCGGGCCACTGCGAGGTCACGGGCTTGCAGGGCCATATGGGAGGTGAGCCGCAGCAAAGCCAACCCTGTTCCTAATTTTACCAGTGGTGCGGGTAGCACCATCAGACCATTAAGAGAAACAGCCCATGAAGACATGGTTTGGTGCAACAGAGTAACCCATTTAGGGCAATTCTGGAAAATAAAGACCCACCAGCCCAGAAGCCCTAGCAACTCCAATGAGGCTGGAGTCAGCAAGTGACAAAAACCACAGTTTGGGATGAGGGCAGAGCGGCTGACACAGGCAGGGCCATCTGGCCGGTTGGCAGCAGCCCATCGCTCCCAGCCTGGCCTCCAAGTCACCCAGAGCTCAGCCCCTGTAGGGCCTCTCCCAGGAAGCTGGCTGAGTCAGGACTTTGTTCCACCTTCTCCAAACACCCATCACATACCTAGTGGAGGATGAGAGAGGGCACTGATTTGGGAGTCAGACGTCTTAAAATTATTTTTATTTTATTATTTTATTATTTTATTTTATTTTATTTTATTTTATTTTATTTTATTTTATTTTATTTTATTATTTTTCGTCTTGAAATTCTGACCTCGATGTGCCCCCGTGACTGTCCCTTGAAATCTTGGGGCATGGCCTCTGCCGGGAAGGCATCCCCAGGCCTGGTTCTGTCTCCCTCACGGAGCACTGGGACATCCGTTGGGAAGGTGCTCTGAAAAAGAGGATGTGACCCAGTAATGTGGGTTCAGAGGATTCTAAGGACATTGAAAGTGAAAAGAGAGAAACTAAAGGAGAATATTCTAGAATGGGGTGGGGGTGGGGTAGTAATGCTTGAAAGCCAGCATTACATTTATAAGAAAAAAAAATAAGTCTCTGCAGCTCTTAGTGAGAAGGAAAGATTCCAGAAGCGTACTGGAGCCCTGACTCTTACACTAGCTATGGGGAACGCCCCTCACCCCATCGCTGTCAGTCCCTCTGTCTCTGCTCTGTGTGATGCACCCCATCGCTGTCAGTCCCTCTGTCTCTGCTCTGTGTGATGTGTGTCATCAGCTTTGAAAGGACCGCACAGGAGGCTCCAAAGGAAAATCCCAAAGTTATTTTTATGTGAAGTGAAGGGTAAAAAGGGACAGTTTCCCAGTGGGTTGGAGATGGTGGCCTGTTGACAAAGGTCAGAGTAAAAACGGGATACATCTCCTTCGGCTGTACATCTGCTCACCCGGTCTGTTCTCTGATTTGCTTTTTCAGTCCCAAGGAATATTTTTTATAGGCAAGAAGCAACCCTTTGGCGTGCCGTTACTAGAAGGAGCCCGGAGCTGTGGCGGGAGATTCTGTACGAAACGCCACTTGCTGTGCCTGCCCCCAGGCCTCAGTTTCTCCTTCTGCAGAGGAGGAAAGTGGATAAGAAGATTGTCATCTCCCCATCACCATTCTTTAACAAACAGCGATTTAGCAGACCAGTTCTGGAGGAAAATCTTTTTGGGGGAGAAAAAATGTTTTGTTCATTTTCTTTTTTAGGTATATTGCACAAATACATTGACTATTTATAGGTGCATCAATGTGGTCACATGCATATATGCTCATTCTCGTCTTTATTTCTCCTTTTTGTTGGTTCCTCTTCTCCCCCAGAAAGAACATTTAGGACCTTTGTGGCTCTGGTGGTCTGTGTTTCTGAGGCCAGGAGAATCCCAGGAAAAAAGTGAAAGGAAAGCAAAGAGCACCAATGGCCAGTTATGCCTAGTGGTAAGACAGGGAGCCAGGCTCCACAAGGGTGGTCCTCGCTCCGTCCACGAGCATAACGGCATTGCCATTCCTCTACCTCTCTAGCCTCCCTTCCCTGACTCCAACAGGCCTGGAAGCCAGGCCATACCTAAGTTTGGTCTCCAAATTCCCAATCATTTATGAAACCTTGGGATCAGAGAAACCACCAGAATCATTTGGTTCAGCCTTTGTATCAAGGCAGATGGTTGTCCATTCTCCCTATAAAACTCTCCATGGAAAGCTGCCCCACCCATTCTCCTGCAAGGAGTGAAGGCTGGTGCACTCCCTGGTTTTTCAGACTAATTGGCTCATTTTCTTCCATCTTAGAAACCTCTGGAAGCCAGGATGCCCATATCCTGGCTCAATTCTTAGCCATAAGTTCAACGAGGGACTACTTCTTCCAGGCAAGAGAAAGCAAAAGCAAACAGAGGAAGATCAGTCTAAATGAACAAGCGGTTCACAAGAGAAACAGAAGTGGCTAAGGAACACATGAAAACAGTTTCAATCCCAGTAAAAATAAAATAAGTAAAAAATCATAAAATAAATGATAAAGAGGTAAAAATGCAAAATAAGACAATAGTCCTACGCCATTGGCGAAGATGAAAAGGGGGGAGCTAATATTCTGTGGGGGGAGGCTATAGAGAGGTGGGCTTCTGCCTAGACCAGCAGATCCTCCGTGTGGGCACCCAGAACCACCTCTCTGGGGAGCAAGGGGAGCAGCACAACTCTTACCAGGTGCTTGCCTCTGAACTCAGCAATTCTACATCCAGGGGAGCCTGGACTCCAATGGAATGATCTCAATGGAATGATAAAGACTAGACACAAGTATTTAAACTCAGCTATACTCACAGAAATTAGAAAGGACAAAACTGTCCAAGAAAAGGAGACTGCTTCAATTAAATGTGGTACGTCCATGCAATAGAAGTCTTTCAGAATTAACATCATAAAAATGTCCACGTTATCATAAAAAAGATGTTCACGATATATTACTAGGTGGAAAAAACAGCGTAGCATCCACAGCAGTCCATAGTAGGACGACATTTCATTCCTGTTGAAAGGTACACTGTTATGGAGTGTGATAGATCATAGATGAGCAGACTTCTGGATGATTTATAAATAATTTTCTGATTTCCTATATAAACAGGTATTACTTACACATTGCAAAAAGGAAACGCCAGCCCAAAGAAAGGGTTGCTTTGTCCCAAGCAGGGGGTGGTCTGGAGAACCCGTCCAGCCTTGTATCTTCCCCACAAAACCCTCCCCTGCCAGTGGAGAGAGAAGGGACAAGCAATGAGGGAGAAGAGGTGAATGTTTAGGGATAAATCCTGGAGCCAGACACCTTTCTCTTTTCCCTCTGTAAAAAATGTGCCACCAGCACTCCCCAGGAAGCCTTTCTCTCCCAGACCCTCTTGTGTCCTGTCATTCCCCACCTGTTAGCCCACCTCCCCCTGACTCCCTCTCCTCACCCACCTCTCATACAGCAACCTGGCTGACTGGGTCTGAACCTAGCAACACTATTTCCCAGTGGTGTGGCCATGAGCAGTCAGAAAATGCCTTTTTATGCCTTGGTTCCTCGTAATTGTGAGGATTAAAAGGAAGAAGAGAAGAAGGATGAGGAAGAGGAGGGGAAGAAGGAGAAGGAGAAGAAGGAGGAGGAGGAGGAGGAGGAAGAGGAGGAGGAGGAGGAGAAAAAGAAGAAGGGGGAGGAGGAAGAGGAGAAGGAGAAGAAGGAGGAGGAGGAGGAGAAGAAGAAGAAAAGAAGAAGAAGAAGAAGAAGAAGAAGAAGAAGAAGAAGAAGAAGAAGAAGGAGGAGGAGGAGGAGGAGGAGAAGGAGGAGGAGGAGAAGCAGGAGGAGGAAGAGGTGGAGGTGGAGGAGGAGAAAAAGAAGGAGGAGGAGGAAGAGGAGAAGGAGAAGAAAGAAGAAGAAGAAGAAGAAGAAGAAGAAGAAGAAGAAGAAGAAGAAGAAGAAGAAGGAGGAGGAGGAGAAAGAAGAAGAAAAAGAAGAAGGAGGAGGAGGAAAAGAAAGAAGAAGAAGAAGAAGAAGAAGAAGAAGAAGAAGAAGAAGAAGAAGAAGAAGAAGAAGAAGAAGAAGAAGGGGAGGAGGAGGAGGAGGAAGTGGAGGAGGAAGAGGAAGAGAAGGAGAAGAAGAAGGAGGAGGGGGAAAGAAAGGAAGAAAAAGAAAAGAAAAAGAAGGAAAGAAAAGGAAGTAAAACACTTTTACATGTAATGTGATATCTTGGATTTTATCCTGAAACAGAAATTTTAAAATGGTGGAAAAACTGGGGAAATCCAAATAAAGTCTGTAGTTTAGTTGATAATAAGATACTAGATGTTGATTTCTCGGTTGTGCCAAATGTATCGGTTATGGACGATGCTAGCATCATGAGAAATCACATAAGGGGCAAGGAAACTCTATATGCTCTTTGCGACTTTTCTGTAAATCTAAAATCACTCCAACCAAAAAAAAAAAATTATTGGGAAAGGAAAGCAAAGTGCATAGAATAATGCCTGACGCAAAGTACACACACAATGTATTATTTGACTGCTCCATTCTATTTTCGCTGTGAACATCCAGGGGTTGCTTATCTCGGAGGGGGCATCCAACCACTTTGAATGTCTCCCAGAACCTTCCCTGGTGCTAGGCACCTGGAGGCCCTCAGTGGCCACTCACCTTTTGGCCTTTATTCATTCCTACCCCCTTTGCCTCTGTTTTTTACTACCAAGATCTTGACTTGACGCTATTTTATTTTCAGATTTATGGTCTCTAAGCTACATACTGTAAGTCGGTTTAAAATCCTTTGGAGGAGGTCAGGACATCAATAAGTAATAAAAACATTCATAAATGAATTAGTCCATTTTTCACCTGCATTGCACACATAAGCTGAACCTCTATAACTACAGGACCTTGGGGCGAGCGGGGATTTAGAACCAGAAGAGCTGTGTCCGTCAGTCCCAGCTCCGCTCCCATGGACCGAGTGACACTGGGCCAGCCCCACATGGACAAAACCCCCTTTCCCGGGGGGGCACCCCCAGGATTTGTTAAGATGATACTCGTGAAAGCACTCGGCAAAACTCCGACTCCCCGGCCGCTCTGCCCCTTTGCACCAGCAGGAAAGTCCAGGCCTGCGACCAGAACCCGCCCGCTGGGACTCCTTCTCCTGGCCAAGTGCTTCTCGCGGCCACAGGTGGCCCTGCAGCACCGTGTGTGACAGGCTGGTCCGGTTGCCTGCAGGGCTTCGGCGTTCCCCCGGGAAGTGGGCCTGAGACGGGCCACCAGGGCCTCACCGCCTCCCCCCGCCCTCCTGCGCAGGCCCAGCCAGCTCCGCTGCCCTGCCACGTGGCTGCACAGACACTTAGCCAAAGGTCTTGTGTCACCTCCGATTCCCCAGCAGGTGGATGCAACAATCCATATAAGCTCGGGTGACGTATGACGGGCGAATGGTTATCTCTGGTGACCTCTGGGCTGACGGAGCGAGGGGGCAAAGCACAGGCCAGAAGCCCTCAGGGCAATTATCATCCTGAACCCAGACACTTAGGCTCTTGTCAGAGGAGAGAGACAGGCTCAGGCACAGCCCTCACCCATGCCTGGCCCAGGCACACGCGTAGTCCCCCTTGTGGGGGGCCAGAGGGGGAGAAAGAGGGGCGCTCAGGAGGGAAGGAACTAAAGGTGAGGACTTTTGTGGGTTTTTTTTTTTTAATTTAAATTCAGTTACTTGGGACACCTGGGTGGCTCAGTGGTTGAGCATCTGCCTGTGGCTGAGGTCGTGATCCCGGGGTCCTGAGATCGAGTCTTGCCTCAGGTTCCCTTCATGCAGGCTGCTTCTCCCTCTGCCTGTGTCTCTGCCTCTCTCTGTGTGTGTCTCTCATGAATAAATAAATAAAATATTAAATTAATTAATTAATTAATTAGTTAGTTAACTAAATCCATTAGCATATAGTGTATTATTCAGAGGTACAGTGATTGATCCGTTGCATAGAACACCGAGTCCTTAAAGGTGAGGTCCTAATCCACCGGGGCTGCTGAGCTCTCTGCTTCCTAAACCCAGGTGAACAAGAACAGGTGAGGTAGGTGGGGGCGAACTCGCCAGGCTCATTCGTCCCTCGCCCGGGCAGATCGGGCCTGCTCAACTCTTCACTCATCCCTCATTTCTCTCCAGGTCGGTCACGGGCATTTCCAGTTCAGGTTCAGGGGTTGAAATGGGAGAGACGTGCCCTTCAAGAAGCAGCAAGTAAGGCGGGGTAAGGGCAAGACCAGAGCACAAACCTTACGGGGGTATTTCCAGGGTGTGGGGCAAACAGAATGACAAGCATTTATTGGGCACCTACTATGTGCCAAGAACTGCATTATCTCATTTAATTCACGCGAAGGTTCTGTGACGTCCTGTTTAATCCTGGGGAAAATGGGATGCACAGAGGTGATGTGACTTACCCATTGCCAGAGTGGTGCTCTCGGGGTCTTTTTTTTAATTTATTTTTTATTATTTTATTTTATTTTATTTATTTATTTATTTATTTATTTTTTTTGCTCTTGGGGTCTTGAAGGCAGTCCGGCTCCGGAGCTTCCCTGTCCTCTTGGTGATGATGTTACAGAAGCAGCTCACGGGAATCCAAAGTGGTCCTGTTGGGGCTGCCTGTGGAAGGAAGTCCAGGGGGGCAGAAATCAGCTGCCCCAGACAGCTGTGAAAATGGCATTTTCACAGGAGCACAGGATGGAGGGAGGGCAGAGAGGTAAGGAACGGGAGCCACCTCTGATTCCTTTGAGGCTGGAGTACGTAGGCCCATGGACCATCAGTCCCTGGCACTCAGGATGGAGCCAGGCTGGAGAGGGAACAGTTGAGGCAGGCCCTGGAGTCAGGAAAGGATAGGGCAGGTCCGGAAGGCGGCCGCCTGGTGCTGGTGGCCACCCAGCACCCAGCCAGCAGTCAAGGCAGCAGCTCCGAGCACCCACCCCGGGAGGGACCTCTCCCTGAAGTCGTTTCTGCCTCAGCCAAGGAAGCATCTGATGTCCTCTCTGCAGGGCCGAGAGCTGGTCTCAGGCTGGGGCCTCCCCGGAGCTGCCGGGTCGGGGAAAGCGAGCCACAGCAAGAAGTTGTAGGAGATAAGCCGCCACATTTATTAGGCACCTACTGTGTGCCAGGCTCTGCACCAGACATTCTACATACCTGACCACTCTCCATGGACTCCTCCCAGCTGCTCCGGGAGGCCTGGAGAGCTCTCCCTATCTCACAGAGGCAACGAGAGCCCCCGGGGGTTCAGTGGCTGGTCTGGGGCCGCGCGGCTTCTACACAGCACACCAGGACTCAGCCCCTGTTGACCCGGATTCTGACCCGATCGTCAGCAGCAGGCCTACAAGCCTGAGCGCTGTCTGTTTCCATCTGCTCTCACCACCCTGGCATGAGGGAGGCCGGATGGGCACGTCCCCTCGCCTCGCAGGGAAGGAACCCCAAGCTCAGGGCCTCAGGGCCACCAACACCCACCATCCAGGACACGGTGGGACAGCCCAGGCCTCTACCCCCAGTGTCCTTCCAGGACAGTAGGCAGCACTGCCTGTGAACTCCGCCCCCACACACGTCTTTGAGGTCCCATGGTGCACGGTGGCCAGCTTACCTACCAAGCACTGCCTGCGTCCGAGGGCTCTCCTGCCAGGTCCTACCGGGATTCCGTGGGCCTGTGGAGTTCCTCCACCAGCCAGGAGGCCCCTTGCTCAGTGACTGAGGCGTCCCAGGGCAGCACAAGCTGTGAAGGAGCCCCCGTAGCTTGGGGTGCAGGGCCCCTATACAATGTGCCCTTCCGAGGGCTCCCACCGCCCCGGAGGCCTCTCCGACTGGGGGCTCAGTGGGGCAGCACCTGTCTGCTGGCAAGTGGAAGCAACCCAGAAAAACCATGACATATAAACCACAGAAGGGACCCCCCAAAATCCCCATAGGTCCCCTGGAGGGGCACTCCATCTCTCCTCCAGGAGTTTGGCTTCTGTTCTCTGACGTTTTTCCCTCTAGAAGACAGAGAGAGCAGGTCTATGTTTTTGTCTGTTTCAATCCTATTGGACAAATGGAGAAACTGAGGCCCAGATAATTAAGTAATGGCCAGTTAGGACGGAGCTGGAGAGAACGCAGAAGGCTTGCAACCAACCCCAGAGCCGGCGCCTCCTGCTGAGCGCCATGGCCCAGCACTCTGCCCTCGCCCCGGGCCCTGTCCAGAAGTCTCTGTTGGCACAGAGCAGCCGAGGACTTGGCTGTGTGTCCACTCCAGTGAATGCTTGGTTTGTACCCCAGAGCCTCGAGCTTCTGGAAAGGGTAGGGTTGGGGGAATTCCAGGACTCTGACCTGGAAGGAATTCCGGGAGACCCTGCCGCCTCTTGGACTCCACCAGCCGCTGGAGAAAAGGTCTGCGTGAGCCAGGCCTGCCCGGATCTCACGGCGAGGATCCCCCAAGACACCCCTGCGCCCCTTCTTCTCCCTCTGGCCACACGCCTGTGAAGCCTGTGCGGGCAGGGCAGCCGGATTCCAGAACATGGAAGTCATAACCCATTTCACCCAGGCGAATGGCATTTTCACAGGGTCACAGGATGCGAGAACTTGAAAGGATCTTATTGATGGTTACGACCAACTCCCTCTTTTAATAGATGAGGAAGATGAAGGCGGGGAGTGCGGGCCGCTCACCCCGGGGGGTGCTGGAGGGTCAGCACAGGGTCTGGGTGACAACCCGGGCTGGCTCTCCTGGGCCCTGCTGCCCTGCTGGGGCTCCCTCCCCACTTTCCCCTGCGGATCCGGATCCCTGCGCCCTCACTGGAAGGAACCACCATGGGGCAGCCTGTGGTCAGAGCCGGGCGAGAGTCGGGGGACAGACCCGAAAGCCACGGGGTGTGGGCCAAGCTCATGTCAGAGGACGGGTCAAGCCAGGACCACACAGCTTACTGTCCCGCAGGACCAGGAGTTCTGGAACGTTCAGACTTATTTTAAAAGAACATCTCAGAACTCCAATTTTTATTTTTATTTTCGAGCTACAATTTTTTAATGTAAAATATTTCAGCTCTTAAATATAGACAACAATTCGAGTTTAAAAATAAAACACCCGACAGAGATGAACTTGTGACCGGCTGTGGAATCCAACTCCATCCCCTTTTTATAGATGAGGAACCTGAGACCCGGGGTGGTGGCCCGTCAGCGACCACACGGAGACCACCGTCCGGGGCCGCTGAGTCACTAGTGGGGGATGCCATCCGGGTCGCCGGTGCCGCCGCACAAATCACGAGATGCTGTTGCCTGACACTGCACTGCACGTACCTGGACCCAGGCCCGCGCCTCGGGCTCTACGTGACTTGCCTTGAAAGACCTAACCCTTGGCCTTGGGTGAAGTTCTCCCCGTGGTCCGCATTCCCCAGGTGTCTGCGGGTGTTTTTGCCTTGAAGTGTCCCTTTAAGACTCCAAAGTGGGCCAGAACATTCTGAGACCCTGCCGGAGGCTGGGAAAGGCTAGAGCCTGCCTTCCCTCTGCCAAGCCCTTCCCACATACCATTCCCCTTGCCTCTGGACAGTCTGCCCTTCGCGGTCCAGCTCAAAACAGCACAGCTGACACTCCAGAAAAATCTCATAAAGCCGAATTAGAAGCATGTCAGCAGAAGGGGAAAATGAGATCATGGCCACCCTGCCACCTTCCCCGGCCGGCCGAGGCCGCCAGCAGGCCGCCTGCCTCCGCGCCCTCCCTGACCCCTCCTGCCTGTCCGGTCCTGCGCCCGAGACAGGGGCCCCAGGCCGTTTAAGTGAGGCGGTGACACACAGGCTCGTAAAACCACAGGAGAAAGTCAAGTGCTGAGATGAGCACTTGAAGATAATAAAGGGTTTGGTGAGCTGCAAGAGAGCGGTGGCCAAAGTAAACTCTGGCTTCTCCAGGGAATGGGTCTGGAGCTTTCTCAAAGGAAAGAGAGGATCGGTGTGGGGAGACTGCAGGGGAGAGGGCCTTCGGGGGGCAGGGGGCGGCAAGGCGGGCCAGAGGGGTGGCTCAGGGGCCCAGTGGCCCCAGCTCGTGGGTGAGGCCCCTGATGGAGCTGAGGTCTGCGGCCTCATCCGCAGACGGGGGCCTGGGGCCACAGGTGGGAAATCTGTGCTCTCTTCTCCCAGCACCCAGCTCATGCCTAACGTGGGCACTCCTTCAATGAGTGAGTGAGCGAGTGATAGAAGACAAACACCACCCCAGTGAGGAAACTAGGAGAACTCATACTCAAATAAGATAATTTCATGTTGTACGTTTTTTCAAGCATTTCCCCATCACCTTTTGCGTTGTCCCCTTAAGAACCCTGGAGGCAGATCATACGGGTTTCACTAATCCTGTCTGCCATCTAAGGAAACTGAGGCATGAAGCGTGGTAGGAGGGACCATGAATCCCATGGCTCTGCCTTTCCTGGTTCCTCCTCTTGGGCCCCTGCCTGCCTGCAGCGAGGGTACCCCCGTCCCACTGCCGAGAGTGGGGCCAGCGGGCAGCCCCTGGGGTCTGCACCTGGGTAGGAAAATCTGGCCGATCGGGGAGGCACACGCCACCATCTGCCACAGACCTGAGGCTCATCTGCATTTGGCCCACTTCAGAAAAAGCTGACAGTTTGATTTCCATCCTGAGTGACCTTGCAGTGGTCCCGCCACGCGTCCTGAACTCAGGTGGGGGAAGAGGAGTGTTGTCTCTGCAAACCCTCAATTGGGGATGTTAAGCAACTGGTTCAGAAAATCACCTGAGATCCCCTGGCACTCAGTTTCCCAGCCTTTCCAGCCCCACCGGCCCCGCCAGAAAGGAACAAGAGGCTTCGGAGAGGCGGCCTGGTGGGCCCAGGCACTTGAGATAGCTCCCTGGTCCTATAGGTTTGGGAATCGACCTTGGTTGAAAGTCCCATCGGGTTCTTAAAAAAAAAAAAGAAAGAAAGAAAGAAAGTCCCATCGGGTTCTATTCTGCGCCACTAACAGAACCATCCCTATGCTGCCGTGCTTGCTCCATGGCTGTCCAAGGGGAGATGGGGATGCAGACTTAATGCATCGCAGGTTTTTTTTTTCCTTGTAGGCTTGTGTGAGAGTTTAGTGTTCTTTTGCTCTGGGTTTGGGAAATGTGGCTGCACACACCCACCTGTTTTCTGGGAGGTGGATGGGGGCTGGGGCCCGGAGGGGTGGGCGACGGGGGGTTGGTGGGGAGACCAAAGCCTCAGTTTCTGCATCTTTCAAATGGGGATAGTCTGCTAGTCTCCAAGATAAAAAGAGTAACAGAGGGCCCAGATCCCGCCAGTCAAGCCAAGTCCTGACACAGGAGTGCACACCGGTATCCGAAAAGGTGTATGTGACGTGAGATTCAAACAAAACGATTAGCGGAAAAGGAAGCTTTCATCTGACCCAAGCATTCTCTGAGTTGTGAGACGACCCGCTGGGTTCCTTTAACTTGCAAACCTCTGCTGGTCCCTCTCCTCCAGACTGATTTAAGCCACGGGACAATTGGAAATACTTCGACCAGAAACGTGTGTATTTATAACACAAAGCTCAGGTGTGACATTCTGTGAATTCGGTCCCATGCTCACCATCTCTGGGGCCTCAGGAAGAGAGGCCGGATGAGCCCCCACAGGTAAGCCAGGCCCATGCCTCCTACCTCTCCAACAGCGCTTCTCCGGCAGCCACCCCATGGGAGTACCCACGGGTCAGCTCCGCCGCCCCCCAACCCCCCAACACATTCCCAGGCCAAGTTCATGCCAACCTCCTGCTGCCCGGGACTGGCTCCTCCTATGGCAAAGCCAGCTGTTTCCCCTCAAGCGCCTGCTCTCTCAGTGACCTCTGAGGGGCCGTCGTGTGTGCAAGGTCTTGGCCGAGCCCGGCCTTAACGGGAGCAGCATTTCCCTAACCTCCACTTAGATGGCAGGTGCTGGAGCAGCTTGGATCATACCATAGAGGTTGCTGATTGACTATAGTAGAGCAATAAAACGGATGGATCCTGGGTCTCCCAAACCATGAAACCGCCGTGTTAGCCCCTTACTATTACTGTTACGTGACGGGGGAGTGAATTTCCCTTGTGCTTCTGCTTTTGTTATTTTGGCCTTTACTTAGGGCAGCTGAACCCCCTCCCTCTGCATGGCAATTTCCAGCCATTCTTCAAAACTGACCCGAAGGCCACCACCCCAGGAAGTACCCCCTGATTTTGCCAAAGGTCTCCGGCCTTATATTCTGCATCGCCCATCCCAGAAGGTATTATCAAAACCAAATTTCGATGCACCCAGTTCTATTTTATTTAGTGCCATTCACTCTAGGACAGAGCGAGGGAACATCGGGAAGGCATGGAAAGACAATTGCATGGCCTTCCCTTGTCATGGTTGGTTTGGTGTCCCTTCCGTGGGCATGGTGTCTTCCAGACAGTGTCGTATGCCTCTGCAGGGCAGGGCCGGGTCACAGACCTCTGTCGCCACCATTCACAGCATAGAGCACATAACTGAGATTTGGGGGCTTGACTTAACACCTCACCGAAAAGAACTGATGGGGAAGGAGGGCCGGCCAAGGCTGGTGGGGTGTGGCAGGGGACAGCCCCGGCGCCGCGCCTTTAAATACAACCTGATGTCAGAGAACTCATGTAACCCAAGAAAAGGCGTGCTATAATCGGATTCTTCCGATGTGGAAAAATAAGGCAGGCTGACTGCCGCTGCCATGGAGAGGCGACAAATGTTTGACCTCGGGTGTGAGGAAGACGGACTGATTTTGTGCTGTCACAGGGAGAAATGCACACCTGTTCCAGCTGGAACACAGCCCCAGCCAGCCACCCTCAGATAGACCAGCTGGAGTCCTGGAAAAAAATGGATCATGCTAGCTAGCTGTTACACAATGAAGCTATCGAGCAGCTGCTGGAGATGGAAAAAACTGCCTCATGTGGTAATGAGCTCCCCAACACCACAGGCAATCAAGCCAGATGAGCACTGGTAGGCTTAGGGGAGGTTTTATGATACTGTTATTTTTTTTTTTCCAGGCTACAGTGTGAGTCCTCTCTCCATTGTTTCCATCTCCACATTTCTCCCTGGGAGCCTACCATTGGGCCTCACAATTTTACCATTAGGATTTTCTTCACTGGAAGTCAGGCATCATGATCTCCTGGGGTTGTCAGGTAAATAAAGGGATGCCACATAATGTCCTAGGTATCGACTCTTCTTTGTCAATTCATTTAGCAGATCCTTCTCTCAGGCAGCTGGCGGTAGGGGTTACTGGGGTACCGGTCACCATCGTAGAGGGCTCTGACCATCCAGAAGGCAGAGTGTGTTTGGGGGTACAAGTGGCAGGAGAGCTGAGGTACGCGAGACTCGGAGAAAGTAGGTAAACCATCAACACTGCGCTTGGCTGATTCACAGCTTGGCCCAGGGCAACCCTGCCTGGTCCCGAAGCCCAGCATCTGTAAAGCATCTTCCGCTTCCCAAAGGGAGCACTGGACTAGGAGTCTGGAGACCCGGCCACTGGCCCTGGCTGGGTCACTCCCTGACGGGCACCCTTGGCTGTTGTTATGCCGCTCTGCAGAGCTCAACTCCCTCCACCACCAAACAAGAGGAGGCATGGGCTGTCTCCAAGGGACCGTCCCCATGACGGGGTGTAGGGTCGGGACCAAGGGTCCTCCCAACCTACTCAGGGAACTCAACTCTGCTTTTCCTATTTTACTTGCAGCCTTGAGCCAATTATCTACGTTTTCTGAGACTCAGTCCCCATCTCTGTGAAATGGGTACAGCAACACTTGCTTTGAAGAATTATTAAGATAATAAACTACAAGACGCTTTGCTTGCAAAGTGACGGGGTGGGAGCTAAAAATGGCCATTATTCATTTATCATGTCATTTTATTAGTTAATAAGCAGCGAGATACAGTAGGCTTGTCCATAAAAGGCAGGTGGGACTGGGATTCAGACCCAGTTACCAGACTTTGTCATCTCCCGTGAAAGGCGGTAGCCCTGTACTCCTGCTGGCTCAGATACTGACCCTTTTTCTTCCTGGCAGCCCTGTTCAGAAGAAGCCTCGGTTACATGGGGCTGTGTCCTGGAGCTGCAGCATGGGCAGCCTGGGGCCCTCTCCCAACATCCTGGCCCCTCACTGGGCACTCAGAGTGCCCCTCCATTGCGTGGTGTCTCTGAACCCTCAGGCCTCGAGGGGGGCCAGCCTGGGACCAGCCACAGAGGTTGCCATCCCCACCCACACCCTTCCTCCGCTGCCCCTCCACCCAGAGAGGGTCAGGCAGCTGGGGGCTTGAAAGCCTGCACGGCCGCTAACTGCTGTGTGCCCTAGGCTGGTTACTTCGGGTCTCTGAGCATCAGTTTTTTCATCTGTAAAATGGGCGACATTAGGTAAACAAGTAGATCAGTGCCTGGCACATTGCGAGTCCTCGGTGGGAAAGAAAGGTGATTGATTCCCACTCACGGAAGGCTTGTGATGTGCCAAACATGACTTCCCTATTTGCGCACACCGTTCTTCCACTGTTATGACTATTCCCCTTCCCCTTAACCATACTGGCATGTGTTTTCTAGAAACAAGGACATTGGGACACCTGGGTGGCTCAGCGGTAGAGCATCTGCCTTCAGTTCAGGTAGTGATCCCAGGATCCAGGATCGAGTCCCACATCGGGCTCCCTGCAGGGAACCTGCTTCTCCCTTCGCCAGTGTCTCTGCCTCTCTCTCTGTGTCTCTTATGAATAAATAAATAAATCTTTAAAAAAAAAAAGAAACAAGGACATGTTCTTATACATCAGCAAACTCAGGAAACTTAACAAGGATATAAGGTCACTCTCTAGAACGCAGTCTACATGCACATTTTGCCAGTTGTCCCCATCATGTCCTTTGGAGCAATGTTTGTCTGGTCCGAAATCCAATCCAGGACCAGGTCTTGCATCAACTGCCAGGTCTCCTTAGTCTGGAAGAGCTCTTGTGCTTTTATATGTCTTTCGTGACATTGACATTTGTGATACATGCAGGCCAGCTATTTTGTAGAATGTCCCTCACTTTGGCCTTGTCTGATGAGGTCTACTTGTGATTAGACCCAGGTCCTGCCCTTTGGGCAGAAATGTCACAGAAGAGATGCCGAGTCCTTCCCAGGGCAGCTCATTAGGATGCAATGTCAATTCGCCCCACAATGCGGAAGTTCGCGCCAATTGGCTTTGGGTCAGGATGGCGCCTTCCCCGGCCACAGGTACCATTTTTCCTATTCTTTGAGGACATGATCTCATTTTAACCCCAGGCTCTCGAGTCAAACAGGTGGGTTGTAACTGGGCTTCAACATTTACCAGCCATGTGGCCTTGGTCAAATTAATTTCTCTGAGCATGTGAAAGAAAGATTGGACCAGGACCTTTCAGGACCTTTTGCAGGAGCAGATGAGGCCACGCATGAGAAGCATTGGGCACAGTTGGAGGAAGTGCCCCACGCACATCAGCCCAAGGCTCAGGATGGGACTGATGAAAGGAGCTCCCAGCAAACAGCCACAGGAGAGAACCTGGTGTCACTGGTGCTGTCATGATGACTTGGGCTCAGAGGGGACAGGAACACATTTCTTCTGAAGGCAGATAACCTGGGGAATGGAAATGGATGAGTAAGGTAGACCCGTGGTTGTGAGCCAAGTGTGGACTTTGGGGTCCAGCCAATCCGGGTTTGTGCCCCATACTCTGCATGAATTAGCTGTTTGTCATTGGGCAAGTCAAATAATCTCTCTGAGTTTCAGTTTCTCCCTCTGTGAAGTGAAGCTAATACCACATCTCTCATAAAGTTGTAAGGTTGGGTAGATTAATGTATGCAAAGAGCGTGGCCCAGGTTCTGGCATGTGGTAAGTGTTCAGAAACAAAGTCCTAGCGCTGACCATCCAGGCCAGGATCCCAGCTCCAATGTGACTCCTTCAGAAACGCCTTCTCCGATCACATTCCCCGGAGGAGAGAATCAGGCTTTCCCACAATGCTCTTGGCACGATGTACTCTCTCACACTTAGTGGGGTACGACCTTCCTGCAGGACATTTTGCTAAACAGGGATTTCGTTGGTCAGCGTTCCTCGTTGTCAACAACAGAAGCCATTCAGCTGGCTTAAGCAGAAAGGGAATCATTAAAGGAAAATAGATGAGTCTCAGAATCATCGAGAAGGGGAAGTAACATATCCTAGGCTGGGCTTCCAGGGATGTGTCCCAAAATTACCAAGTGGAGCTGGCTGCCATGGGAACTGCTGCTTCGGCCCTCATCAGAAAGGCATGTCCACCCCCACTCATGATTCCACAGCCATGCCACTTGTGCCCCGGTCTGTGCTGCCAGAGATGCTCCACGCCACCTGCCCTCCCCTCCCCAACCCCACATAACTCAGTTCTGGGTCACGCTTAGAGAAGTTTATCTCATTAGCAGAAACAAAATCACATCTAGGACGCATGCTGTAAAGGAATCTTGGTTTTTCGCTATCGAATATCTAGACATACTAGAAGGAGGTGAAATATGTTTTGATCTAGCCAATCCACCAAATCAAGAACTATAAAAATGTTCAACCCTTTGACCTGGTAGTTGCTCTTCTAGGAATCCATGAGAAGGAAATAGAGATATGAATAGTATTCTGTATAAAGTGGAAGGAAGGAAGGGAAAGAGGGAGGGAGGGGGGAAGGAAAGGGGAGACAGAGGAAAAAAAATCCACAAACGGGATGGGTTAGATGAATTTTGGAACAGGTTAGATAAATTCTGGGTGGCTCAGTGGTTGAGCATCTGCCTTTGGCTCAGGTCTAATCCCGGGGTCCTGGGATCGAATCCCACGTCAGGCTCCCTGCAGGGAGCCTGCTTGTCCCTTTGCCATGTCTCTGCCTCTGTCTCCATGTCTCTCGTGAATAAATAAATAGAATCTTTTTTAAAAAAGAAAAATTTTGGGACATTCATATGAAAGAATTTTTTTGGCCAATAAATACGAGGTTTCTGAATAAGTTTAGAATTTACGATAACAAAGTATGGAGGAGAAAAGGCAAAAACCAAGCTATATATACAGTATGATCCCAGTTTTAGAAGAAGGGCACACGCACGCACATTACTGAAAGAAGTCCCCGAAGATGGACTGGAATCACATGGGATTTTTTAATTTTCTTGTTTACGCTTCTCTAGATCAGCTACATGCTCCACCAAAAACATGTATCACTTCTTCCAGTGACTTGTAGAGATTGAAAGATGATACACACACAATGAGGTAGTCATGACATGTGTGCACCTCGCCCTGCGCGGGGGAGGTCTCCCGGGTTGGAGCCGGGAATAAGTGACAACAGCGGATAAGAGAGGACAAGAACTGCGTACGGAGGGTGGGCAGAGGCCGCCTCTGATTTATCTGGCACGTAAGTGGATGTCTATAAATATTTGTACTCTACCGTATGAAGAAATTGTCAAAGGGCTTGAAAGCAGCCAGTTCACAGAAAAAGGAATACGGGGGACTTTGAAACAGATGAAAAGATAGGCAGCCTTAATCATAATCAAAGAAATGCAAAATAAAACACGAGCTGTTTTCACTTACCAGATTGGCAAAGATCACAACGTTTGCTGAGAACACGAGGTGACTCGACTCTTGGTAGTGGGCTGTGCCCTGCCCTGACGGGGATGTGTGACACCACTCAGAGCGGAAAAATGTGTGTGCCCTTTGATAGGGCCACTCTGCTTCTAGGAATCTGTTCTCAGAATTCTGTGTTGCTCATATGCAAAAGAGGGGGCGCCCAAGGGTGTTTACTGCAGCGGTGCTTATCTTAGCAAAGATTAGAAGCCTCATCTTCAGTAAAGGTCTGACTAAACTGGGGGGGGGTGGGAATTAGTATGATGGAATATTTGCTAAAAAAAAAAAAAAGAGGGATCTCAAAAAAGAAAAGGAGGAGTAATCTCAAAGGTATATTTATAAGCACTAAAGTCAAGGTGCAGAGGAAAGTATATAATATCCATTTCTGTAAGGAGAAAGCGTGCACACATATCATTTGATATTATAGCCTATTTTTGGTATCCCTGGGGAGAGGGATTGGGGTGATGAGGGTCTGAGCTAGAGCCAGTATTCGCTGTTTATACTTTTGTGTGTTTGTTGGTTATTTACCGTGTTCATGTGTTACGTTTTCAGTTTGAACATGTAATTTAAAAATAAATAAATACTCTTTGAATTAATAATTGGACTAGGAGGGACACCTGGGTGGCTCAGCGGTTGAGCGGCTGCCTTCAGCTCAGGGTGTGATCCTGGGGTCCTGGGATCGAGTGTCGCATCAGGCTCCCTTCGAGGAGTTTGCTTCTCCCTCTGCCTGTGTCTTTGCCTCTCTCTGTATCTCTCATGAATAAATAAATAACATCTTTCTTAAAAAATAATAATTAGAGTAGGAAGCCAGAGAGAGGCATTAGGGTGTGATGAGATGAGCCATAGGGAGCCACTGGTGGTTCTTGAGCAGAGCAGTACAGTTACAAGTGGTATTTGGCAGGGAGGACAGGAAGACTAGCAGAGAGAGGAGCTGGGAAGCTGGGCCAGGCTGAGGCATGCAAGTCACTAGGCAGGTGGGATGCACCCAGGGGACCTGGGGTGGGGGTGGGTGGGCAAAGAAGGGTTACTCCACGGGGAGCCTCTTTCATCCTCCTCAGTCTGGATGATTCTCACTGTTCCCACCCCATTACATCCCACAAGTTTCCAGGTGAGCTGTGGAATCATTCTGTCCTCTGCCAGTGCAGAGTTTCTTTTTTAGCCATGGTCTCTCCAATACCACTCTCTTTCCATCTGCTGGGTTAGATTCCCCCGTCCTCCCTCTCCCACATGCCCGGTACTCCCGTCCAGATGGAGCCCTCTCGCCCCACACACAGCCTCTTCACTCCTCTACCTGGCTCTGACGTCTCAGCCCGCACTGCTGCCTCCCCCTCATATGCACACTGTGCTCCCCTATTCCCAGTAGCACCCGGGAGGGAGCCCTGTGAGATAGATTACAAATGGACTCCCTCTTCATCCTAACTCAAGCAGGCTCCCACTGAGGTTTTTGATGGGTGTTATGTCCCTGGAAGAGGGTGAGGGGGATGGGAGGGTGGAGGGAGAGCAGGGCCAGAGGGGAAGGAAGAAACCTGTCCTGCCTCACTACACTTAATTATTTTTAAGATTTTATTTGTTTATTGGTGTGTGGGGGGAGAAGAGTACAGAAGGAGAGTGAGAGGGAAAAGCAAACTCCCCTCTGAACAGAGAGTGCCACTTGGGGCTCGATCCCAGGACCCTGAGAGCATGACCCGAACCGAAGGCAGATGCTTAAATGACTGAGCCACCCAGGTGCCCCTCACTACACTTTAAAAGGTGTATTTACTTTAATATGAGATAGTTTCAAAGTATTTGCCATGGAGTAAAATAGATGCTCCTGGAGATGCCCTAAATTGATCCATTTGTCCCATAGTCGTGGGTTTCTCAGCCTTGGCATTGACATTTTGGGCTAGATAATTCTTCATCATGGGGTAATATTTCCTGTGCACTACAGGATGTTTAGCAGCATCCCTGGCCTCTCCAAGAGATGCCAGTAGCACCACCCCCTCCAGTTGTGACAAAATGCCAAATGTCTCCCGGAGGGCAAAATGGCCCTAGTGAGAGCCACTACTATGGTTTCATGTGTTCCCCAATAAAGTACTGTGTGCCGGTGTGGGGGAGGGCATGGGTGCCCCTCTCTTGATCTTCACCCAAAGTCATAACAGGGAGTTTCTGGCACTGTGGGGAAGGAAGGCGGCTGCTGGCTGGGTGCCTTATAAATCATAGCACAGAGACAACCGCTACTTTGCCACTTGTCCCCCTGAGAACACTAACCTGGAACCCCAGCCTGAACCATTTGCAGAATTCTGAGATTCTCAACCTCCATATAACTAGATTCTTTTTGGCTCTTGGGTTTTTCATCCAGAACTACCAAAAGCTCTGCTTCTTAGAGTCTTTTATTGTTAGGTCTACAAGGGCAATAAAAAGCCTCAAAGGGTTTCCGGGACATCAAATAGCTCCTTTTAAATTAAAAAGAAAGAAAGGGGGAAGGGGAGACCTCCAACCTTTGTATTTTGTTACACACTGGATTAGACACATGTGGAATATGTTTCCCTCTGGCTGGGCACTATTTTAAGACATAAAGAGGTTGTCCTTAAAATATTTCCCAGCCTTTAATGGCTGTCTAGTGTTTTAGGGGAATTGGTCTGTGTGTTACCAACTGTATAGGACATAGCCCAGGATTCTGGAGGAGTCAGTTGGCCCACAAGGAGAAAGCTTGAGCAGCATGGTCCAGGACATCCAAGAGTATAGACATTGTACGGGGCTGGTGTGGTCAGGAGAACTTTTAAAGATAGCAAAGTCTGTATATTTTTATAATTCTCAGCATTTTCTGAGCATGAGATGCACTTTTAGCCCCCTGGCTCTTTGCTAAAGCTGTCCTCTCTACCTAGAAAGTTCCATCTCCTTTGTGTACTAATTGTCCTCCTCACTCTTCCAGAAGTACCTCAAAGTCTCCTCTTCTTCTTTCCCAATGAAATAATCAGACAAGTGAGCAAAGATATGTGTAAATCTATGTACTTTTGTGTGGTGAAAAACTATAGATACGTATTTTTTAATAAATATTTTATTTATTTATTAATGAGAGACACACAGAGAGAGGCAGAGACACAGGCAGAGGGAGAAGCAGGCTCCCCATGGGAAGCCAGATGGGACTCAATCCCAGGACCCCAGAATCATGACCTGTGCCAAAGGCAGACACTCAATCACTGAGCACCCAGGTGTCCTATAGATACATATTTATATGGAGATATATATTTCATTGCAGTGCGGTTTATGGTGATGACAAAGTTGAAATAAGCTGAAGAAAAAAAGAAAAAAGAAAGAAAAAGAAGAAAAAAGATATAAGCTGAAGTGTACAGTAATAGGGAATTAATTAAATAATTACAATGTAGTCATACAATGAAAAATCACTCAGCCATAACAAATTGAAGACATAAATGACCGTTGACTTGATTAGATGGAAAGAAGTTTAAAAACAACGTGTATGATCCTGTTTTTTAAAGATATGTTGTACAAGGAGGGTTCCAGGAAGATGATAGAGTACTAAGCACCAGGAATCTGTCTCCTTACTTAGACAACAATTGCAGAATCTGTATAGTATAACTATTTTGGAACTTCAGAGACCATAAAAGGCTTGCAAGTTCCAGGGAAGGCTTAGATGATAACTTTGGTCAATTTCAGCCCTTAACATAATAGAAGCTACCCTTGACCCATGCCCAGCCCCATGGCAGGCAGCTGTGCACATGTTCCTGGAGCGGCTTGCAGACAGCCTGTGGGAGTCAGGGTGGGCAACAAGTACCCTGTCCACAACCAAGCATCCTATATCCTGCAACATTGTCCTTCAAAAATGAGGGAGAAATTAAGAGATTCCCAGGTAAACAAAGGATCCAAATATTGAGAATCTGTGCTGTGATTGCTAATTGCTGCTTCTGATCACAGAGATGCAGACACAGAGGTAGGCAACCATAGTCATTGCATCTCCCTGCCACTGTTGCAAACCCCTGCCCTTCCAGCTGAAGCCAATTCTCAGAGCCCAGCACTTTTTCTCCTCCCTTTATTTTTCTTCCTCTCCCTTTTGGTAAAAACTAAAGCCATTAGACTTCCAGACTAGGATGTTCAAAAGCAACTACATTTAAAGGGGAAAGTCAAAAGTCACTGAGCATACCCAGGAAAAGACACAGAAAAAACTGAGAAAACCTTAAGTTTGTACCTCAGACTGATCCTCAGTATGGAGAGAGCCTAAGAGTCAAAACAAAAATAAAAAATGATAAATCTGGGGTAGGGGAGGGGGGCAAGGATCTGATTTCCAGAGTTACCATATAATTATATTAAATGTCCAATTTTCAACAATAACAAAAATTCACAAAACATGCCAAGAAATAGGAAAGTGTGGCTCATGGAAAGGAAAAAAATAAGCCAATATGAACTGTCACTGAGAAAGACCAGATGGTGGACCTACCAGACAAAGGCTTAAAAACAACTGTTTTAAAAATGCTCAAAAAAACCAAAGGAATACAGGGGAAAAGTTAAGAATACTGTATGAACAAAATGGAAATATCAATAAAGAGAAAACCTAAAAAGAAGCCAAAAGAAATTCTAGCGCTAAAAAGTACACTCATTGAAATGCAAAATTCCCCAGAAGGGACCCAAGGCATATTTGAGCAAGTAGAAGAATCAATGAATTTAAAGATAGGACAATCAAAATTATTGAGTCTGTGCAACAGAAATTAAAATACTGAAGAAAATTTAACAGATCCTAAGGTACATTATCAAGCATACTAACATATGCATTATGGAAATCCTAGAAGAAAAAGAGAGAGAAAAAGGGCAGGAATATTTGAAGAAAAAACAGATTGAAACTTCCTAAGTTTGATGAAAAACATGAATATAAACTGCTAAGAAGCTTAAGAAACTCCAAGATGAACAAAGAGACCCATATGAATACATATTGCAATAAAACTATTGAAAAACAAAGACAAATAAAGAATCCTGAAAGAAACAAGAGAAGTAACTGTTCATACACGAAGTTTCCTTAATAATGTTATCAGTATAGTTCTTATCAGAGACTTTACTGGCCAGTGGCAGTGGGCTGATGATATAGTCTAAGAGGTAAAAGAAAAAAAACCTGTCAACCAAGAATACTGTACCCAGCAAAACTGCACTTCAAAAGTGAGGGAGACATTAGGACATTCTCACTCTCAGATACACAAAAGTTGAGGGAGTCTGTTACTACTTGACCTGCCCTGCAAAAAAAAAAATGGTCAAGGGAGTCCTTCAGGTTGAAATAAAAGGGCATTAGATAATAATCCTAAACTGTGTGAAGAAATAAAGATCTCAGTAAAGATAATTGACAATTCTAAAAGCAGCTATTATTATAACGACTGTTTGGAACACCAATTTTGGTTTTCTACATGATTTATGAGATTGAAACATTTTGTAGAAATTATTAGCCTGAAAGTAAATACTATTGTACCTTTGGTTCATAATTTCATATTGTGTTTAAAGACTAAAGCACTCACGGAATAACTATCAGTTTATGGTTTTGGATACGCAAAGTATAAATGTGTAATTTTGTGATATCAATAACTGAAAGGAGTAGCAATGGAGCTATAAAGAGGCAGAGTTTTGGTATGTTACTGAAGTTAATCTTGTATTAATTCAAGTTAGAATATTATAACTTTAGGATGTTAATGTAATCCCCATGGTAATTACAAAGAAAATAGGTATAGCATATATACAAAAGAGAATGAGAAGATAATTAAAACAATTCACTACAAAAAATTAATAAATGGAAGATAGTAATGCATGAAATGAGGGACAAAAAGCTATAAAGCATATAGAAAACAAATAACAAAAAGAAGCCTCCTTATTAGTAATACCAGTAAATGTAAATGGATTAAGTTTGTCAATGAAAATACAGGGATTGGCAGAATGAATTTTTTAAAGAAAAGTGATCCAACAGTATGCTGTCTGCAAGAAACCCACTTTAGGCCCAAAGACACAAACAGATTGAAAGTGAAAGGACGGAAAAATATATTCCATGCAAACAGAAACCAAAAGAGAGTAGGGTGACTATATTAATAAAAGTTTCAATATATCAAAAATAGATATCAATTAAAAACATTTATGTACCTAATGACATCATCAAAATATATGAAGCAATATATGAAGCAGAAATGGACAGAATTGAAGAAAGAAATAGTTTTACAATAATAATTGGAGACATCCATACTTAACTCTCAATAATGGGTTGAAACAACCAGACATATAAGGAAACAGAGGATGTGAACAACGCAATAAACCAACTAACTCTAACAGACATACAGATTAGACCACAAATTAGTGTTCAACTCTTTTTAATAACAGAAGGACAACTGGAATCAATAACAGAAGGAAAACTGGAAAATCAACAAACTTGTGAAAATTAAATAACACACTTTAATATAACCAATGGATCAAAGAAGAAATCACAAGGAAAATTAGAAAATATTTAAAGGCAAATGAAACTGGAAACATGACATACCAAGATGTGGGTTACAGCAGGAGCAGTGCAAAGAGAGAAATTTGTAAACACTTATATTAAAAAAAAAAAACAAGAAAGCCATCAAATCAACAACCTAATTTACAACTAAAGGCCCTAGGAAATGAATTGAACCCAAAGCTAGTAGAAGGAAAGAAATAAAAGAGATTAGTTGGCGTCAGAGCAGAGATTCAACAAAATCAGGAATAGAGACATGATAGAGAAAAAGCAACAAAACCAAAAGCTGATTCTTCAACTTCAACAAGATTGACACACATTTAGATAGACTAGAAAAAAAAAGACAGAAGACTCAAATTACAAAAGCCAGAAATTAAAGTGGGAACATTACACCCAATTCTAGAGAAATAAGAAAGATTCTTGGCCAATATTCTGAGCCATTACACACAAACACATTGGATAACCTAGATGAAATAAAAAAGTTCCCAGAAACACATAATCTATAAAATCTGAACCAAAAGAAATAGAAAATCTGAATAGACCTGTAACTATTAAGGGAATTGAATTAAGCTATGAGGGAATCTAGAACAAGATGACCCTCGACCTGCACCACATTGGCTGGTCCCCGGATGCCAGGCCACTAAACAGAGGCTTGGACCTCCATCCATCTGCTCCCTGTCAGGGTCCACCAGGAAGAAGGCACCCTCAACCCCTGCTCTCTCCAACCCCCAGATCCCACCCCGTCCCCCCTCAGCTCAAGTTGGTACCCTGCCTACTCACAGAATCAGCAGCTCCCTCTTGGGAACAAAATGAAGTGAAGCCATACGTTTCTCCCTCCCAAGCCCTGGAGTTCCCCGCTATCGAGGGTCCTGGTAGAGGTAAGCATCATCCTCTCCAGGTGCATCTTTCCAGCGGCACTTTCCATAGGGGAGAGAAAGCATGTTAATGCCCATCACAATGTATATAACCTGGGCTATTGATTCTCCTCCCTCCTCTATCTGGAGGATCCTGAGCAGGTGGGAGCCCCGGCAGGTGGAGCAAGTCAGCAGAAAGAGCACAGCTGGGGGCAGCAGGGTGCATCAGCTCTGCCCAGGACCTCGCCTCCTGGGGGGGATTATAGAATCCTAAACTAACAGTTTGGAAGGACTCCTGCATCCTACTCTGTCATTGGACAGATAGGGAAAATGAGGCTTACAGAGGCAAAAGAGATGCCATGGCTCTTCAGGACAAGATGTATTGCTCCCAGTGTAGGCGTTTGTTTTGCTGTTTTGTGAGATTTCTAGAATTCTAACTGAGGATTGGAGAGGATAAGTAATTTATTCAGTCACTGAGATAGTAAGTTGAGATTATGGGATTTGAAACCAGGTGTATATAAGACTCAGAAGCCCACGGTTGTTCCATTAACTCATCATGGGGTGTGTTCGTGGGGTGTGTGTGTGTGTGTGTGTGTGTGTGCGCGTGCGTGGTGTGTAGGGAGAGAGAGATGGGGATGGGGATGGTGCTGAAGAGCTGATTGTCCACTTGTCAGCCTCATCTTTTAGCGTACCCCCACTTCCACTGACCACCCCACCCCACTGTCCTACACCTGCCTGTCCTCAGAGTACCTTCCATCTCCCTTCGCAGTGCTTACTGCGGCGATTCAGTTGCCCATGGCATTATCTGTTCAATACTTCTCTCCCTCAGTACACTACGGCCGCTGCAGGAGGATGGGGTCTCGCTCGGTCACCGCCTTACCCTCCTAGGCCCAGCACAGGGCCCCACAAAGTCTGTGCTTGCAGTATCTGTTGAACAACTAGATGAATGGATGCCTGAATGAGGCTGCAAGCCTGGGTGGGCGGACAGAGGAGTCTAGCTGGCTGGAGACCTGAGATGTGCAGGGACTCAGGGCCCCAGGCCACAGCTCTTGGCTGAGAGCTGCAGCAGACCAGGACCTTGTCTCTGTTCCCAAGCCTCGCCTGTGTGGTGAGTCACCCAATTTCTGAAAACCACAGGCCTCTTTCCACAACGAGGCTGCCCAGAGGGGCCCCCAAGCCTCAAAGATTGTCAGGAAAACTCTGCTCACACGCACAATTCCTGCCGGCCCCTTATCAGGGCTGTTTCTTTGATGTACTCTGTGTGACTCAGAGCTGCTGTTTGCCACAGTGCTGTTCCTGTTTCAGCAGCACACTGACATTTTTAAAAGAAAAAAAAAATCGGAAGTGGCAGACGCTGTCTTCGGGCTGAGACTGCAGACAGCCCTTTGATTTGATTCTAAACTGAAGGGGGGGCGGGAAGGGGACAAGCACATCCCAGTGAAAATGGTGGGACCCTGTTACATCCACCCCCCACGTGGCAGTTACTCGTGTCGCCAGCTAATGACAACGCGCGTTTTGCAATGTTCTGTTGCAACGGAAAGGAGGAAAGTTGTGTCTCGGTGATAGTAGCGCTCTTGGGGCCAAAAGAAAGAAGCTGGAGTCCAACTCAGCTACTTTCTTCCTATCTGATCTCGGAGAAGTTATGACTCTCAGTTTGTTCCTCAGCAGAACTAAGGTGGGGAGGCTTGTTTTGATGGTTTTGAATATCACATAAGATAATGGTCATAAACATGTTCTGTGAACCGCATGAAGGGGGATGCAAATTTGCACAATGATCAGTATCTCCATCTTCTTCATTCTCTCCATCATTCCCAGAAGCAGCATTACATTGCTGTTTCACTTCCCACACATACACATGTTATCATCCCAACTGGACTGTGAGCCTCCGGGGTTAGGGACGCCCCGCTTTGACCCCTAGCACAGGGCAGCGTACACAGTTGGTATCCCATGACTGTTTCTTTTTGGTTTGTTTTTGCTTTATGCTTTTTTTTAACGTTTTATTTTAATCCCAATTAGTTCACATACAGTGTGATATTAGTTTCAGGTGTCCAATATAGTGATTCAACACTTCCGTACATCACCTGGTGCTCATCACAACAAGTGCACCCCTTAATCCCCATCACCTGTCACCCACCCCCTCATCCCCTCCCCGCTGGTAACCATCAGTCTATTCTCTAGAGTTAAGAGTCTGTGTCTTGGTTTGCCTCTCTCTCTCTCTCTCTCTCTCTCTCTCTCTCCCTCTCTCCCCCTCCCTCTCCCTCTCCCTCTCCCTCTCCCTCTCCCTCTCCCTCTCCCTCTCCCTCTCCCTCTCCCTCTCCCTCTCCCTCTCCCTCTCCCTCTCCCTCTCCCTCTCCCTCTCTCCCTCTCCCTCTCTCCCTCTCTCCCTCTCTCCCTCTCTCCCTCTCTCCCTCTCTCCCTCTCTCCCTCTCCCTCTCCCTCTCCCTCTCTCCCTCCCTCCCTCCCCCTCCCTCCCTCTCCCTCTCCCTCTCCCTCTCCCTCTCCCTCTCCCTATGGTCGTTTGTTTTGCTTCTTAAATTCCATATATGAGTGATATTATATGGAATTTGTTTTCCTCTGACTCATTTATTTTGCTTAGTATTATACTCTCTAGCTCCATTCATGTCATAGCAAATGGCAAGGTTTCATTCTTTTTTGTGGCTGAATAATATTCTAATATATACCACATATTCTTTTTTTAAAAAAAATAATAAATTTATTTTTTATTGGTGTTCAATTTGCCAACATACAGAATAACACCCAGTGCTCATCCCATCAAGTGCCCCCCTCAGTGCCCGTCACCCATTCACCCCACCCCCCCGCCCTCCTCCCCTTCCACCACCCCTAGTTCGTTTCCCAGAGTTAGGAGTCTTTATGTTCTGTCACCCTTTCTGATATTTCCCACACATTTCTTCTCCCTTCCCTTATATTCCCTTTCACTATTATTTATATTCCCCAAACATATAATGTTTGTCCTTCTCTGGTTGACTTACTTCACTCAGCATAATACCCTCCAGTTCCATCCACGTTGAAGCAAATGGTGGGTATTTGTCATTTCTAATGGCTGAGGAATATTCCATTGTGTACATAAACCACATCTTCTTTATCCATTCATCTTTCAATGGACACCGAGGCTCCTTCCACAGTTTAGCTATTGTGGACATTGCTGCTAGAAACATCGGGGTGCAGGTGTCCCGGCATTTCATTGCATCTGTATCTCTGGGGTAAATCCCCAGCAGTGCAATTGCTGGTATACCACATACTCTTTATCCATTCACCTATTGATTGACACTTGGGCTGCTTCCATATCTTGGCTACTGTAGATAATGCTTTTATAATCATAGGGGTACATGTGTCCCTTTGAATTGGTGTTTTTGTATCCTTTGGGTAAATGCCTAGTAGCATAATGGCTAAATCACAGGGTAGTTCTATATTTAATGTTTTAAGGAACCTCCGTAGTGTTTTCCACAGTGGCTGCACCAGTTTGCATTCCCACCAACAATGCACGAGGGTTCCCCTCTCTCCACATCCTTGCCAACACCTGTTGTTTCTTGTGTTAGTGATTTTAGCTACTCTGACAGGTGTGAGATGGTATCTCATCATGGTTTTGATTTGTATTTACCTGATGATGAATAATATGGAATATCTTTTCGTGTGTCTACTGGCCATCTGGATGTCTTCTTTGGAGAAATGTCTGTTCAAGTCTTCTGCCCATTTTTAAAATTGGATCATTTGGGTTTTGGGTTGAGTTGTATAAGTTCCTTATATATTTTTGATACTAGCCCTGTATCAGATATGACATTTACAAATACCTTCTCCTACTCCACAGGTTGTCTTTCAGTTTTGTTGACTCTTTCCTTTGCTATGCAGGTTTTTATTATGATGTAGTCCCCAGAGTTTATTTTTGCTTTTGTTTCCCTTGCTTCAGAAGATGTATCTAGAAAGGGGTTGCTATGGCCAATGTTGAAGAGGTTGCTGCCTGTGTTCTCTAGGATTTTGATTATTTCCTGCCTCACATTCAGGTCTCTCATCCACTTTGAATTTATTTCTTTTTGTGTGTGGTGTAAGAAATGGTCCAGTTTCTTTCTTTCTTTCTTTCTTTCTTTCTTTCTTTCTTTCTTTCTTTCTTTCTTTCTTTTTTGCATGTTGCTGTCCGGTTTTCCCAACATCATTTGTTGAAGAGGCGGTCATTTTTCCATTGAATATTCTTTCCCGCTTTGTTGAAGATTACTTGACCATATAGTTGTGGGTTTATTTTTGGGTTTTCTATCCTGTTCCATTGATCTACATGTCTGTTTTGGTGCCAGTACCATACTGTCTTGTTTGCTACAGCTTTGTAACAGAACTTAAAGTCTGAAACTGTGGTGCCCCCAGGTTTGCTTTTCTTTTTCAAGATGGCTTTGGCTACTCGAGGTCTTTTGTGGGTCCATACAAAATTTCAGAATTATTTGTTCTAGTTCTGTGAAAAATGATGTTGGTATTTTGATAGAGATTGCATTAAATGTGTAGTTTGCTTTGGGTAGTATGGACATTCTTACAGTATTTGTTCTCCCAATCTATGAGCTTGGAATGTCTTCCCATTGCTTTACGTCATCATCCATCTGTGACTGACTCTTAACCAACTGATAAGTTCAGAAAACAAAAACAACAACAACAAAAAAACATCAAAATACAACAAGGTTGTATTTAACAAGGATGATCCCAGAGATCCTATTTTCTTACTTCCTATATCTAAAAAAGAAAAAGTGGAAAGCAGGGACATTACAGAAGTCAGCATCCTCCCTACCTGACAAGGATGGTCTTGGACATTTTTTGCCACAGTCCCTGAGAGCCCCAGGGCAATTTGCCTCCCACAGTCTCATCCAGCCTTTAAGCTAGTCCTGAGAAAGGGGGAGCACAGGTGTATTAGCATCTCATTCTTCACTCAAGCAAAGTGAGGCCCAGCAAGGCCAAGGGTCTCAGTCACTCCGAGATACAGCAGTGAATCATTGAAAAAGCCCAGCCTGTGAAGCAGGGTCTGACTTTTGACCCTTGGGTCTTTTTAGGAGGACACTCATTCCACTGAAAGAGAGTTTCCTACTATCAATTAATTAGGAGAGAGATTTTATAAGTATTACTCAATTTATTGCTCATGCTGTACTTGAAATGACCTATCATCATCCCCCTTTCATACACAAAAGAACTGAAGCTCTAGGAGATCAAATGACCTGCCTAAGGTCAGAGGGAGGAGGTGGCGCCAGGCTCTCATTTCCCAATACCTGCTGAGCACATTCTAAACATGTGGTCTGAGCCCAGTGCTGGGGTGTGAATCTCTCCCACTGCTCTCTGGTTCCCCCATTCACAGGAAGCTTGGGTCAACCACATCCTGCCACGTCCTTGCAGACAAGATAATGATCCCCACCACCACCATTCTCTGTCCCACCACAGCCCAGCCCAGCTCAGGCAGACGGACTTCCTTTACTCTGTTGGCAACCACTGAACGTCAGAGCTGGATGAGGCCTAATTCTGTGGTCCTTGGAGTGTCCTCCTTCAGAACACTCTGGGGCACTTGTTAATAGTCCAGAATCCCCAGGTCATCCCTATAATTGGAGACAATGCCTCCAAAGTGGCGGGCCTAGGAATCTGCATTTTTAGCAAATACACTTAGTCACTCGATGAGTGTTCAAGCTTGGAAAACCACTGGTCCAACCTTCTCATTTTAAGAGAGGCAAACTGATTCCTAGAGAGAAGTGACTTTGCCTCCCACCCTAGTAGTACAGATCTGTTGTCTCTTTGGCACACTTGTTGTATCTGTTGAAAGAGACTGCTGAATGCCATTGGGTTCAACCTTGCCATCAGGAAAACACTTTGGGACTCATCACACCCAGCTCCACATAAGCAAAGGGGATGACGCTTGCTGGAGAGCAGAAAAGATATCTGGAGACCCTCCAGGAGAACTCCCTGCATCGAGGGAGACAATTGGAAATCTCCTTCTTAGACTGATCTGGAACTCAGTCCAAGAGTATTAACACTTGAGCCCAGAAGAAGGCAAAGAACTATCTGCAGGTCGCGTCTGGCCCGCTGCCTGTTTTTGTAGAGTTTTATTGGAAAGTAGCTACCTCCATTTGTTTATATGTTGTTTATGGCTGCTTTTGTGCTACAGCGGCAGAGCAGAGCCTAAAATATTTACCATCTGGCGATTTACGGAAAAGTTTGCCAACCCCTGCATTAGCCCATCAATCAACCAGCAAAGCTTCATTCCTGAGGGCATTCCAGAAGGTCTCCAGTTCTCCCACTCCTGTACCCCCAGCACCTGCCAGCACAGTGCTTGGCACATCATAGGTACTAAAAGAAATTATTGACAGAATGAACCATCACAATAGGCTCTTTTAATTCTCCTTACATAAATGAGGAAACCACAGTTTGTGAGAAGAGATAAGTATACAGTCCAAGGTCTCTGAGTCAGGAAGTGCTAGAATTAGGGGCACCCATGTGGCTCAGTGGTTGAGCGTCTGCCTTTGGCTCAGGTTGTGGTCCCAGGGTCCTGGGATCGAATCCCACATCAGGCTCCCCTGCATGGAGCCTGCTTCTCCCTCTGCCTGTGTCTCTGCCTCCCTCTCCGTGTCTCTCATAAATAAATAAATAAAATCTTTAAGGAAAAAAAAAAAAGAAAGTGCTAGAATTAGACTTTATCTGTATCCATGATACGTTATTTTCCTATGAACTTGAATAAGGGATTTATGCAGGAATCTGCATAAATGCGGTCAATGGTAGATCTTTTGCCAGAAGGGCTGGATCGTGGGGTTGGGCGGGGTGGTAAAGCCCTGGGAAAAAATAGAGGCTCGTCTCAAGGGATGAGAAGACCCTGTCCTGCTGGGAAAGTTGATACCTTGAGATTATATTAAGCTAATTTATGCTAGAGTGTGAGCCTCTATCTCAACCTGCTTTCTTCTTAACTGAATGTAAGTAATAGAGATTTTTCACCTGTAAGCAAAGGAGGGCTCATCAAGGAGCACAGTAAGGGGAGATGAAATGAGTCAAGCATGCTTCCCAGAATACGATTCAAAATGAGCCGGGCTCTGGACTCTGGGGTGTTGAGTCACAAGAGCATTCACAGAAAGCCTGCACAGCCACTTAGCTGTGGGGCTGTGGTGGACGTGTCTGTCCCCAGGAAAGACCACGAGGCCTCTCCCAGCTCTGAGGCTCTCACGCCAACTATGTGGCTTGAGTCATCCCTGACACTCTCCTCTTCTAGTTCCCAAAGAGGCATTACAGCTATAGGACAAGCCTTCTTGAACCCGATGAGATCCAGCTTTACTGGGTCACTTGGCCCAGTCATGGAAAGTGGGGAATCGTGCGTGTTGGCTGATTCTTTGGTATTTTCCTCAAACTACACCCACAAAGTGTCATTGGTGATTACTAGTCTCTGTTTCTTTAAAGAGGAGTGAGGCCATAAAGCTGAATGCCAAGGACTCGACTTTCACAGTTACCCCCCTCTAACCTTTATTATCTCACCTACATTTGATTCACCAGAGTGTTGTTTCGATTCTCTCCAAAGCACTCAAGTTTGCCTGCAAAGAAACACCATTTTCTGCACTCATATTTCATTGCACTGTGGAATAATTTTGCATTATTTAACTAGAGTAATTGATACAGATTGAGAACAAACACAAATAACACTTGATAAGCACACACAGGTCAGCTGACCGGGAACAGACGAGCCCAGGAAAATCAGAATACTTGCTAGCTTTGAGGGTTTGATGTGTCCTGGGCATGGGGATAGTGCTCACTGAGGGACATGGACAGCCTCCAGCAATCTGGAGCGATGCTTAATTGAAGATTGTTGAAGAGGGTTCTGCTGTGTAAGCACATATGCTGCAGCCCCTTTGTCGTGTGCAGAGCACTGTCCTGCGTAAGCCCCATGACCCTCAGAAGCAGGCAGGGGAGACTTTCAGGGAGGGCAAGTGAGGATCAGGGACATACAGTGAGTTTCTCAAGGATAAATGCCGAGGAATGATCTCCTTTGTGTCTGTACTGCTGGAGCCCAGCACAGAGGGGACATGTGGAAAGAAACCCATTGTTTATGGGACAGGAGTGATCAAGCTGAGCCCCAGAGGATGTGCTCTGAGATCCTGAGTTGCTCCAGTTCACTTACAAAGGCGAGTGAAGCACTCTGTAAGCCTGACTCGGGTACCAAAGATGGAACCTATTGCTTCTTGCCTGTTCCAAGCCTTGTGCTTTCTAATTCTATCTCTTTTTTTTTTTAAAGATTTTATTTATTTATTCATGAGAGAGGCAGAGAAACAGGCAGAGGGAGAAGCAGGCTCCTCACAGGGAGCCCCATGCAGGACTCGATCCCAGGACCCCAGGATCTCGCTCTGAGCCAAAGGCAGATCCTCAACCACTGAGCCACCTAGGTGTCCCTGCTTCCTAATTCTTACTCCCCTCCCCACCTCTCCCCTGGGAAGAAGGGCTAGATCCTCTGTCTCCTTAGGTGTTTCTGTTAGATCCTGCAGCGTGGCCCAGGAAGGGGCAACTGAACAGGCAGGGATGAGGCCAAAGCCCTTCAGAGCAAAGCCCCCCTGCCAAGTGCCCCTCACCCAGTGTCACCTTCTCTGCGACCCCATCTCCTACTTCCATCTCCAAGACTTTCCCCACTTACGCAAAACATCCCAGCCTGACTCCCCGAGAGCTCTAGGGGAAACCCTAAACCTCAGAGTGAAATGAAGGGGCTGATTTGCCCAAGGAAATTAGACACACAAATAAGCCTGGGGTGAACCACGGAGCCAGAGCTGTTTCTCTGGATTAGTCACAGGGTTACCCACTCATGAAGTCCCCTCCCCCCGGCTCCCCCTTCAGCCTCAGTTAATCTGGAAGGTTGGCCTGGTTACAGGCCGGGCCAGATGAACAGGAGGTGAAGGGGGGCGGTGGGGGGACACTCGCCAAAGAAACCGCAGCGACCTTCCGCCTGGGTGGGGCTTCTGTGCTCTTAACCTGCCACTAAACTGCTCTAAAGTGCCTGTCAGCACCCCTGCTTCCTGCTGGGGCTACTGGGAGAGCTTTGCACGTTTTTGCTAGAAGGGGGAAGGCGCCCCCAGCCCCCTCCTCGCTCTCAGGGAAGGCAGCAATGTTCCTGGGGCTTCTCAGCAAATACTTCTTAAAGCCTGCTTTCTGTCAGGCCCATGGTAACCAAAAAGCCTCCCTCGACAGCACACTCACCTCACCGAGGGCGGGGGCTTCTGTCTATGTGGTCATGGCTGCATTTTCTAGGCCTGACATACTGGTAAGTCGAGGCACTCAGTAAGTCTACGTTGGATGAACGAAGAACACGAGGAGTGTCAGATGCCATACTGAGCGCAAGAACTAAACCTCCCCAGGGCCAGGAGAATGTGCCACGGGATTTCTAATCGCCTTTGGGTGCAGGGAAGGCTGCTTTGCAGAAATGATGACCTGGCTAAGATCCAAAGGGTAAGTAGGAAGCAGCTAAAGGAAAAAGGAGGTGCTGTCGGGAAGAGCAGTGCAGGCAGCGGGAACAGCATGGCTGAAGGTCTATGGTGGGAGGGAGCTCAGCTCATGAGGGGCTGACTGAAGCAGGTGTCAGGATGGCTGGCAAGGAAGGGCCGGTTCAAGGTGACTCTGAAGGGGACAGCTGAGCAAGACTGGGCTGAGGAGAAGACCCCGGACTCCAGCTTCCTCCTCAGCGGGATGAGGAATCCCTAAGTCGTGTTGAGCAGGAACTGACATGGTCAGAGATGTACTGGCATCCTGAGTTGAAATGCCTCGGGATTTGGGGGTGCTCCCAGTTTGGGGGTGTTTAGCTATACAATGAGGAGCTTGCAGATTCCTCTCAGCTGTGGCTGGTGTTTAAACCAATGTACATACATAATGTATTTTTTAAAAGATTTTACTTATTTATTCATGAGAGACAGAGAGAGAGGCAGAGACATAGGGAGAGGGAGAAGCAGGCTGCCTGCAGGGACCCCGATGCAGGATTCGACCCCAGGACCCTAGAATGATGCATGGAGCCAAAGGCAGATGTTCAACCATTGAGCCACCCAGGCATCCGCGTAATGTATTTCATTTAACAAATACCAGTATCACATTACTATATGCCAGATGCCATTCTCATCGCCTCAAAAACATCCACTCGTTTAATCCTATCAATGACCTGGTGACATCATGGATGCTGTGATGATCCTGTTTGAAAGATGAGGCAACCAGGATGGGTGTTCAAATCAAGGCAACAGATGGCAGCACCAGGGACTACCTCGGTTCCCATGGGACAAGGAGGGCTCCGGAAGTGTCTATTGCCCTGTGACAGGCATGAGAGGAGGCTGGCCCGGGACCTGCGGTGGTGGGATGGCTCAAGAAAGGACATAGGACTTGATTGAGAGCCAGTCAGTTGTCAGGGAACCCACAGTGCCAGCCAGCCACAATAAGGGGTGGCCTCGATGGCAGGAAGAGGTGGAGCGCTATGTCTGGCCCATGGTTACCGTCCTGGCATCTCTACACATAATTTTAGGGACCCCTTCACTTTCTCCACCACGGGATTATCTGCTTTGTGAATCCACATCTGCCACTTTTGTGATCGGCTTCCTCATTTTAGCAGAACACTCCCTCTTGTAGCATCCTGAAACAGGAAAAATGGAAGTCAAATTTAGGAGAAATTTATGTTTTGAAAATGTCTTTAGAGGGGTCCCTGGGTGGTTCAGTGGGTAAGGAACCCTTGATTTTGGTTCAGGTCATGCTCTCAAGGTGGTGGTATCGAGCCCCGTGTGGGGCTCCACCTTCAGTGGGGAGTCTGCTTGGGATTCCCTCCCTCTGCCCCTCCCTCCTCAAATAAATAAATAAAATCTTTCTTAAAAATGTCTCTAGAGCCTCTGCTGGGTTATTAGTTGACTGGGTATAAATTCTACATTGCAAATCACTTCCCCCCGCCCCCCAGAATTTTGAAAACATTGCTTCTTTGCTTCTGGTTTTCAGCCTTGCTACTAAAAAGCCCATATTTGATTAATAGTTTGGCTGGGTATAGAATTCTAGGGTGTAAACCAGATTCCAGAGCTATTGTTGAGAAATCTAGTGCCATCCTGTAACCCAAATCCCTTGCACATGTCTTGCTTTTGTTTTTGTTTTTGAGACTTCCTTTCTGGAAGCTTTCAATAACTTTCCTTTATCCATGGCATTATAAAATTTCACAATGATGTGCCTTGATGTGGATCTTTTCATCATTTGCTGTGTTGAGCACGTGGTGAATTCAGTCAAGGAAACTCATGATTTTAGTTCTGAGAATTTTATTTTTGTGTTATTTCCTTAAATATTGCCTCCCCTGTGTTTTCTCTGTTTTCCTCTCTTTGGAACTCTATTTGGATGCTGAATATCCTAGATGGGTCCTCCAATTTCCTTATCTTTCCTTCCTACTTTCAATCTGTTTATCTCTTTGTTTGACTTTCTGAGAGTTCTCTTCGTGTTCCAAATGTTGTGTTATTTAACATGGTTTTTGGTCTGTTAACTTCAATTTTCAAGAGCTCTGGTTTATTCTAAGTTTGATCCCCTCCTTTTCTTTTTACGTTCTGTTTTGGTTTTTGGGAATGCAAAATCTTTTCATCTCGCTGAAGATATTACATATAACTTTTTGACATCCATTCACATTTAAGATGGGTCACCAGGAATGCCTAGCTGGCTCAGTCCATCGAGTACATGACTCTTGATCTTGGGGGTCGTGGGCTCAAGCCCCACGCTGGGTGTCGAGATTTATTTTTAAAAGTTTAAGAGCATAAAAAATATGTAAACAAAAATAAAATGGGTCACTAAAGATCAGATGAAAACCTCTGTGAGGTTGAATGGGGCTTATCAGTTGGTGAAATTCACTCCAGGGTAATTAGGTAGGGACCTAAGCATTTCACTGAGGGGACCCCCAACCATTGGGAAGATCCCCATTTTGTAGATGAGGAAACTGAGACAATAAGTAACTTGCCCATGCTCACACAGCTACCTGGAGTAGCTGAGATTCAAACCAAGGACATCTCCCTCCAGAAGAGGTGTTCTGTACCACATGCCACACACCCTTGCCGAGCCACATCAGTTGACACATATTAAGTGCTTTCTGTACACCAGCCCCTGCCCTAAGCACCTAAAAACACTAAATCAATTTAATCCTTGCCGCAGCCCTTTGAAGTAGGTACTATTAGTAGATCCGTTATTGACGAGCAATCTGAGACACAGAGAAGTTCAACAACTTGCTCAAGATCACACAGCTGGTAAGAGTTAGTGGCAGGACATGATCTTTGGCAATCCGGCCCTGGAGCCTTCTTGCTCAGTCTCCCACAGTCTCCAGTTCCCCCATCTGAAAGTGGCAATGTGTTTTCCAACACAGAGTTATTTTGAGGACGAAACAAGAGAACACATGTAAGAAATGTGTACAGGATAGCCCCTCGGCAAATGTTATTTTTATTAAAAGACATTCCCCTCTCTGGGGCTTTTAATGGCTTTAAAACCAGAAGCTACAGTTTGGGGCTCCCTGAGGCTTCCCTTGGCTGTGAACTTCATGGTTCCAAGAGCGGGCCAGGAGCGTCGGGGGCCTAACTCAGAGGAGCATGGCTCAGAGGGAGTAGGAGTGGTGGTGGGAGACACCAAGACCTCACAAAAAAACGGGACGTAGGAGCCAGTGCACCATATTCTGGACTGTTCCATTTCCCAACTTGGGCCCAAAGCATCACTCCTGTGTTCCCAAATAACTGTGAAGTTCAAATAACAGACTCCAACTGACACATAAAAAGGAACACATGTAACCACTTACAGGCCAATTAATATCGGGGCGGGGAGAAAGCCACGGGGCAGGAGGCCACTGGGGTTGCAGCGAGCAGAATGAGAGCCGTGCTTCCGGCCCTCCGGCTGAAATGGGCTATTATGTGTCATCAGGAACTTAAGAAGGGGGGAAAAACAACCTCTGATCAAAGTCCCTTTTGTCAACTTCTAACAGATTAATAGATGACAGATTTTGCACTTAGAGCTCTACTGCAAGGTCAAGGGCAGTGAAATGGGGCTTGTTGGGACTTTTCTCTTCTTTGGTTCAGCTGCTAGGCTGCAGAACTCATCATCCTGACAACCTGGCTGCCTGAAATGGGCCCTAAGAAGGTCTGCCTTCCCCAGGGTTTTTGTGGCGGAGAGTGGGGCGGGGGCCGCTCCTTAGGACAGACAAGACAGGTTTGCCTTCTGCCCACGGTGACTTCCCTGCTCAGCCTCCTGCTACAAGTCCTCTCTCCCTGGGGCCCCAAGCTTACCATGCCACTTCCCCCAATTCCCTAGGTATGGCCTCAGGGTGGCCCTCCATGGGCCACAGAAGGAGGACACCTCTAAGCCTGGCCTCTAAGTCCCTCAGTGACTTGGCTTCACCCCCATCTCCTCAGTGCACTCGTGTTGGTCGCCCTGGATCACTCATGGCTCCCTAGAACCCCCTTGCCTTTTTGCATCCACGTCTTGGCCTTCTCTGCCACCACGTCTGTCTTCCTCAATGTCCTGCTAATCCAGCAAGGCTGTGCCAGGGTCAGCTCCTTTGGGAGGTCCTCTCTGACCCTCTGCCCTACCCTTCTAGCCCAAGGAGAGACTCTATTCTCTGTGACCCCAGTCCCTTCAAACATGCAGCCCGTGGTGTGTGCCTACTGTAGGGCCTTATTATCTGCTCAAAGGCCCATCATCCCCACTTGGCTGTCTACAGACTAGTGTGCATGCTCCCTGGCATGGACATGTGGGTACATGCAGGACAATTCACCAAGGTGTGAGGGCTTGTGGAGGAAGACCCCAAGATCACCCAAATAATAGCCTCTCTGGCACAATCTGTGACTTGCTTCTTCCCAACAGACTATGGTAAGGGTGACAGGATGTCACTGCCATGGTTAGGTTGTTATGAGGCAAGGGTGATAGGCTTTCAATCACAGTATTATGGAGCTTTATATAAAACTCCAGGCCAGAATGAGTGTTTCTCCTCACTGGCCTGAGAAGTTAGCAGTCATGTCGAGGAAATCCATGTGGCAAGACACTGGGGTGTGGTGGGCAGGTGGCTTCTAGGACCCAAAGGCGGCCTTCAGCTCACAGCCAGCAAAAAGCCGGGGATCTCGGTCATACAGCCACAAGGAAATGACTTTGGCCACAACCCCAGTGAACTTGGAAGTGGATCTTTCCCCAGAGGAGCCTCCTGATGAAACTATAACCCATCCTAGACCGTGGTTGCAGTTTTGTGAGCTCTTGCACAGAGGACCCAGCTAAGCCATACCTGGTCTCCTGACCAATGGAACCTGTAAGATGATAAACCTCTGTGTTGTTTTAGGTCGCTACATTTGTGCTAACTTGTTACTCAGCAGTTAGCACACTCATGTGGCGATCAATCTTAAAGATGTATTTTCTTAGGTATAGAAGACCCAAAGAGTTCCGGGGAGAGTCCTGGGAAGTTATACCCCTAAAAGTTGACACATTGGCCAGAAATTTTTTGCCAACCAATTCATAGAAGACTCCAGAACAAGTGTCTGAAAAGTGAACATGAGGTCAGGCCCTGAGAGAGCAACATAGGAAGGTAAGAGGCCATAGTCAGACAGGCAATGGGGAGATCCTAAATCTGAAATCAGGTTCTGGGTTCCAGGCTCTTGCAACCACGTTTTGGACAAGCAGCCCCCCTCTGGGCCTCCGTGAGCTCATCCACGACCAACAACATTATGAACAGCATGAGCTCTGCACCTCCCTCTGGCTTTGGCATTCTGAGTCCAAGATGGTTCAGTTTTACCGAAGAACTCCATACTTTAGAGTATATTCCATTTTTCACTATTCACTCATGCAGAATAAGTTACTTCTGCTTTCCATAATTTTAGTATTGCTTACGATGAAAGATACAAATTTACTAACTTCATTTAAAAAGAGAGAGAGTGGGACGCCTGGGTGGCTCAGCAGTTGAGCGTCTGCCTTTGGCCCAGGACGTGATCCTGGGGTCCCAGGATCGAGTCCCACGTCGGGCTCCCTGCATGGAGCCTGCTTCTCCCTCTGCCTGTGTCTCTGCCTCTCTCTCTCTCTCTCTCTCTCTCTCTCTGTGAGTGTGTGTCTCATGAATGAATAAAATCTTCGAGAGAGAGAGAGAAGAGCGAGAGAGACATAGAGTGATATAGGGGAAGGGATAGAAAACTATGCTAGAATCCCAGGCTAAAGTTGGCATCTACTGGCCTCGCTCTCCCACCCCCACCCCATATTTCCAATTAGGGAATATATTTCATATGTTTAAGGTAATGCTGATCTTGCCCTTCTTCCCACCAATAGGGAGGTTCACCACAGGCCAGTCAGAGTACCCCAAGTCTCTGGCCACTGCATTAGTTCAAAAACGAGCATGTGTGCCAAGCCTTTGCTGACAGAGCTGGTGGAGGAGACTGTCTGTCTTCTGGGGTTGCTGAACTCATAGGATGTGATTTAGGGGACAGTTTAAGGTATGGGGCTGACTTACAGAAAAAGCCTATCTAAGATCTAGAAAGGGAGCCCGGGTGATATTAAGCCCTTGATCCCAGCCATCTCCGAAACCATCTGCTCTTACTTAACCTGATAAATTATCTTTTTATTTAAAGTAGTTTGGGTTGGTTTTCTGCCACTGGTAACCAAAAAAATCTTAACTAATGTAGATAGTTATTCCAACTGAGCATATAATTTCGCCTGAGGTCTCTGGGAAGCCAAAGCGAAAAGGGCACCACACTGCATATCCCTCTCTGATATCACAAACCCCAAGCCCCATGAAAGAGGGCCTTTTCTCCAGGGCCCGGGCCATTTTCTCATGGTCTTTCACACTGGTGGCCCAGAGCAACATCTTCCACAGCTGCTTTAGAAATGACGCAGAAACATTCCTCATGTGGCTGGCTGCCTTTTGGACTGAACCTCAACCAAAAGACAAGCAACAGAAACGAAGCATCAGTCAGTGCTCATGAGGACCTCCTGGGTTTTCACCGGGAGACGCCAACGGGCCATGGGGCTTGGGGGCTGGCCACGCATTGTCCCTGGTCCCTCTGTAGGGCCTCCCCAGGAGCACCTCCAAATGCTGTTCTGAAGTTTGACTAATCTGTCATCTCTTTGGTTGCAAGGTTGGTGTTTCCTTGCAAGGGACCACAAAGCCATATTACATTCAAAGTTAAATAAACAAACGTTTGAATCTGTGTTTTATTGGTTCCATACCATCTGCCATCTGGTTTGGGGGAGCAAGGAAAACTGTGGTTTTGTTGGTTTTGTGTGTGTGTGTGTGTGTGTGTGTGTGTGTGTGTTGTTGTTGTTGTTGGGGTTTTTTTTTCCTTTCCCTGTGAAAATTCTCTAAGGTTGAACGCTGGCAGCAGTCCGGGCTGGTTAAAAGCCACCTAGTTTCCCACATCTTAACTCTCTGCTAAATGTTGGAGGCTGGTCTGGGTCCCCATCTGCTAAGCAGCCTGTTGTGTGAAAATGAGATCTATGCATATGCAGAGCTCCACAGCCTGGCTTCCAAGATCTAAAGAATTGTTATGAGTGAACCACAAGAAGTGCTTATTTAATGTTGACAAGCTGCACCCAGACCAAAGGCTAGAGCGGGGCATATGGAAAAGGAACAGAGAAAACCTGGTGTCTGAGCACCCCGGGCTGTCAGGAAAGGCAGCTCTGCCTTCAAGCCCCTGGGTTGCTAGAGACGTCGAACTTGTAATGACTTGAAGGAGAAAATAGGCCCCAGACACTGGGTGGGAAATACGCCCCAGCCTGCCTGGAATCTTTAATCTGGAAATTGCAATGGCTGGAAGGGGTGGCGGGTGGAGGGGCACATTCCATGGCGGGGGTGGGGGTGGGGTGGAGGGGAGTGTGGGGGGAGGGCCTACATCTCTGCATCTCCCTTCGTGGATCCAGCTGTTTTTGGCCAGCAGTCTGGAGCTGCTTGGAAAGGGTGGGGACACCACTGGGGGAGTTCGTGGGGGCGGGGAGAGGATATCAAATAGGAAGCTGGGGGAAGTACTTGGATTTCCATGACTTTTAAACCAGGTCTTCAGCATCCTCACCTATAAAATAAAGACCAACCTGGCCAGGGTTGCAAATTCACCTGCGGCGGGGCCAGGCAGATAATGAAAAGGAGCAAGAGCGGTTGGCTTGGGGACCAAGGCAAACATGCTTTTGGCTGAAGGGTGGCGGGGACTCAAACCAGCTCCAGCGATGCTGGTCAGGCGGGAACTCAGCCCAGTGTGGCCAGATTTCCCAAGTTCCCAAGAAAGGCCAGATTTTTTTTTTTTAATGTGAAAACGCGCAGTGTTACAATGCTGTCAGCTATCCCAGTCACTGAGGGAGAATCCCATCAACTGAAACCTGTCTGCAGCCCACACAGAGCCCGCAGGTCTGCAGCAGGTGACCTCTGTTGGAAGGACTCAAGGAGACAGTCTTGGGAGAGTCTTGGAAGGAGCTATGTCTTCCTTCGGTGTGGGAAGGCTGGTCCAGGCACATGGGCCTTGGACAACACGGACGCATCTCAAGGCTGGGTCTGCAGAAGCTGGGAGGCCCTCCCTAGATGTCCCCCCCTCCCTAATCCTGAGCCTCACGCTGGGAGAATTCCAGCGCCAGGCCTGCCATTCCTCCTGGCCTGCAGGGACACAGCCACAGCTCGGGGCCACTCAGGCTCTGAGCTTCCCGGGTCTCTCTGCTTTACAACTCATTGCCAGGAAAGAAATGTGTCCATATGACCATGTTCCTGTTGTATGTAACTCCCTCGGTCCCCACAGTTTGGTCCCCTTTCTATAGTGTCACAGTAAGCAAGCTGGTAACCTGCACAAAGTGAGACACAGACATTTAATCTCTGGCCAGATGTCACCTCTCTCGGCACAGCACAAAAGAGCCCTTGTAGTCTATTTTTTCCAGTTTTTTTGGTTGTGTTTTCTTTCTGAGGTGTGAAAAAGTCTGAGGTTCAATGTATGTCCCTAATAAATAAAACCTAGATTTTTTGGGGGGGGGGTAATAAAATCTGCATATTTGTGTTTTAAACACTGTAGTCAAAACAGTACAACTTCTTCCTTTTCCCCCCCTCTTTGGCTTAATTTGTCCAGTAGGGAATCTTTATACTGTATGTCCCATGTGTTGAAAATAAAGATACAGAAAATCTTGATAAGCTGTTCAAAAAAAAAAAAAAAAAGAGGCAGGAGACCTGGTCTCCCATCGGCCACCCTCTTGCTATGGGGTCTTGGTGAGTCATTCATTCCTCTGAGTTTCATTGGCCTCCACTGCCACACGGACAAGAGGGCACATAAAAACCCCTCCTGTTCTGCATTCCTGCAGAGGGAGCATGTAGGGTGAGAGCATTGCAGGGAGGAAGGGAGGCAAGCATGGTAAGAACTCCTTGGCCCCGGCGAGGTCAGAGCTGGGCTGGTAGAGAACCACACCTAGATCCCAAGTTTGTCACCTGCTGAAGAAAAACCTACCTTTTCGAGCAGTGGCTCTCAGTGATTCCCAAACCTTTATGGGGGCAGAGAGTCTGGAAATGAAGGTGCTCCCTGAAGGACCTAGCGACAAAGGAAATGATTAAGTGGCTGATTTGGTGTCAGATCAGACCTGGACTTAGGCCAGGTTCTGACATGGAGGTAACAGCAAGCATCTGAGATTTAAGAAAATCTGTGAGAATCAAAATTAACATGAAGAGAGTTCTATTGCTTACATGGTCTTATTTTCCGTGGTTTGCATCATTATTCGATTTTCCAGGGGCAATACCCACACCCTACTTCCACCTGTCTGCGGGATGTACCCATTAGCACTCACCGTGGGATAATTGTACCTGGCTGGGTCCCAGTACATCTCAGCACGTTGGGCAGGTCTGAGAGTCCTGGGCCCCTCAAGTGGACATGAACCCTGCAGCCAGCGAAGGGCAGGTGACTAACACGCATACACACTTGCACGCATGCACACACAGGCTCACACACAAAGAGAGGAAACCGCATTTGGTCTGGGCTGGCCCCAAGCTGAGGAAGAAACTTCGAAGAGTGACTACACCCTCAGTAAATCAAGATGTGGGATTCAAACCACTTCCTCCCCCTGCCCCCGCCCCTGCTTTTTGTTAGGAACATCATATACTTGCTCTCAGAGAGTGCGCACCACCCTGAGAGGGAGGAGTCACTGCCACCATTACTTGGAGGCGAGAACCCACTCAGGTGCCACATGACTTACCTGCGGACACAGGTCCCAAAAGGCCAGGACAGGCATCCAGACCTGCTTCGCCTCCTGGAAGAAGCCTCCCTGGACTCCAGCCTTCAAGGACCCCTGGATGCTGAGGCTCTTAGCTGAGCTGGTCTGTGAAGATGTCCAGGCTGCTGCCCAGAATTGAATGCTGGGCCATTTCCTGCAATTTCATCTGTCCCATCACTTTCAAATGAGTGTTTGGGACAATCCCCACCCATTTCCTGGGCTTGTTTCCCCAGAAGGAGGTTCTGTAACACCCTCTAAGTGCTGTGGCCTTTCATCTACTTAGACGGCCCCTCCCCCTCGAGGGCTGAGGTTAAATGACAAGGCTCAGACCAACATTTCGGAGAGTGTCTCACAAAATCTTGGGTTGATGGCCAACAATGAGAGCTCCTTAGGCAGAAGGCTTTTTCCATCTTTGAAGCTACTTCCTCACCCCTCCCTCCTCACCAGCTCTCCCAGAAGCAAAGGCAAGAGTCTTGGACCTTGGGGGCCTGGGTTCTTTGGGTAGACACTGAAGTCACTGAGCTCTCTTCAATCTGATCCCTGCTCCACACCCCCTTGGCGGGGGGCGGGGGGTTTAGGGGGGAGGCGTGTACACAGCCTCTACTTGGTCATCTCCTGCCACGGGGAGCTCACTACCTATCAGAGAATATTCTTGCCGTTCAAACAATACTGAGCTTTAGGACGTACTTCTTCAAAAGAGCTGGCATCTGCCTCCTTGCTCATGAGGACCCACAGGAAAAGACAAACATCTCCTCAAACCTGCAGCCACAATTGTTGCAGCAGAGGCAACAATTTCTGGTCTTCGATGGACTGTAATCTCTGTGTGCTTGGGTTAGTCGCTGCTATCATTTCTGGCCTCCATGTGTCATCTCTAAAACAGGGAAGGCCTCTCCAGTCTGTGTGTGGCCACGTGAGGGCTGGCTTAGGCAAGGACTCGAGGCCCCAGAAGGCAGCCTCGTGGAGACTACCAGCAGAACTTGCGATTCCTGGCTCCTGAGCTCAACCTAAGATGAGGAGGAACATGACACACAGCTGAAGTGGGAGTGACGAGATGGGTTCCAGAAAGTTCCAGTGAAGAGAGGCCGTAGTGCGAAGGCAACACAGCAGGCCAGGAATGGCTTGAGTGGAGACATAAGAGACAAGGACCCGCATCCCGGCTCAGTCATCCAGTAGCCAGCTGACCTTGGATGTGTTGCTTGACCTCTCGAATCCTGGATTTCTTCCTCCGCTGATGAGACACATTGGAACAATAGATCTGCAGCCTAAGAAGTCAGAGAGTCAATACAGAGACATCGAAGTGGGCAAAGAAAAAAAAATAGCTTGGAGTTTGGTCAGTTTTAGTCAAGCTGTCCACAAGGCTGGTGGCAAATGGCCCTGTATAAATGCCAGGGAAGCTCTGAGAAGGTGGGGACCACATGTGTGTTGTGGCGAAAGCCTGGCGCCTGGTGAAAGGAAGCTCTTCCTAAAGAGAGGAAGGTTCAAAGGCGAGGGTGGCAGAAACAAAGGCTAGACTCTGTTTCTAGGATGCACCATTGCTCACTGGGGCCTTGGGCACACCTGGGAACCTCTCCCAGGCACGGCTCCCTCGTCCCGCACACACGGCAATCCCTTCCACTGCGTGGGGTCCTTGTGGAACTCAACAGGATGAGGTGCCTGGTGCGTAGTAGCTGCAGGCCACAGAGGTTGTAGCCGGCTCTCTGTGCACCTGCATGAGATCCAGAATCTTCTTTAGTCCTTTAGTAGCCTGTAAAGACCTTAATCCTGCAATTGGTTCAGAAATAGCTCTCAGTCTCTGTCCCGGTCTCCCTCTGTCTCTGTCTCTCTCAGATACACACACACACACACACACACACACACAATAAAAGAAAGAGAAAACCGCAGTCAGCCCAGGGTGTTCCCAGCCATAGGAAAAACATGTGTGGAACAAGTACCCAACGCCATAAATCAAACTGTGGGATTCCAGTGTGAGCCGGGGTCCAACCTCCACCTCTAGTTGCGTCAGAGGGTGGGCCGTACTCTCTGTTCCTGCAGCCGGCAATGCCTGGAGGTTCTGGCCTTCTCTTCCGGCCACTCCTGAGGTAGTTGACCCTTTCTAGGGAGCTCGAGAGTGCCCAGAATGGGAGGGCGAGAGGAGAAGCGGGCTGTTGGCCATTGGGATGTTTGGCTCAGCCGAGCCAAGGAGATGGCTATAAAACCTGGCCGTGGCAAACTGCCTCGAATCCCAGAGAGGTAATGTTGGAAGGGACTGTAGAAAGACACGGAGGGAGGTGTGCACAGAAGAGCCCCTGGGCGGGGAGGGTAGAGACTCAGACCCAGAGATATGCCTCAGCCCCTCGTTGCTGGATGACCCCGGGCAAGTTTTATCACATCCAGGCAAGTTTTATCACACGAAACGGGGGGCTGAGGTTACCAGATATCCTGCAAGAGCCTTTTCTGCAGGGAGATTTTGCTGAATTTCTCTGATACCATTTAGCTAGTCTGCTTCTCACCGGGCTTCAATTCATTTCAAGAAAGCAGTTACTAAATGCTGATTGCATGCCAGGAACTTGTGCTGAGCACCGGTTGGGCCAAGAAGAAAAGACATGGCTCCTGTTTTGCTGCTGCCAAGGAGCTCGCAGTCTTCTGAAGGGAAGCAGAGATCTAATCGAATAAATATAATCCAAGACAACACACACCATAGTAGCAATCCATCCTCCCAGGGAGACTGCCGGAGGTTCCGGAAAGGAAAGGGATACCTGAGCAAACACTTGCGAGATAAACAAGAGCTTTCCAAAACTCCTGAAGGCACAGAGCACAGTCGAGGCCAAATCAAAGGGAAGTGGCAGTGCATGTGACCAGTCATCCGTGTGGTTGAAGCGTGGAGAGGGATGGGAGGACGGGAGACCAGAAAGACTAGCTGGGGACAGAATGTGGAAGAGCATGTACGGGAGCCAAAGCGTTAGCTCTTTAGCCCATGGGTAATGGGGAGCCATTGAAGATTTCCTGGCAAGGGAGTGACAAAATCGGATCTGCATTTTAGACTCTGCATTTTGGCAGTAATGTAGAACCTCCACAGCAGCAAACAACGGCCCATGAGCCAAATGCGGTCCACAGCTTGTTTCTGTATGGCCTGGGAGCTAAAAATACCTTTTTACTACAACTTTACTGAGAAATAATTTGCATACCACATAATTCACTCACGTAGAGTACACAATTTAATGGCTTTTCGCGTACTCACAGACTCCAGCAACATTTACCACCGTCAGTTTTGGAACATTTTCATTTCTTCAGAAAGAAATCCTATACCCTTTGGTTACCGCCCTCCACCCCCATTTCCCCATCTCACCCCAGCCCTTCCTGTCTCTATGGATTTGCCTATTCTGGATATTTCCTATAAATGGAACTTACAATATACGGCCCTTTGTGTCTGGCTTTTTTCACTCAGTATCGTGTCTTCAAGGTCCGATGACATTATATCATTGCTTTTTGTGGCTAAATAATATCCCATTGAATGGACATACCACATTCTGTTTCTCTGTTCAACAGTTGGTGGACATTTCGGTTGTTTCCACCAAAGAAGAATATGCAACATAGAAGTATGTGGCTCACGAAGCCTAATAGCCACTCTCCAGCTCTTCACAGACCTGATGCAGATCCTGCCTAACAAGGAAGCAAGACTGCAAGTCAGAAGCTCAACTCAGGGGATCCCTGGGTGGCGCAGCAGTTTGGCGCCTGCCTTTGGCCCAGGGTGTGATCCTGGAGACCCGGGATCGAATCCCACGTCGGGCTCTCCGTCGTCTGTCTCTGCCTCTCTCTCTCTCTCTCTGTGACTATCATAAATAAATAAAAATTAAAAAAAAAGAAGCTCAACTCAGGGATTCCAACAGTTCCCAAGGGATGATGTAAGATGGTGGCCTCAACTAGGGGGTGGCATTTTGGGTGGTAAAACCAACTGGACTTGATTGGATGCTTTGGTGAAGGAGAGTGTTATTGAGGGAAATTCGCTTACCATCAAGAAACTGAAATTCAGACAGACAGAGTGGGTAGTCCACGGTGAAGTCACTGGTGGATGGCAAAGCTAAGAATCCCGCTCTCCTCTTGAATACGACACATGGACTTGTGATATTTCTGACTATTGTTAACGGGGAAGCAGACCAAGCTGGTGGTCCTGACCTTGCTATATGAGGTTTTCACCACTAGGCTAGCCAGCCACAGGCACTCATCCCACATAGGCATGGCGCCTTACGAAGAACTGACAGTGTGTCCTGGAGCCACCCGGAGCGTGAATGACTCCTGTGTCCCTCAGAACAGCTTTGCGGCTTCTCCTGATCAAGTCCCCTTCCTTCTAAGTAAATGGATGGGTTGCTCCCCTGCTCTCTTCCTCAACCCCTCTGGTCCTGCCTCCAAAGCTGTGAATTGAAGCTGTGCTCATCTCTGTGCCAGGGCACGCTCCTGCTCAGGTACAAAGTGGAAGTGGCTGCAGTGTCCCTCTCAAGGTTGCCTGGGAGACAGGACCTGTGCCTCCCGCAAGCTACAGGGTGCCACCTGGTCCTTCAGGGGTACTGAATGAGCAAGACAAGGAGCTTTCTCTGCAAGACTTGCCTCTGGTAACTATGCCTTCCAATCTCCTTCAACTTCTCTAAATTTCGGAAGAATCCAGGCAGCCTGGGTGGCTCAGTGGTTTAAGCCCCTGCCTTTGGCCCAGGGCATGATCCTGGAGTCCCGGGATCGAGTCCCACATCGGGTTCCCTGCAGGGAGCCTGCTTCTCCCTCTGCTTGTGTCTCTGCTTGTGTCTCTGCCTGTGTCTCTGCCTCTGTGTGTGTGTGTGTGTGTCTATCATAAATAAATAAATAAAATCTTTAAAAATAAATAAATAAATTTCAGAAGGATCCAACATCTAGCTTGGCAAAGAAGGCTCTTCCCCAGCAGGCCTCAACATACCTCTCCAACCACACCCCTCCCCTTCCCCACGTCTATACTCTCTGTTTCTCTCACTTTCTTTGCTCTCAGCATGCCCCTCTCCTGGGCTTTCCTTGTGCTCCTCCCACTCCTAGCATCGTCCTCTTGCACTCCCTTCTCCACCCAGAAAACTCCTATTTATCCTTCAAGACCCATTCAAATATTCTGTCTCCAGGAGGTCTCTTCCCAGGTCTTGCTCATAACATTGGCCACACTGAATTGTGACCTTCTTGCTCTTGTGTCTTTCTCCTCCACCAGGCTGTGCCTTTTGTCTACCTCCTAGGGGCCGCGTAAGAGAGAGACCAGGCCTGAATATTTGCTGAATGGTGAGAGGGGGAGTGGGTGAGTGAGTGAATGAGTGAGTGCGCAGGTGAGCAGGTGAGTTGGCAAACATTCTTGCCCCTCATCCTTCAGGTTCAAGGGGAATTGCATTCTCGAAGCCCCTCTAGATCTTTCAGAGGAAGCCACTCTCGGCCTCGCTGCTTTCCCTTCTATTGATCCTGGGATTTATGGCACTATTGTTTCCTTTTATTAGGCTGTAATGGCCTCCGTTAAAACATGTTACATGGAAATAGGCTAATTAAGTGTGTCAAATAAGTCATCATCCCACAGAGTGGCCGGGCCTCCCCGGGCAGCCCTGTGGTGACGCACAGTGGAGGGAGGCAGGCAGGGCACAAGGATAGCGTGTCCTCCTAACCCCTGTTTCTCAGAGCAGTGGAGGTTGCCCAAATGAGAGAGGCTCATCGCTTTGCTCTTGGTGCCTTCTGCGGTCATTGACTCTGTTCACCTGCACGAGTTGGAGTTGACGGCACCCATCTGGGAGACTTGCTTTCTTCTCCTCTGTTTGTTCCTAGTCTAGGTCCTCACAGGCAGAGGGAAAGTTCTAGTAGCCGGCCTGATGATCGACTCTGGTGGGAAACGTGCTTCACCCACCTCTGTCTGCTTCCCTTCCAGCAACACTTCCCAAATCCATGCCTGTTTGCTGGAAGCCCATTCGGCAGGAGAGGCTCCAGTTCTTGGATGAGAGGTGAGCGCCTGCCTTTTGAGGAATTTCCAACAGGCCCTTGGGCTGGTACAGACTGGACTCCCAGACAGCGGTGTTGGCTCTTTTAGACAATAAGGATTTCAGTCTGGGGTTCTTCTTGTTCATGAGGGAATGGAGTATTTGATAAAATTCTCATGAGAAAGAGTCCCTTGAGGAAAGGGACATTTACTCACATGAAAAATGTTCAGTTTTGCTCCAGCGGTGGTAAAAAGCCTCATCACTTGCTTGACTCCACTCCTCAAGGCTCAGTCAAGCCCATTGTCTTCTCCTCCCTTGAACTTCATGAGCCTGTCTCAGAATATTAACCCTGCAGGATAATAGTAGGGCTCTGTACTCCAAGAAGCTTGAGGAACACTGTGTGAACAGTTAGGCTTATTTACTGCAGGACTTCTCAGAGCTGTCCGCATGTTAAGATGTACCACGAATCTTCAAGGAAAGCGTGGCAGGTCCCAACGATTTACTACCCCTCCCAAGTGTTAAACTCAGACATTCCTGCCCTTTGCTATGTGATTTTGCAGTGAGTCCCACCAGACCAGGCCATGTATAGTTCCAGTTCCCACTGATGTTCAGCTTGACCACGTGACCTCTTTGACCCATGGAAAGTGGGCGGAAGTGTAGTGTCTCAGAGCTGAAATGCCCATGGACATGGCAAGCGTCTGCAAGTTTTCTCTCCCACTTTTGCCGTTGACGTGAAAACGGCACACCCCTAGCAGCCCCCATCCCTGAATGCAGGTGATGGGACTTCTTAAAAGCAGCCTATTATCTGAAACAGAGTTGCCCCAACCCGACCTCTTCCTGCCAAGGAATGAGAAAGTAGCACTTAGCAGTCACGGTCTGCATCAGTTTCTTATCGCTGCTGTAACAAATGATCACAAACTGAGTGGTTTAGGGCCACACGCATGTATTCTCTTACAGTTCCAAAATCTGTCTCTCTGGGCTAAAGTCTAGATATTGACAGGGCCAGCTCCTTCTGGGTGCTCCAGGGGAGAACCTGTTGCCTTGCCTTTCATGGCTTTGAATGGCTACCTGTATCCCTTGGTTCAGGACTCCTCTCTCTGCCTTCAAAATGCATCACTTCAACTTTTGCTTCCGTTATCCATCATACGACATCTCTTACTCCTCACTTTGACCGTCCTGCCTTCGTCTTATAGGGATCCTTACATTGGGCCCACGTGAATCATCCGAATCATCTTCCCAACTCAAAACGCTTATCTTAATCACATCTACAACGTACTTTTTGCCATAGAAGGTAGCATTCATAGGCTCTAGAGATTAAAATGTAGATAGATGTATTTGGGGTCCGTGATTCTGCTGACCTCACTGGCTGATACAAAAAAAAAAAAAAAAGATAAAAAATACATAGGGTTTCCCTACGTATTTTAGAATTCTTTTTTCCCCCATAGAGCACCTCAGAATATCTCCTCCCTCCTTCTAAGGATACCACTTTTGTAAACTGGGCTGTACCCCTATTATTTAGTATGTCTATTGCTAATCTACAGTTATTAGTAAACCCATATCCCAGTGCCTCCCATAGTATTATAAATTCCTGCAGATTCAGTTCAGCCACTTATGTTGCTTAGAGATTCTCTTACTTTCCTAATCTGTAAAAGAGATATTACATCTGTCAGGGTCAAACTTATCGCATCCCCCAAGGTGATTTTAAGCATATTTGTACAGTGACCAGCCATCATTTCTCAGTAGACAGCATTGGCCTTCCTTGCCTGCCTTCACCAGAATGGAGAGTTGGCTGCCACGTGGGAGGTAAATGCTCGTTGGCTGGTAGAGGTAAGGTCTCCCTGATAACTGTGTTCCTGCTTTCCATCCTCTGTTATTCCTTTCCCGGTGTCAGGTGTGTGGCGTGCACAGGCCTGTGTCTATCTGCCCTGTTGTCCCCTAATGTACGGAAGTCCCCTGGGGAGGTGGGCAGGGACTGTATTGCATGAACAAATGAGCTTTATCAACACTAAGTAGCTGTGTGGCTTTTCGAATGTTCCTTCTTTTGTAGGGTCTTCCGTTCCCCGACTTGCTAACATGAGACTAGATTTGGGGCTCTGTGGTCTCTCCCTGCCAGATCCGAAGACCTTGAGTCTGGGAGTCTCCCTTTTCCCACCATTTTTCCCAGCACAGCCTTGGACCACCCCCCCCCCGGTACCGAATAAACATTTGGTGAGTTGACCATCGGCGCCCCTCTTGATGCCATCTTTTCCTATTCTGTGTTGCAATGGGTTCTTTTAACCAAAATACCCTTCTAAAACCAAAAGGAAAAATGGTAAATGACCCAGACTCCAGGACAGACCTTTGGGACATAGTCATGATTATTGGGCCTTTCCGGACCTGTCAAATCCCCCACGTGAGGCCAACGCTACAGAAATAAATGCCCCCCGTGAGTTCTGTGTCACAGACAGAATGGCAGGTGGCAAACCCACTGGAAAGCCCAGGTCCTGAATCCCACAAAACTCTTCAGTGGTTACTGATCTTTTTACGCTCGAAAGAAAGATCTATTTCGTGAGAGGAAAATGACCCAAAAAAGGGTTAAGTCCCAAAAGGTTCATTTCCTCTTCTCTGCCTGCCCTAGAATCTGGGATAATTCCTGCCATTAATATTTTAAGCAACTAATTTGACATTTTTCCATTTAATTAACTTGCATACATATGAGAACAGGGCTTTGAGAGTACCATGACATTTAAACAAAGTCATTTAAGTTTTCCCATTTCTGGCGGAGCCCGGCTTTCTTCTTCGCCTTTTTTTTTTTTTTTTTTCTTGCTCTCCATTTCTGTTTTGCATTCCTGGTTCTCAGGCTGGCTTATTAGCCCAGAGAAGTGACCAAATTTCCCCCAAGCCAATGTCCCACAGCCTCAACCTAGGTGACGTGGGTGGGCCTGGAGCTCTGGGCTGCGGCTCTTTTAAACTCGATTCTCCTCTTTTCCAGGCCTTTCTACAAATGGCGTTTCAATCAGAGCAGCCGCGTCACAGGCTCATGTTTTCCTGTTGCCACACCAACCCCGGGTGGGAGTGGGGGAGGCGCGGCGGGAATGCAAAGCATTTATCAACTATAACCATCTCCGCAGAAGAGCCGGGGTTTCGGGAGACGAACAATAGCTCCGTGACGATTTTCTCTTCCAAATGACAAATAATTGCTGTCATATCATCAAATGATTAAGAAATAAAGGAAAACAGACAAATGGAGTGTATCCATTGAGGGATGGTGTGGGGGTCTGGGGAGAGGCTCGCTCAATGTTCCGTAATTGAAAAATTGCACCCTAATTAGCTCCCACCCCGGAGGATTCATGAGTTCTACGCGCCATCCAATCCGCAGCCCGCCAAGTCACAGAACTTGCAGCCATGAAAGTTTACTGCTGGTTTCAGAGGGGGCTGTGTGTGCAGTCTCCAAACACAACCAGAGAGTGAGGCTCTTCAGCTTGCCCAGCTCTCAAGAAGGAGTCATTACTTCATCCTTTCATCTGCCATAATTAATCACAGATTTGCTCTGCCTATCACCAGCGCCGGCCGCTCTCCCCAGATGAACCTGGGCGCTCATGCCTCTGGCTTATCGGTGGTGGCCAGCCCAGCCCGGCTCCTGCGAGGTCACAGAAGCTGTATTCCCGGGATGCAAAGTGGTGCCCCCTCATCCCAGGCGCTGTGGGGGGCAATGGGTCCCGCATTCCAAATGAAATCCTGCTGCAAACCAAGCTCAGGGGACTCTGGACAAATTGCACATCTTCATTTCCACCCACATTTGGGATATCCTTTGGGGACTTCTAATGAGGCTGTCAGGAAGAATAGTACAGGAAGAGAGGCGTGTCCCCATTCTCTCCATTCCCTCCCCCTGGACCTGGGTATAAATCCCCACTCCATGACCTCATTAACCACACGACCTTGGGAAAGTGACCCAGTCTTGTCTGAGCACGCGTCTTTCCTTTGGCAAAGTGGAGATCATAGTACTTACCTTTCAGAAATAAGATGGGGGCCGGAGGACGCCACTGCAAAGGATCTGGGGTATGGTTGCTAGCAGTGCCTCATGGTCCCTGTATGTAAAGGCGGGGGGACAATGATCTTACCTCCCCTCTAGGATTTTAATGAGGATTGAGTAGCAAATGCATTATATGTGTGCAAAGTGCCCGGCATCAAGTTGGTACCCAGTAAATATTTGAATTGAACTGAACTGAATCATACATAATTGGTTCATTCACTCATTTAATCCATCAGCTAATAGTCGTTAAATGATTACTTTTTGTCAGACACTTTGTTAGGCATTGGATATACACAGGGGAGTGAGACACACTTGATTCGTGCCCTTGGGAGCTTGTATGCTAAGGGGGGTGAGGGGAGCACAATGAAAATCAATTTAAGAGAAACGACATACAGGTTGTAAAAAGTTCTCTTAAAAAATGAGACAAGAACACAGACAAGAACTAAGAGCTGGCGGTGATTTTTAAATGAAGACCGAGAGGCTAAAGACACAAGCACGTGAGGAGTGATAGGGAAAAGCATTCCAAGCCGAGGGAACAGCCTGGCAAAAGAAAGATGGCTCAGCAAATTCCAGAAGCTGAGAACAGGCCAGGAGTCAGGCCAATAGACACACAAACCCGAATCTCAGTGATTTCAGACAATACAGGTTCATTCCTTCTTCTTGTTTCTACCAGTCAGGCGTTTGGTTGGTGGTCTTTATTCAAAACCAGGCTCCCTACTGTCCCCTAAGGTCTCCTTGGAGTGGTCCATTATATCCTCTGTGTGCAGCCAAGAGCAAAAAGAAAAAGCTCTTGGGATACTTGGGGGTCAAGGCCAGAGGTGGTGTATGTCACTTGCACCCACATCCCATGGACTGGAGCTCATAGATCTGGTCCCCCTTCACTGCAGAGGAGCTGGAGAACGGCTTGTAGCCACGTGCACCGAAGGACAGCAACAGGTTGGGAGAAGGCACAGCAATGTCTCCAGCTCACAAGGAATGTAAGGAGAAACAGAAGCCGGGCTTTACGGGGCCATGGAAACCAGGGGAAGAAGCACAAGGCTTGTGCGAAAAGAGTGAGAAGCCATTCCAGGGCATTCTTCACATGCCTGTTTAGATCTTATTCGGTGAGAGTGGGAAGCCAGTCAAAATTCACTGGCATGACCAAATTTACACCATAAGAGGACTGCTCTGGCTGCTATGAGAGCACATCTCAGAGGGCAATACCAGTCCCTTGAAGGTAGGGTGATGAAGGTGATGACGAAGGGGGGTGATAGAAAGTGACAGATTTGGGAGATTTCATCCAACTGGCTTCAGCCTCACTGGCTAGCCAGCTCGCAGGCACCTGCCGACCCAGGGCTATCGTGTGAGGCTCTGAAAGATGAGAGAAAACACGAAGGCACTGGGCCGAGCAGCTGGCTGCGCAAAGCAGAGGAGTTCCAGACGTTTCCACCTGAACTGAAAGCTGGATCTGTCTCCTTGCTGGCCCCCTGGCCCGGGGCAGCAGCGGACCCTCCAAGCCCTGCTTCCATTGCAGGGAGAGATGCTGAGACTCAGCCAGCCTGGTTCCCACCGGTCCCAGGGCAGGCAGGTGCGGGCAGCTGGGAGGAGGTGGACAGTTCGCACGGACTGTGACCACTCACCGAGCACAGGCTTCAAGCTCTTCCATTTACTCCATCTAATAGATGGAGTTACCGTTGACTATTTCGCAGACAAAAAAATACTCATGTTGCTCCTGAGACTTGCCCAGCGTTGCCCTATTAGTAAGAGCACCAGGTTTGCACACGGGTCTCCCGTTTGCTCTGTTGCAACGAAGTGGAGTGCTCCACTGGCCGGCTTTGTCTAGACTCACACGGAGGCCACAAATGAGTGAGGATCTGCCCTTTACAGTCCAAGAGGCCTCCTTGCGCTGGGTGCCACCCAGTCTCAGGGTACACCCGTGTCCCATCCCGCGATGACTTTGGACAGGCTATGAACCTGGCTGATCTTCAGAATCACCCGCCTGTCTTTTAACACGCAGCATCCCGAGCTACCCCAGACATAGGGAAGCAGAAGCCCAGAGGTGATGGGAACCGGTCAGCTATAGTTCAAAATCTCCCCAGGCACCCAGTGACCTGGCGCTCAGGTGAAAGCACCGTGGTGATGTCATCGTGCATCGAGGACGGCTAGGCAAGGCACAGGGGGGGACTGTTACTACCTAGAGAATTGGCGACAGAACCAGGAGATGATGGGTCGCCTGCCTTTCTAGTCTCTTTTCTGCAGGACTGTCCTGATGCTCCGAAGAGGTCGCAGGGAAGTCCATCCGTATCGACGACCCGAAAATGTCAGAGTGGGGCATTTAAGATTATCTTTCCAACCCAGCGGTCTCCCGATTTCTCAGATGGACTGCACTGGAGTCACGAGAGCTGCTCGGTATAGCACGGGCTCCTGGCCTCACTCCGTATCCTAGGGTATCAGTGACTTTGGAGTTTATGTTTTCTATAGTATCTCTGGTGATTCTGCTATCAACCATGTTTGGAAACCACTGGTTCAGCCTTCCCATTTTACAGTCCATAAAACTGAAGCCCAGAGAGAAGTGACCTGCCTAAGATTGCCTGGCCTAAAAGCTAAGTGTCCTGGCTCAGTCTACGGCCCCTTCCACACTCATCAGAAAGCCCGTCCGCTCATGGGGGCAGGGGAGGGGGCAGTGGGCCAACAGCAGCAAGAGGGGCCATCGTGTTGAAAGACCTGCCTCGGAGAGCCACGTAATTAGCTGACTATGACAGGCTTCCTTCCCCTGGTTATCGATGCTTCTTCTCCCTTCCTTTCCTGGTACTTCCCCTGCTCATCCTAACAAGATCAATTACTCACAGAAATAAATTACGCACACAGCCTACAGTCTATTAGGTAATCGGTGATGCGCCGGCTCAGGGAGCCAACGGGCAAGACAGGCCGTCTGGAGCGAGGGCCAGCAGAAGGGACAGTGTGGGAGGAGTCTCTAAACACAAAAGCCCAACCCTCCAGCAATGGTTGAACCGTCTGGGTCCCCAGAGATGGACTTGCAGGCCAAACTTGAAAACAACTTTTGGAACAACGGCCGCTCTGTCTGGGGCTGCAGCTTTGCAGGTCGACCACCAGTCAGCCTCCCCAGGCCCCAGGCCCCGAGGAGGCCTGGCTTAGATCCAGCTGGAACTAGAGCCTGCCTCTCAGATCTTGGGGTTCATTCGAATCGCCAGGGATCCTGTCAACATGGAAGAGGTCCGGGGGACCTGAAATTGCGTTTCTCCCAAACTCCTGGATAATAGCAGAGCTGCTGGTCTGAAGAACAAGGCCCTAGTGATCAGTGTGGGCAAAACTGAGTGGCCGGCCTGCTTGTCCATACGTAGGATATTTTGCCGGCCAAGTCCACCTGCATGTGCTGTGTCCTCTGCCTGCATCATCTTTCCCTTCTGGGTCCTGCTTAGAAAACTATTCACCAGGAGCACCTGGGTGGCTCAGTTGGTTGGGTGTCTGCCTTCGGCTCCAGTTTTGTTCCCAGGGTCCTGAGATTGAGCCCCACATCGGGCTCCCTGCTCAGTAGAGAGTCTGCTTCTCCCTTTTCCTCTGCCCCTCACGCCCACTCACGCTCTCTCTCTCTCATTCTGCTCTCTCTCTCTCTCTCTCAAATAAATAAATAAAATCTTAAAAGAAAAAAAAAAGAAAAAGAAAACTATTCACCATTCACATTCTGGCTTGGGCACACCTGCTCTCTAGAAGTCTTCCTTGACCCCCTCTGGCTCCAGCTTAGAGCAGATGATGCTTTCACCGGGCCTTGATCACACTCCATTATAGTAAAACTTACTCTTGTGAGAGTAGTTTGCCCATTTGTCACTCGATGGCCTGGGAACTCTGTAAAAACTGTACCAACTCTTTCATTTCTCCGTATCCAAGCCTGATAGGGCTCTGCTAGCCACTGGGCACTGGGAACTTTTCAGAGATCCCTAAGAGAGTTTGAGACCTGAAAATGAAATTATTGGAGCCGAAACTCGAAGGAAAAACTTTGCAATAGAAATTAATAAAATTTTAATGAAACGTCTCCAAAACAAAATATTACATCAACCGCCATTAATGGTTTCATTTAGCATTCATAAAAATTCATAAAAATTTCATTATATCTGAAAACGATGTGCAGGTTAGGTTTTCTCACTTTGCAAGAATTCTTTGAGTGCCGCCATTAACTGCTGACAAATCAAAGCCAGGCATAGATCGAATGAATTGCTCGTCGCCAAATAATTCCAAAAGCAAAGTTATAAAAATAATCTTTATTATTCTTTACAGAAAAAAAAATACACTTAATATGGAATCTGGGTGAATTGCAATATGCTTGATCTGTGTGAGTTGGAGCTTCCAGAGCAAGGGTGTCTCGGTCTTCGAGAGTCTGAAAACAGTCTTGACGTCTGGCCTGGGGGGAAGCACGCAATAGATTTCTCCCAAATGAAGGATGAATAAATGGCAACCCAAAGCGATTCTGAAAAGTGTAGAGGTGGGAGGAAGGGCAGAAAAACAGGCAAAAGAGAAATATATAAAATGTTAGCCAAAGTGTTAAGACAACAACAAAGGAAGTCCTTGTTAGCAAGAAATCCTGGTCCCACCTGGATGGCAGAGGCAGGCGATATTGCCCCCTCCTGGCTGGAGGAGTCGTCCACACACACTGGCCTCCTTGGTTGATCTGTCATCGGTGCTTCTCCAACACCAAGAACTTCAAAGCCCTTTGGAATTCCCTCAAAGAGAGAAGTCAGTGGCCCCTGAGAATCAGCCTCTGCCTCCCTCTCTCCGGGGAGGAGGATCGAGGGGAGGTGTATGACTGATTCCGTGTCAGACATCCTGAAAGGGATCCAAACCCATCTTGAACCTATTTCTACCTTCCTCCTGAACCACCTCGTGGTTAACACGTTCCATATGTTTCTTTCCCTGGTGGAAAATGGGCTCTGCTTTTATTTCCAGGGGCATCATTGAAAAGTCTAGGGGACGGGGCTTTGTTCTAAGACGAGCAAGATTTGGGGAGTCCTTCTAAGGAAGCAATCAGAGATAAACAGAAAGATTGATGTACAAGATGTTCACTGCAGCATTATTTATAAGAGCGAAAGAGTGGAAGCAGCCTACACGCCCAACAACAAGGGGCTGGCTCAACAAATTATAATCTACCTACACAATAGAAGGCTACACGGTCATTAAAAGCTGTGTTTTGGGAGGTCATTTTCTAGAGGTGTCCAACCTTTGCTGAGCCCTCCAGAGGCACCGGAGGCACCGGGCGGCATCGTCCGTGCTTTGCGTGTCTCGTAACAGCCCCGTGGACACAATATTCAGCTTGCATTATCTCCATGTGACTCACAAGGAAACTGAGGCATGGCCAAGCCAAGGTCATGCCGCTAGAGGTGGGCACCGCAGAGCTGCACCAAGACGTGATGTGCTGCAGGACGTCTCCTCCTTCTCCCACGGAGTCCTGGACATCCTGAGCCCAGGGAGTGGAGGCGAAGCAGTGAGTCCTTTCTCAGATCTGCCCCCAGCTGTCACGAAGGAGGGCAGATGGGGCTGCAGCCCGCGGAGCGGCGAGGTCTTGGCCCAGCAGCTCTCACGAGCACTGCAGACAGAGGAGGAAAGAGCCCAGTGAAATTCCAGAAATTGCAGCATGGGGGTTGGGGGGGGGTAAGCACAGAGAGGGTGGGGACGGCTGGCACATCAGGGCCGCTCTAACCGAACATGGAAACCAACGACTAGAGCACCCGGGACCAGGCCGAGGCCCTGCGGGACGTGCCGAAGCGGGGACCCTGGTAGCACTGGGCAGCCCACCCTCACCCCATGCGAGTGCATCACCAGGTGCCTCCGTAGATCCTGACCCACCACCTTTCTTTGAGCCGTCATTATACCCCTTGCACAGGCGAGAAAACTGAGACCTGGCAGGATTTAAGGCATTTGCCTGCGATTTCGACCCGTAAGCAAGAGCGCAGGGAGTTGAGGTGTGTGTGCAGGGGCGGAGGCCTCGGCTTGACTCCTGGGAGGCATCCTCCCTCCCAGGACGTAGGAGCCACGGTCACCCCCCAGCAGCCCATGCTGCTTCCCGTTCCACCAGCTACAGCTGGCCTCCGTGCAATCCAGGGAACCCTGTTCTGCATGAAAATGACACCAGAGCCTCCCGGGGTTACGAGAACCCCCGGGGAGCCCAGGTTCTGGCAACACCAGAGGTGGGACAGGGCGCAGGTCCTTCCACACTTGGGGAAAACAACCACACGGTTTCTGGTTCTCAGGCTGCTGCGGTGTGAGGTCTGCGGGGAATCTGAGACAAAGGAAAACCGCAGCCCCCACCCCCCTCCCCTGCCAGGGGTCCCAGGCCCCTCCGCAGCCCCAGGCTGCTGACCCCTCACTGGTCAGCCGCCAGCCCAGGGCCTCAGCTGCCTCCCCCAGGAGCAGCCTCCTCCTGCCAGGTCCCTGGGCTCTGAGCCCGCTCCGCAAGCCTGCCGCAGAAGGCCCAGCCCTCCCACACCCCACAGGCAAGCCCCTCTCAAGCTCTTTAATTGTCTGCATTCAGCATCCACAAGAGCAAACATGAGGATTTTTCTGGGTTTCACTTTCATGGTCTAACTCCCTTCCTGCAGAGGTAAATGGAGGTGTCTGCAGACTCTGGCTACTCTGGCTACTGTGCATCTGGTGGGCAGGCTCACCCGAAAGCCCCGTGACCCACCCTAGCCACCCCCCACCTCCGGATAAGGGTCTCTGTAGTACAGCACCTGGGGGCCAAGGCAGCGCCAGCAGCCCCCACACCTGAGCACACCCCCAGCAGGTGCACAGGAGCGGGTCCGAGGAGTCACCCCCTCTCCTAGCCACAGGCCCCTCCCCGATCCCCTCCTCGGCCTCTCCAGGGCAGCCGGGGTGAGGAGTAGAGGCCCGGCAGCCGGACACTCCCCTGCCAGAGAGAGCTGGCCCGGAGATGGGAGGAGAAAGAGGAAGAAAAGCCATGAGAGTGAGACAGGAGCCATGGGCACCACTCCACAGTTCCTGATTCTAGTTCCTCAGAGGCGGAGCTGAATTTTCACCCCTGGGTTTGGTGAAATACCACCATATCCTTTCCACAAGGTCATCATTTTGCTCAAGCAAAATGTCACTTGCAGCCACATGGGCCCCAGCTGGAGCAGCCTCAGCTGCGACCACCACGGCTGGAGGGGGCCGCCCCGCAGAGGGCTGCTCGGAAGACATGGGCTCTGCGGGAGACTCTCAGGGCTGGGGGCCCGTCCTCCCTGGAGCAAGGGACAGCTGTGTGGGGAAGGTGGCTGCTGAGTCCGTGGAAGCTCGTGGTGCTCTAGGCTTGCTGTATCCGGGCTTACCCCCCAGACAAGCGCCTTTCACCGTGGCTTCTAGGACTTCTGCAACCTGCCTCCACTGGGCCCACTTGCAATTCCCCTACGGGTGGCAAAGCCCGATTAATATTTTTTCTCGTGAAATAGCGCCCTGCTGCATACAGGAAAAAGTCCAAGTTCCCTAGCACAGCGTTCAAGTTCGCCATCGACCTCCCGCAGCCTTCTCCTTCCTCACTTCAGATTCTGTCTTCGCTGGATAGAACGGCCCTTGGCTTCCCCTTCTTGCCTTTGCTCATTCTGTTCCTCCCACCTAGCGTTCCCTCTGCTTGCGTCTCTGCTTGGCTAACTTCCATGCTAACTTCCCAAGTGGGGTAAAGGGGCTCGCCCTCTGGGCTCCCCTGTGGGCTGGCCTTGTTCAGCCTATCAAAGCTCAGACCAGACTGTGCGGTAACCGGCTGCTTTCTTATCTTTCCACTGTACTGTGGACTCCACAAGGGCCAAGATCACAGCCTATTCTCTACTCTCCGGGGCTACGTTCAGTGTAAATTGGCCTCTATCCACTCACCCACCCCATCTTGTGGCTACTCCTTCTGGCCAAAGATAAAGAGTCCCAAGAGAATGTTCAGGTCACCTGTCCCTATTTTAGAGAGGATGAAACTGAAGCTCAGAGAGGTTCACAGTGACCCAAGGTCACAGAGCTAGGCCTGAATTAGAAGCAGGACTCTCTGCTTCAAACCCTGTGCCTTTCCCACTCTGCCCGCCATGGATCAAACTGCCCCGACCCTGCTCCGTGTAGATGCCATGATGAGTTTCTTTAAATGTGTGTATCCCATTTAGGGCCATCAACTTCTCTGAGCTCCAAGAAGACTTCCAATGGGATCAAAGTTTGGAATTAGGCTCCCATGCTTCCCTGATGCCCTCATATGGGTGAGTTACTCACCTCTATGCCTTTGTGGGTGCTGTTCCTTCTGCACAGGTTCCTCATGAGGATCCTGCTCCTCACCCCTGCTCCTTCATCAAGAGCCTCCTCAAGTGTCCCCTCTCTCTGAAGCTCTCCTGCAAGCTTCTTGAGCTCGTTGCTCATCGCCTCCTTGCCCAGTGTCCCTTGAACGATTCCATTTCTCTAGGACAATCCCCGGCTACCAAACAGAGCTCGGTACCCACCCTTGTGCTCGTGTCTATCTCTTAGTAGGCACTGATCACTACAGTATTCAGCTCCAAGCCCAGAACCTGGCTTATAATAGGTGCTTAATCAAAGTGTGTTCAAAGGAAGAGGCAGGGAAGGGATGATGTTTGCAAAGCATTTCACATTGGGAAAGCCCACTGTCTCCACGATGGAGGAACAAGACTTAACCCCATTTGATTTCTCTCCAGCTTCTAACAAAGCATTAGGAACACAGTAAAGACTCAGCTAGCACTTTCAGACCAAATTCTCCACACCACAACTTTCATATTTACAAAGCATTTTTGCAACCATTGACTTACTTACTTTTCATAATAATCATTAGGGGCCTTATAATTTTTTTTTAAATTTTATATGGAGGAGCCACTGGAATCAGCCCCTACTCCCAGGCTGCACCTCGTGGAAGCCTTAGCCTACAGCACATACCATATCTGAAGTCAGAGTCCTGCTGCCTGGACCTATCCACGTATGCTGCAGGCATCCTTATTCACCCATGGTCCATACCCCGCATGGTTACATGATGCTTATGGACACAGGAAATCCTTAGCCGGTCAGTGGTCTTGCTCCCAAGATCAATGGTCCAAATCAGCTAGTTCGGCCACCCTCTGCCTTGTAATTCTGCTCAGTGGTTCTTCCCCTCCCCCCAAGCCTCCCACTGCAGAGAAGGCCCCATGGTTCTTTGTGAACCAGAGTGGAGCATCAGTGCCTCTCAGATGTCAGCTGGCAGGCAAGCCAGTACCACATCCTCTTTTGCTTTACTTCTCTATTAGGCCTCCACAGGGCTACTCAGCTGTCACCTCAGCCCCTCCAGTGTCCATGAACGGATCCATGCTGCCGAGCCACCCCAATCATTAACACAGAGCTACTGCCCCTGAGGTCTGCTCCAGAGAGCTGCCAGAGAGATGAAGATGGGGTCCCCAGGAGCACCTGCCCTTGTCAGGTCAGCCCAGGGCTAGGGAGGCATGGCAGATGGGCACAAAGGGTTGAGGCCGAGAGGGGTGCAGCCACCTTTGGGGGACCCCTGCTCCCACTGAGCAATGAAACAGCAATGTCCAGAGCATCCAACTACTCCCAAATAACCCTCTCTTTCTAGCTTCTCCTGGAATTCACTGACTTCAGAGTTGCCCTTCCCAGATGGTGAAGGTGGAACATGACAAAGCTCAGTGGTGGCCACACACCAGGAGCTTCCAGCCCTCCCTCATCACAGAGGCCAACCTTCCATCAGCTGCCTCTTCTCTCAAGGGAGACACTAGAGTGGCTGCCGGCAGAGGGAGAGGGACTGGCCGCTGAAGACATGGGTTTTAAGCCTGGCTTTGCCACCAAACTGCTGTGTTTGCTTGGGCAAGTGGCCTCATTCCTCCGGGCTTCAGGTGGCTCCCCTCACAGGGAGGGTGGTGGCTCCATAGAGCTCTGCATTTCCTCTTATCTTCCAGGCCTCTCGATAACCAGAAACTACAGTTCTGGGGCAGGCATGAAGCTTGGGGCACTAACAGTAAAGGTTCCTCCCTTTCTGCAAAAATAACAAACCAACAATAAAAATAGCATATTTCTATTTAGTAAGTGCTCACCCTGTGCCGGATGCTGCTCTAGACATCTTTACTTCCACAATCTCACCTTTACAGAAATGCTGACAGGTGAGTATTCCTATTGTTCCCATTTTAAAGATGGAAAATAAATTCTCAAAAAAATTCTGTGTTTCGTCTGTGGACTCACCAGTGGAAACAGAGAGATGCTAGACCTAAACTGGGCGATTTATCTGCAGACATCAATCCGACCAGCTCAGCTTTTCCTTTCCTATAGAATATTTATAAAAATTGGATCGCATCCTTGGACACAAAGGCAAAGTTTTTTTTAGTTCAAAATTAGAGATTTTATAGGTCACAACATCTTACTGTAATCCAGGATTTTCTTTTTCTTTTTTTTTTTTTTTTAGGATTTATTTATTTATGAAAGACATAGAGAGAGAGAGAGGCAGAGACACAGAAGGAGGGAGAAGCAGGCTCCATGCCGGGAGCCCAACATGGGACTCAATCCCAGGACTCCAGGATCATGCCCTGGGCCAAAGGCCGGCGCCAAACTGCTGAGCCACCCAGGGATCCCAATCCAGGATTTTCAAACAAAAAAAATAACGTGGCTGACAATATTCTTAACTGCGTGGGAATTAACAAATAGTTCTAGACAACCCGTGGATCAAAAGAAATATTAAAACAAAAATTAGGGGCGCCTGTGTGGCTCAGCTGGTTAAACATCTGACTCTTGGTTTTGGCTCAGGTCGTGATCTCAGGGTTGTGAGATCGAGCCCTGTGTTGGGCTCCACGCTCGGTGGGGAGTCTGCTTGGGATTCTCTCCCTCTGTCCACCCCAGTCTCTCAAACAAATAAATAAATCTTTTTTTTTTTAATTAAAATCAAAAACATCTAGAAACAGATGAAAAGGGGAACATTTTATTGGGATCCCCCAAAAAAGCTCAACTCAGAAGGGGGTGGAATTATGGCCTGAAATGTCTCCTTTATTGAAGAAGGAAGACTGAAAATAAAGGAGCTGAAAACACATCATAAGAAATGGGACAGGGGATCCCTGGGTGGCTCAGCGGTTTGGCGCCTGCCTTTGGCCCAGGACATGATCCTGGAGTCCCGGGATCGAGTCCCACATCAGGCTCCCTGCATGGAGCCTGCTTCTCCCTCTGCCTGTGTCTCTGCTTCTCTCTGTGTGTCTCTCATGAATAAATAACAAAATATTTTTAAAAAACAGAAATGGGACAGAATAAGCAAACAAACAAACAAACAAAAAGTACAAAACGGAAATTGATCAATAGCTACAATTAATAACACGGGAAATAAGAGAAAGGGATACAGAACACATGGAACAGGTGCTTTGAAACCGGAGCTGGCCACTGGTATCTGGGGGCGGCTGGTGGGGGGGGGCCGCTCCACATGTGTCCCCCGATACCCCGATGCCCCGCAGCGGGCTCCCGGGGCTCAGGGCCCAGCCTCTGGGCAGGCAGCTTCCTTCCACCTGGCCAGTGCCTGGCACGGCCCGGTGATGTGACTGCCCACCCGAGAGATCCTGGGGCTGCAGTCCTGGGCATTTCCTCCCAGAAATAAAGCTCCTCCGTCTGGGCCTATTAGGCAAACGAGTCAGTTTTGTGTTTTCAGCAATGAAAGCTGCTGCGGTTTTGTTTTCTCTGTTGCCAGGAGTCAAGAGGAAGTCTGTGGTTAGACATCTTCGGGTGGAGACGTACACAAACGCGGCGGCCAGAAAAGAGCTCCTCGCCTTCAGCCCGCCCTGCCCGGTGGTGCAGGAGGCTGATGAAACCCAACGTACGGTGGTAAGGGGCGGGCGGGGGGGGGGGGGGGGTGGGCGGGCAGGACACACACCCGGGAGCGCCCAGACCTGCAGCAGCCCGCACCCTTCCCCTAGGCCCTGGCCGGCCTCCACTTCCCCTTCTGACAGTGGGGCCTGTGGCTCCATTTCTTCTTCCACGGATCAGGGAACCCAATTTGCCTTCACTCAGTCCAGAGACTGAATTTAAAGGATCCCCGTGAATTGAGTGCGGGTCTCAGGTGACCTCTTGGTGGCAGAGCCGTGGCAGGTGCTGCCCGGCCACCTGCACTGCAGGTCCCAGCCTCTTTTCCATCACAACCTGGCCACAAGCACCCACACCTCCAGCCTCCCGCGCTATCTAGAGGCTGACCACCTGATTGCTGTCCTGACCACCACGCTCCTGAATTTCCAAGAAGACTTCCCCATTCCTTTTTTTTTTAAGATTTTATTTATTTATTCGTGAGAGAGGCAGAGACATGCTCAGAGGAAGGAGCAGGCTCCCTGAGGGACTCCATCCCAGGACCCCGGGATCATGATCTGAGCCAAAAGCAGATGCTCAACCCCTGAGCCACCCAGGTGCCCCGACTTCTCCATTCCTAATAGAGGTGCCAACTCTTCCTCTGTCTCTCTGCTTTGTCCTGCCTGGGACTTGAACACAAGCTTGGAGGTGCAGCCCCCATCTTGGGTGTATAGGGTAGCAGCTTGAGGATGAAAGTAGAGCAGAAAACCAAAAGAGGCCAGGCCCTCAATGATGTAATGACATCACCTCCTGCCCTGCCTTGTGCTACCTTGGGCTCCTTCTGTCAAGGGACAGAGAAAACATTAGCTGTTAAAACCACTATAGCTGGTGGTTCTGTTACTTGCCCCTGAATGTATTCCTAAACAAGAACTGTAATTCTGTAGGGTTTTTAAAAATGTTTTCAACCCATCTTCCTATTGGGTTCTCGCGGAAATTTTGCAAAGTGGATCAGTGTCTTTCTTCCCATTTTCAAATGATGAAACAGGCTCCGTGGACATGGTGAAATGAGTCAGACAAAGCGTCAGAGCCCCAGTCCATCACTTCCCCCCGCCCCAAAAAAATCCTTCTTGCCTGTAAGCAGCTCAGGGTTATCTCCACCCTTGGTATACCTCACCCCACACACACCACACAGAAAGTGGAAGTGCCTCAGGAACCAAGGAGCAGGTGAACTGAGCTGAACTGAGCCTGGCCCCACAGCTAGTGCCGGGAGTAGACATGCTCTTTCAGCTGAAAATCCATCACTTCCAATGAAAGGATCTGGGTTCAAGCCTTGGATTCCCCCCTTAGCTTGGTTGTGTGCTCCTGGGTGGGAAAAATCTCTGAAAATCTCCCCACCCATCTATACCATGAGAATGGCAGGCCTTCTCCTCCAGGGGCTGTGATAATAAGTTCAGAGATATATGATAATATATGATATATGACAATAAGCTCAGAGATAGTAATCTCGAAGCACTCAGGATGTCAGGGAGAACACTTTGTGCTCGATAAAACACTGCTGTCCTTATTACGGGGCTGTTATCATGATGACTTTGGTCTGTCTCGAGGCCGTGACTCCTCCCTCGGCTCAGCCCTCCGTGTGGCTGCCGTGTAAATTATAGACATGCTTCACCTGCCTTCGAGCCCACGGGTCACCACTGGGCAGCCCCTCGACGGCTGGGAATGTTGACCTCATCGCCACGTACCCTTAAGAGAGGGCAATGTTAGTGTTCTGATACTTACCTGCTCGTTAAGCAAGGCTATTTTTTTAAATTTTTTTTAATTTTATTTATTTATGATAGTCATACAGAGAGAAAGAGAGAGAGGCAGAGACACAGGCAGAGGGAGAAGCAGGCTCCATGCACCGGGAGCCTGATGTGGGACTCGATCCCGGGTCCCCAGGATCGCACCCTGGGCCAAAGGCAGGCGCCAAACCGCTGCGCCACCCAGGGATCCCAAGCAAGGCTATTTTATTTCATAATTCTTCACTTTCTTAGTGACCAAACTTTATCCACTCATCCACTTTCCAAAGAAAGAGAAAAAGGAAATAATAAAGTCGGATGCCTGGGTGGCTCAGTGGTTGAGCATCTGCCTTCAGCTCAGAGCGTGATCCTGGGGTCCTGGGATCGAGTCTCACATCGGGCTCCCTGCATGGTGTTTGCTTCTCCCTGCCTGTGTCTCTGCATCTCTCTGTGTATCTCTCTCATGAATAAGTAAATAAAATCTTTTAGAAAAAAATGAAATAATAGACTCTATGCTGGAGACTCTCAGGGTTGGATGAGACTTAATCATCTGGTCCACCCTGCCTTCTCACACCAAGCCCTCCCCGATCCCTCCCCATTCAGGTAGCATGTCATCTTCATGCCCCATCCCTCCCCGCCCCCCCCCCACACACCCCCAAATCCCTGATGGGCATCTAACCTCTACTTGCTCACTTTAGAAACAGAGTTTTCTGCCTCCTGGGATGGTCCTTTTCTCCTCTGAACATTGTCTTTAGAATACTCTTCCTCCAACAGACACTCCTTGGCAGCCACAAGGATGTGTTCTTGGCAAACCTCTAATACTGTGCACACTTGACTGTGTAGGATGGTGAGTGGCAGAGTCAGCGGGGGATGAAGAAGCCCACGTGAGGTGTTACCAAACAGGAAGTGCCATCTGTGCTGGATGATGACAGTGAGGGAAAGCGTCAATCAGCGGCCCTGGGTGGCTCCAGAGACAGCTTTTTCCTTCATCACGTTAAAGAACTCAAGAATAGCAATTACTCAGTTAATTCTGATGCTCTGAGTATTCACTGGGACAGGCCAGGCTATGCGGCAGTGACAATGACATTCCAGGGGCTCCGTAGAAGGGGAGTTGGGTTCTCGCTCATATTAGGTGCGTTGGGAGTTGGGAGACCCTTCCCCAGATTGCACACCGCTATCTGGAACACGGTCGGGGAGGGGGAAGTGGGGGAGGCTCATGGAATGTGTGGCAAGGGCTGTCTCTCTGGCCTGCCTCCCCCCAGTACATCTCGGAATAGCCCATGAAAGAAATGAAAGTCAACCCTGTGCAATGGAGCCCAGAGCAATGGGAATGAGCCACATGGGTGAGGGAACACTGTTGGGGAAGAGCTCTAGCTCCTGCTGTTCACTGCAAGTAGCCATCACGTGGCAAAGCGAGGTGGGATCCATATGCCTGGGTGGCCAGGCTCTCTGCCCCACAGTGACCACATGCTAATGTGATGAGGACAGGCGTTGCATGTGGAGCATTCCCAGCTGCCCCCTCACCCCTCCCACTGCCACATTGGCCATGCACACCCTCCAAAACTGTGGCCCTGGTCCTCTCTGCTTCTCCTCTGCCAGCCCCCGTCAGAGCTCCATGCTGGCCGCCTCTGTTCCTAGGGGGGATAGGATAGGAAGGGACAGGCAACGCTGGAGAGACCCAAGCAACCAAGGAGCATCCTGCCTTGCTCAATCAAGTCATGAGCCCCCCACTTTGTAGGGAGGCATTTGGGTCAGCGGTAAAGTGGAAAGAGAACTAAAGAAGAACGAAGAGGGGGAAGAGAAGGAGGGATGAGAAGAAGAAGACATGGATGTTCAGTCCATGTGGGCAATGGAGATGCACAAAGTCGAGAGCGTTGGCATATCTGGTTGACTGGATGCCGGGAGGGTTCGTGGCACCTGGATAGAGTGAATATTTCTTTTTTTTTTTTTTAAGATTTTATTTATTTATTCATGAGAGACACAGAGAGAGAGAGAGAGAGAGAGAGAGAGAGAGAGAGGCAGAGACACAGGCAGAGGGAGAAGCAGGCTCCATGCAGGGAGCCCGACGTGGGACTTGATCCTGGGACTGCAGGATCACGCCCTGGGCTGAAGGCAGGCGCTAAACCGCTGAGCCACCCAGGGATCCCCAACAGTGAATATTTCTAAAGAAGATTCAAAGCATAAGACACCGACATAGAGAAGTAAACAGGGACTTCATCCTTTTTCATCTCTCTGAGAGATGTGCAGAGAGTCTGAAAACCCTTTCTTTTACTCGCTGGATTGTGCTTCTTTGCATGTGACTTCATGTAGAAACTGGGTCACGAGGAATCCCCACATTTACTCAGGTTACATGAATAAAAAAATCAAAGTTGAATGAGTAGTATATTCTGAAGGCAGGTAAGGCAATTGCATGAAGGTCAAGAGGGGGTTATAATCCCTCAGAAATGCACCACTACACTTTGGTGATGCCAGAGGACGGGGATAGCATAGAGCAGCCACCAGGAGCTACTCCCCCAACCAAAGCCCTGTGTCGGAGAGCCTGGAGGTTGTCAGCACCCTTGTCCCTGACCTGGACTAGGGTCCCAGGCCTACACTCCAGTTCCTGGATGCAAACAGTCTTGGGGGTATCTCCTCCCTCCTCCGTTCATTGCACCTCCGCTTATGGAGGCTACGGTGACATTAGCTTTGCTGGCTGCCACCTCCCCCTGTTGACTCATCCGAGACTTCCTGTCAACTAGAAACCCAGCATCTTTCACTTGTGCTGTTGACCCAACTATCCCACATCCTGTGTGTGTCTCGTGGGATTCTGAGCCCGGTGCAAGCCAAGGTCTCTATTGCCCTTCATCTTGGTATGCGTTAACTTGGGCCCAGTGTTCATTAGGGCCCTGCTGGGTGGGTCCTTTCCAAATCCTGCCTCTCCCCTGCGCTGAAACGTCCACCCTCCCCACTTGCCACATGCCCCTCGATGACGAGGCAGCTCAGCGCCATGGGTGAATCAGTGCCCCACGTTTCAGAGTCTGACCTATCTGGCTTCCAAATCTCATGATATCAATGGCTGTGGAAAGGGGCAGGTCACTCACTCTCCCCTGGTCTGTAAAAGGGGTACCACAGCCTATCTTACGGGGCGGCTGTGAGTGGTAATCCCATTCTAGTTATTAGTAAGTGTTGAACAGGATGTGGCCAAAGACAGGGTCCCTTGGCCTACCCCAGCTAGGCTGCTCAGCGGGGCTCATGTAGCTAGATTCATCCGTTCTGCTTGCACATGTGGTTATATGGTGGGGGAAAGGCCAATTCTGCTTGAATTTTCAAAACAAATCTTAAGATTTCTGAGCTCTTTCCTATCTACCAACCACTAGCATAGGAACCTCAAACCTGCTGGTCCAAAGTCACTCTCTGCCCTTTGAAAGCTGACCCTACTAGACCAAAGAAGCCCAAGAGGCTATTCGGATTCACAAAGACGAAATGGCACTTCTTGGCTCCCTCAGCACTCCCAAGGAAGAAGTCTAGCCACCTTGTGTTTCAAGAGCTGCCTCTGCCCCTGGGCCACGCTGCTGCCCACACCACCCTCTCCCCAGCCCCAGGAGCTCTCTTGGTGGTCAAAAGGGACATCCCCAGCATCCAGCTCGCTCTCTGGCACAGTTGAGAGCCTACATTGCAGCTCTCCAGACCTTGATCTTTGGCCCCGCTCCTGGGCCGGCAATGCAGGAAAAAAGCACAAAACCTGGAAAAAGACAGTCCTAAATCCAAATTCCACTCTTTTTTTTTACCACCTACCAGTCTCAGGCAAGTCACCCATCCCTCTGTGATCAGATCTACAGGACTGCAAATTGGGACTATAACAGGACCACCCTCACTGGTGGCTGGAGAACTGATGGCGACGGACTGACTCCCCCTGTGTCCTCAACCACTCTCCCCCACCACCGCCCCCCTGCCTCAGTTCCTCCAAAATGTTACATTCTCTTTCCTTCTCCTTTTCGTCCTGCAGGGCACAGCATAATGAGAAATGAAAGTAGCCAGCCCTTAGGTGACCTGACTTTGAGTCCACCCAACTCACCAGGTGCTCATCAAATCACTCACATGAACTGTGCCTTGGTTTCCTTATCTTTATAATGAGAGCTTGAGTTAGAGATTGATGATGTCAGCCTGCCAGTCACGTCACAAGTGTCACTTGTTTACACTAATCCAGTCGCTCAAGGGGGCATTATTACATGAGAGGGAGCAGGTGCAGCCCTCCGGAGCATGTGCAGTGGCTAAGTCTGCTCGACCTCATAGATAGGAAGTGACTTATTCAATGTCACAAAGTGATGCTTTCTAGTCTCAGAGCCAGACCCAGCCCTAGGAATCCAACCCCCCACTCCCCGCTCTCCCTTCAGCTGCTTTGGGCTCTAAGAAAAGTAACTCAATGTCCCCATGCTTCAGTTTCCCCCTCTGCAACTAGGGTAGTGATGAAAATTAAATCAGGTCCTTCACGCAAGGGCTTAATCCAGGACCTGGCACATGAGAAGACCAGCGTGAGGAGCTTCCCCAGAGGATGTGAGGTGTCAGAAACCTGCTTAAGGTATCCAGTGCAGGACCATGCAGCTCCAAGACTGTGCCCCAGGCCTTTGCAGACGCTGTCTGTACACGACCGTGGAGGGCCCTCCAGGAACATCTCTGGTGCTAACCCTGGAGTCAGTAGGCCTGGTGCCTAGGAGGGAAGGATGTCAAGGGAGAGGCAGCAGTCTCTGGGGAGCTAGTTTCCTCCCACACTTGGCAGATCACCAAGGCCCCAGCAGACATGCCCACAGAGCACACACACATACACACACACATACACACACACACACACACACACACACACTCTATGGGAGTCATTTCCTCAGCTCCATCAGCTCCAAGGCTCCATCCCAGAGTCCAGGGTTGCTGCACACTAAGCTTTGAAGCAAAAATCGCATCTGCACATCTGCCTGGGTCCCAGCCTCTGCTGGGTGTTGCGATGGACGCATGCAAGAACACTCTTCAATGCCATGTTCACAGAGCACTTGCTGTGTGCCGGGCCCTACACAAGGCGCTGTGACTTTGGAGACAAATACCCCAGGGTCACCAGACTCATGTATGATAGTGGCTCATGACACAGCTTAGAATACAGACCAAACGGTGGGTTCAAGAAACTCTTAGTAGTACAGGAGACATAGGCTGAGTCTTAGAATTCTAGAGTGTCATCATCATGGGGACATGATGGGGCACAGGCTTTCCAGGCAGGAGAAACAGCTTCAGTTCCACATGGAGGTAAGAGAGACCCTGGCCTACCTGGATCTGGGTAGGTGGGAGGGCAGTGATGAGAGAAAAGGCTAAGGACCTAAGCTAAAGGTTTGGCCTTATGTCAATGGACAGACACTGAAGCGTGCTAATAAGGAGCCACGTGGAGAGAGTTTTGAATTAGATGCCTGGGAAGACGTCCTAGAGGAGGTAGCTTTTGAGCAGGCCCTTAACCCAGAACGTTGAGGGGTAGAGATAAAAAGTAAAGCCTTCCAGTGAGAAGGCAGTGAGTGAGCCAGGGCATGGAACAGCAGGCATGGGGTCACCTGGTCAGGCCAGCAGGAAATAGTGGGGAGATGTCACAAGAGATGGAGTGAGGCCACATGGAAGGGCCCCAGAAGGTCAGGGAAGAGAGAGAGAGAGCACTTTGGGCTGGTAGGGGTCAGAGGAAGCCTTATAAAGACAATGAATCAATCAATGCATCAATCAATCCATGAGTAGGCCTTGATTAGAACCACCAAGTTGGATAGGTTCGTGTGAGCACAGGTGCCATACTCAGGCAGGCCACCCCTGCCCGCCCCTTCCCCAGGCCCCCTTCACCAAACCGACCCATCTGGATCGCACCTCTTTGGAACCCACCAGGAACCTCAGAGTTGATCTTTTGAGCTAATCAAAATCCTACATTCCATACAACCTAAGCCCTTAATTTTCTGTTTGAGAACGTGAAAGCCCAGAGATAGGAAGTGACTTATTCAATGTCACATAGTGATGCTTTCTAGTGTCAGAGCCAGAACCAGCCCTAGAAATCCCAAGTGTCTTTCCTCCTGAACATCAGCCATCAGGGGTTCAAGGACTTCTCCATCCCAAAGACATGTCTTTTATCACAGTAACTTCTTTCTTCGAAGGGAGTTTACTCATTAGAACCCAAAGGAATGAATCTAGTACAGTGATGCTTGAAGCGATATGACTCATTTTGGAGAAATGCCAGGATATTGCCTGTACCGCAGGTAGACCAGGTGGGTAACCAACCTCCTTCCCCAGATTTGAAGGTGGCCTGAGCCGTAAGTACAGAGCAAGGAGGCACATAGAACTACAAATTTTTTTACCTGCTTTGTTTCAGTTTCCATAGAAACCTCATGGGAAAGGCAATATGAACCCCATCTGGCAGAAACTGCAGTTTCAAGAGGCTAAGAGGTGGCCCAAGGCATGAAGGTGACAGTATCAAGGTCCGCCCTCCAGCCACTCCCCCCAACAATGCTCCCAGCAAGAGGACACTGTCCCAGATGGCTTGCCTGTCGCTAAATGTCCCTTCAGGGCCTAGGCAGGCTCACAGGGAACATCTGTCCTTTGCCAGGTCAGTAACAGCCCATCAGAAAGCCCTGGTTTAATAAACCATCCGTGCTAAATTATTGAAGGGATAAGGAAGTGCCAGGAAGATTCAGGTCAACAGGAGTCGGGAGGAGGTGGACGATAGAGGAATATTAATTGAAGACCCGTGAGCTAGACATCCTCTTGGCCTCTACAGCCACCTCACACTAAGCCATGGCCTCTCATTTTACAGAAGGAAAAAAAGGAGGCTCAGGAGGGTTTATCAACTGCCAGGGACAAACAGCCACTGAGTGGAGTCTAGCTTAGGTGGGGCTGACTCGTTGGCACTGTGCTGCCCCCAGAGCAGTCAAAATGGAGGAGATGGCCCAGGATCTGCTGAGGAGGTTGTGGGGGGAAAGCAGGAGGAGTGAGGGTGGGGTCAACCAGGTACAGGTAGAGGGCTGGGGGGGGGGTGGTTGGGGAGAATCCAGAAGGCTGAGGTGCGGGGACTGGCAAGTCTGATTCAGAGGAGTGCCTCAGTTTCCCTCATGAGCTTCACTTTCCTCCTGACAATTTTTACCAACCCTACTGTGGCATGAAGCTGATCCTCAGAGGCAGGGAAGCTGGTAGCAACGGAAAAAATGAGCAACCTCTCTTCTCCCTGTATCCATTTCAGGGCTTAGGACTTTAACCTATGCATTTGGAGGGATTCAATTCAGTCCATAGCACCAACCAAGGAAGGAATTTAATAACCACATCATAGGAGGCCTCCCGCATTTAGCATTCCTGTCTAGCACACCTGGCAAAGGCTGCCCCTTCCTTACTCCACCTGGGAACCCCTTAAAGAGTAGATTTGCCCTCTGAAGACTTCCTGCAGAAGAAGGCCCTGTGAGGGATTGGAGAGGCATGAGCCCCCTGCCCCTGGTCTGTGGGGAGAACACTGCCTGAGAGCCCCCATCTTCTTGGGTCCTCTCCCTGCTATGAGGCCTTATGCCCACCCCCAGTCTGGGTTTTGATTCTGTTCTCTGCAACATGAGTGGGGAGAAGACATGGTTGATTCCAAGAGCCTCCCCCTACTCTTGCCTTACCTACCCACGGGGAAAAGCAGTTTCATGGAGTCAAAAGTAAATCAAGAGTCAAGCCAATAAAGAATGCCAGCTTCACTGCAAACTGCTAAGACACCTCAGACAAATGACTTAACCTCTGAATTTCCCTTTCTCCGTCTGGACAGTAGGGTTATAACATGACTTCCTTCATGCAATTTCCAGAATCTCTGGGATAGACTGCATTCTCCACCCCTTCCTGTCCCTGCTGCCTTTGCCTATGACTTTATAATTCCTCTACAATAGAGACATGGAGTCTATCCCTGTCTTTGATTCAGAGTAAGACCATGTCACCTTTTGGCTAATGGGCTATTAGCAAATGTAAGGCAAGCAGAGGCTTAGGAGAGCACTTAAGTGATTGGTTTCCTTGCTTTTGCACCCCACCATCACCATGAGAATATGCCTGAGCTAACCTGGTAGAGGACCAGAAACCTGTAGAGCGGGGGCCGAGTCGCCCGAGTCATCCCAGAAGAGGCCAGCCAAGATCAACCAACAACCAACTTATCCCCACCCCTTTAGGGAGCTCAGCCGAGGCCAGAAGGAGCTCCTGGCTGACTCCATAAATTAAGGAGCTAAAACATGCTTATTGTTTTAAGCCGCTGAGTTTGGGCTGGCTTGTTACACACAACTGGTAACCCATAGCTGACGCGATTCACAAGGTAGCTTGCGATTGTTGTCCAGGCCCTGTTCATTCCCCCCATCATCCTGCTCGCCCCCCATCCCTGCAGATGCACACATAATTCTCACCAAGGTAGTTGGGAAATGCCAATGGTGGTCTTGGTGGATGCTGAGCTTCCATCTCATTGTTACTCCCGCCTCAGATTGATTACAGACGCTGACTGCTCAATTTTGATTAAATACTAAATCATAAGCTGCTTACAAAATGCCTGCAAAAAGCTGACATTTATGAAGTCCAATAAACTACTTGTAAGAACAGGAGTGCTAGATTGGGAGAAAAAAATAAAATCTTCATCCAAACAAACATCGGTTGACAGTAGACAGATGGTCAGAATCCCTTACTTGTAAACTAGAAAAATTAAGATTTGGCAAGGGTTGTCTGAAAATAACTAGCAAACATCAAAGTTTCCCCTTTCTATGCTGGTGTTTTTCTGGGCCCGACTTCAATATTTGCACAGGCTACTGCACGGAAAAGGTGTTGCAGGCCTCCGCGTCGCTGGCAACGGAAGGCTAAGACATACCAGCAACGATTTATAGGAAGTGAGGTTGCCAACATCCCAAAGAGTGAGCGCTTAACAGCCAGCAACTGCACATTCCCATAAATCCCCAGAACTCAGCATCGGGCCTTCCCTTAATCTGCTGAGGTGGGAGGGGAGAAGAAGACAGAATTTTCTAACTCGATTTTCCACTCGGATCAGCTTTCACAGGGGTGACTGTGAGTTAATCTTATGGGGCCTTCAGCGATCTTAATAGAAATGGAATCCAGCCTTAAAACCACAGGGCAGGGCTCTCCTCACCTTTGTTAAATCAAGGAATGCAGGTGCTAAGAGGGGCTTTGGCTCAGGCCCAAACAGGCCCCATAGGTCCAGGAGAAATCCAGGCATTGGCTGCCCTGGTTCTCGTTTTTGTCCTGGCCTCTCCATGACCTCCAAAGGGCTCAGAGAGCAAGTGTGTGTGCCGCTGAGTTGGGGGGGATGGGGGGGGGGCTCGTGTGCTCGTTTGGCTATACACAAGGGATGAGCAGAGTTCCAAAGATGGTCCGTGTGTCTCCCCTGATGGCATGGCCCCTGCTGCCTCAGATACACGGCTGGCACACAAGCATGTGACCTCACAAATCACAGGATTTGGGCCCCCTGCTAGGAGAGCAGTACCTTGTGGTGGAAAGATGGTAGCTATCGGGCCCGGGAACCAGACCTCCCACTGTCTCTGCCTCCTTCTGGCTTCATGGGCCAGATCTTCGGTCATGCTGAGCCTCAGGCTCTCTACCCTCCAACATGGGGAAACCACATGTACTCTGCAGGGCTATTGAAGAGTGATGTGGAGAAGATGTAAAAGAGACAAACTCAGAAGCAGATCATTGCACTGTATGGTGAGTGCGATGGCTAAGTTATACCTGGAGCATCCTAGGAGCATAGAGAACACCTGGTCTACTAGGAAGTGAGGCCCGAGCTAACTTCAAGGTTGAATAAGAGTTAACCAGAAGAAAAGGTTAGGAAAGAACATTCCAGAAAAAGAAGACTGGGTGAGCAAATTATTTCCATTCAGCTTCTGTTCAAACCTTCCGGTGATGGGTGTTTGATGGGTATTCTGTTGGAACCCCTTTAGTAACTCACAGCCTACCGAGGAACCCATTCTAGCTAAGACAGCTCAGACTATTGCAAATCCTTCCTTACAGAGTCTCTCTATGGCTTCCACCCCTTGGCCTTATTCCCTACAGGGCATATACTGAAGGTGGGTCTTGTGTCTTTACCTCTCTGGGTAATAGGATTCAGCCCCATTAGGCATTGCCTGTGCATCGGGAAGTCGAGTCTGCACCATTCCTTATGTATCATGGTCCATCATTCAAGGAAAACAGGGGTCAGAGTCCCAAAGATGCTCAGCAAACCCATCTGGAGAAAAAGTAACCCTGGGATTGGAGCTGAACTTTAGTGTAGAGGGCTCAGCTCAGGGTAGGAGGTCTAGGCTCAGCTCTGCTTCCATGGCCCAACACAACTGCAGCCTGAAGCCCTGAGTGGCAAGCAGAGTCCATGGCTTCTTGGAGTTGATGGTGAAAAGGAAGAGAGGCAGTGAGGTAAGGTGGTTCGCCCTGACCTTTAGGGCCCAGCCCCCAGCGAGGCTCTGAGGAGACCCCGGGCAGTCCCCTCTCAGGGAACAGTGGATGGGCCAGCCATGTGTGGACGCATCAGGAGGCCTGCTTGACCCTGTAGAGGGCTCACCCAGTGGTGTCACAGCTACCATTCCCCTCAGAGATGGAGGATACAAACCTGGGTGAATATTTTTTAAAAACTTTATTTATTCATGAGAGACACACAGAGGGAGGCAGAAAGACACAGGCAGAGGGAGAAGCAGGCTCCCTGCAGGGAGCCTGATGCGGGACTCGATCCCAGGACCCTGGCATCACGCCCTGAGCTGAAGGCAGATGCTCAACCACTGAGCCACCCAGGTGTCCCAAACCTGTGTGAAGTAAGGGGTGCTCGAAACAATGCCCAGCCCTAAACTGTCTCTTCGCCTGCCTGCCACAGCCTGGACTCCACCAGGAGTTCTCCCTTCATGCAATACGGAAACAGATCTCCCCAACAGGGCCAACTCAGTACCTCACATTCCTCCTTCAGGCAATGGAAATGCTAGCGCCTCACTCAGAGTGCTCACCTCCTATGACAATGAGACGAGTTAATCAAAATAAAAGCACTTACAGCAGCACCTGGCACTTAGCACTATATACATGTTAACATTATTATTATTATTATCACTATTACTATTATTCCAAGTACTCCAAAGATGAGTATAGCTACATCAATCAATCAATTAATCAATCACTGAATCAAACAGAGTCATAGCGTGTGATAGCTCAGAGGGAGCCCCAAGGTCTGCTTATATACCCGATACCTGGGGAACCCGGTGAAAGAGCTCCTTAGAAAGGCAAGGTCTGTCCTCACCTCACAGGACGCCGGCCTCAGTTCCAGTCTGACGTTCACCGGCAGCAACTGCTTCTTCTTTGCCCCCCCCTGAGAGTTGCTCATTGTCCCTGGAAGCAGACGAAGGAGCAAAGCTTGGTGCCAGGTGACTTCCATTCCAATCCCAGCTCCGCGGGGCCCTTTCGGGTGCTGCCCCTCCCGGGTGAAGCCACCACTGGTGGACGCAGCCACAATATCTGAACGCGTACATAGTGCGATTCACCTTCCAAATCCCTCAGTAGCGTCTCCTAATTAATCACCCTGTGTACTGCATTCTAAATTAATTAAATTAAAAGTCATTAAATGCAGGAAATTGAAATTAGTCTAATTAGATTAGAGGCACATCCAGTGACTGTGGTGAGGGGTATCATGTAAATTGGCCAATTTCAGGGCAGAAAAGATAAACTCAGATTGCAGACAGGCTGTGAAGAGGGAGGAAGGCAAGCCTTGCAGAGAATGAATGGAGGTCAGTGCACCGGTGTTGGCAACAACCGAGCGCTACCCCGAGCCCAGCCGGCCCGGGCAGTCTGCACGGAGCCCCTTGGAGCTGGCCACTACTGTCACCCCCGCTTGAGAGATGGGACAGCAGAGGCTGTGCGGTGGGGAGGACGGTGGCAGAAGCCCACATGGCTTGACCCAGAGGCCCCTGCTTGCCCTGTCCCACCGGCCTCCTGGATCCACTTGCAGAAACGGGCTCTATGTTCCAAAGAACAGCATCAGAAGGTGACCCCGCACACTCCAGCCAGTGAAGTCTGGAAGAGTCCAGCAGGGTGCTCCCTCTCAGACTTTTATCCTCCCGGGATGCACACGGTGGACAATAGTCACATGCCCGCTGCACGCAAGGCTGGTCCAGGCCAAATCACGGCTGTCAGGAACCGTGAGGTGTCCGAGATTTCCCCTACTCACAAGCTAACAAGCTAGCTCACCGTACTCTCAAGATGCCTGGGTCAGGGACAAAAGACTTCATTCTTCACAGAAATCGCAAGAGCCAGAAGACCAGCATTTTCTTGCCTCGGTTCCCCAAGCCCCAGATCCCACGAGGCAACACGGAAAGGGCCAAGTGATGCCTGTGCACACAATGGGTTGCATTATAGGAGAGAAACCCCAAGCTTAGGGAAGGTGAATCTCATATCAGGAGCAGCCAGACTGCCTGCCCTGTGCTCCGGAGGGGGACACTCTCCTGCAGGGCTATTTGCTACACAACATTCTTGAAAAGATAGCCCGGAATAAAGGCCGACAGTGCCTCTGCTCACAAAACAGGCACCAACTCCAAAGGCCCGCAGAGAATTTTCTCCCAATCATACCACCCCTTGTTTTTAGTCTCTGCTTCTGGCAAATTCTCCCTTGAGCGGACCACTCCGCCAGCCACACGGATTCATTTGGCTGACCAAATATGTTCCATTTTTTAAAATTTTTTTTTAGGATTCTATTTCTTTTTCATGAGAGAGACACACACACAGAGAGAGAGAGAGAGGCAGAGACACAGGCAAAGAGAGAAGCAGGCTCCATGCAGGGAGCCCGATGTGGGACTCGATTCCAGGACCCCAGGATCATGTCCTGGACTGACGGCAGGTGCTCAACCGCTGAGCCACCCGGGGATCCCTGACCAAATCTGTTCTGTTAGCGTCACCCAGCACTTAACTAAGGCAACTACCAACAGGACTCAGAGCAACAGGATGAGACCAGTACCAACCTCAACCATGCCCCCCCACCAAGTCCTGGACCTAGCCACCCAAACAGGGGCCATAATAATCAGGGTCTACCTGAGAAAGCCGGGCACATTATGCATTATGGTTCTGTACTGACCTTTCCATTTGGCCCAAGGCAGTGATCCAAGTGGACAGAACATATCAGGGACTGCCCACACTCCACCGTGGCCTGCCAGGAGAAAGCAGAGGGTAATTCCATGATTTAGAACAACCCTGGTCAGTGAGCAGAGATAGACATGAGTGCCCTCCAGGACCCAGGGCAAAGGGAGGTCAGCTAAAGCCAGGGACAAATCCCATGCCACCTTTTCTAAGTGAGGGACTCCCATGATGGGGATAACTAGGCATGGGCACATGCAAGTAACGAGTCAGTTGTCTATCAGGGAAGCCCCTCCAAGTAGCCGCAGTCATCTGGGGGTTCAGCAATGTACCAGTGGTGTCTACTTAGATACTTGGAGGTCTCTTATGATGACTCCTAAGGTGTAGGTGACCGTGTTCCAGGAGGGACACAAGTTAATGTCCCTCTTCTGCACAAGAAGTACAGTCCCAGGGACACATATAGAGCCCCTGGAAAGAAAATATTCTTTACAATTTTGGAGATCGCCCAAGTGGGGATTTCATCAGTCAGGGGACACCGGTGGACAGTGCCTCTAATGACCCTTCAATGGGGGGGGGCCAACCACGGGGTTCCCCACTCCGATGCAACCAGTCTAGTCTATCCCTTGATTTAGGAGACTGTCTCAACTTGTTCCATCCGCTCCCCTAGTTGGGTGACATTCACCTGCCTCATGGAATGATTGAGCAACAGCCTTGAGAATGGGGTGGGGCAGACATCCAGAGAAGCCGACAGGTACTTTGTGTGGGAGACACAGGAGCTGGGGCCTTTCCTATAGACTCCTCAGGAAGGTTAAGGACTCTGATCATTTATAGTCAGAGCTCCCCGGTGGGGGACAGCAGAAGTTGAAGACACTTCAGCAGTTTGGGAGAGTTGCCCTAGGGCATTTTCTTTGGAGAAGTCTCTAGAAGCCGGTCAGAAAGACAAATCCCATTAACGTCCCTCCTTCCCCAGTAGTTTACCTCTGAGCACAAATCTAAGGTGCTTCCTCCCCAGGAGCTGGGTGGGTGCCCTCCTTCCATTGCCATTCCAGCAGAGAGAATCATCACCCTTTTCCCAATAATTTCCTACTCATACTCCATCCAGGAGGTTCAGGTGCAAGAGTGATGAGAGCATTTTCATAAAACATTATAGAGACCCATTATATCCCCCACTCTGGCCCGTGTGGGCCACCCTCGGAGGACTTGGGGAGCCATGTACTCGTCCACATGGTCACTATCCTAATGCTCCAAGATAATGGCAATTAGACAAGAGAACCCAGGTGACCAAGCCCAAATTAAGTCTGACCCTTGGGGTCGCTGTTGGGAAAGCAAGCTACATCCTCCCCAGGAATGGTCCAGATGGAATCCTGAAGTTTCCAAGAATAGCTATGAATAACCTCCCACCCTGATCATTACTCAGAAAGCAGCCAAGGGGAGAGAGGCTTCCTTTCTGGGTCAGCAGCATTTAACGACCAAACTGCCTGCCTAAAGTATGTGGACCAGGGGAGGCAGAGTCAGCAAAGAGAGGAGAGGGAGCAAGAGAGGCAAAAGGAGAGACCCGGCGCGGGCATGGCCACCCGCAACAATCGATCTCCCATATTCCCATCTCCAGCATTGACATTGAGATTACTTTCCAGTCCCCCCACCCCCCCGCAACAGAGGGAGGAACTCACTTTATGGACGTAAAGGTCCATCCTGATCGTTTCGGCGGCACAGAGGGAACACTTGCCCTACAGAAGTCAGCCTCTACCTCCATCAAGAGAGGAGCCGCTCACGGTTTTGAGATGACCGTCCTCCCACCTCCTACCCTATCAGGAGGTCAAGCCCCTCCCTGGTCCCCCTCCCGGGCACCTGGCATCCCACCAGCACACTGCTCATTAGAAACAGCCCCCTGCTGGGGGCCCCCAAACAGCACAGGCGAGCTTCCCAGGTAGCTGCTTGCGTGGGATACCAAGGTACATTCGAGACCTTCCAGAGCGAAGCATACATGGCGTATCCTTCAAGGAAGTCTCCATGATATTAAGTTTACAGCTGAGCTGATAAGGATGAAGCAAGGGGGGAAAAAAGGAGGCTACCTCCCTCCGCCCCCCATCCCCGTGCTGCTAGTGTTGCAGATTAAGAGCTGGGGAATAAGGCGGCTCGGTGTGGGCATTAAGGTTTGCTGCCTCAGTGGGCCCTTCTGGGGCAAAGGGCCTTATCCCACCTGCTTCGTGTCTCCCCCCCCCCCCCCCCGATGCCTAGTGTGGTGCAGGGGCCTCTGTGAGGGATGAAAGCCCGCGTGGGTGCCCGGCTTTGAAGATGCCAAAGGGACATGATTGGGAGCACGTTGAAGCAGGCCTGCGCGACTCGCCTCATCTCTATTAGCTCCTACCCGACAATTAGCCTGACCTTTCCCTCAGAAATTATACCAACTGCAACCTCCGCTGCTGCTTTGCCTAATTTGCTTCACTGCTGGGGGGAAAACAAGTCCTGAAGAGGAATAAAAGCAGCTGGTTTCTTTCGAGCATCAAAGGCAGAACTGGATGCTGCGTGGTGATTTTCAAGGCGATTCAAAATTAACTTCAAATTACCAAGAGCTGACTCCCTCCCCGCCTCTCTCTCATGCTCACTCGCCCTCTCTCTGCCTTTAGCCTGACTTTGTTCCCAAAGCAGAACGGTTCCCAGCATCCTTGTGCTCTGCTTTGAAGCCAGCCCATGTTTTTCGGCCTCACCCTTCATCCCTCTGGGCAGCTGTCCCCACCCCTTGGGGATCAACCAGGAGCCTCAAACACCAAGCATTTGCGTTGTCCAAGCAGAGGTTCCCAGGTGCCAGCGGACCACGTCTGGCATGTGCTTGCTGGAGACTGTGACCCATGGGCCAGGTAGGGTGGCCCCCGGGAGCCTGCCAAGGGCCCAGCAAGTCATTCCTGAATGCGCCCCAGCAGGGGGAGGTAGGGGGGAGGCTGGGAGAGGAGGCAGGCAGGGCTGGGGAAGAGACGGGGCGGACAGGCCTGTGTCTCAGCCCCTCACGGTGGCACCCACAGCTCTCTGCGGGAGCCACCCCTGCAGGAGGTCCTCTCTCACCGCCTCTGCCCCCCCGGAGCTCGCCTGCAACCCTCCGTGCACGTCCACACTCGCAGCTTGCCCAGCCCGTCGACTCCAGGCGCCCCCGGCCTGCTGTCTGTTTGGCTGGGGCTCTGGGGGGGCACGAGAACCCCACACGCAGCCAGACAGCACGCCGTCTCCATGAGGCTTGTCCCATTCCCCTCTTCCTCTCCTAAAAGTAAGCTCCGTGACAAAAGGGACCGTGCAGCCCTCGGGGGGCCCCAGTGCCTCGCCCAAGTCCTCCACGTCTTAGTCACAGAACCTAAAAGCTGCTTGTAAATTGGATGATGGTTTCCATAAACGTTGCAAACGCTTGTTTTTCTCTTTAATGACTGAAGGAGATACACATGTTAAGAACGTTTCCAACCTCCTCTCTGTTCCTACTTGCCCTGAGCCTGTAGACGGAGTAACTGAATTTCCTCCCAGCTTTGGACCAAATGGCTGGACAGTTTCCGGTGCAATTAAAAATTCAGCGATGAAGGGACTTCTCTTTTCTACCTGCTAACTGACTCGGAGAAGCTAGGCCGAGCTAGAGGTTCCTGAGTTCCTCCCGCCTAGGGGTGAGTCTGGCTTTGCCACAGCCAGGCCGGCGAGGTCCCAGACAGCGCTGGGATCCTGAAAAAGACCACATGAGAACTTTCTTCCGAAGGATACGCCCCACCGCCAGGTCAGGTTGTACAAAGAGAGCTTTGATCTGTTGCAAGGAACCCCCAGGCTGCAAGAGGGGGTGCCTGGCCCTTTCAACCAGGCTCAACTGATGTCTCCAGTATGAATTTAACTAGGGCAGTCAGGGAAGGCCTAACTAAGGAGGTGACACTGGAGCTGAGGCTTGGGTGACAAGACCATGTCATGGCAGGTTCTGGGGAAGGTCGTTCCAGGCAGAGGGAACAGCTACTATAAAGGCTCTGGGGCGAGAATGAGCTTGTTATGTGCAAGGAATCCAGAGAAAGCCAGTGTGGCTAGAAAATGGTGGGCTAGGGAAAAACAGAGGTTGAGAATGGGAAGAGAGTGACTGCGTGGGTCCCTGCATCCTGTAGTAAGGAGTTCAGGTTGTAATTTCAACAAGAAGCAATTAAATGGCTTTACAGAGGAGGACAAGACTTGGAGGTCATTCTGGCCGTAGGATGAAGAATGGGTAGCAGAGCAGCCAGGTTGGGAGCAAGAAGGTCTGGGAGGCTGTTCCAGTTGACCAGGGAAGGCTTGAAGGCTTGTCCCAGAGAGATGGGGATGGAGGGAAGTGGGCAGATTCAGGATAAATGCTGGAAATGTAGCCATGACATCCTACTGCGGGGAGGGGGTGGGGAGGGGGAGAAAGGGAAGGACCAAGGGTGGCTCCTGCTTTGAGCAGTGGGGTTGGATGGCAGTGCTACTTGCCCGGGATGGGGAATACTCGGGGAGTCTCTAGGCAAGGCTTCTAGCTCTCTGTTGGTGACCAACAGGTGCCAGCTATTGCCACCTCCTCACTGTTGTAGTGGCCACCATGGTGCTCTGCCCAGATCCCTTTTTCAGAGCCAACACACCAATCCAGTCCAGCTGATGGGAAGCTCACAATTCATCCTTCATCAGAACCTTCCTTAGACCACAGTAATCCGCCCCCTTACGGGGACCTGCAGCCATCGACCCGCTGATGCGTGGACACAAGCTCCACCCTAAAGGGCCATCCCACTGCAGAGCCCCCCCCCCCCCCCCCCGTAGGATGGGCTGGGTCCTCCTTCTCAGCTGTACCGTGGGTGTGCTTCCCCCGCTCCCCCTGCCCAGGCCCCTTCCTCACCTCTTGATTTGTGCACACTTACTCCCCAGTTCCTCACACAGCCCTCTTGGAGTCTGGCTCCAGAAAACCTAATCTAAGACAACTAGTATTATCATCATTATCATTATCACTAGATCATTTCTAGGGTCCCATCCAATTTGAAGACTCTATTATGAGGAATTCTGAAATTGCCTCTCAAACTTCTCTAATGCCTGCTATCTGAAGACTCCCAGCCCCCACATCTCCACTTGCCGCCACCACATTGTCCCTTAGAAACAGCTTCCTGTCCTAGATTTGCTTCTATTTTCTAGGCCTTTGTCTGAGGAAGTGTATTTGCATCATTCAAACCCTGGGTCTTACACTGAGAAGGTGCAGTCCACAGGGAGCTAATATATAAGATAACACTAGGGAGCCTGGGTGGGGCCTCTTGATAACCCATCCTCACCCCCGGCCCCCACAGAGGCTGGGGAGGAATGAGGACCAGAGCACGATAAACCCCTTTCCTGTTCAGGCAAACTGTCTCTACATGTACGTCTGCAGTCACGTGTACACTGCGTTGGCAAAAAACATGTTTACCTCGGCATGCATGTAGGCGTGTGTGAGGCCCACCTAGAACAGAACACACCGATGTTTTCACCAAACAGGTGCAAGACTGCCAGACTTGAAGGTCCAGGTTGTACCCCGTACAAGTAAGTGCACCCCGGCAAGAAGGCCGTGAGGGGCCAAAGCCCAGCCCGTGTGTTTCTGCCCAGACATACACCCTGGAATGGTTTGCATCTTCCTGGGGGCACCGCTTTTGAATTCTCACCAAACCATGCACCCTGACATAGGGCCAGCCTTGCCCAGAGCAGGTGCTTTTTTCTAATTTGCATAGAGGCCAAGAGTAAAGAGAAGCAAGGCGTCCCGGTTATTATATGCTTGTCTCTTGGCTCCAAATCCACCCTTCTCTTCCCTACTGGGTGCTGCCGAGGCAGGAACTCTGCAAAGTGCACTCGCCCTTCACTGACGGCTTCTGGCTGGACTCCCTGCCACTGTCACTGTCACGGGGGGAGGGGACTTGGTCTATCCCATGGGCTTCCTCTTCCAGGTGGATCACCCCAGCAACCACAGCTCATTCCAGGTCCTCCCTCCAGTTCCCGACCACAGCTGGTGGCACCAGCCGGCCAGCTCCCCCACCTGCAAGTCTGCAGCCCCAGCTCTGCAGTTCCTTCTCCAAGCTCTGGGTTCTAACAACCCCCATCTCCTTAGGGCACCAGCTGCCTTTCTGCAGTTCCCATCTTCATGAGTCCTCAACGAGCACTGTCTGGCTTTCCTGTCCCTCAATCCCTGTGCAGCAGATTGGAAGGGTCCTGGGTACGCTGACTTCAGTGGGCTCCATTGCCTGGCTGGCCTCCATGGATGGCGTGGCTGACAGTAACCTCCACCCACCTTTGAGCCGCTCGTGATCAGTCTCCCCTTTTGGTTTCCAGCACTTGTCTATTCATTCAACAAACATTTGTTTATACTAAAATCCCTGCGTAGCATATATATTATGAAAGATTTCATCTATACACACACACACACACACACACACACACACACATGTAAATGCCATTGACACCTTTGGGATTTGTAGAGAACATAGGCAGGAGAATACCCAGGAGGAGGGTGGCTGTAATTCCTGGGGAATCGGAGCTATGAGGCAGAAAAGAGTACTTTCCACATCACCTTCAGAGTTTTTTTAAAATAAGCCACTTATTACTCTTCTACTTGAAAGGCCGATTACCACTCATGTGTTCAGGGCCACCTGAGTGCCAGGCAGAGGGGAGGCCCTGCAGATAGCCAGATGTGTTGACCCTCTGCGACTCTCTCCTTGCTCAGCCCAGGCTGACACCGCAAACTGGCACTGCCGCGTATCTGGGCTTTCCGTCCCTGTCTCAGAGGCAGAGGAACATTCTTGGAAGATCAGAAGTGGATGGCACGATCCCCAACAGTGGTAGCAGCCCCCAGACTGTGTGACTGTACTGAGCTAAGAAGGCGGCAAGGAGGCAGGCGGGTGGGATAGGGATCACTTGTGATGTCATGTGCCCGGAGTGGAAAACTGGAAGCAAAGAAAGATCGAGTAGGAAAGGACCTCGGAGCTAGTAGAAGACACTTTAGTGGCAGCCCTGTGTGCAACCCCAAAACCTCGTCACTCCCACCCCTCACATGGGAACCATGCCGAATAAACAGAACTGATCTCAGTCAGCCCTAGCCCTGGGGCTGAGGCTATCCTAAGCCCCCTGCCATGGGGCCTGGTTCCGGTAACATAGACTTAAGCCTATCAGCTGGAAAATCCTGGACTTCTGCTTAATGACTATGAGAAGTGGCACTCTTTCCGGGGGTGATGCTCAAAATATTTAATAACCTCTAGGACAGGCTCTGAACCCACTGCAACCAGCATAAGCTCAATCAGAACAAAACTGGATCTCAGCAATCCGTTTGGTGGCTGTGCTTAATGCCTTTACATGGCTCCACCTGGTTGTGAAGCATGTGGCTACAGTTGCTGTTGGCAGCCCTTTTGTGACCATGAGGCCAGCCACTCTGAAGATTAAAAAGGCTACCCAGAGGAGGCCTGAATTAAGAGCCCAGGTCAGCCTATGCCGAGGACCATGGTCCTTTATCGTTTAATCCTACTGGTGTGAGTTTTCTCTACCTCATGACTGATGGTTCGACTGGGGTGGATGGTTTTTGCATCCTTTCATCTATTGTGGACTTCATCCATGGTGAAACTGAGGTCCAGAACAGGAAAACGCCTTGTTCAATCTCTTGCAGCACCAGGATCTCAATCTTTTGTCCGGCAGACCAGCGTGCTTCCAATAAACCATAAAACCTCTTCTACCGCACTGTCGGCAGCAACCAGCACTCGGCAAATGTTTGTTGAATGAATTATTACTGAACGTGAATGGATCGGATGAAAGCGCTGGCGGGGGCATGGGATAAGCAAGGGTTTGGAGTGAGGGAGGGATGACATGGTGGGGGACAATGAGGAGAACCACCCACGAGTTTATTCTATTTTAGTCACATGAACACATTTGCAGTACAAAAGCCCTCCTTAAACTCCAGGCTTTCTGTGGATAAATCTCTGCTTGCCACTATGTCCAGAAACAATAAATACCCAAAGCACAGAAAGCTTTTGAACTTTATTATAAAAATAACTGAGAGGGCTCTACAAAGATCTCCACGTGCCAGCTCCAATCAGGGACTTGTGGTTGAGCAGAGGGGCAGTACAGGGCCTCGGTATTACGCCCCTGTTCTTAGAGGGTTTAAAAGGCTGCCACAGTACAATTAGAAAACATGACGGTCCCACCCTCTGAATTTCACAGGCCCTGTTCCTGGTGGCTGAGGGTGCAGAATGGACCGTCAGAAAGCCCTGGGTTCAAGTCTGCCCATCACTCAGGAGCTTTGTGGTGTCAGGCAGGGCGACTGATTCTTCCCAGAACCTGAGTTTTCCTTGTATATAAAATGGAAATAATATAGGCCCGCTATAGTTGATCTTAGGGCCAGATATCTCAACATTCAGGAACGTGGAGTTTCAGAGAAGGTATGTAGTGCGTGAGAGTACGTTATGTAACACCAGTAGGTTCTGAGGAACACCCTGTAATCCAACACGTTCATATTTCTATAGGGAAAACATATAAATATTTATAGTAAATAATTAAGTCATGCAGTAAATAATTAAGACCATAAATTAACCTCACATCACTTTATTCCAGGACTTGCCACCAAGTGAGTTATAAAAATCGTCAGCTGTCAGGGAGATTTGGAGTTTGGGAACGGGGTGGGGGTGGGGGTCAAAGATTGAGGACCTGAACCAGCAGGTACTTTATTGGGCTGTCAGAGAACTGAGACAAAGCCCCCACCAGCACCCATCTCCAGCCGGTAATAGCAGGTAAAGCCAGGGCAGGCTCCATGGCAGCAGGCTATTTCCATCTGGCTTCTTCTGTCTCCACTGCAGATGCCTTTCCAGGAGTTTGCAGGGCTGCATGGACACCCAGTGCGGGATCTCCTCTGAGCCCAGGCAAGGGGAACAGCACGTCCATCTCAACAGGTCCTAAGGCCCAAATCTCTGGGCTAAGCCAGTCGTGCACCCCCACCCTGCAAGGCCAGCCTGGGAAACCACTCCCTCGAGCCCCATCGCAAGCCTTAGAGGCAGAAGAGAGGCCAGGAACACGACACCAGGGAGCCGCTCCTCCACCATCTGCCCCTCACTAGCTCCACAGCCATTATGAACCTGAGAGAGAAGAACTCACTTTCATTTTTCCTCCAAAAAACCCTGGCTCTGCTCTTGGCATCGCCCTCCCATCGCCCTGTAGCTAACAGCTTGGCTGGGGCCGAAAGGAAAGAGAATACCCAGCTCTGGTCCCAGGTACTGGGACTGTCCACCTTCTTGCCCTGCTGCTTTAGTTTACACTTCCCTGTTTTCTGTTCAGGTGGAGCATCTTTCGGACACGGGCGTATGGCTCAACCCTTTGCCAGGTGCTCCCAGTTCAGTGGCTGGGAGCCTTGCTTTCCCTGTAGAAGTGCAGCTCTGACCAGTGCAGTATCTGACCAGCTGGAGTAGTGCAGAACTCTCCCCTCCACTGATCTGCACACCATGCTTCTGTTCATCGAACCTGATGACTTAGGTACTGGGTAGGAAGTGCTTGCAGAGTAATACCCCACACTACCATTGCCCCCGAGGTGTCTGATGAGGGTACATGGATGTGGCCTGGCGATGTAGCTAATTAGACCCATTTTAGGTTTAGGGCTGAGGGTCCTCCATCACCCAGTAGGCCAAGACAAGGATGGTGCAGCAGAGGGAACATGGAGAGACTTTGGGAGCCGCAGCCTCACAGACAGAGCGCAGGGCAGACTCGAGAGCCCTCTCAGGAGCTACTGACACACTGTTCTTCAAGCCACAGCGTGTGCATGTGTGTAGGCTGAGAAGTCTCCTCACTGAGCACAGAGGTGAGCCAGGCACCGAGGTTAGAACTGCAAGTGGGGCCCAGGATGAGAATGAGGCATGGGAAGCATCTAGGGTGTCAAATGTAAGGGGGTGCTCTCCCTGGGGACCAGCCTACACCTGCACGACCTGGGAAAGAACACCCCCTTTGAAGTTGGGGCCAGGGGCCTTTGTCTGCCAGCCTGGGGCCCAGAGCAGAAGGGACAGTCCCATCATCTGTGAGAATCTGAGGAAGAAGTGCTGACTGGAGCCCCTCTCTGCTCTTTGTGGCTTTCTGAACCCGCATATCGGTCCAGTCATTCTCAGCAGGGCCTGTGGTGTCTTTATAAAGTCTTGTGTCAGCCAGTAGGAAACAGAAACCAGTGTAGTTATTTGAAACAGAAAGGGCTCTAATACCAGATTGAAAACAAAGCAAAACCCAGGGAGGCCTGGAGGGGTGGCAGGCTCCTGCCCGGCCTCCAGGAATGTCTGCTGACACTGCAGAACTGACCACAGGGAGCTGTTACCTCTGGCTCAGCCACGAAGGCAGAGAATCAGGGACTCTGTGCCTTCAGTCTGGGGATCAGAAGCCAGGGTCGCAAAACTGTTGCCACTGATTGTCTTGGCTTCAGCAAGGCAGGTGCTTAGACATCGAGACACTGCAGTGGGGGAGCCCACATCTCCCAACCTTGTTTACCCACAGAAATTGGCTAAACATGACAACAGGAAGCTCACTTCTGCTTTCAAAGCTCAGCTGGATGGTATCTGATTGGCAGCACCAAACTCGCTATCGGAACTCTAGCTGCAAGGGAGTCTGAGAAATTTGGGGTTTTCTTTTTGCTTTTGTTTTTCTTATCTTTCTAACCTTCGGGGCTGAGGAAGGCACCCTAGAAGAAGGGGACAGTGGATGCTAAGGGCCAGGAGACAATGCCCAACCTAAGTCCCCAGATAAAAGGCCCTGCAGTGATGAGAGAAAAGACGTTAGGGGAACTCGGCCTGACTATTTGAGGTGAGGACCTGATGCTCAACGTGGGCTGAGCTGGGAAGGGACCACCTGACAGAGCTCTGCCCCCACAGGCTGCTCACACTGCCCGGGGAGGCCATGTGGCTCACCGACAGCCCCCTGGAGCACCAGCAGCAGAAGTAGACAACCCAGGGCAGTGTGTGGCCAGGTCACACCTCCTCCTGCCTCCATTCCACACTCTGGAACGTCAAGGGCCTGAAAGTTTGAACATATGGGGTCAATCTCAGGAACTGGCCTTCCCTGAATTGCTAGTCCCATTGATGCAACTGCGTCTAGACACCCCTAGGGAATTTGTGTCTGCCTCAGATTCTTTGCTTTGTTTTACCGAAGTGCTTTTCCAATATCTCCAGCATGAGGGTTTGGAACTAAGTTGGCATCTGGCCTAATCATCCAGGGAAATTTGTGTGGTTTCCCAGCTGTCAGCTGGAGCTCCCCAGCCAACCTTAAACTCTAGATCTGTGAGGCTGAAACCTTGAATCCCTGTCTTATGGGTGTGCAAGGTCTCCCCTAGACCTCGCTGGTTCCTGGGGGGTGGAACCAGCCTCTGCTTCCAGGCCTCCCTCTGGCCGCCCCCCTGCTTCCTGCTGTTGTAGATGTTGCTCTGGGAACCCCAGCCTCTTCCCAGGCAGCACAAACCAGTTTACCCAAGCAGCGGACAGGAGAGATGTCCTAATATGGTTCTATGGTTCTTAGCACACTGCGTGACAAACATCCCAGAGCCACGCTTGTCTTTTTTTTTTTTTTCCATTTAGAAAAATGGCAAAGTAAGTAGTACAGAGCCACACTCGGACTTCTTAAGAGCCCCCTTTGACTCCACCCCCGGCCACACATTTCCAAGGATCCCTGCCAACCTAAGAGGTATCCAGCATCTCATGTCTTATCAGTAACTCTCTCTCTTTTTCCCTTTTTTTGTCTTCTATTTTTTTCTACCCCTCCCCCAGAAGCAAAAGTTAAAGTTTTTCCATTTTTTTGTTACTTGGGGGTCCAGCTGACAACTTTACCTTCAGAGTCTCTCTCCAGCCCACTGGCCCACCAGGGAAATTTCTCAAAGACAGTGCCTGTTCCCTGTGGAATTTTGGTGCTAGCCACTAGAGTAGTAAATGTTTGACCTCATTACATGTGTGTACAAATTTATACATGTATATAAATATTTTACATCTAGCTATAAACCCAGGAAGGTATCTTGATGTCTTCATCGATAGACAAGCCATACCTAAGCAGCTCTTTGGGGGCGGGGGGCAATGATTTAAATGTGCTAATACCCAGATCTTCATAAAACTCTAAGAAGACTTGTCTTCTCCTCTCCAGTTCCCCTTCTTCCCTTCCCCTTTACCTTTCCCCAGGTGCAGCTCCAGCCCAAGTGTGCCACACAGGTTAGGTGTAAATCAAAGGAGAAACCAGCAGGACAGCTGTGCCTGCCTCCACGTGTATTCTTAGGAATGCAGAGGCTGTGTCTCCTAAGGGCCAGGAGGTCCAGCCTCTCCCTGGCCTGTGACTTGTGTTGGGGTTTTTTTTGTTTTTTTGTTTTTTGTTTTTTTTTTTTCTAGATCAGTTGGCCAAAATGGGGCAGTTAAACAAATCAAGCAGATGTATCAGGGATATACTGAAGAAAGGTGCCAGTATTCCATGTCCTTCACACACACAGCCCCAGACTCCTGCCTTCAGACCTACATCTCTGCCAGGATCTCAAAGCCTCAGCACTACCGACATTTGGGCCAGATAATTGGGCTATCCTGTGTATCACAGGATATTTAGCAGCATCTCTGGCCTCTACACACTTGATGATAATAGCACTCTCCATCCTCCAGCTGGGACAGCCAAAAATGTTTCCAGATATTACCAATGTCCCCTGGGACACAAAATTGGCCCCTACTTGAGAACCAGTGCTCCGTGTGACACAGACTGTGCATACAGAAATGTATATATACATACAAACAATTAAATATTTATATGTCCTTATTTTAAGTTGGCATCTGGTATAAACTTTTCATTCAATCAGCATATGCACAAAACAGAAATGTAACATATTTTTTTCCTTTTCTCTTAAAAATTAATGTCATCTGTGATAATAGTGACATTTGTGCTGATTAAATAAATATAAGCATCTTATATCTTTCTGTCAAGTTGGCATTTACCTTACCCAGCAATGACAAGTGGCCTCAGAAATCCTTATTTCCCACAATCCTTCCCACCATGACTCTCGATTCCCTGAGCTCTGAGACTCCAGATAGACAAATCCTGTGTCCATTACCATGTACACTTGTCTTTCTCCAGCCACAACATCCCAGAGATCCCTGTGCAAACCAGTTAAAAAAAAAAGACAAGTGGAAATGCAGGAAATCCCCAATCCACAAGGTTACTTTGTAAATCAGCCCAAATCCAGTGTATTAGTCAGGATAGGCAAGACAGTAGTGCAGTAACAAATACCCATTTTATAGATGTGGAAAGTAAGACTTACAAAAATGGAGTGATTTCTCTACCCTGTGCAACTATTAAGCAGCAGAACTGGTATTAGAATTTGGGTGCCCTGACTCCAAAATTGGTTCTTTCTGATCCCCTGCAAGAAATTTGGAAGGCCTCAGGGAGCTGAGAATATCCCTGATGCCACAGCAGGATCCTCCTGCTTCCCACACCTCTGTATGTTTCTTTAAAGATGCCTTTGCCTTAAGGAAGATTAGGACTGTTATATCAGGAATGTGAAGTGTGAAGAGCAACAGTCAACTCTTTTCATTTCAAAACAGGTTTTTGGTACTCTGAGCAGAGACAAGCTATTGAAAGCCAAGGTTTTTTTTTTTTTTAAGATTTTATTTATTTATTCATGAGAGAGAGAGAGGCAGAGACACAGGCAGAGGGAGAAGCAGGCTCCATGCAGGGAGCCCGACATGGGACTCGATCCCGGGTCTCCAGGATCAGGCCCTGGGCTGAAGGCAGTGCTAAACCGCTGAGCCACCCAGGCTGCCCGAAAGCCAAGGCTTTTGATCGCAGGAACTGCTTTTGAAGTCCTAAATCCCTAATTTTTAGCATCAAAAGCATAGCTCCAAAGGAAATGGGACATACAATGTAGATTGAGAAAAAGAGAGACAGGAGGCAGACTGCCATAAGGTCAGAAGTTACCTAGGGATACGCAAGGTGGGTGGGGGTGGGTGGGAGGCAGAGAGGAGAGCAGGACAGGGCACCACCAAGGTTCAAGGCTGGTAGGTGGAGCCACATTCTTGAATCCTCTTGAGGTTCAAATCTCAGTGGGAGAAGAAGCAATAGAACCAAGAGTCTCTGACAAGTCTGAGGGATGAAGAAGGAGCCTTTGGATGATAGCAAACTTTAGAGAGGGACACCAGTCCATTGGATGATCCCAGACATATGGAGCCAGATTGGTGCAGAGAATAGACGGGTGTCCACACCTCTAGAGAACAGAGGGGCTATCTGAGAGCCAGGGACTCTCAACAATAGGAGAGGATGTCCTGTGGGATCAGATGAGGACACAGTTGTGTCCCAGCCCATGTCAACAAGGAAGGGAACAACTGTCCAAAGACCAGACTGGATGGCAAATCTCAGTAGGGAAACAGATGGTGACAAGTGCGCCTTGCCAGTGCAAAGACGCATTGATGGATGACAGTGGAGATGGAGAACATGTCCAGCAAATATCCAGAGACTCCTTCTGATTGGCCCAGCCGGTGTCACACGGCTAAGCCCTCTGAACCTCTGTGGTCAGAGGAGGGCACGTTCCAATTGGTCGAGGCTTGCTTTGTATGTCCACTCCAAGAGCTGTAGCTGAGTCTCAACCAGACCTGTGAACCAAAGCGAGGGAGGGGAGCATGCTAAATAAAACTGGGGCTGTTATTAGAGAAATGGGACCTAGAGAGATGAATGGGTTTCCACAAAAGATGGTATTTGAAAAAAAAGAAAATCTCAGGGGGGGATGCAAATATTACAGTTGCTTAGCAAGCCTACGTTCTCGTATCCTCCTTGGGCTCACATTATCCCTAAGGGGAGCAGGTGCTTCACTGCGTTTTCCATCGGAGCACTGAGACGTGCAGTGGAGACATAGATCTACCTGTCAGGTTTGCCCAGATGAAATGTTGCATTCCTCCACAGGCCGACTTCCCTTTTAAGACGAGCCAGATGAGGACAGATTTATCCTGGGTGATTGCGGACTTTGCCACCAACCCGCCAGGACTTCACACAGCAAGGCTTTGGTTGGCAGACCCGGCCTGGGGCCTGTTTCAGTCAGGGCTGAATCTTGGGGAAGCCAGCTCTGTGACCTCAAGAGGAAAGAGAAAGGGCAATGAGACAGAGCCCACATCCCTCTCTCTCTCTCTCTCAGAATTGCCTGGGCTCATGCTCATTGGGCACCTAGCCAGTGTCCTAAACACTGAGGCTCAGGGAGATAAGGAAACTTGCCTAAGGACACAGTCCTCTTACTAGAACCATGATTTGAACCCATAGCTATGTGGTTCTCTTTCCACAACTGCTACTGCCTGGGGCATCCCCCAGCCCTGGAATCTCAACCCTACTCAATTTTATGGAATCCTGTAGGGATGCCCCCTCACCTCATCGCACAGCTGACTAGTCGAGCCAGGTGGTCCCAGTAGAACCCAGTGCTTCTCCTGCATGGTCCGGTGCTCTGTCTTCTGCCCAGGGCTTGTGCAGCATCCGTGGTCCTGCACCCCAAGTGGGCCAACCATCTAGGGTACTGGTCTGGAAGTGGACTTGAAGCCACAAGCCAGGTATTGGCATTTCTATTTTTCCCATCACAATGCCAAATCCCAGGCCTACACACACAATTCAGAGTGTACTTCTTAGAAGAAGGAACCCAGTCTCCATCCTCACGACCCAAAGTATGGTCTACGGACCAGCGGCATTAGCATCACCTGGCCCCATTTGCAAATGGAACATCTCCGGTCCTTCCCAGAATCAGTCTTTACTTTGACGAGAGCCCCAGGAGATTCTTATTCTTATTCATATTCAAATTTGAGAAGTGCTAGTCTGCACACCTTCTTCTGAGCACTGGGACTTTTGCCAGCCTCAGAGGTTTCCAATTCACAGACTGTCCCCACACTTCGCTGCTGCCCTAAATACCCTCGTGACTGCCCCAGTAGGTTTATACTTGAGGGTTCCCAAACACATCAGGCTCTTAGGTACATGAAGATGCTACCGACTTTCCAGTTTCCAAGGAAGGGAGTTCAAAAAGCCACGGTACTTGGTTGTCATCAACGGCCAGGAAAGGGGACACGCAGAGGCATCTTGGATGTTTCTGCTTCTGTTCCTCCCTCATCTCCTGACACTCGGTTCCTGCTTGCCTTTCCCCTTAAATACCGTGTTTGTAAACACACCGACATGTGAACCCATCAAGGGGAAGTCAGGGCAGGAGCCCTGCATTGCCAGGACCTGGCACCTGCGTGTTCAGGAAAGGCTGCCCTCCTAGAAAGAGAGTGCTTCCCCGCTTCCACTGTGGTTCTTCTCCAGGACAATTTCGCTTTTTTTTTTAAACAAATATTAGTCCCCATTTTTCGGTCAATGGTAAAAGCCTGGTTTCTCTTCTCTTTCCTCCTTCTCGACTGAGTTTCTAACAACTGGTATGCACATATTATGGAGAATAGCAGGTACCAGTCAGAGAAAATCTCGGTGAAAAATAAGAAAGAAAATAGAAAAGCTTTCATCTTCTCACCATTTAGCACAAAACTCCAATGGTGGGAATACTTTCTAACTCCTCGACAAGGGAATGTTCCATCCCCACCATGAGTCCGTGGAAGTAGACAGATGTCTGTTGACATTACTTTGGTGGAGGGTAGGCCAGTGAGGTGGGTGGGAGGAGGTAGGCCCATCGGAGCATACGTGCTGTCATCAAAATATTAAAATTAAAAAATAAGACAAAGTATGGTGCCCCCTGGTCGTGTCTTTATTTTTTGTTGATGGGATTTAACATAAAATACTGCTGACCTAGCTGAAATTTTCAGAATTGGAAGTCGGCATCAGATCCCCATGCACCATATTTTTGACTTGCAAATGCCTTCCAAGAATAGCTGGAGTGTCCTTATTAAGCCTGGCTTGTGATGCATCCGTACTTTGCGCCGTCTGCTCCGGCACTGTATAATTCATGGACTTGCCTTATGAAGTTCGGGAGGGATCGAAACCGTGACCAGCCCATGAACTCAAGCTGACACTTCCATTATTTTAAAAGGATCCTAACACAGGCTGAAACCTGACCCACCTCTCAGCCCCCTCGGGCAGGGATGCCGAGCAGGCTTAGCCTGAGCCAGGTCCCGAGCCCAGGTGTCCACGGGGACTCCAGGGCCCCGGGATTCAGTGAAGAGAGACCTACTCCCAAATTCTGCTGGGTCCTCCCTTGCCATCCCTGCGATGATGGGCAGCACAGAGAACCGGTCTGTGGGCCCAAGGTGTTTGGAGTTGGATTCCGTTCATTTCAGCAAGAAAGGGCAAAGCCCAGTCACGATCGTCATCACCATAGTTACCATATGTGAGCTCTTCCAGCCTGCCAGGCCCTGGACCCATCATCTCCTTTAAGCAAAGTAGGATTTATTATCCCATTTTACAGAGGGAGAAACACTTTAGGTCTAGAGGCTGGCCCTAAAGCCACAGAGAATGACCATAAAAGTCTGGATTCAAACACAGGTCTGTTGGGCTCCAAAGCCTATGTTCTTAGTCTATGCTCCCCAAAAAGGGGTGTGTAACCCCCAAAGCTAGACCTGGGACCTGGCCTATGGGAATAAAATAACATGATCGTTTTTTACATTTTACAACCTTTTAAGGGACATCTGGGTGGCTCAGCGGTTGAGCATCTGCCTTTGGCTCAGGGTCCTGGGATCGGGTCCCACATCGGGCTCCCTGCATCGAGCCTGCTTCACCCTCTGCCTGTGTCTCTGCCTCTTTCTCTCTCTGTGTGTGTCTCATGAATAAATAAATAAAATCTTTAAATTAAAAATTAAAAAAATAAAAACTTCTGTACTTGTGCGTTTTCATTGTATACATAGCATAATTACATTTGAACGTGCATAATGAATAAACAAATACATACGCATATGTTGGTAACTGATCTCTCTTCTCTTGTTAGTGAGGCCAAAGTTGAAATGTTTAGAGCCACTGCCCTTGGCTCCTCTGTGCACTAATCCCTGCCCAGGGGCTCCAAAAACAAACTCTAGGCAGGCAGCCAGGTCGGCCCTCTTTCCTCAGGACCCTTTCTGAGATCCTCATCTGAGACCCCACTGGCATCACAAAGATACCTGTAAGCTTCACTCCTCCAGCCTACACACCCCACTTGGCAAGCTAAGGAACTGATGGATATGAAATCCAAAGACCACTTCTAGTTTGCAGGGTGACCTCTGGCCAGCCAGGGCACCACCCAAGGCCTCAGTTCCTTATCTGTTGGCCTTTATTATTGGGATTTATTATTATCATTTATTATTGCCCCCTTAGGGGTTATGGTCTTGAGTTGGGAACCTGAGGCTCCATTCCCGGGTGGAAACGTGACCCCTTTGTGCACTGTTGCATAAGCCCCATCCACCTACAGGCCAGGGGACATGCACCTGCTGCTGCCCCTTCAGCCAGCGGTGTCATCTTGCCTGTGATGTTTCTCTTCTCTGGGTCTCGAGAACTTTCATTTGTGCAGGGGATGGGCCCGGTCCTGCCGCAGGTTATGCAAGGGATCTAATGAGCTGAGTGTCATGAACACCCCTGGAAGTCAGAACTTTCTTAAAAAAAAAAAAAAAAAAAAGGAAGAAGAACTTTCTAAATGAACCTCCTATTCCTCTGCTCCTGCTGTTACTTATCCAGCTTGGCCGGATGATGGGGCCTCCCACTCCCGTAGAGGAGGCTCACTGAGCCCCTCTGGGGCTAGGCACTGGGGTCCCCGCACAGATGAAAAACCCACAGTCCCTGTGGAGAGATTCCCAAACTAGCAGGGGAGACAGAAGGAAGCAAGCAACAATCTAATGAGGGTAATTCCCTCTGGAGATCATAAAAGAGGCCCACCCGCCTGGGGAATGGATGCCCGCACATAAAAAAGAACATCCGTCATAAAGATCAGGCTCAGAGCCCTGCCTGGGGGAGTAAACATCTAGCTATAGAACCTGCAGTTGAGAAGAATCTCTGACCCCCTCCTCACCTCTCTCCAGGTGACGATTCAGTGCAAAGAAGAAAACCCACAGCTGCCAGCACTCCTGTCTCAGATGGGCCCCAACTCCCCTCTGAGAGGTCAACTTGGTTTGAACACCCAAGGGAGCCCCTGCTACCTAAGACCAAGGTTGGAGGAACCTGCCAGAAGCCCAGATTGCATAGACAGGCCCTGCCCATCACACCTCCTGACGGCTGATTGAGTGGCTTCGTCTCCCTTCCCCAGCCCCCTCTTCCACCAAACCTGGGGTCTTGGCGGCCACCATACTGAGGATTGAGACATGACTGGCCTCGGCCTACAGCAAGTCTGCATGGCTGTTCCCTTGACAACCACCCACCACCCCACCCTGGCTATGAAGCCAGGAGACCATCTCCCAGGCTCCTCCCCAGCTCCCCAGCTCCCCAGCTCCGGGCAGGCCAGGGGAAAGCTAGCAAGCACCCTCACTGAGTTCTCTGTCTCCCTCTGGGCAGCTGGAGGCACCAAGGAACCCCACCTGGCTCTCCAGGTTAACAGTCGGGAGGCAGGACAGGGGCATGTTGGAGTGCAGCTTTCACAGCTGCCACCCACAGCTAGTGACACAAAGGCACACAGGCCCGTTTGTGCCCATAGCTAGATCCAGACCCCGGCACACATGGGGAACAGAGGAGGCAGGCTTCCTCCAGGATGGGGGGCGCCCAGTGAACCCTGAGAGCTGATGGCAGCAGTAATTGCTCTGTATTGTGCACCCACTCCATGCCATGCTGCGTGCTTGACACTCACAGCTCGGTGCCTCCCCCAAATGTCACACGGCGAGCCTGAGACTCAGGGTTATTACCACCACCACGTTACAGATGAAGCTGAGGCCCTGAGTGGAAAATTGAGAACCCCAGGTCACAGTGCTAAGAAGTGACAGATGGAACAATTTGAAACCCACCTGCCTGCTCCAGGGCCCATGCCCCCTCTGCCTTCTCAAAGCCTCGAGTCTTTGCTGACTGCCACCCAGGCCAGGCCAGGGGTCCCCCACAAGGTCACAGAGGCAAGCCCCCAGGAATCGATTCCAGAATAACAAACTGTAAGGTTGAATGAGCGAGAAAAGTGCCCTGAACTTGGGAGTTAGACAGCCCTGGGTTTGGGCCTGAGCCTTCTGAACCTCGGCATCGTCCTCTGCAAAATGAGCCCAGCACAGGGGTGGTCCAGAAGGACCTCATGGACACCTGCACTGGACTCGGCAATGACTGAGCGCCTCGTGAATGTTTCCTTCCTGCTTTTCTTTTTCTGTCCCGCAATGTCAGCCCACTGAGACTTTGGAGAGGGAAGCACTCCCCGTGGGCTTCCTGGAGGAGCCGACACGTGGGCCCCCACCGGACCCGTGGCGTCCGATCTCCGTAGAGATGAAAGTGTGATTATTTGCCCAGTATGTCGCTGTTCTGAGCGTCAGATTCCTCATCTGCAGAACCGGGATTATCATGGCTATTTTATAAATAATCGTGCACATGAAGGTAGCGGCAGAGTGTCCTGGAAGAGGACTAGGAGCCCAGAGATGGGCATTCCGGGCAGAGCTCTGGCCGCTGCGGCATGACCCTGGGCAGACTCGGTTTCTTCATCTATGAAACTCAAATGTGAAATCACCGGGTGAGTCACTTAGCCTCTGGGACCCCTGCCGGCTTGTAGCTCTTCAAGGTGTTCTCTCATGTCCAGAGCCCACGGAGGCTTGGTTCTAAGCTAGGGCCCCCCTGTCCCAACAGCCTCCCCTCCCAAAACATGTCATCTAAGACCCTGCAGCACTGGGGAAGAGCTTTCGGGTCCAAGGTGGGAAAGGACGTGCTCCTGGGCCATCTCCTGTCCCCACATGGCCTTCCAGAGAAACAAAACAAAACAAAACAAAACAAAAGGACAGAGAGCAAAGATGAAATTTGCCTTGAAAATAAAATCACCAGACACAAACTCTTCCAGCTAGCTGACGGCAGGGCAACCTTGTCACCTACAGAGGGGGACCTCAGGGCCTTCCTGCCTGTGCGAGGGGCAGGGCTGGCCAGGATGTTGGTGAAGACGAGCCCCAGGCAAGGCAGGGTGCTCTGACCACATGCCAGGTCACACATGGGGGAGAAACGCCTATTTCTGATCAATGGTTAAGAGCTAGTGGCAGGTGACAAAGCCAGGTGAGGAACCACACATGGGCCTTGGGCTCCTAGGCATAAAAATCTTCCTACTCTTGGGTTTCCCACTTCCGGGGTACATTATTCTCAACAAGCCACCCACACCCCACCCTCACTCAGTGGCCTGCTAAACCCCATCCTTCCTAGACAGGGCTCTACAGCCCCCACACCATCAGTGGGGCTTGGGGACGGGGTGGTCTGCCAAGAGTCAGGGCTTGGGGTGCTCGGCTTCGAGTCCCTGCTGCTGGCTGGAGGGCTCCTCAGAGCAGGGGGTGGGGGGATTGGCAGTAGAACTTCCTAGTCTCTGGAGTGTGGCTTTGCTTTGCAGGAAGCTTCCTCTAGGGTCCCTCCCTCTCATCCTGTCCAGGCTGTCCTTCATCGGGAGGAGGAGAAAGGTCACTGAAGCAAAGGGGAGGGCTGGGCCGGAACCCACTGACAGGGCTGCCCTACCCAGCCTGACCCCCCTCTTTCCCTCTCCCCCCACCCCTATAGACACCACAAGCACCTCATGCATGCCCACCCTGAGTGACTTCCTACATGGCGACAGGTGACACACAGCCGTCTCGCACTCCAATGCCACACCTGGGCCCGATCTTCTCCTGAAGCACGGGACTCATGGAGGGCAAGAGGACACAGGGCTCCTCGGCCTGTGAGCCCCCATTTCACAGATGTGGTCACTGAGGGCCAGGAAGGAGCCTCGCCCCGCGGCGCCCCTTTGAGACCGAGCCTGTGCCTTCTGGGACCGAGAGGGTCCCCTGTGGGCACATGGGCTTCACGCAGTAGACACCCCCGGGGGCACCCGCTGCGCACCCGGCACGGTGTCAGACTGCGGGGTTAGGGGGGCGGGGGTGCACACACAGCCGACTGGCTGGGCCTGCTGCTACAGGAGCTGGGGCAGGCGAGAGAGCAGGCCGGGCTCCCTTTCCCCAGGGGCTGCCCCAGCCACACTCCAGGAAAGCCACCGACCTTCACATCTCGGAGGACATGAGGCTTACTGTTTGCTCACTGTCCCCAACCCGCATGGTGACATGGAGCCAGGAGCTGATGGGTCGGGGGCGGGTGGCGGGGGGGGGGGGGGGGGGGGGGGGGCGGGGTGCCTTCTGCTTCTGAATCGTTGCTCCAGAGTTGACAGAGGGAAAGAAAGGGAGGCTGGGACCCAAGACACTTGTCTGATCCCTGCCTCGCTCTGCCCCCGCTAGCACCCTCCCGCCTCCAGCCCCCTCCCTTCTGCTCCATCCTGGGCTCCTGTCATTCAGGGACCGAAGGAAGGGGATGCTTGCAGTGGCATTCCAGGGCAACAGGGCAAAGAGGAGGCTCGGGATGGAGCGAGCCCTGCAGGGTCATCCCTCACACGGCAGTCCAAGGGCACTGACAGGAGTGATAGTGACCGTCCCAGTGCTGAGGCCCAGAGAGGTGCCCCGCCTTGCCCGAGGTCACACAGCAAGAAGGGCCAGCGCTGGGCCCGGAGCCCGGGTCTGCACAATCATCTCAGACTTCATCGCCTCTCCCGAGTGGGTGGCCCCCTGCTGGTTCCACTCCCTGACTGATGTCCAGGCCTGGTGGTGTTCCTGCAGCTTGGAGAGAGAGAGCCGGGGTGGGGGAGGGGGGGGCTGGTGCAGGGGAGAAAACAGAAAGTGCCAGCTGATTCATATTTCTAAATGTCATGTTATTCCAAGACGTTCTCACTTTGCCACCACCTTCATCCACCCCCCGCTTGCCATCTTGAAGGAGGGCTGCGGAGCGGCCGGGGAGGCGGGCTGCCGTGCCACCGTGGTCTAGGGGGCTGTGTCGCTGCCCTGCCCCCTGGGCGAGTGGAGGGGTGGGCACTGAGCCGGGAGCCCGGCTTCGAGCTCCGTGGGGCACCGAGCCTGGCCACGCTCCCTTGGCACGCTTCCCTATGCAAAACGGGGAGAGGCTGTGCTCCCCAAGCCCCGCTGCCATCAGATTTGCCGCAGAAGAACACAAAACCAAACAGGCTCTCTCGGGCTGCACCCCGAGACACTTCAGGGAGCCAGAGGTGAGGCTGGGAACCCGTATCCAATCCGCAGCCCCCGACCCCTACCCGACGCGGTGGTTGGGGTACAAGTGGTCTACAGAGGGGTGCTGGGAGAGCTCCCCCAGCAGCACACTTCCATCCGGATTCTCATTCATCTCCGATGCTTAATTACCTCCTCCGGAAGGCCCTCCCTGATTTACCCACCCCATCTGCCACCTCCAGGGCTCACCACTCCTGCCTCCTCACCCACGCTCATCTTACTGCTCCCAAAAGGCATTTAGTCATCTGCGCCTGTGCGTGCGTGTCATGCCCTGGTGGGTTCCGCGACGTGGACTTCCCACACGGCACAGAGAAAGGCGCTCAGCCCCGGAGCCAGCTGCTCCCAGGTTCGTGGCCACCAGACTCCCCCGAGGTGAAGTGTGCAAGCACGTATCGCAGGGCTTGGTGGAAAGGGGCGGTCAGAGGTGCGACAGGACAGCTGGGGTAAGGCCAGGAGGTTCCCGGAGAGCCCCCGACTCCCTGGATGCCCATGGGGGACCTGGACCCCTGCCGCCTGACGTGTGCCTGTCGGCAGAGGACTCGAGCAAGCACAGGTCCTCCACAAAGAACAGGTGTTGCTCAGAGTCCTCCGGAACCTTCCAGGGGACACCAGGTGCTGTCCTGCAGGAAACGGAATTCCCCACACACGGTTCAACGGGACAGAGGAATGGAGGGGCTGCTGACAGAGGTGGGTGGCATCTGGGGGACCCGAAAGGATCAGGAGGCTCTGCGATGACAGGCGATGCTGGCGCCCCACACCTAAGGAGGCAGGGGCACGCGGAGGAGAGTTGGAGGAAAGAGGGGCTGCCCCCCAAGAGCACAGTCACAGAGGGAGGGGGCCATTCCCAGGGCCACAGCATCACGGCAGGGAGAAGCAAAGGAGAAAAAGACCCATCTTTCTCCTCCCACCTTCCCTTCTCATTCTGGTACCTTCCATCGGCCAAGCCCAGGCTGCAGCCAGAGGCCCCAGCAGCCCTGAGAGGTCCCCCTCCTGGGGCACAGAGAAGGGCAGAGAGGGTTTTGCAGGGTGCAGGGTGGGTAGGAAGCAAGCAGAGAGCACCCAGCTACTCAGGCAGCCTGGCAACCTCCCAGCAACTCCACACCCCCGCCTGCCCCTCTCTACTCCGCGGGGTTCGGGGGGGAGGGGGGCCGTGCCCCAGTCGGAAGCCGGGCTTGCAGCCCTATCTCTGCCACAAGCTCAAAGGACGCCGGCAGGAAGTCACCTCCCTGCCCCAGGCCCTGGTCTCCCCATCTGCAAACCCTACAGGCTACAGGAGCCATCCCTTTGCAGGCCTGACCTGAGATGTTCCTTGCCCTGCCTCTTCTAGAAGGGAGCCCTGCTCGGGCGGCAGGAAAATGGGCTCGGAGAAGAAGAAGGAAGCCTAGCAAATGGAAAATTAATTCTGGACGGTAAAGAGCAGAGGCTGTTGTTTGTGATGTATAACTTACTCTTTGTGTCAAACTGTGTACTGTGAATATCAGTGGGATGGCAAGAAAACCGAGATCTATTGCTTCGAGTGTAATCTGTTCTCGGCGTTGGAGCAGGGAAGGGAGGGGGAGGGAGGCTACCACTTTAATCACAGGCCCAACTCGAGATGTCAAGCTGCTCTCGGGTGTGTTAGTGAAATGATGTTGTATTACAGGCTTCCCAGACAGCACCCCACACTGCAGCTTTATCTGCCGAGCCGTAAATTAGCACACCTACTTTACGCTCTTCAGGTAAAACCAGTAATTTAGCTGAAAAACACACACGCACGCACACGGAGCTTGCAAGGGGCGGGGGTGGTGCTTAGGAGACGGGGCTGCTCCCCTCTGAGCAGGGAATAGCTAAAAATGTGCAAACTGGGATGAAATGACACGTCGGCGGCGGCTGCACCTCCTGTCATTAGTGCGTGGGATCCTGGTGCAAGGCCCGGAGCCGACCCACCTTCCCTTCTACCTGCCTCAGTGCCTCCCACTACCCCCCACCCCTTTTCGCCATGAACCGTAAATTACATGCTGACACCTTTAATTTGTGCAAAGTATGCCTGGCTGCGCCTGGCATCAGCAGCCGGCTGCTATAATAAGGTCAATCTATATTCACTGTCGCAGCACTTGATGTGCCAGATAATACAGGGAGGCAGCGCCGTGGTGGCTTCTCCGGGCTGGGGGGGCGGGGGGTGGGGGTGCCCGCTGCCGCTCAGCGCGGCCTGGCACCAGTTGGTTCATCACTTATGCATGGCATGAGCGATGTTATGATTTAGCTAATCACCATCAGGTATTCATCCTACCGCAGGCTGTGCCAAGGAGGGGGGCCCCCCCACCCAAGAGCAGCATGGAGAGACCATTCAGTGGGTCTGACCGTCCTTTCTGGGCTGTGCTCCCTGGTGGGGGATCCTAGGATTCAGGATTATAGACCCTTTAGCTGGTGGAGGAGAGGCTGTTGGGGGCTCCCCGTGGGCAGGGGCACTAACATAGGGTATCCCCGGCTCCTGGGGTCACACAGCATGAGCCTAGGCACCGGAGTCATAGGGTTCTGGATTCCGATCCCAGCTCTACCTCTTGCAAGCTGTGAGAGCTTCGACAAGTCACCGGACCTCTCTGGGCTGAATGGAGAGACAATTCCAACCCTGGCAGGGAGACTATGAGGACACAAACACATGAGTAATAGTTCTTGATGGGTCTGCACAGAGGACATACTCGGTCCACGGCAGCTCCCCTTACTCATCCAGGTGCTGCTGGATGAAGGTCTGCTTTCAAGTGGGGCATTCAGACCCAGAGGTTGGCTAAAGGATGGGGCTGGGCCCCGTGGGGGAGCCCGACCTGAGTCAAACCCCACTTGCGTGGGGATTTTGCTGAAACACTTGCCAGATTCTGAAAGGTTTATGCGGAAGAAGATCCAGTGACAGTGAAGAAGCATTAATCCGTGCCGGGAAGGGTCACAGGGGCAGAAGCGAAGCAGGTTCTCAGCCTCAAACAGGCTGAGGCAGCAGACGAAGTGCGGGCTTAAGGACGAGGAGGCGAGGCCAGCCAGCCCCTGCCTGCTGGCTGCTAGAGGCAACAGATCCACCCCAGGCCGTCCAGGCAGTGAGCTGGGGTCCCAACCGGGCTTCTGCTCCCATAGTTCTGCCCGCAGGACAAATGACAGTTGGTCCCCCCGGGGGGGCTGCCCTTGGAATGACAGGGCACCGTCTCCTCTCTTCATGGTGCTTCGCTAGGGGTGCACAACATGTGTTCCCCACTGTGCCCACAGCCAGGTGAGCTGTAGGAGGCCCATGATGAATTCAAAGGCCGCTGGCCTTATCCACACAACAGAGCCAGTAGCACCTGCCTTGGGGCTGATGAGGAGACTAAGTGAGCCCACCTGCACACCTGGGCCGGCCAGCTGAGGACCCCTTTTCCCTCCCATCAGCCAGCTTAAGGTCTAAAGAATGGGGTCCCCTAAGTCCAGCTACAGCACAAAGGCTTCTGTGATCTGGAAACATGCTAGCTCATCCTACCCCGCGCCTTTGTCCCTGCAGCTCCCAACCCCCCAGGAACACCCTTCCCTTCTCACTGTCCCCAGGGCTAGTGCATCCTCCCCGGTCCTGGTCAGATCCTGCTTCCTCCAAAAAGTCCCTTGTCCCTCCTCCTCCCAGCCCCTCCCTTCCCGAGTGTAAGAGGGCCCATTAACATCCTCTAGCGATGTGGTCCCAGGTAAGAAGTAGTGGGGAGGTGAGCCATTCTGTACAGGCGAAGTGGCCTTAGGCCTCTGTGGGCATCCTCCGCAAAAGGGACAGGCAAAGGGGACGTAGGGTGCTCTAGGCGGCCCCAGGCATCACAGCGCTAGGCCAAGCTTCCAGGAAAGCTGGCTCTGAATGGACTACAAGGGCGAGGCCAGTGGGCATCTCCATGGAAACCAGTGCCAATGGGCTCAATTCCCCGATCTGGGCAGCCTAGGGACTCGGAGTCGAATTAATTTAGTTTAAAGAAATGCAGATGTCCTCAACCACATAGGATGGTGCCTCGAGGTTTCTTCTCCGCTGCTGAAAGCACCTGCCCGGCCCCACCTCTGGCCAGCGGTCTCCGCTCCCTCCCCACACATCTCCCCGCAATGACCCCTGCACCTGTGCCACCTGCGCCTGCCAAGACGCGGTACAGCCCGTGTTCAATCGCCCTCGAAATGCGTCGCATCTCCTCCCGGCAAAACCTGGACAGAGCGGAGGGCGGGGCCTCCCGGGCAAGCAGGGCCTGCAGCCTCCCACCGCCACCTGGTGGGTTCGCCTGGCTGGGCACTCCCCGCCCATCAGCGGCAGGGACACCCGTGGGCCGCCTTCCCGGGCCCGACGCCCTCATCCCAAAGCATCCTAATCATCCACTAGCAAAGGACCGTGATGCCACTTCGCTGCTGAGGAGCCAGAAGCAAGAGGCGTGGGGCTGGTGAATTCCTTCGTAGAGCAGGATGGGAGCCTCACACAGAGACCGAGGCACCCGGCAACCCTTCTTCAGCACTGGGATGGGGGGACATCATCGCTAACACCCCATTTCCCCCAATGTCTTTTCTGAACCTCTTGCCATAACTGATACCTGGCTGTCCCCACACATACCGCTTCCCCGCCCTCTCCCCAGAGGAGACTCTTGTCTCTTCCATATCCCACGTCACCTGGGGTTGGGAGGTCAGGTGGGAGCCCTCCGATCCACCCTCCCCCTCCAAATCCCCAGCTCCTCTGATTTCCATGCCAAGTGACTTTACCTCTCATCACCATCCTTGCAGAAGGGCCACCCCCTGGGTCACACCCTTCATTCACTGCAGACTTAACCGGCCCCCTCACCCACTGGCTTCCTCTGAGTGACCCCCCACATCCACTTGAGGATCCACCCAACAGGGGGCCTCTCTGTTCCTCCATCTGGCTGGCTTCAACCATCCGATCCACCCTGTGGCCATGGGCCTCATACCCTGACCTTACCATCTACACAATATCCACCTCAGGCCCCCCACCTGGCAACCACCTGCTACCTGCTATCCCTCCAGATCAGGCTGCCTCTGCCTCACCGAGCCCTCTGGCCACCAACCACCACTGTCCCAGGAGCAAGACCCATCTGCTGCCCTCATGTCCACCCTTCCCAATCCTCCCTCCTTCCTTCTTTACACTTAGAAGCCATGCCCAGGCTTGGCTCAATCCAACCACGCACCTACGCAATGCCCACACCCATGCAGCAGAACATGGCTGCAGAAAGCGAACTGACTTTCCTCTACATTCATGGCCTTGAATCTCAAATAAGGACTGCCGCTGCATAGCTGCCTTGGCAGGCACGAACATTTTCTCCCAAACAAATGTCTTATCCTATCTCCTGTTCACATACCCCTTACCACCTTCAGTGGCCACATGCTTTGCTCAGAAAATAGCAATCAGCAAGAACTCCCTCATCCTCCCATCCAGGAACAGGAACTCCTTCTATACCTGCACCCACTCTCTCCTCCCTCCCTCCCATTGGGCTCTGCCCAAAGCCACCTGTTCCTCATGGGGCCTGGATCCCACCTCTCTCACCTGCTCCAAGGTCTGGGTGTCGCCTCTTTCTGCACCTCCATCTTCTCCCTGTCCGTGAGGTCACCCTCGGTAGGATGTGCCTGTTCTAGGATCTCCTAGAATAAACAACAAGCTCCATTTATCACCACACCTCTCCCTAGCTCCCATCCTGGTTTTCCTGCTCTTGTTTGCTGCATAACATGCCAGTGGTCTGCAACTCCTGTCTCCATCTCTCCCTGGGCATTCTGTGCCCACTGCTAGAGACCCACTTGTGTGCCCCTGGCAGGGTACTAATGGGCAGTGTAGCATGGCTAGTGGCCAAGAGCAGGAGGGAAGAGCAGCTCGAGAGCAAAGAGAAGACCCTAACGGTGAAGAGCCTCAGATTCATTCAGAAAAGCTGGCCATCTCCTGCAGCAGTCTTCAGATTTGTGTGTGAGAAAGGATGTTCTAGTGGCACTGGATGGGGTGGGCTGGAGGTCAAGAGAGGAGACGGATTAGGAGGACATGGGAGGGGTCTGGGTGAGAAATCAAGGAGGCCTGAATTAGCCAGACAAAAGAGACAGAGAAGGAGTGTGGAATGGGCCAAGCATGTCCAGCGTCCGGTATGGACGTCCCCTCTTCCGGGAACACTCCTCATCACCCATGCTTTCCCATCCTGAAACTGACCAGACTGGGTGACTCTGGGTTGGTGACCGCCTCTCTCCCCCAGCAGCTGAGGGCGCTGCGCTCTCGGCCCTGCCACTACCTACCTGCCCCTCGCTGCTGGCACATGGTAGATGCTCAGCACACACTCGTGGGAAGGGTGGACCCCACAGTGGTGAGGCCAGCTGTAGGCGAGCACAGGGCCCGGCTGGGGGAGATGTAAATGCCAGCCCCAGAGCTGACTTTATCCCATCAATACCAGGGGGACCTCGGAGGGCTATGAGAACAGAAGTGGCACGGCCAGCTCTGTGTGTGATAAGCCCATCTGACGGCTACGGAAAATGATTCTGAACAGAGCAAGACTAGAGGGGAGCTCCTGTCCTGAGCCAGCTCTAATACTCCAGGCAAGGGAAGATGAGGCCTGATCTTGGAAAGAGGACCAAAGAAAGGCCAGCCTCAGAAATACCAAGGAGATAAGATTGGTGAGGCAGGATGATGAACTGAAATATAGCTAATTGGTTGGTGGCTTAGGCAGTTGGGTAGATGGGCAGTGGGTGGGATGTGCTGTAATGAACTCCACATTAGTCATGTTGAGTTTAAGTTCACTGTGGAGTATTCCAGGGAGAAATGCACTAGACTGGCAGCTGGATATGCCAGGACAACCTGTAGGGTGGGGGTCCAGGACTAGAGATAGAGATTGGGGAGCCATCTGCAAGGAGAGGCAGGGACCACAATAGCACGGAGACCAAGGAGTCACCAGGAAAGGTTATAGGAAAGAGTCATGGAGTCTACCCACTGTTGAAGGTCAACAAAGGGAAAGGACCCCACAAAGAGACAAACAAGGAAAGAAATCATGGGAAATCAGGACAGAGTGACATCCCAGACCCCAGGGAAGAACATTCAAGGACTGGTAGTCATGGGGTCCCAGCAGCAGCAGCAGGTTTGACCTTCACTGGTTTGGCTGCCTGAGAGTCCCTGATAACCTTTGCTAAAGCATTTCCATCGAGTCGAGGGGTGGAGGGAGTTACATTGCTGTGGGCTGAGGAATGTAGAGGCAGCTCAATTAGTTAGTTAATAGCCTTGTGATAATCGTTACACCTCCTTCTTCCAAAAAGAAGCAACTTCTCAACTGTAAAATAGAGATTACAATAAATCAAAAGATAGAGCGTACATAAACAACCTAGAACTAGGGCAGACATACAGTGCAGGTCAAAACAGGTCAGGTGTCCTGGCTTCTCTTACTAACAGGCATTCAGCCAATAAAGCTGTTAAAATAGGAAATTAAAATTCATGTGCAGACATATACACAAAAGGATTGAAAGCTAACTTGAGCAGAGAATCATGCACCCAGGTTCAAAGCAGCAGGGTTCACAATAGCCCCCCAAATGGGAGCAACCCAAGCAGCCATGGACAAATGAATGGATAAACAAGATGTGGTATTGCATCTGGGTGGCTCAGGGGTTGAGCGTCTGCCTTTGGCTCAGGTCATGATCCCGGGGTCCTGGGATCGAATTCTACACTGGGCTCCCTGCGGCTCCTGTCTCTCCCTCTACCTGCTTCTGTTTCTCTTTTTGTGTCTCTCATTAATAAATAAATGAAATCGAAAGAAGAAAGAAAGAAAGAAAGAAAGAAAGAAAGAAAGAAAGAAAGAAAGAAAGAAAGAAAGAAAGAAGAAAAGAAAGAAAGAAAGAAAGAGAGAGAGAGAAAGAAAGAAAGAAAGAAAGAAAGAAAGAAAGAGAGAAAGAAAGAGAGAAAGAAAGAAAGAAAGAAGGAAGGAAGATGTGGTATACACATCCAGGGAAATATCATTCAACCTTAAAGAGGAAGGAAACCCTATACATACTACAACATAGAAGAATCTCGAAGACATGATGCTAAGTGAAACAAGTCACAAAAGAGCCAAAAGTGCCTGGTTCGACTCATAAGAGGTGCCTAGACTAGTCAGATTTATAGAGATGGAAAGTAGAATGGCCATAGCCAGGGTTGGGTGGGGGGTGGGGAGCTAGCGTTCAATGGGGACAGAGTTTCAGGGGGGGAAGATGAAAAGAATTCTAGAGACGGGCGGTGCTGCCGGTTGCACAATAGGAATGTACTTAACACCGCTGAACCGTACACTTAAAAAATGGTTAAAATGGCAAGTTTTATGTTGTGTATATTTTACCATAATAAAAAAATGTACAGAGATGAAGAGTATATATTAGAGGGTGGGCTAATAAAATGACTAGGACTGAGCATTTCATTATGTTCTGAGGTTCTTAGTAACCAAGACTTAAAGGAAAATTTTGAGTCTTGATGTTTAATAAATGGAAAAAGTGACTATGGCAAGAGATTTCAAGTCCACCCACCCCCGTGTCCTACAACAGGCGATGATAACATAAAGGACAAAGCAGAAGACTGACGAGGTACAAAGACATATTCATTACATAACTACTTCTGGCGGTGAGTCTTGAAGCAACGTGAGAGAAAAATCAATAAAACCTCACTCAAAAAAAAAAAAAAAGCCTTTCTGGTGGGAATGAAGTTTAGTAAGGTCTAGATGTGAAGATTTCCAAGATGGGACTTAGAATTCCCAAAAAAAGCATGTTCCAATAGGTGGTACCTGGAAGACATCCAGGAGAGGGCATCCAGGAGGCAGTGGGCAACCTGCTGCCAAGCTCGGCGGAGAGGTCTGCTCAGGAGAGGTGGGGGCCTGAGCCTCATCAGCACAGAGATGGTGTCCAAATCCATGGGCAAGAGTGCAATGGATCGCAGGAAATGCTGCCTCATGATCACCCCCATTTCACCAAGTATGGAGCAGCAGGCAGCAGCTGGCAGTGCAGGAGCAAGAGCTCACGTCCTCTGACTTTCGCTCAGCATATGACACTGTCCCGGGCACTTCTCTGTTCAGGAGAAGGAACACAGTGCTGGGCCTCGGAAGCCCTGGGTCAGAACCTCACGACAGCCTTTCTGGCCTGTGGCCTTGGACGACTTACACATGTTCTTGCAACCTCAGGATCCCCCTTTGTAAATGGTGATAAAAATTTTGCAGTCCCTGTCTTCCTTGAGAGGTTATTGGGAGCAGAAGGGTGGCTGGAGAGGGCTGCAGCCCGTGCCTACCCCATCTTCTCTCTCCCTCTTCACCATCTCAAATAGATAGCAGTCCACAAAGAAACAGTGTCTCCCCCTACCCACCCACCCCCAGTGCAAAGACTGCTGTTAGTCAGGACCCACCCCTCGTTGGGATATCAGCTATGACGAGCCACGTGACAGCAGAATGCCACCTGTAAGCCGCTGATGCACATGAATGATTGTGTTTCTGTGCCCCAGAGCCCCAGAGCTATCAAAGCAACGGGATGCCCTTCACCAAGCAGGGGAGGCTGGGGGGCCAGGCGGGGCCATGGGAAGATGGTACATGCTGCATGTGATGAGCCTGTGGACGTTCCATGTGAAGAGGCCCAGAAGTCAGTGCATGTAGAGGCCCCAACCCCCCGCCCCGTAGGTTTGGGAGAGAGAGAAATGTGGTGATCATCAGCAGGTAAGGTGGAAATGGAAGAGACAGCGGGACCCTTTTTAAGGGAATTTTGAAACTAAAAGTATTGAAGCCTTTAACAGTGAGATGACCACTGGGCCTTAGGAAGGGGCTGGGGATGATCCGAGAAGATCTGGAGGTTCCAGAATTCGCCCCACACCCAGTGGCCCCGGCCGGGCCCAGGTGGGACCCTCACCGTGTGCGGCCCAGGATGCTTGACACAGGAGAGTCTGCAGAGCTCAGCTTTGCATGACGTTGGAGGGACGTGCTGGCAAGACCCCGTCAGACACATCAGCTCTTAAAACCACAGCCTGGATGGCTGTGCTCAGCAATCATGTGTTTAAAAAGCAATAAGACTAAATGCTTTTCCGTTTCCCCTTTGAGAGACCATGTATGATAAATGATAGGCAATTTCATGGTTGGAGTTTCAATTTCCGAAAATATTAGTGCTATTCCCCAAGCTCCACTTCCGAGATAAATTCTTTTTGGCAGCCTCCTCCGTTGTCTCCTAATTCCCTGATTCTGAATATATTTGGAAGTCTGGTGTGAATTTCATCAGCTCAGCCCCAGCATCCCCCTGCCGGGTGTGTGCTGCAAAGGGGTAACCCACCTGCCACTTTTTACATTTGCTTCAAGTCCATGGGTATTTCTGAAGCACCTCCTGCGTTCCCAGCCCTGTGTTAAGTGTTATTGGGGTGGTTGTAAGGAAGCTACAATCAACCATCTGATCAACAAACGCTGATGGTGCATCTGGTCTCTTCAAGCTCAAAGCAAAGACATGAACTCTACACAGGATGCCTGGGTGGCTCAGTGGTTGAGCGTCTGCCTTCAGCTCAGGTCATGATCCCGGGGTCCTGGGATCAAGTCGCACATCCAGCTCCCTTCAGGGACCCTGCTTCTCCCTCTGCCTGTGTCTCTGCCTTTCTCCCTTTCTCTCTGTGTTTCTCATGAATAAATAAATAAAATCTTTAAAAAAAAAAAAAAAAGAACATGGAACTCTACAGTACCCCTGTAGCACCTCATGCTGGTTCCATGCTCTCGCCATTTCATTGTTGGGAAAACTGAGGCTCAGAGCTAACCTAGTAGAGTCAGAATGGACTGCTTAGTCAATGGGGAGAGATGACAGACAGGGAACATTTACTGAGATCCTATCGCGGGTCAGACTCTGGAATGAATGCTTGTCCAACCCTCAAGCAGAGAGGGCGAAGCTATTTCTCCTCACAAAACTCAAGGTAAGTGTTATCATCCCCATTTTACAGATGTGGAAACTGAGGCTTGGACAGGCCAAGCAACTTATCCAAGGATTTTCATTCTGCTAGACCACATTGCCTCCTCCGATGTTACAAGGCCAGATGGTGTCCCAAGAGTCATCTTTAAATCATGGGAGCACTCTTGTTTAAAAACATCAAAGGTGGATCCCTGGGTGGCTCAGCGGTTTAGCGCCTGCCTTTGGCCCAGGGTGTGATCCTGGAGTCCTAGGATCGAGTCCCACGTCAGGCTCCTGGCATGGAACCTGCTTCTCCCTCTGCCTGTGTCTCTGCCTTTCTCTCTTTCTCTCTCTCTATGTCTATAATAAATAAATAAATAAATAAATAAATAAATAAATAAATAAATAAATCTTTTAAAAAATTAAAAAATAAATAAAAACATCAAAGCAACAAGCCAGCCAGGAGGAGACCAATCTAACTTTGCCCCTCTGTCTCCCATTCCTCACTACCCTCTGCCTGTGCTAATCCTAGGCTCCCTCTTAAATTTCTCGGGCTGATGTCCTCGGGGTATTACCAACAGGTCCATTCCCTGCTCTCTCTCCTGTTGTCACCCTCTCTTCTCAACAAAATCTTCTCCATCGTAGCTCAGCTCAGATCCACATGATAACTTCTCTCCTCTCTACCATGTACTCACCCTTTAAAGAGGCTCTCTCATGCCCAGGATGATATCTCCCTCTCCTATAATCTCATAGATCCTCATCCAAAGACTGGGCACAAAGCAAGTATTCCAAAACCTTAAGGAAAGCCCTGGGGCAAGATGAAATGGAATGGGGCAAAATGAGAATAAATCTCTCGGAATGGAGCAAGTGGAATGAACTGGAACAGAATGTCATAGAATAGGACCAAGAATAGTATGGTATGGATAGAAAGAAGTAGAAAGGGAGAAAAAAAAAACAGAATAGACTAGAACAGCATGGAAGAGAATAAAAGAGGATGGAGACAAAACAGGTTGAACTAGACCAGGACATGTTGGAAGAGAATTGACCAGGATGGAACGGATTGGAACAAGGTAGAAAAGACTAGACTAGAATAGGATAGAACAGGGTTCACCAGACTAAACTGGAGTAGAACAGAGTCTAACGGGTCTGAAGAGAATAGAGCGCAGTAGGATAATAGGGCTGTAGCCCACTGCTACACAACTAGATGAAACAAAGTTCATTCCATTCATTCAACACCTATTTATCAAGAGCTAATCCATGCTAGGTAATAGCAAAGCAGACGTGGTACCTACCCTCACGTACTGTCAGGTGAAAAGGACAAAAAAAAAAGATGTAAGCAAACTTTAATGAACACACAATTTTTTTTAACACACAATTATAAATTATGAGCTTCCATGAAATACCAGATGAGAGACAGTGAACATTTTTTACATTTGCTTCAAGTCCATGGGTATTTCTGAAAAATGGACTGGTGGCCATGATGAAGAAGAACAGGATGAAAGTAATAATATTAATAAGAAGGAGGTCACGAAAACTGAGACCTGAAAATGAAGAGGAGCCAGACACACTTGAAGAACCAGGGAAAAGCATTCTGGGCAGAGGGAACAGTATGTACAGAAGCCCGGAGGCAGGAAAGTGTTTGGCCCGTTCTGGGAACTGAATGTTCAGGATGAACAGAGTTCAAGGTGCAAGGCCCAGGATGAGAGAAGAGCCAGGGCAGAGACAAGGAGAGGCCAATGTCACAGGGCCTTGGGGGGGGTGGTGGTGGTGGAGTTTCATCCTAAATACAATGAGAAGCCTCTCTGAAGGGAGTTCCATACTTCCTCCTGGGCTGGTGTCAAAGAATGACTTAGGGCAGGGAGGGGGACTGTGTAGGCATCTCGTGAGGTCGTCCAGGTAGTGATGCTGGTGGCTCAGAGCAGAGGGACAGTGGACCAGGGTGGGAGAGACACAGGCGACTGGAGAAATATTCTGAAGGTAAACCCGGATGCCAGGTTTGTGGATGTTTTGGACGTGGGGTAGGCGGGAAGGGGGATCTGAAGGAGCCACTGGGGTTGGCTTCTATTGCGTGAGATGAAGCTAAGAAGAGATGTTCTGGGAAGGAAAATCAAGTTTCCTTTCGGGAATCCTGAGTTCAGATGCCTGGGTCTGTCCAAATAGAGATATCAAGTAGATTTGGACACACAGGGCCGGACTCTGAGGAGGGTCTGAGCTGGAAACATCAATTGAGGAGTTGTCAGCATATAAATACTGTGCTCCGCCTTGGGATCAGGTAAGATCATCCGTGCGGTAGTACAATGCAGAACTTCGTCAAAGCACGTCCACGTAGTCCGTGGATTACTAGCATTGGAATCCCTCAGGGTGCTTGTCGAACACACAAAGTTCTGGGCCCCCCGGGCCACTGAGATCCGTAGGGGTGCGGCTCGGGAGTCGGTCTGTTTAGCAGTCACCCCGGCGTGTTTGCCTGCTGTCTGATGTGTGGGAAACACTGGCCTAGAACAGGACAGGGCCTCTATCACTGAGAAACGTGGACATCTGCACATCAAGAAGGCGAAGCCAGCAAAGTGACAGAGAAGGAGCAGTCCTAGAGGAACAGGAGGAAATCAGGAGAGTCCCAGAGGCCAAGCGATGCAGGGGTATCAGGACCAGGTGGTCAAATGAGCCCGCCTCTGCTAAGCAGGATGACCCGGACAGGCCCACAAGAGGTGGCAAGATGCACGCCTCCGGGCCATGCTGGGGCCAGCCACACAGGGAGGGGTGGGAACCCAGGGGACCAGAGGAGGACACTTGGACACTGCTGGTGGTCAGGGGTTTCTCTCCAGGCTCCAGGATGACTTCCTTTTCCCACCTTCCTCCCAGGGGAGTCAGTATCCCTCTGCTACCCCTGAGAAACCACCCTGATGCCCCAACTCCCTCCCTGGGCATGTCCCAGCTGGTGTCTCTCCCTGTCCTCCCAGAGCGGTTATCAGGCTGCAACCAACTGGTGTCCAGGTGCTAGAAGGCCCACTGCCACCTGTGCCCCTGGCCTCACCTCCAGGACTGAATTTATGGAGGCTGCAATTTCTTACACATACCTAGCAAGTGGGAAAGGCAGCGACTTCCTGGCATCTCACAGATCATCCTGAGCACCCGCCAAGCAGCTGCCTGGTGGACCCAGAGCCCTGTTCTCAATGGGGTAAGGTGATGTAAGGGGCACCTTTTGAAAGACACATTCAACTTTCATATTCATCAAACAGAAACTGAAAACCTATTGCTTTCATAACGCAAACCTCAAAAAGCAAGCCAGCTACATTTCCTTGTTGGTGAGGCTCCTAAAAACAGAGATTTTCAACTGGGGGCAAACCGCTGGGGGATCTTTCAGAATCCAAATTGGTGTGATGGTTATGTTTTTCAAAAGGTCACATACCACGGGAAGGCAGGGCAGGGAGAGGAGTGAGGCCCACCCTTGGCTTCCCCCGGTCAGAATCTGACTCTGTTGCAAGCTGACTCCTTAGGCCCAAGCCCGTGAGGGGCCACACACCTCGGAAGACCAGAGGAGTCCCTGTCATTCATCTGGAGGCAAATTCCTGGCGAGGAGCAGCCGGGAGAGACTTCACAGAAGTCCCTGAACCTCTCAAGAAGAATCTGCGGCAGCAGAGGGATTTTCCCCAGGAGAGCAAATGACAACAGAGCGCCTGTTTGTTTTCGATGCAGGAAGGAGCTGGAACATCTGCTCCTAGAAGCCACTTGAAAGATAATCAGGCAGCAATGTTGGCAAAACAGCTGTGTGGCAGGCAGGGAAGGGGGCGGCCAGGAGTTGGGAGGGTGGGGGGTGCGGGAGGAGGGAAGCTAATCCCTGAGCTAGGGAGCAGCAGCTGGCCTGGAACCCTGCTGCTGGCTGGGAAAAACCCTGCGCCCCCCATCTCCCACCCCGGCCCCGCCCACCAGAGCGAGGACCTTCCGCCTGGCCCAGAACAGCTCACCTGCTGAGAGCCCCATTGTCCTCCTGGAGAAATGCTGGGTTTGTACCAGGTTTCCTGCAGGATTCAAGTCAATTTCTAGGACCAGACTGACAATGTTGAATGTTTCCTACACCTGTGATCCTGGGAAGCTAGCCAGGGTTAACCCTACCCTCACCCCTTTTTGTCCAGAAAAGGTCATTGCAGTTCACTATGGTCCTTTCCCAGGTGACTTAGATGGGACTCCCTCTGCCCTCTTGTTAACCTGTGACAGAACACACACAGATCCTCCAAATTCCCTTTCTTTGTCTTACAAAGCTGTATTGTTTTGTCCCCACCGGTCAATGGAACACAACGTCTATCAACTAAACAATTTAAGCTTATCTCCTTTGCCTAGGCCTGGGAGATTTGAAGCCCCTGCAGGCTAAGGCAGGCTAAGGCCTGCCTTAACCACCCCTCTGGGGACTCAGGGAAAAGGGTTCTCATGTCTACAGTGCTCTTGAGTCAAGTCCCTCCTGACAGAAGTCCGCCTTTGCTCTTTGCTGACAGGACATGAAGATCCTCTGGATCTCCTCCACCTCGTCCAGTGCCTGAAGCGCCACCTCAAGAGTCACTCCTTGGGACTAAGAGCTAAGGTGAAACCTCAGAAGACTCAGGATTCCGTCTGTCACTCACCTAGAGGACAAAGAAGCCGATCACTGCTTCATAAGCTCATACCAGGAGTCGAGCTCTGCAGGGTTTGGTTTGACAACCACTATGCCCAGGGCCAGGGAGGGTGGAGTTCCCCAGCCCCCAGTGCTTGCTCACTTTTCTTCCCCCCAAAATGTCCAAGTAACCCACCAAAAGGCAATGAAAAAAGAACAAAGAAACAAAAGACAGAGCAAGAAAGAGAAAACAAAAACAAAATTACAAACTTAAACTTTGACAAGTCAATAATTAAATTAAGTGTAAATGGTCTAAATACATCAGCTAAAGGGCAATGATTAGCAGAATGAACTAAAAAACATCACCCGACTAAATGCTGCTACAACACATTCACTTCAAATGTGACATAGGCAGGTTGAAAGCAAAAGAAAGGAAAAAGATATATCATGCAAATGCTAATCAAGGGAAAGCTAGAGTGGCTATATTAATAATCAGCTAAAGTAGGCTTCAGAGTAAAGAAAATTATCAGAGATGGAGACGGACATTATACAATGATGAAAAGATTAGTCCACCAAGAAGATCTAGAAATCCTAAATGTGAATTCATCAAGCAACAATGATGCAAAATATGTGAAGCAAACACTGCCAGAACTAAAAGGAGAAATAGTCATCTCCACAATTATAATTAGCGACTTAAATACCCCTGTCTCAACATCAACCATCAGGTTCCCATCAACTTTTATAGACCATTCCACCCAACAAGAGTAAATTATACATGATTTTCAAGAGCCCACAGAACATACATCAAGATAGATGATATTCTAGGCTATAGAAAAATCCTCAAAGCTAAAATAATTGAAATCATACAGAGTGTGTTCTCCAACCACAATAGAAATTAGCAACAGAAAGATAACAGAAAAATCTCCAAACACTCTAAACTAAAGAACACACTTTAAATAACCCACGGGTCAAAGTGGAAGTCTCCAGGGAAACTTAGAAACACATTGGACTGAATGAAAACGAAAATATAACACATCACAATTTGTGGAACACAGCTAAAGCCATGCTGAAGGGGAAATTTATAGCACTAAGTGCACACATGAGAAAAGAGGAAAAATCTCAACTCACTAATCTAAGCTCCCATTTCAGAACATCAAAAAAAAAGAAGAGTAAAATAAACCCAAAGAAGCAGAATGAAGGAAATAACAAAGATAGGAGTAAATCTGATGAAAATGAAAACAGAAAAATAAAGAAAAATGAATGAAACACAGACCTGGCTCTTTAAAAAGATCAGTAGAATTGACGAATTTCTAGAAAAATTTACAAAGAAGAGAATAAAACATAAAATAGCAATATCAGAAATGAAACAGGAGATATCACTACAGACCCTGAAGACATCAAAAGCACAGTAAGGAAACTACAAGTCTACACACATAAATTTGACAACTTTGATGGAATGGACTAACTCTTCTAAAAATACAAACTACCATAAATCGCTAAATATTAAATAGATCATTTGTATAGTCCCATAATCTGTAATTATTTGAGAAAACTGAATTCATGATTTTAAAAAAATCCCCAAAAAGAAATCTCCAGACCCAGATCTGTTTATGGGAGAATTTTACTAAATGTTTAAAGAAGAACTGACACAAATTCTACACAATTTCTTCCAGAAAAATGGAAGAAGAGGGCAAATCTTTTATGAAACTAGTGGTGCCCATTACCAAAATAGGCAAAGATACAATTATCCTTTATGAATATAGGTGTAAAAATCCTAAATAAAATATTAATAAATGAAATTCAGCAATATATAAAAGGAATTATACATCATTACCAAATGCAGTTTATTCCAGAGATGTAGACTGGTTACATATTTGAAAATTAATCAATGTAATCAACCCTATTGACTGATTAATAAGAAAAATTTCATTATTAGGATGCCTGGGTGGCTCAGTGGTTGAGCATCTGCCTTCGCCTCAAGGCAAGATCCCAGGGTCCTAGAATTGAGTCCCACATCGGGTTCCCACAGGGAGCCTGCTTCTCCCTCTGCCCATGTCTCTGCCTCTTTCTGCGTGTTCCCCGTGAATGAATAAATAAATAAATAAATAAATAAATAAATAAATAAATAAATCTTTAAAAAAAGAAAAAAATAAAAATTTCATTATCATATAAGTTGATGTGGTAAAAGCAGTTGATGAAATTCAACAAAAATGAAAAAAGAATAGAGCAGTAACTTCCTCAATCTGATGAAAAGCCTCTACAAAAAACCTTCAGCTAACATACTTAATAGTGAAAGATTGAATCCTTTCCCTGTAACACTGAGAACTGACAAGGTTATCTGTGCTCACCACTCTTGTTCAGAATAGCTCTGGAAGTTGTGGCCAGTGCAATAGAGCAAGAAAAAGGAAATAAAAAGCAAGCAAATATAAGAAAAGCTGCCTTTATATGCAGATAGATGATTGTCTACATAGAAAATCCAAAGGAATCTATAAAATAAAAACTCCTAGAACTGATCACAGGATACAAGATAAATGTATGAAATCTATTATATTTCTGTATCCTGGCAATGAACATATAGACACCAAAATTAGAAATACTATACCACTTATAATTGCTCCCCCCAAAAAAGGGATATTTAGAGTGTAAATATAATAGGAGTTACATGCTGAAACTATACAATGTGGATGAAAGAAATCAAAGATCTAAATAAATAGAGAATCATGCTGTATTCACAGATAGGAAGACTCCCCATAGTACAGTTGTCAATTCTTCCCAACTGATTACAGATTTAACACAACTTCTATTGAAATCACAGCAAGATTTTTTTGTAGACAATACTATTCTAAAATTTATATGGAAAGATGAAAAATGAAAATTAGCTAAGACAATTTTAAAAAGAAGATAAAATGGGAGGAATCAAATTTCAGCCTTAGGTGGCCACTGTCACCAAGACTGAATAGTAATGGCAGAGGAATAACCAGCCAGATCAATAGAACAGGTCAGAGAACCCAGAAACAGAGCCACGCCGGTATGCTCAATTGATTTTGAGGAAGGGGCAAAGCCTTAATGGCCCATAGGCTTGCTGGGCCAGCTTCCAGAGTCTCCTGTGTTTTTAGAGAATCCAAATAATGCATGAAGCAAAAAAGAATGTAAGAAATCCAAGGGGATTAAGTTGTTCCATGTAATTAAGGGGCTGAGGGAAGGAGCAGAGGAAACAGAGAGACACAAAAAAGCCTGGTATTGAAAGGAGTGTTGGTGGGACACCATGAAGTGTGTTTAAGTCCAGAGAGGTCATGGAGCAGCTACGGGGATTGTAAGAGGTTGGAAGGAGAGACAGTGGGATTTTAAGGAGGGTCATAAAGTAGATCTCCTTTAAGTGGATCTCCAAAAGATCCAGTGAAGATTGAAGACTGGGCTTTTTTTGTGTTTTCTAGATTATGTTTTAATGTGATGGCATGGTGAGACTGGGCACTGTGGGGCCCAACCTCATATTAGAGATACTCATTCGTCACACCTCCTCCTCCTTCAGCTCTACAGGGAAGCCAAGCCGAGGAGCTATGGAAAACATGGGTGCCCCCACTCCGGGCTGGACCTAGACCCGCAGACCCACTGACCTGCAAATCATGCTCCCATTCAGCTCTTCACAGTCTACAAGGGAGGTACGGAGACTTCCGATTGGCTGTGGGGAGCCCTTTCTTTGAAATGTTAAGGATTAAAAGGTGACAAGACAGAAGGAAGCTTTAGGGAGGCCGAGTGGGCCGTGATGTGCAGAACAGGTTGATGAGGGGAGAGTTGGAGCACTGGCACGAGCTGCCTCCCCCGCAGTGTCTGGTGCAGCCCATGTTCCTAGTAGGTATTTGATTGATGGCTGGCCCAAGAGTTGACTGATGTGGGCTAAAATTAAATCAACAGAAATGGGAAAGAACTGACAGAACTGAATGGGGGGCCCTTGGAGAGGGCACGACCATGAGATCTCAGGCACGAGAGCCTGGGGAGACCACGAAGGGAGGGAGACCGGGGTGGACAGATGACCACAGCGTGGGGTCCTCTGATGTGCGGTACTGTTGGGCTATCTGAAGAAAGCTAGCCGGTGGGTAGGCGGACACGGGGTGCTGGGGTCCAAGATGCAGGATTGGGGATCCTTCCCGCCAAGGTGACTTCTAGAGCAATGGAGGCAGAATGAGAAAGGTCCTGGCAGGCCATGCAGCCCCCTTTACTCTCTGTGAAGGGAGCAGGAGAAGTTTCCACTCCTGGAACCCATGTCCTCCCAGCACCCATACTGCCTCCTTCCATCCTTCCAGTCCCCAGGGCAACGAGGCCCCCAAGAAGCCAAATACAAATGTTCCTCAGAACAACATCCAGGCCCAACTGCAAAGCTGGCACCTCTGCACTGCTTCCCAACCCTCCTGCTTCGCCTGGACACCCCACCCTTCCCCAATCCCTGCTCCCACCCTGTGTTCTCTCCCTCCTCCATTTCCCTCTCTCCTCTCTGCAACCTGCACTCTCCTCCCTCCTGGCCATTTCTGCTCTCTCCTTTCCGCTTCTGCCCCCTTCTCTTCTGCTCTCTCTAGGCTCACACAAATTCCACAGGCACACGTGAATTTTTAAGAGACCAAGAACTAACTCAGGGAGACTCCTGGAAAGGGCTCAAGCTGACTGGCGCCCACAGGCCTCCTCGGCCACCTTCAGTGAGTGATGTATTAGGGGAATACATTAAGGGGCCGTCCTGCTGACAGCAAGCTAAGGTACTATGTCAAGGTACCAGCCCTGGGATGATGTACGGCCCCCATAGATCAGGACACCATCACTCTGATTACACTCCAGCACTGCGTGTCAGAGCGCCCGTGGGGGCGTGATGGACGGTGGGGATCCATCACCAGCCGACGGCCCATTCCCAGCACAACGCTCATATCCAGAGGTGATTTAGGGGCAGCGCCGGGATACCTCCCAAGATGCACACACAGCAAAAGTGGACTCTTTCTTTTCTCCTCAAAGAAGTTTAGGGAGAGAAACACCTGTAGAGTACAGCGTCAAGGTCAAGGGTTTAAGGGATTAGACAGCCATAGGTTCAAATCCTGGCTCCTCCACAATGTGACCTTGGGGCACATTCTCCTCCCTCCCGGAGGTCATCGCCTTGAATATCCAATGGGAGTGGTAACACTGTGTTCTCAGGATTCCAGTGAAGCTCAAATAACATGATCTGAGCAAAACATGCAGCACAGAGCCAGTGTGAGGGCCCTGGGGCCAGCCCCACCGCACCCCTCAACCCAGGCTCCGCCAAGCTGCAGCCCCTGCACATACTCTTCACGGGCATCGCCTTTACCTTCTTCACCTCCCTCCTTCCTGCCCTGCTGGCTCCATAGCCACTGGGGGAGATCCCACGGACCCCAGTCCCAGGTCTGTCACCCACCCTGGCTTTCACGATTGCCCCTCAATGCTCTCCCCACTCGCTCTCCACTCAGTCGGCAGGTGTTGGGCACCTACTAGGTGCCAGGTCCTGTTCTAGGCACTGAGGACACAGAAGTGAATGAAGCAAATAAAACCGCCTGCTATCACCTGTCAACAGCCTTGCATCCATCAGGCAATCCGTCCATCTGGGGGCAGTGGCTCTGCTCGAAGGCCCTGGGAGCCCAGACATGACCCAGGCCGATCAGAAGGTGACAGTGACATTTAGCCGTGCAAGGAGAATGGCATCATGACAGCTTCCACGGGGACCATCGCTATGCCCTCATCTGATCCTGAGCTGCAAAGCCCAGAGGGGGATGGTGAGTTACCTAAGGACACACAGGGACAGGAAGGTCGCGTCAGGGCGGGACCTACCGTCTCAGAACACTGACGCGTACCTGTAGGCCTTAACGCTCACCTCCCCGGTCCTAGTCTTGCAGGTAAGGGAGACAGCAGGTGCCCGGCCTTGGGAAAATTCTGCCTCCCCGGAGAGAGGAGCTGCAGCTGCAGGAAGAATTAGAACTTGCAGGAGGTTTAGAGGAGAGACGTCAGTCACAGTCACACAGCCGGCAGCGGGCGGGCATGATGAGCCCATTTTACAAGGGGGAGGACCGAGGCCAGGAAATCAAGTAACAAATAGGGTCCAATTCTTCCCCTTCTCCACATTGCACACAGTGGAGGAAAAAACTGAGCTGCTGAGCACGCGCACACACACATACGCACATGCGCACACACATGCACACGCACATGCACACGCGCATGCACACAGCTTCATTTTTAATATTTAACATTCCATGGTAAGCATATTCTCATATTATTGAATATTTTTTAAAGATTTTATTTATAGGGGCACCTGGCTGACTCAGTGGTTGAGCATCTGCCTTCAGCTCAGGGCGTGATCCCAGGGTCCTGGGATCGAGTCCCGCATCGGGCTCCCTGCATGGAGCCTGTTTCTCCCTCTGCCTGTATCTCTGCCTCTCTCTCTCTCTGTGTGTCTCATAAATAAATAAATAAAATTTCTTAAAAAAAAAAAAAGATTTCATTTATTTGAGAGAGAGAGAGAACACGAGACGGGAGAGGCAGAGGGACAAGCAGACTCCCTGCTGGGATCCCGAGTCAAAGTCAGACTCAACCTCCTGAGCCACCCAGGCGCCCCTTAAGTATTTTTTGATACATGCTTTTAAAACTGTATCCTACAGGGACAACTGGGTGGTAGAGCATCTGCCTTTGGCCCAGGGCGTGATCCTGGGGTTCCAGGATCGAGTCCCACATCGGGCTCCCCGCAGGGAGCCTGCTTCTCCCTCTGCCTGTGTCTCTGCCTCTCTCTCTGTGTCTCTCATGAATAAATAAATTCTTTTTAAAAAAAACCTGTATCCTACAACATAAATACACACTATTGTATCAACCCTTTCTTGTCCTATGTCTTACTGATTTCTAATATTCAGGTCTGATAAATAATGTTGTGATGAAGATGGTGATACTGTCACCAGGGTTTTCGTTCAATGGATTCCTAGAAGTAGAACTGTTTGATCAAAACTATGAAGAAAACTGTTGAAATTCTTCCGGAACGATTGTGCCAATTTATGTTCCAGTTTCGTCACATGGTCACCAACATTTACGCAGCCAGTAGAAGCAGCAGCATCAATCACTACAATTGGACAGGTGAAAAGGGAATCTTGTTTCATGTTGCCTTTCTTGGGCAAATAGTGAAACTAAACATTTTTTCATACATTAGCCATTTGTATGTCTTATTTTGTGAATATTCCTTGCCAATTTGTCAACCGAGATGTTAACACTTTTTTTAAAAAAAGCTTTGTAAAGCCTCTTGATTCATTAAGGCCCCTAACCTTTAGCCATATCTGTTGCAAATATTTTTGTCAATTTGTCATTTCCTTTTTTATTTTTGTAGTTTCTTTTCAAATACATATTTGGGGGTTTGGGGTAGGCGATTGCTTTTGTCATTTCTTCGATTGTTTTTAAGCCTAAATAGATGTTATCTACTGTGATTTAAATGTTCACTTGTGTTTCCTTCTATTGTTATGGGGTTTCTTTTGTTTCATGCTATAATTATCTGAAATTTCCTCTAGAAAAAGGTAAAGATCTAAAATGACTGTCTCCCAAGTAGTCAATTTTCTCAACACCAATCATTAACCCAAGCCTTTCCTGTTGATTTGTAATATTTTCTTTGATTTCATGTTGTTTTTGTGCCTGTAGTAAAGTTGGTTTTACAGATAATCAGTTATGTCCTCTGGACGCCACCTGCTCCTGCAGCCAGTACCAGGCTGTACAGTTGCTGTACCTTTAAAATATAATTTAATATTGTTAAAGCAAGTCAGGTCTCTTGTTCTTAAAAATACTTGAGTTATTTTTAGTTTGTTATTCTTCCAGATTCATTTTAGAGTTGTCTTGTCAAATTACCCAAAGTTTCCATTGAGATTTTTATTGTATTTTTGCCAGATCGACATATTAATTCAGGAAAAACAAATGTCTTCTCATTGTTCCTTTCTCCCCAACCAAAAGCCCAGTTACGTTCTCCACTTATTCACAAATTTTCTTACCCAAAACTAATAAAGTTTTTTGTGGCTTTCTTCATGAAAGTTCCACACAATTCTCGGGGACAATCATTCAGAGGCAGATTATGTTTTTGTTTGCTTTTTATCTTCAAAGTGGTTATTGTGGATAGATAAGAATTATTGATTTTTGTATATTTTACCTGGAGGAGAATATATTTGTATATTATCGGGGAGGAGAATATACTCACCAGCAATGTTCCCAGTGATTAGTCACAGGAAACTGGGTGACAAGAGAAGAGCCATGCTCCCCAGGGACTCAACCCTTCCCTCACTGTGGGTAGAGGGACACCCAGCAGGAACAGCGATGCCCAGTGCCCCGGCATACTCTGAAGTGCTGTGCACACACCTCACTGTGCCTTTAGTCCAGTCTGAGGCCAAAGGAAGCTGTTGGTGGATCAGGCTGTGTCTGTGTGTGAGTGGAGACCAGGGCCACACTGCTGGCCAGGAGAGCCCAAATCCGTGCTGGTGCCTCCTGTGTCTCCCCTGCGTCTCCCACCCTGGGGCCCTCGAACCACACGCATTGATCTAAGAACAAGGAGAAATGCTCAAGGATTATGGTGAGTATGGGCTGGTCAGAGAATTGCTCCTGGGAAAGGCTTTTACTCCTGTGTACTGCCCACGGTGGAAATATTGGGGTGCCCACCTGGGCCCGGCCCTCCACTCCCGCCCACACCCCCTTTGGACTATGGAACTTTTGCATCTATGTTTTGCCGACCCACAAATTTATATGCTTTCATGAAAGAGCATATCAGGCAGAGGAAATGGAAAACGTGGGGCCTGATTCACACTTGCCAATACTCAGAAAGTCCCCAAAACAGCCCCCATGATGGGGATCCACCCACCCACCCAGCTGCCCCAGCTGCCTCCTGATGGATGTCCCAATTTGCTGATGGTGGCCATGTGGAAGGCAGGGCCATACAGAGTCCTGTGGCAAGCCCCCCCCCCCTTTACTGCGGCCATGAAGGCTCATATTTCAAGAGTCTTGGACTCCAGATGTCAGCTACACACAGGTTTGCAAGTGCTTTTTAAGCAATAGAAATCTTTTTTTTTATTAGAAGCCCTTATGAAACCATAGTCATTAGAACAGATACAAATGGAGCTGCCTTCAGTTGGATTGGGGTAAAAAGCCATGAATCCCCCTACACACACACGCACACACACATTTGGAGTCAAGTGTGCCTACTTGTGAAGGCACCTGAGACATTTCTCCAAATTGCCAGCCACAGTCCTCTTTTGAAGGGTAGGTAAACTGAGGCACAAAAGGATGACAACTCTAGGTCAAGAACAAGCAGCATCTTAATGGTGGTTATAGGGCCAGAATCCTGGCTCTGTCTGCCAGCCCAAGACCAGTACAGAGACAAAAGGGCCATTCTCATGGAATTTAACTTGGGAGTGAGGGAGTGATGAAGAAGCACCACTAAGGAAGAGGTTGTTGGGCAGTCCACCTGGACAATGCGATCTTGCCTCAAAACCAGCTCCTAATCATGACACTTGTAAGAGTGCATTCGAGTCCTGAGTTACTCATGGAATCAATTAATCCATGGCAGCTTGAGAGCCAGGGGTCGAGTTCCAGCTTCTGCCCTTTGTCTCACTCTGCCAGGGACCTTGGGCCAACGACTGTCTGGCTTGAGTTTGACTCATGATCTCCGGGATCCCTTCCAGCTTCTGTACTCCACCTCTAGGCAATGCACGAAGCTTTATTACCTACAGCTGATGCCAGAACTCCTCTAAGAAGCCAAAGGTCTCTATCTGGGGAGGGACCTCAAGGAGCAGAAGGGGAGGTCAGAAAGCCTGGGTGTGTGCCAGAGCCAAGGCCTCTAAGGCCTGGGGGCGGGGGGGGGGGAGGGCGCGGGGGGGGGGGGGGGGGGGAGGGTCAAGGCCATCCTGCTCTGCAGGAAATGAGGAAAGAAACTGGGACTTGCTCAAAATGAGGAAAAGGAGAAAGAGAATCAGAGAAGGGGCGACTGGGGAGCAGAAGAGGCTACAAAGCTGTAGCTACCTGGAGTAGCGGGCCAGCCAGAGGAGCATTTTAAGAATGGGAACACCCAATGTCCAACTCAAAGTTGTTTGCAATATGATGTCAATCCTTCCTTCATCGCCACCTCCGCCCCCCACCCTGGATCTTCAGATCAATCTGCCTCACCCAGGAATGCTTCGTGCCTGAGAGTCTTTCCCTGGAAAATGAGAAGAGGCCACTGGCCGTTGGGGCCCATGCGCTGAGATGAAGACAGTAGGTGTGAAGAGCCTGAGGCAGCAGGAGCCTGTAGGCTGTGTGTCCCCTAAAAAGTCTCAGAAAACTCAGGTCCCTGGGTCTCCACAGAGAAGGAAATTTTGGGGGGGGGGGGGTCTAAGCCAATCTCACCTGGATCTCAAGAGGCAGAGAAGCCCCCATGTAACACGTAACCCGATTTCAATCTTACAATATACTTATCCTGTATGTGTTACGTGTCCACCGTGAGCTCTGGGTTGTGGGAACTCCAAGAAGCAAGAGGCAGTGGTGGTGACATTTCAGTGTGTCTGATCAGGGTCAGGATCTTGGGAGATTGTTAAAGATGGAGATTCCTAGGTCTAATGCCATACACTTTGATTCAGTAGGGCTTTGACAGACCCTGGGATGTGGTGGCGACAGGTCCCAGCCCTCAAGGAGCTTATAGTATCACGGACAACTTTACAAACAGGATTCTCTGCCAACACTAGCCCTCAGGAACGCTGTCCCTTCTAGATGGAAAAGCACTGACTTGAGCTCTAGAACCTGTAGTGCACACCTGGTCTCACATCCCCAGTGTTCCAGCCTGTTTCCAGGATCTGACTATCTTCCTACCTGTCCTTCTCTGCATCAGCTGGTCCCTGTGAAATACCTTCGGCTAGTTTGCTTTACGGCCCTTCTAGAACTTCCCAGTTTAGTTGCAGACAATAAGACGGAGCGATGGAAGATGACAAGAAGGATTTCTTCAGCATAGCATAGCTGGGGATGCTAGAGCCAGAGAGGGATCAAAATGTCAAGAGGTACACCAGGAAGTCAGCCCAATGAAAGGGAGAAGGTTCTATAGGCTGGGGTGGGGGTGGGCTTCAGAGAAGGATGTAAAATGGAATCACAATGGAAAAAAATAAGAATAAAAGTTTAATTTGTTCTTTTACTCATTCATTCACTTGTGCAACAGACATGTGCTGAGGCCCTTCTAGCTACGGATATGAGCCTAAGTGAGCTCCTTTTTCTTAAGGAGAGCACCAAGTAGGGGATGCGATTGGTCCTTGGAGGTTGACAAGACTCTGAGTATCAAAAGTTGGTAGAAAGGCATTTTGCTCAAACTGTTCACCAAGCTTGAGCAAAAGCTTGAAAGCAAGGCTCAAGAGCCAGTGGGCTGGGCAACCTGGGTAGACTAGAAGTACATGGAAATCTGTTCTTTATTTTTTAAGATTTTTATTTATTTATTCATGAAAGACACACAGAGAGAGAGGCAGAGACACAGGCAGAAGGAGAAGCAGGTCCCCTGCAGGGAGCCTGACGTGGGTCTCGATCCAGGGACTCCAGGATCACACCCTGGGCCAAAGGCAGGCGCTAAACTGCTGAGCCACCCAGGGATCCCTGGAAATCTGTTCTAATCTGACAGATCTTTCCTGTGCTCTGAGCTGGGCCCAGGCCAGGGGCTGGGGACTTAAGGTGAATAAGGTAATCTCTTCCCTCAATGGCCATATCATCATTCTAGGGAGGGTGAAGGACGGCGAGGGAGACACTTGACAGCCACCTTCCCTTATGAAGCGTTGCAGGCAGTCAGTGTGGGCTACACAGCAGACCCATGCAGCCTCACCTCCCAGCCAGAGGTCAGGACTGCCAGTGCTGCCGGCAGGGAGGGCCGTAGCCCCCTAATGAGAGACGAAATGTAGTGACAGAGGAGATGACACTTCCCCTCGGCCCCAGGGACCCAGAATCCTAAAGAAAACAGCCCAAGAACAACAAATAGCAGGGCTGGCACTCTTGAAGACATGCTAGCCTGAGTATGCAGACATAAAGCCTCTCGAAGGCAAGGTAGATGGGCGCCTGGGTGGCTCAGCGGTTGAGCATCTGCCTCTAGCTCAGGGCATGATCCCAGGGTCCTGGGATCAAGTCCCACATCGGGCTCTTTGCAGGGAGCCTGCTTCTCCCTCTGCCTGTGTCTCTGCCTCTTTCTGTGTCTCTCATGAATAAGGAAATAAAATCTTAAAAAAAAAAAAAAAGGCAAGGTAGGGTAAAATCCAAAAGTGTATTGCTTTCCCTTGCAAAATGACCCTGGTCAGAGCAGGCCAGGTTGGAGGCAGGGAGAGGGGACCCCTCACCCAGATTTACATGGTGAAGCCTTCTCAGGTCAGGGCTGGGGAATCCTGGATGGTTTTATTTCTTTCTGGCTTTTTTTGCCTTCTCTTTTTTTGTTGTTGTTGTTGGGTGTTTCTGTTTTTGTTTTTGTTCTCACTGAGGTCTGAAAAATCAAGGGGGTTCTTGCCGGTGATGCTTTCTGCCAAGAAGGAAGCCAGGAAAAGGCCAGCTTGTTGGTGGGCCCTGGAGTTTTGGAGGAAAATGCTCTCACCTGGCAGTCAGGACGTCTGGCCCCAGCTGGGCTCCCACAAACTGTGTGACCTTGGGCAAGTCCCTTCTCCCCCTCTTCGGGCCCACTTGTCAGTTCACCACTTTCTTCTCCATATGGGGCCAGGCTCCATAACTATAAGAATAAGAAGTTACTCCTTTTAAAGAAGCAGCAGTGGAGGGAGTGGGGTGAGAGCCGGGGCTGCAGGCAGAGGTATTTCCAGGAGCAGACTCTGCTCTTTTGCCAGTGTAAGCAGAGGCTGTTAGCAAATGGCCCGATGGCAGGAGGAAGTGCCAAGGGTGGTTCTGGAAACAAACTGTGTGGGGAGGTCTGTGTGCATTTCCTTTGGTCTAGGGGTAGGGCTGGCTTTCTATGGCCCACCAACATAGCCTGAGGCTGACGTACACCCTTTGTGTGAGCCCGGAGCCTCCGAAGAGCTCTGGGAGAGGCTGAAGGGAAAATCAGAGCAGGACCAGTACGCCCAGCTTGCCTGCAGTTTAGGGAGGGAAGAGAGAGGATCCCAGGACTTTCGCTCCACCTCTTTGCCAGTCTATGGCTTAAATAAAACTCCGGTGGGCGGGTGGGCGGGTGGGTGGGTGGGTGGGGGAGCTCCCCAGGGTCGTTTACAGCTGGTAGAGCAGAGCCCTCCCCATAGGCTCACCTGCCCTGCCCAACATTCAGGGCTCACTGACATTTACCGAGCCTGTCGAGCTGCCTTCTCAGCCCCAAACCCATCGTGTGAATTAGATTTTTCTGAAAATAAAAACGTTCCCAGAGTCTGGACAAAGGTCAGGAATGCTTGCTTTTGAAACCTCTTCCCATTGTTTCTCTCCATTGCCTTGTTTTATGTCCTTGCCACAGCCCTGAGCCTTGACCTCCTGCTCAGAGGGGGTCTGGGTGATGGCCAAGCCTGGTGGCGACCAACTGTTGAACCAGTGGGGCCAGCCTCCACAAGTGACTTATTGCAAGATCTCTTCCCTGCGATAAGTGTATATAGAGCTTGGGATTAGAGGTCCAGAGGTTGCAGGGAATCAGCTGGCTGTGAGCATGGAAGGTCTAGGAGAGGGAGGAGAAGGAGGGGGATGAAAGAGGAGAGGCAGGGGGAGGGGGAGGAGAGGGAGAACCATTTACTTCCCAAGGGCTCAGTTTCTTCACCTATAAAATAGGAATACTCTCACCCTACATCAGGCTTGTGAGAGTTAGAGAGCATCACTTGGGTGAAAACCCCAATACAAAGCTAGTATTCCAGAATATCAAAGAAGGAGGAGGGAACTGGTGAGGACCGGGGTCCACAGCTCATGACTGGCAGAGCCAAGATTGGAGCCCAGGAAGTCTGAGTCCAGAGTCAGTACAGGCCACAACAAACTGCTGCACCCCAACCTTCCTGGAGATAATGTCACTAAGTCTAATACTTACTCATGGCCTTTCCAGATAACTCGGTGACTTCCACCTCGGGTCTCCCCCACAGACCCCAAATAATAACCCAGGGAAAAACCAGCTCATGCTGGGATTCACCAGAGGAAATGACCTGGGGACAGACCAGAGGAAGAAGCTGGGAGCCCGGTGAACCCCAGGTCTCTCTTTAGCTTGATGTCACCTCATAACCTCAGGCCCTGGAGACTTCCTGGTCTTCCTCACCTGCCCCACCCCAGGTACACCAGAGTCCTCACATGGTTTTCTTTCTTCTTGAGATCTTCTCGGTGCCAGCATGGGAGCTCCCAGGCCTCGCTGTTACTGGCAGCTGGTGGCTGGCAAGGGGACCCTACGGTGACCTGCTAGGCAGGGAGGCAGGGAGGCAGGGAGCCCAGGGCCCAGCTCTCAGGATGCTGGGAAGTAGAACCTGGCTTTAGAGTCCGTCCTTCTGCAGTTCTAGTTTCTCTGAATATATGCATGAGGAGACAAGAGATTTCCTAATCAAGGTAGAAATCTACATAACTTGTAGAACTCCCAAGACACAACAACTGGAGATGCGTTTAAAATGTGCAGTCCAGAAGATAAGAGTCCCTTTCCCTTCACTAAAGAAAGAGATCAGAGTGGCCCAGAAGCCTCCTGGGGTGGGGCTGAGGGTATGTCTGCTGAAGCCATCCGTGTCCCAGGCACTGGTCTTCGGACCCATTCAATCTCAAACCCCCCACAGCAGAGACAGGACTCGGTCTCATGCCAAGGAGCAAACTGGAATTCCCAGAGCACAAGTGACTTGCCCAAGGACACACCAGATTCCAGCTTAAGGTTGCTTACTGGGTGGAAAGCCAGGCATAGTCTTATTACTCTCTTTCTGGGTTTTCCCCCATGAAAAGAACCAATCTCTTTCCTCTCCGCCCAAGGTCATGGTGCTCCTAAAATCTTCCGGATCCAAAGTCCTTGGCCAGCTCTGCCCTTAATTAAACACAGAGATTGAACACTCCTGGATTCGAGTTCAAAGGATCCCATTGAGGAACAAATGTTAAAAGCAATAACCAAAGGTGGAGACATTTTCAATGTATTTATTAAAGTTGATCAAAATTGATCAATTTTGGCTGCCAGTTAGCAGCCACGCATCAGCCTGGGCCCATGTCAGGCCCTTGGCCTGGGTGTTTGGACAAGATATAGGAAATAGCAGAGCACAGTGTGTGACAGCTTCTTTTTTTTTTTTTTAAGATTTTTTTTTTTTAATTTATTTACTCATGAGAGACACACAGAGAGAGGCAGAGACACAGGCAGAGGGAGAAGCAGGTTCCATGCAGGGAGCCCGACGTGGGACTCGATCCCAGGTCTCCAGGATCAGGCCCTGGGCTGAAGGTGGCACTAAACCTCCGAGCCACGTGGGCTGCCCTGGCTTCTAATCAAGTATACAGCAACATGGCTCTACCGCTACCTGACAGCGGGCATGTGTTTTAATCTCTCTGGGGCTTCATTTCTTCATTTGCAAAATGGGAACAATAATGGTGCTTCTTACAGTTACAGTGAGAATTCCATGAGGTGATCACAATCAACTGTTGAGGGCAGTGCCCGCACGCAGCACAGGCTCTTAGTAAACAAGACTTAGTATCACCGTTGTTGCAAGGGAGGCTGGGAACTGATATTTATCAAGCAGCTCCTGTGCATCGATGACCACTCCGGACAACTTTCAATCCCCAGCAGTTAGTCCTCTCTTACTATCCTCGTTTTTCAGATGAGAAAAGTTTCGGGGACTCAGCATACAATTATTCCCTGGCAAAGTGAAGATGTGGCGCTAGGTCTGTTTGATATTGGGACAGATAAGAACTGATCGGGTCAAATAGGTGCTTTCGTTAGCACAGTCGGGACCCTAAAATCTCTAGGATGTTCTGGGCCAGGTGGTACAATCAAACATTCTGTGATGATGGAAACGTTCTAACTTGCACTGGTCTCAACACGGTAGGTGACATGAAAGGTGGCTGCGGTGACCAAGGAACAGAATTTTTCATTTTGTTCAATTTTAGTTAACTTAGCTGCCCATGGCTAGTGGCTACCCTATCGGAAGCATGAGTCTACACTATAGCTCTGGCACCCTCTTTAACCTTGCATCTAAGCCCCCTCCCTGCCCATCCCAATATCCGTCTGATGGTGACTCGCTAGTTCAGGTCCCCCTGGCCCTGCACTCCCCAGTTATATCCCATGTCATCCCTATCTCTGGTCCCTTGGTTTTGGTGACCCTCCTTGCCCCCTACCCTAGCTCCTACTCCTGAGTGTGATGTCAGCTTCTCTCTGCTAACTCCTATGCTTATGTGTCTTCCATTGCATTTGCTGAAAACTCCCCAAGCCAGCCCCAGGACCCTCAGAATCTTCACGCTTACCTTAATATTCACCTCCCCCCTCCCCCCCTCTAAAAAAAAATCTACCAACACCCTAGGTCCAGATCCAGGTACCCTGGCCTGGGGCAGGTGGGTGGGAGGAGAGCAAAAGGACAGACTGTTCAAAACAGACACAACCAAGGAACCCCAGGATACTTGGTTGTTTCCATATGGGAAATGCAAAGAGAATAAGTGAAGGCGCCTGGTTCAGAGAGCTTACCCACCACGTCGGAGGACAGGATACACTGAAAAGACCAGAGAGAGCGCCATGTCCTGGTAGCACAATGCTAAGAACATTCCAGCCTCTCAAGGTCAGCTGTGCTCCCAGGGCTCAAAGAGAGAGGCCCCTCTGGGCTGCACTCCCCACGGGGACTCCCAGGCCAAGGTGCAGGGCTGCCCACCCTCTCCAAGACTGTAGCCCCTCCACCCAACTTGGAACTCGGAGCACTGCATGAAGGACATCTTTCCTCCAACTGCAGGTTGGGACTGGCCAAAGTGGGGCGGCAGGGGATGGACAGCAGGAGGAGAGAGCGGGCCTCCGTGTTCCTCTGGCTCCGTCAATGCCAGGTGCAGGGTTAGCAGTGATCAGGCGGTGGCTCCTGCTGGGCCGTCTACACTGGCAGCCGTGATTGCCTCATGGTTCTCTCACCATTCTGGAGATGCCTCGCCAGGCCAAGCCCAGCCACTCCCTTAAACAGTCCCACCATCACCCATCCCAACGAACCACCCTCTGCTTCTTGCCAGGGCCCCGCTGATCCATGGTCCCTACGGACTCTTACAGGATGAGTGGGATTGATGCAGGCAGAGAACAGAAGGACCCCAGGGCAGAGAAGCAGAACAGAAGCACCAAAGCCCTGCTCAGTACGAGACACCAGCAGGCTGAAGAGGGGCTCTGGGTGGGTGGGGGTAGACAGGCCAGACTGCAGGTGCCTCCAACACCAGGAGCTGGGACTGTGCTCATGGGAAACCAAGGGACCCCTGTCAAACTGGGACGATGCATAGTTTCGGGGGACCCTCGTGCACTGAACATTCCGATGGCCCCGGCTGTGGCTATCACGTAAGCAATTGGTTTTTAAGAGTCTCATGAGCTAGGGGCACCCGGTTGGTTCAGTTGGTTAAGTGTCTGCCTTCAGCTCAAGTCATGATCTCAGGGTCCTGGGATAGAGCCCTGCATCCCTGAGCAGGGAGCCTGCTTCTCTCTCTCCCTCTGCCCCTCCCCCTGCTCATGCACTCTCTCTCTCTCTCTCAAATAAATAAATAAAATCCTAAAAAAAAAAAAAAGTATCAAGAACTAGCTGGTGACCACACAACTGGCTTTTAAGCACACATGACATTATTGGTGAATAAACAAAGCTGCCCTTGAATAGACTTCCACTCTGACTTTCATGGCAATCAAGTGAGTAAAATTTCATTCATATTCAAGTATATCTATCCTGTACCCAATGACTAGGGAGTCATAAATACATATTTCTGTCCGTTAGACAGGAACATTTCAAGTCCTACCTCTTCATATCTTATTGGCTAAGCAAATGCAAGGACATGGTACACGGTGTAGATATATCGCAGTGATCACTGCACCTGTCAATTTTCCCCTTCATAATTCAGATCTACTTTAGTTTGAGGGGGAAAATGTTTCTAATACATATTTTATGCCAGATGCCATTTGAACAGAGTGTGGCATGCCTCAAATGCTATCTGCAATGAGACTGGGGCTATTCTTTGACAATACTTGGCAGCTCCTAGGAAAGTATGTTGACCTCTGCTGCCTTCAGAGCTGAGAGAATGAGGGCACCTTGCTGGCTCCTTTACAAAGATAGAGCTGTCAGAGAGGCTGTGGCTCCCTTCGCTGAAGGGTTACAGAATTCTTGAATGGAGTCATGTATTTAGAACTATGCTAATGCTTTAAAAGATGGGTGGAAAAATTCTGACTATATTTCCCATGAAAAGAAGGAAAGGAGGGAGGAAGAGAGGGAGGGAGGGAAGGAGGAAATACTTTGCCTGAAATTTGTCCAAGAAGCCCCAATAACAAAAAGACCGTGGTATCATTTGCTCGCACCTGTGTATTTTCTGAGTGTCAGGACGACAGTAATTTGATCTTTGACAAACTTTTTTAGAAAAGGATTTTGTACTGTTTACCCTTTTTTCATAGGTCATTGATAAATAACATTAATTACCCAAATAGACCCGAAGTTTCAGGGTTAAGTGCCCTTGCTGACTTGTTTGCATTTTTCCCCACCATCCTTGATGAATTCGTGGGGATGGCAAGTCCACTGTCTAAGAACACACAGAAGGTTCCGGTGACCCATTAGAAGCATTACCAACTAAACTTCTGCTTTGTGAAAATCATCAACAAGTGACATTGAAAAAATTCATAGTGTCCGTGTATTGGCATGCAATGGTATATGTCTGCAATGTTTTTCTGCAGCCCGTTGTTGTCTGTTGATTTTATTTTTTACTATTTCTGCCCCAGTATCTTAAGCATAACCTTCTTCCTCCAAATTAAAACCAATTAAAAACTATTTAAGGAACACTCCGTGACAACAACGTTTAGCAGGATTAACACCACTCACTGCAGAAACAAAGGCAGCAAAAGTCGAAAAGCGGATCGATGATTTCCCTAACGCCAGAGCACAATGGAGACACTGGAAGATTGCTCCTAATTTCCAAATTTGTCTGTGTTGACTGAGTATGTCTTGGCACTGACATGTTTTAGAGTATAAGTTTTGAAAGTGTATTTATGGGGATCCCTGGGAGGCTCAGCAGTTTGGCGCCTGCCTTTGGCCCAGGGCACGATCCTGGAGTCCCGGGATCCTGGAGTCCCCGGATCGAGTCCCACATTGGGCTCCCTGCATGGAGCCTGCTTCTCCCTCCTCCTGTGTCTCTGCCTCTCTCTTTCTCTATCATAAATAAATAAATAAATAAATAAATAAATAAATAAATAAATAATAAATCTGAAAGTGTATTTATATAGTTTTTGTTATATCAGGAAAGAATGATATTTAGTAATTCATATAGTTTCTTCTAGTATTGTCTATGGGGAAGGCACCGCACTACATTTCCACCGTGAACCCATTTGTACAAATGATGCCATCGCATTGGAGGACAATCCAAACTGGTTACATCTGTGTGGCGCACAGCAAAAACTCAACCATTACAGTTGCTCAGGAGGGTAAAAGGGAGAAATTGAGTGCTGCATCTGTTCTACGCACCGGACCATGGATTTTCTTACGTTATTAATTTTTATCTTCCTAACAACTTTGAAAGGCAAGAATGTTTACCATCCTCTTTTTATAAGTGAGGGGGCCTTCACTTGAGGAGGTGAAGTAACTTACTCAAGGTCATGTCATGTGGCCAGACTCCAGCCTGGGTCTGTCCAGCTCCAAAACACTCATAGGTCAAAGAGGGCTCTTTCCCACGAAGCCAGGATCACGGGATGTTGCCTGCCTACCTAACGACCGTCTGAAATGGTGGAGCCAGAGATCACCGAGGCAGAACTTGGCCTTCTGATGTGATCCAAGGGCACTTCTGGCATCAGTCCAATCCCCTAGCCCAGCTCCAAGTGCTGCCCCGTTTGAGTTGAGGGCACTCACAACATTAACTCTCCTGTGAGGCTTACGACTTAGGTGCACAAAGGGCCAGGCTGGTACAGGGGAAAAACTTGGGTGTCAGTCTTGCCTCTGCCATATACGGACCTGGGGCTGGGCACCAAAACCCACTGCCTTTGCAAAAAATATTTTTTAAACTGGGTGGCAGGCGTTGGAAATAATCTATCGGCTGTCTAGAGGAATAAATTAAATGATCCGCGAAAAATCCTTGGAAAAAAAGCATATACACAGAAGGTGCTTGATGAATGGTGGTTGCCCTGCAATTAAGCCTAGAGTGAAGGGACGCTGCCTGGGTTCAGAGTGCCGCCTGCCATCCTGGCCGTTCACAGTGTGGTTCATAGACCAACAGCATTGGCATCACCAGGGAGACCGTCAGAAGTACAGAATATGGGCTCTACCCCAGGCCTCCTGACTCAGAATTTTCCACAAGATTCCAAGTGTGCACATTCAAGTGTGTGAAGTTATCGCCTTAAGTCCCGGTCTGGCTTTCTAGGTCTCAACAGTCAGAGAAGGAAGTCGGCGTGACTCGCTTCTCCATTATTCCTTATCAAAAAACAGAATTGAAGAACCTTTGAAGGTCATCCGATCCCAAAATGATCAATGCACCACACAGATGCGGCCGTTCTCTCCCCAGTGACCGGGACAGACGTCGATAATCAATCATAATCACCGATAATCACTCATAATCAATCAGGGGACCTCTCCACTGAGCTCGGAGGTAGCAGCCTTATGCTTCACAAGGCACTCCAGGAGTGCACTCTTTCTCTTAGGGTTCATATTGGATAGGAAGCCTACGTATCACCAGCACTGCCTGCCATGTGGTCTAACCCCCTTTAAAAAAAAAAAAGATTTTATTTATTTATTCATGAGAGACACAGAGAGAGAGAGAGGCAGAGACACAGGCAGAGGGACAAGCAGGCTCCCCACAGGGAGCCTGATGTGGGACTTGATCCCAGGACCCCGGGATCACACCCTGAGCCAAAGACAGATGCTCAACCGCTGAGCCACTCAGGTGCCCCTCTTTTTTCATAAGGGGATCCTATGTCCAGTGTAAGCCTGTTTTCCCAACGTCCTATTCCATTTCATATTTTTTTATATTTTACTTAAATTCAATTTGCCAGCATATGGTATAACACCCAGTGCTCACCTCATCACATGCCCTCCTTAATGCCCATCACCCAGTTACCCCATCCATCTCCCCACCCACCTCCCCTTCTGCAGCCTTTTGTTTGTTTCCCAGATTTAGGAGTCTCTATGGTTTGCCATCCCATTTCACATTATCCCCTACAAAAAGTGTTGAATAAGATCACACATGGCCACCCTGATTAAACGGAAGCCGAATCCCATCAAGTTTAAATGACGCCCCCTAGAGTGGAGAATCCTATTCCTCTGGCTCAACTCTTCTTTCTGTCATGGTGGTCCCCCTCCATCCCACCATCAGTGTCATAGGCCAAGGAAGGAAAGACTTGAAGCCTCACAAAGAGCCCAGGACACTGCCCTGATGTGTTCCCAAGTCAAGGTAGAAAGACCTGAGGATGTTTTTACAAAGTTCTGAGACTTTAAATCACACCCCTGTGTGCCCCGGCTACCCCACCCTGTCTCCCAACAGGAGCCAGAGCCAGCATCTTTGGAAAGGCTGGCGGGCCAGGGTCAGCCCTTCCTCCTGTGGCCATCACCCAGTTTGCCAGCTGCCTGCCTCAAATACAGCGTGCAAAGAGTTCCAAAATAGGAGTGATATTCTGAACTCAATTTTTGTTCACATGTAATAGGAGACGGAGGCCCCCCTAAGCTCTTGTGCCAATTAGCCAGCGGGAAGCGGCCCATGTTTCTGGAAGGCAAATCATTAAGAACTGTAGTACAGTGTAGGCTCCTAGACCGGCTGGACCCAATTTTAAGTGAAAATTAATGGCAAATTCTTGTAACCACTTTAAGGGCCATTGTCATTCATTTGAAATCAGTTAAACATGAAAACAGTATGAAAACCATCTTGAGTTTATGACATATAAATATTTGTCCATATTTTTTGCCGGTGCCCCTGGAGAGGGACTTGGAGACTTTGGCAGATGTGGCGTTCTATAAACATGCTCACGAGGTGGGGGGGGGTGGGGGGTGGGGGGAGGTGGGATAAGGAACCCGCTCTTGTTGGGTCAAGCTACTTGTCAACTTTTCCATTTCCTCAGTCAGAAGATAATTAAACAGTAAGCAGATGTCAGGATCTAATTGGTTCAAGGAACGATCGCTTGATGACTTATGGTGCTTGTGATTTTTATGTACTGTCTGCACACAGCCGTTGGGTCGGTACAAAAAGCAGAAAGTCACCCAGTTAGTTGCTCTCACGGAGAGACAGAGGCTCTCTGCAAATCTGTCTATCTTGCAGACACGCTCCATATCAAGAAGCAGGCAAGAAAGTTCCTGAAACCATGCTTTGGGCCTCTCAGAGCAGAGAGAAGCTTTGGCTTTTTAGAAGAGAAGGGAAAAAGGAGAGAGAGAAAGACAGAGAAGAGAGGATGGGGAGTCAGGAGAGGAAAAAGGGAAGATGGAGATGAGGAAAGGTGAGCTGATGACGGGGAGAGAAAGGGGCACCTGGGTGACTCAGTGGTTGAGCACCTGCCTTCGGCTCAGGGCATGATCCCAGAGTCCGGGCATCGAGTCCCTCATCGGGCTCCCTGCATGGAGCCTGCTTCTCCCTCTGCCTGTGTCTCTGCCCCTCTCTGTGTCTCTCGTGAATAAATAAATAAAATCTTTTTAGAAAAGAAAAAGAAAGAAGGGGAGAGAAAGAAGCAAAGATTCAGAGGAAGGTGGTGTCCGGGCCGGTGGGGGTGGAGCACCCAATATGCTGCAGCCCAAAGGGTGAGGCCTTCAGAGCCAGGCCCTATAGTTGCATCACTTTCTCCCTGTGGGACCCTGGAATTTGGGGACCTCCTTGAATTCATTCCCTTATTGACATTTGGATACCATGATCCTTGCCCTGGCTGTGTCACAGGCTTGTCGGGAGAGCCACTGAGAAACGTGAGGGTCCCTGAATCATAAACCGCCGTACAACTGCTTTAACTTTTCACAAAGGAGCAGAGAGAAATGGAACCAGAGAGAGTAGAGGTGAGTGAGGTCTGAGGTGGTGCGAGGGAGGACCGTTCTCTGTTTTTTTGTGTGCCACCATCTGTCATGGGGGTCCCACCGCAGTGCCGTTGCAGTTTATTCAAGCACCTCTTTCAGATTCGACTATCGGACACCTCACAAAGAGCCCAGGACACTGCCCTGATATGTGCCCAAGTCAAGGTAGAAAGACCTGAGGATGTTTTTACAAAGTTCTGAGTTCTGAGGGTGTGCCCCGGCCACCCCTCCCGGTCTCCCAACGGGAGCCGGAGCCAGCATCTTTGGAAAGGCTGGCGGGCCTCCAAAGGCGCACATGCGTACACACACGTGTGCACACACATGCACACACACGTGCACACACATGCAGTGCTTTCTGTGGGACTCCAGCAGGTGTCCAGGGAGCCAGGTGAAGAACAGGCTCGAAAAACTCACAGCACTGTGTCCCGAACTTCAGATCTCTCACACCTGGGGAAATGCATGGGTAGCAACCTCGCCTTCAGGATGAATCTCTTTCCTGGAGGATTGTCGACCCCCCCCCTTGCAAACTGACCCCCATTAGGGGACAAGCATGCCAGCACGGCCAGTATGCCCTAAACTCACCCTTCTTGGGTAATAATGTATGAGGCAACCTGCTCCAGAGAACTCATTTACTGATGTGCTCTGGGCTCCACACTTCCCTGCTCTCCTGTCCTCCTATCGAGGCCTCCTTACTGTGTGGCCTCAGACCAGCATGTAGCCGCTCTGGGCTTTCGTCTTCCTATCTGTGAAATGAGGTTGAACCGCTTGATTCTAAGAATGTTCCTACTTGTGACTTTGGAAGTTCTCACTGTTTCCCCACTGGAAATCTAGGGTATGAGGTGTAAATCTCTCTCTCTTCCCTCCACCCTCCCTCACTCTGCTGCCCACCCTGGGGAGGGACCTGCAGGGACTGTGGCGAGGGCTCCTTTGCACTGTGGCTTCTGCACAAGGTCAAGCCACGGCCCCAGATCAGAAAGGGGAGGCTGATGTCTGGGCATGTTCTCCTGACTCCTCCCTGGGAGCTCTCGGCACGCTGATTGTGTCCCCTCCGGAAGGTCACGGCGCCTGGGTCTTCTCTCTGGACTCTCTCCTTGCAGGTCTCCTGACACTTCCCTCCACTCATTTCTTCAGGACCCGGGGTGGTAACAGCTCTCCTGAGACTAGGCTGGAAACCATGTCATCTCTTGTGGTGCCCCTTCCCAGACAATACTTTTAAACAAGTGGTCCTTTGCACACAGACCCTCTTGGGAGCGGGGTCGGTCATGGGAGAGTGAAACGGGTGGTCCAAGGGGGCTGGGGTGAATGAGTGGAAGGATCCAGAAGATCGGGGAAGAGGCAGGCCTTTGCAAGGTTGGGCTGAAGCCTGTCTGGAAGTTTAGAAGTTTGGGTAGGCAACAAAGGAGCGGGAGAGGGCGTTCTAGCCAAGAGCGTGGTGGGGAGGCCCCCAGGATGCCCGTGTGTCTGGAGGGCAGGACTCGGCAGAGAAGAAACGAGGGTCACGGTTGGAAAAACCAACAAAGCATCAGTCACGGGGACTTGAAGGTGGCACTGAAGCTTGAGACCTTGTTCTAGGGGAAACGAGAGACTTTGGATGGTTCCAGAGCAGAGGGATGGCCCAGTCCACAGAGTCGTTTTAGGAATGTTAATCTAGCAACAGGGAGCAGTGCCGCCAGCAGTGTAGCCCCATGTGAAGGGCACAGAGGGCGATGCCAAGCAGGACTCCCCACCCCTCCTTCCCCTAGCAGGGGTGGGGGAGGGGCCGAGGCAGGGCAGTCGTTACCCCCAAAGCAATGGCTCACACCCATGCCAGCCTCAAAAGAGCAGAGAGTGAAGTACACCGCATCCTGAAGATGTAAGAGAAAACACATTCTTGGAAGAGATCTCCTCTCCAAGCCGTCCGCCCACAACCCCCAGAATAAGGGGTAGGCAATCTGCTTCTCCTGGCATCTGATTCAAAATGCTCCTGAGGCCAAGAGGACCTAAAAGAATACCTCTGCTCGTGTGTGCAAGAACAGCCCAACAGGGGACCATCTGTTTCAGGATGGGCCCAATGTGGGGGCAGAAACAGTAGCCCCCAAAGGGGTGCTATTTTGGTTTCCAGGAAAGCATCCTGTGAATATCCCCAGCCACCAACTGGAGATCTCTCTTTAGCTCCCTGCTTTGTTCTTTGCTAAACAGACGCCCCCCTAGGGAATGGGGGTCACTCTCTAGGCGGTTCTCTGTCACTGACATCGCAGTGTGCACATGTTTGGGGGTGGAAGAAGTCCGGGGGTTCTGATTACCTGAGACAGTGCAGACCTGTAAGCAACAGGAAGGTTTAAAGAGAGACAGATTCAAGAGACAGAGACCACTCAAACTACTAGCAAAAACTTCTGCTCAGGATTGGGCCTATATCTCCCCCTTGGAAAAATAGCTTTGAGTCCCAGATGGGCCCGGAAAGGGACCCTCCTTCCCCAGGGGCCACAGAGCCTGCCCTAAGGTCCACTTCCCTGACAGCCTCCTGGTGATGTCAAGGTTATCACAGTCCTCAGAGGGAGGCACGGTGGTTGCATGGATGAAGAGAGGAGGGGGCTACATCCAAGCTCTGGAACATTCTAAGGTTTAGAGGTCCAATAAAAGAGACAGAGCCAGCAAAGGAGGAGGGATTTATGCGTTAGAAGGAAAACCAGAAAGTGAGTGTCACCAAAGCCGGGGGGAAAAAAGGCAGAGGAAGTGGGCAGATGCCTCAGATGCTCTTGTGGGGGGGTTGGCGAGTATCAAAATGACAATCACGGAGGTCATCAATGATCTGGACAAGACTAGTTTCGGTGAGTGGTTTCGGCATCTCACCCACCTTCTGAGATAGATGTTTCTCTTTTGTAGATAAGGAAGCTGAAGCTGAAAGAGAATCTGATTCACCTGAAGCCTAATTACCTGCCAGACTGTTATCCTACTGCCTGTGATCATGGGGTTATGAAGGATGTTGGGGACGCGGCTGACGGTGACCCTGGCGGCGTTGACGATGATGTCAATGGTGATGCTGGTGTGGATGCTGTTGGTAACGTAGATGATGTTGGGAGGGCGACAGTGGTGTTGTTGGCTGTTAAGATGAGGGAGTTGATAATGGCTGTGATGTAAAAATTGGTCTGTGGAATCCGACAGATCCAGATCTATATCCCAGCTGGTCGGCGACACATAAGCTTTCCAACCTTTGAGCTCGTGTCCCTAGCTGTAAAGTGGAGCTAATACTGCCTAACTTCAGAGGGCAGTTCTAAGAATGACATGGATGGGGGGCATCTTGAAGCCCCTGCCTTCTAATAGGCCCTCAGGAAATGCTGGTTTCATTCATTTGTCCTCTGGGCAAATTTAGGGAGTGCAGTGGACCTCGTGGCATGAGCTTGGCGTCTCTGGCTGGACTCTTCCGACCTAGTCTAACTGCGCTCCCCAACCAGAGTCAACTCTATTCTCAAGATGGGTCATGGCCGTCTTGGGGACCTTGATGCCTATGCCCTACTCTGAAAAGGCTGCCCTACCAGCAGCCTCACTCTCGTGTGTCTGCCCCCACCCCAACCCTGAGTAGATGAATGCCCAAGAGACCGTAAAAGGAAGAGGGTAGGAGACTATTACTTGCTCAGCTCTCTGGTCTCATTCAGCTGAGAAAGAGGGAGTGTAGGCTTGAGTCGGACTTTGGAATCAGTGGTGCCTGGAATGAAGCTCCTCCTTTCCTTGAAGTCTACTCAGCACCTTCTCCACAAGCCTACCCTGACCACCCATCTATTCTGCACCCCTACGCGTGAGACCATCACCCTTTCCTGCAATATTTTTTTCCATCCCCTTTCTAGCTGGCTACAGTTTTTCTGTGTATTAGGTTTGTCTGTTTTCCACTGAAATGTAATTTCCAAAGGGCAGGGACTTTTGACCTCCTTTGTTCCTGATGCATCCCCAATACCTGAAACAGTGCTGGAGGAGGCGCTCACTACACGTTTGCAGAATGAAGTACCAGCTCAACCCTTGGTACCACAGACAGCAGGAGGTGCCCATCAAAGATGGGGAAGCAGCTTGGTCTGGCTCCTAAACTGCCAGGCCCCTTGCAGACGACAAATCCAAATTTCATCCCGGGGTCCCAGCCCCTCACGACTCACCCTTACCCATCATCTCCAGGAAACTTCCATTTCAAAGTCTCCCTCTAAGATCAAATTCATGAAAGCATTACAGGGCTGGGCTGCTATTTGAGGGAGAGAGAATGTTTCCTGGACTCCAGACGGTGGCAGGCCCAGCTCAGGCACCTCGTCCGAAGAAGAGGAGCACAGGCTGTGAGGGAAGGCAAGCAGAGAGGCTGGCCTGGCCCACCCCGGCCTAGACTGCTCCTCGGTCAACATCAGGTCCAAGGGGCAGAAGGCAGGTCTACCCCGTGTTTGCTCCGAGGGGTCCACCTACTGGGAAAACGCAGGTAAGTCAAACAAGGCTATTTGTTCTCCCAATTCAGCAAACAAAAAAACAGGATGAATCCTCCTCCAAGGCCTCCCCACTGGACCCGAGAGGCATAATTCAAGTAATGGGAAGACAAATATTTTCCTGGCGAGAATGATAAAACTTGAAGCAGGGAAAGCAAACAGCATCTTCAAAAGGGCAGCTGGGGAGTTGGTGCGGAGCTGCCCCAGGAGCAGTTAGGGAAGATTCCAGAAGTGGGAAGCACTTGATCTGTGGGCTCCTGGTTTAGAGGGACAGGCTGACGGAAGTGGGCACTTTGCTCAAAGCCATTGGCACATCAGGCTCAGAAATGCTGCTGCTCATCGCCCCACCCCCTTAGGATTATGAAGGTAGATAGATTAGGTGGGTAGAAGGATTGTCATTAGGAAGGTAGAGAGAATTCAGAAGACATGGTCCTGGCCAAGCCAGAGTGTGAGCTGAGAGCCAGACGTGTCTGGGCTTGAATTCTATTATTCATTCAGCCATTCGTTCGTTTGGCCGGTCAGCCCTTTCACACACGGGTGCTGAGCACCTACTGTGCACCAGACCCTGGCTGGTGCTATGTGGTTTGAGTAAGCCCTTGATCCCATCAGAGCCTCCACATTCTCATCTGTAAAATGGGCTAGTGTGGATTGCCGGGGAGGTAAAAGTGATGCACGAAGCACTACACAGGGTCTAGCTCATGACTGACGTCCCCTTTCCCAAACCCCAGCCAGGCGTCCTCTTTGTCCCGCCTGCCTATATCCCGTTGACTCTGGCCTCTTGGCTTTATCCGTGCTGTTCCCCCCAGTTCCCATGCCCTTCCCACCAAGCAATTTCCATGCAGTGGCACGCGCCAGCTGCTGACCAACCCTCTTCATCCCCTGACCCCCCAAGCCCAATCCTCTGTGAAAGCGACTCCACCCCAGTAGTGCTTTTGGAGAAGTCTGGGGTAGGGGGTGACCTCCAGGTCCTCTTTTCTGCTCACCCAGCTGGTCAGCTGTCTGCAAGGTCAAACCAGTCTCAGCTCAGCCCTGCTGCAAGAACCAGCTTACTTCGCTCATTCCAGAGTCTAGCCAGGCATTCACTTCCCTCCTTCCCTTTCTGGCCTCATATAGTCTACTGAGACCTTAAAACTCCACCGCAGCACTTCTTCCTCCAGGAAGTCCCCCCTCATCCCCTCAGGAGGGGTTACCCTCCTCCCCTCTGCTCCTTCCCAGAGCACCTGGGCTTGACTTGGTCACACATGGTCCCATCTGGCCTGGACCTGCCTTCTCCTCATGGTGAGATCCCCCAGGCCCAGGAACATGGCACACTTCCCTCTGTCCTCAGATCTGGCCAAGGATTTGGCACTTGGAAAACTCAAGGAAGGCTGTGGTGGGTGGCTCAGGTCTAGGCCCAAGAGCTGAGACAAGAGGTGTAGGCTCTGACAACATGGGATAAGTGAACTCACCCCCACCAGTGGGGGTGAGGATGGAGAAGGGGGTGTCAAGGACAGTTGCCAAAAGGAGGAAATGTACAAGCCGAGATGGGAAGGAGAAAAAAAATAGCTAGACAGAAAAGGTGGAGAAAGTCTTCCCAAGCCAAGGAGAAAACATGTGCAAAGTCCCAGGGGGAGGTTTTGATGGGTCCTGAGGAATTGTGGACAAATGTAGCTTAGAGACCTCTAGAGGTCTTTCTGGGTCTTTTCTTACAGGGATGGACGGGACCCAAGGAGTCCCAGGGAGTGGGCATGATCCCACTGTGTCAGAAAGACCCCGTGGAGTGTCGTGTGGACGGACATGGGGGCCAGGAAATGCCACACTCTTGGTTAGATGGCCAAGGCCAAGGTCCACGGGAGAGATGCAGGAAGAGGTAGTGGTAATGAGAATGGAGAGAAGTAGAAGAAGGCTGAGGGCACTTGAGGTGGAGTCAACACGATTTGGTGGCAGATTGCATGTGGGGGCCAAGGGAGAGAGAGAGAGAGAGAGGTCAAGAACCGCCCTGTGAATGAGTGAATCCTTTCACCGAGGTCCAAGGGCTCCCAGCCAAGCCTCCCGTGGTGCTCTCAGTCCCCTGAACCGAGACAGGACTTCGACCCCAACCACTGACCAGCTAGGCTCTGTCTTCCTCTGCCAAGAGTGGACATTAATACCAGGGGGCCCAACTGCCAGGGAGTTGGAGTGACAGCCAATCTTCTGCTTTCACCCACTGGCCATAGCCCTGCCCCAAAGCAGAGAAATTGCAGGGGGAGAAAGAGCAGGGGGGGAGGACGGGCACCTACTGAGCACCCCCCAACAGATGCGTGTGCCAGGCACGGTGAGGGGCACCGTACCTCTGAGCCTTCATGAGAAGGCTTCAAGAGAGATCTTGCCATCATCTGCGAAGTAACAGGGTTATCGTGCTCCACGGCTGAGGGCAGGACAGGCTGCGTGGTTTCCAACACGCTCTCTAGACCCTGATCTCGTGATTCCGAGCAAATGAGTTAACTCTTCTGAGTTGCAGGGTTTTTTTTTTTTCACCTGAAACATGATGGCTTCATTATCCTGAATGCACTGGGGTTGATAGTACGCCGCGTATGGTACAGGCTCAACACACACAACTATTTGTATTGTCCTGTTTTACAGGTGAGGAAGCGGCGCGTGACCAGGGGCAGGGGTTGGGATTCAGACCCAGATCCGTTGGCACCAGACCCACATCCAAGAGCCAGCTCCACCACTTCCTGAGTCTGGGACTGCTGCCCGTTATGAACCCTCCCCAGGGACTCGGGAATAGGGGAGCGGATGTCAAAATCACACGAGGTGCAGAGCTGGACATAGGGCGGTGCTCAGTCATGCGTACTCCTTCCTTCTCTAAGGCACTGAAGGTCTGCTCTGAAATGCAGGGGCATGACCGGGGTGGGGGGTAGGGAAAGCGGGGAGCCACAGGCACCCAGGAGCGCAGAGTCCCCAGGAAATGGCCCACCGGGATTCAAGGATCCCAAAAGGAGGTTCTGCAGAAGGGACTCAGGAAACCCAGGGTCATCATATGAGAGCTAGAATGGACACTGCAAATGCAGAAGGGTGCACCAGGGGGACCCCGGGCATCACCGAGGACAATACCCCCTGCTCCGGTGCTCCTCTGAGGGCGCATCGCTGCTCCCGCATCTGAGGCCCCTGGCTCCTCCTCATGGTTCCATCCAAACAGAAGCAGGGTGTGAACGAGGACATGGGTACATATAGTAAAACTAGGAGGTGATTCCAAGAAGTGAAGATGGGGCAGGGGCTGGCAGGAAGGCAGACAGGGAAGGGCAAAAAGATGTCCCAGTGCAGCTATTGAACAGGTCGCCACTGTGGGCAACTGAGATCCACCTGTCAGAGCCGCCTCAGAGCTCCCCGAGGCTGGGAGGCCGGGGCACTGATCCTACAGCTTGCATCCCCCACTGATGAGGGTTGGCCCGGGGCTATTTCCAGGTTGTACCTGCCTGCAGCCCGGGTGAACCGGGGAAAGCTCTGGGGCAGGGAAGCAGAGACAAGAAGGGGCTGTCGCTGTGTTCTGGGGACAGTCTGCAGTTGCAGGACAACTCAGGTGAGCCCAGAGAGTGTGCAGCAGGAAGTCCACGAATTTGCTAGAGTCCCTGTTGACCCCACATTGCCAGTCAGTGGTCTCCTCCCTGTGGGCCTCTGTCAGCTTCTCATTGTGGGGTCAGACCTATGAACCAGAGTCTCTAGGAACGGAGCCCACAGATGCACCTTTTAAGCAGCTCTGAGGATAGCGTGCGGACATAAAAACTTAGATGCCCAGAGGTACGCCGTATTTGAGACATACTAAAATACTACCAGTTTACCCCAGGGTGATTCTACTGTGCCATACCATTCAAGAATTTTTTTAAAAAAATTTATTTGAGGAGGGGGAGGTTGGAGAGAGAGACAAGCAGACGCCGTGCTGAGTGAGGAGCCTGACACAGGGTTCGATCCCACAACCTGAGATCAGGACCTGAGCCAAAATCAAGAGTTGGCCGCTTCACCAACTGAGCCACCCGGGCGCCCCAAGAACATGTTTGTGTACTCTCCCCAAGTTACCTTGTCCATGCCCCCAACTTTAATTACCAACTATACATTAGTGCCTCAGATTTCTTTCTCACCCAGACCTTTCCCCTGAGTCCCGGAAATGATGGCCCACTGGGCACATGTCAAATTTGATGTGTTTAAAATAGAGCCCACTGTTTGCCACTTCTCTCCACTCTGGTGCCCAGATCTGCTCTTCTTTCTCTATGTCAGTTGGCAGCCCCACCAACCCCCTGTTGCCCGGAGGGGTTATCTCAACACTCCATCCTCCCCATCAGCCCCTAATGGGTCCCCAGATTGTGCCGGCTACATCTGCCGAAGCCCCTGGCATCCATGCGGTAGGCTGAATGATACCCTTCCAGACGTGTTCACCTCCAAGTCCCTGGAACCGGTGAATGTTAACTTATAGGGTGAAGGGAATTTGCAAATATGACTAAATTAAGGGTTTTGAGATAGGAGAATATCCTGGGTTATCCCGGTGGACCTTGGACCTCCACAACTATCCCTCTGAGGGACGCAGCAGGTTCAGAGTCAGACAAAAGGAGCAGTAATGATGGAAGCAGAGACTGGAGTGATGCATATTAAAGCAGAAGGAAGGGGGGCACCCAGGTGGCTCAGTCGATTGTGTCCGACTCTTGATTTCAGCTCAGGTCATGACCTCAGAGGGGTGAGATCCAGCCCCACTTCACACTCCATGCTTAGCGTAGAGTCTGCTTATTATCCCTCTCGCTCTGCTCTTCCCCACGCTCCCCCCCCCATAAAATAAATAAAATATCTTTAAAATAATTTTAAAAAATAAAGATGAAGGAAGGGGCCATAAGCCAAGGACCAGACGCAGCCTCTAGAATCTGGAAAGGGCAGCTTGGAAACAGATTCTCCCTGGAGCCTCCAGAAGGAACCAGCCCTGCCAATGCCTCGACTATCCCACAATGAGGCTAATCTTGGACTTCTGGCCAACAGCACAGTAAGAAGATGAATGTGTGTTGCGTTAAGCCACGACATCTATGGCAATTTGTTACAGCAGCAAAAAGAAACTAATACAACCCATCAACTCTTCTCCTTTGGGGTTGCCCCGCCTCGCTTCTTTTCCCTATCCACTGCAGTCTCCTCCTGAGGGTCTCCTGCTTTCAGCCTTGCACCCCCCACAGCACCACCAAAGTGGTCATTCCTCTGCTTGATCCCCTTAAATACCCACCCCCGTCCCTGAGGAAGAGTCCAGACTCGTCATCTTCAGCTCAGCTTTTAGGGTTGACCCCCCTCCCACCTTACTCATCTCATCTCCCTCCACTCTATTCCCTCACACCACTGGTTTATGGTTTAATAAGTCCTTCTTCTTCTTCTTTCTAACAAGAATGCCTTTCCTGAACTTTTTTTGGGGGGGTGGGGGGGGCAAACTTCTATCCATACAGCAAAACCCAATTCAGGGATAACTTCCTCCAGAAAGCCCTCCCTGGTTCTCTCCCCACCCCAAAAGAGTTAACCAGAGCCCACTCTAACCTCATACAACCATTATTCATTGGCCAAGTTCTCATCGCTGCCGTGGAATGGGGACTCTGAGCCCCTGAAGACTGGAACAGTGTGCTTTTGAATCCCCAAGACCTAGGAGATCCCCCATACGTGTTTATTAACTTGGAGCAAATAAAGGTTTCTCCCCCAGTTCCAGCATTCTATGACTTTATGCTGCTGGTTCTTAGGGCTTTCTCCAAATCTGCTGTGCTCTACAAAGAAGCAGAAAGACAATTATTTTTCTTTTCCATTGCTCATTCCTGTTAATTCAGTCAAGATAAATAAAAATTAATAGGCACTCATTTGTCATGTGGATTTAATAATCCAAAATTACATTTGTCTTGGCCTCGACTGTTAATACATCTCATAATATTTGCAATTTACTGAGAAAAATTTAGGATCCAGTGGCGTCTCTCTCACTTGAACGAATACACACCACACACACACACACACACACACACACACACACACACTCACATAAATATTGGCCTGGGGAAGGAAGACCGAACAAAACTGTGGACTCTGAGACTCCCTAACGAAGCCTCCCTCAGACCAGGACCCAGCTCCTTGTCCACAGAGTGTCCCCCATCCTCCCGACCAAAGCTACTCGGGGAAAAGATGATGAGGCCCATAGAAAATTGTCTATGGGATGTAAAATTGAAGGGCTGTAACTTTCTCTTTAGTTCCATTCCTAGATAGTAAACCTCAAGATCCCACTCCCTCCTAAGGAAGTCCAGTCATCGTCCTATGAAGCCCCCAACAAAAGCGGAAGGAAAAAGATAAAGATCCTTTGCTTAGCACGTCACTCTCACAATCCCTCACAGCCCTCCACGTCACTGATGCTTGAAGGGATATTTGTGCATCCTAGAGAGGGACGGGGGCAGGAAGGACAAATGTCCCTTACAAGTAAGTGTGACAGGAGTCATCGTGGTTTGGGAAACAGAGCAGAGGGTTGGAAAGTCCGCAGATGTGAGCTCGGACCCCAGCTTTGCCCAGCAGCAGACCCTGGACTGGTCGTGGGTCCACCCGACACCCCCACCTTGGACCCCACCGGCCTCTTCCACAGACCCCTCCAGGACATGGGTTCCCAGGTCCCCCTTCTGCACGGGGTCCCAGGCTAGATTTGCCCAGGAGCCACCCCTGTGATATCTGGAAGGCTAAGGAGCAGAGACCACTCTCCGGAGGCAGCTAGAGGCAGCCCCAGGGGCAGAGGGGAGCTTTGCAGCCGCTGCCAGGCCGGCACCTGCCCTCACCTGCTCACAGAGGCAGGCTTCCTGGAGGTGCCGCACCACTTCCAGGGGAGTTTTCGAGAACCGTCCATTCTGGAATCTGCAGGCTGACCTTCAGCCGTGACTTCCTGACCTTCACTCACCCTCCACCCTTCCAGCAGCTGCTAAGGTGCTAATTCCCTGAATTAACACCCTTTGTACTTGGAAAACAGGGAATCCGGTTCTGACCAGCACAGCAGTTCTGCAACCTTAGGCCAACCACCTGACCTCCCAAAGACGAAAGGGGGTGATTACACCTGTCCCCTGGGGTCCTTGTGGGGGCTCAACAGGAGAACTCCTGGCAAGCGCCCGGCCCACCCCCCCTTTCTCTGCCCTCTCATATGCCACCCCCCACCCTCAATGGGCCATTTTATTTTATGGCCTATTCTTTGTAAGTCATCCTGCCAGTGAGACCTACCAGCATGAAGCTCAGCGAACTGTTAATATTACTACTGGTAATAAAAGGGAAGACGTGGACCTGGAATGACGAGCAATACAGAAAAAAGAGGTGAACATGTGGGAGTGGGTCCCCGACGTCCCTCTGGTCCCCAGAGGCCAGGCTGCCCACCGGCAAAGGGGCAAGGGGACTGGTGGCCGTGGCTACCGTAGGAGTGCATGTGGAGCAGGGGCCAGTTGTCCAAGGCAGGCATCCCCACCCAGGGGCTTCATTTTCCCTGCGGGGCAGGTGGCCCGACCTCGCCCCTGGCCTTCCTCAGGAATGCTGGCGAGGACTGCTGTCTGTTTCCTAGGTGCGGCTGTGCATCCGTCTGGCTCGCTCAGCAGATAGAAGGCGCCCCAGGTGGTGGGTGCTGGGCAGCGGGGGAGCACTGAGGACACAGGGGAAGTTGAGATGGTTGTGGAGTGGATGGGAGACGAGGCTGCTAGCTCGCCAGAGGGGGACCCGGCATCCCCACCAGCTCCCGGGGGTGTGGGTTCCCTGCATGTGGCGGCGATGTCAGGGGGTAGTGGGGACCACCGGGTGGCAGGAGCAAAGAAGGCAGGCCTCTGGTTTTATCAGTAGGGGCAGTGGGCAGCAAGCAGGGGCCAGGGATGAGGGTAGGGGCGCGAGCATCGAAGTGTGGCTCCTGTTCTAGACTGAGACAGGAGGAAGCTGGTGGGCAGGAGGGAGACAGAGGCCTGGGACCTCCGTGACTTGATGAGGACACTCAGGGACAGTGAGGCAGGGGCCTGGAGGTGGCAGGCTATGGCCCGGGGAGGCTACTGTCAGGCTGAATTCCAAAGAGAACCACAACAGAGGATGACAAGTTCCAGAGGTCCCCAACCTGGCCAACCACCAGGAAGCCAGACCCAGTTCTGGGGTCTCATTTCTAGAGCCTGTGGGACCTGGGAATCCGTGCTTGGAAGCTCCCCAGATGGCACTGATGGTCAGCCGGCTCGGGGAATCCTCAACATTTGGGATAAAAGTGAGGGTCGGAGTGCAGCATGGAGCAGCAGTGATGGCCATTGGCTCTGAAAAGGCGTGGGACGCACACAAGGGGTGGGTGAGGATTGTGTCACTCACGAGGATGCCGACATCCCCCCGGGACATGCAGGCGTTTGGGAGAAGGAAGACTGTGATCTGGTGCCAAGGCCCCGGGTGGCTCCGGCGGTGTGATCTCATAGGGGTGGTGGCCATGAGGAGGTATCCTGGCTGGCTGTCCGTCCTCGGGCGTCCCCGGGCAGCACGACCTGTGCAAAATGACGGGGCTGAGGAAAGAGCAAACACCAGGCTCCAGACCAGCCTCCAGAGCCTCCTCCGAGCTACCCACCGGCCCGCCAGCACGCACAGGGTTTGGACCCTAAGCCCAGCCCTGTGCCGGACGCCACGGGACTGGAAATCAGGGAGAACCATGCCTGCTGCGTCAGGCCCCCAGCAGCTTGTGCAGAGGGGTGGCATCTGTCCCCCACCCAAGCCTGGGACTGTTTTCTGCTCCAGTAAGAATCAGGGTTTGGCCAGAGGCCTTGAGGAGCTTTAAGCATAAGGTACTTGGTAGTACTTTGCACGGTGCGCTCGAGCAGCCTCGGGAGCGAAGGGCAGGGACAGGTGGGGAACAGGGCAGGACGGTCAGAACCGGACAGGCACTACACGGTGACTCGGCCCTCCGGGGGGGACTCGCAGAAGTACCCAAGAAAACTTTGCCCGTGCTCCTGCCCGAGTAGCTGGAGAGAAGAGTGCGTGCATGCAGTGTGGTGCCCGCCCCCCTCCACTGCACGCCGTCTGGTTCACACTAGGATCGCACACATCACCATCACCTGCCCACTTATCTGAAATGCGGATTCTTGGGTCCCACCCCAGACCAACTGTATCAGAGGCTCTGGGTAGTACTGCCAAGAAATTTGTGCTTTTTTTTTTTTTTTTTTTTTTTTTTTTTTAAGTAGGCTCCACAGCCAACATGGGCCTTGAACTCTGCATCCCTGAGATCAAGAGTCACGTGCTCTACTGACTGAGCCAGCCAGGCAACCCAGAAATTTGCACTTTAAGTTTCAAAGGGGGCTTGCTCACTATACCAACATTTCCCACCCACCACCGAATCTTGCCTTCCTGTCACCTCTGAAGAAAGTATCAGCAGGCCCATTATACAGACGAGGAAACCAAAACTCAGTGAGGTTAAGTCACTGGCCTGACGTCTTATGGTGGAATTCAAAGCCAGGCCTCTTGATTCCACCTCACTGATGTTCTTTCGATTACTCACCTCCCTCCAAGAGGGACGATGTGATTGGCAGCTGGAGGAGGGGGGAGTCATCAGAGACTCCCTGGTGGGAGTGCTCTTAGGCTGGGCCGTGAGCACCCACGTGGGGCAGGGGAGAGGTGAAGAGCCTCGAAGATGGCCATTTCTGGAGCATCTCTGACACCTGTGCAAGAGCTGTTGCCACATGTCTAATCTGTGTCACTTAATCCCCACGACGGCCCTCTGGGCTCAATGCTACTCTTCTCCGGTTGCAGCCCGGACAACCAGAGCTCACGAAGGCTGGGCCATCTCAAGGGAATGTGGCCAGTAAGTGGGAAGGGGGGTGGACTTTGGACTAGAATTCCCTTGTCCCTGGCTTGAGAGTCAAATCCTTTTCCACTACAGCTGCAACTTGTCTTCTTTAAACAGCAAAAGCCTCTCTTCTAATGAAGTCTGACGCAGACTCTCAAGAGGCAAGAGAGAGATGAGTGAGAGCCTCTGGCTGAAGCCAGTGCGCGGGACCCAGAGCCACACACCACCCCCTACCCCGACCACACGGCTGCCCCCGAGGCTTCTCCATCACCAGCCACAGCCCCAGGTGAGGCCCACCACCTCCCCACCCCCTGTGGGGAGCCGGGCAGGGGCAGTCAGGTGAAGGCTGTGTCAGCAGCTCTGGGTGGAGGCTCTGACCGGGCTGAGCCATGCCCCAAGACCTCTCCCCAGGTTCTCCAAATTCAGATCCCATTTCCCCATCTGGCTCCGCATATGGGGTGGCTTCGTAAGGAACATCTCCCACCTTTGGGCCGTTGAACCTCGGGTCGAATCATACAATGCAGCCTCCAGCCAAGTCTCCAAAGAAATCGGGCAGCAGGTCTGGAGAGCTTTGAAAGACTTCCATTGCTCTGTGCAACATTAGCAAGCAAGTGCCTTTGGGAAGGAGCATATATGGCAGGCCTCTCCAATACCTCCTTTCATCCCTGCCTAAGGGACAGAGGTGTGAGGAAGGAGAAAGGGGGTGAGGGAGAGGCCAAATGACGTGGGGCAAGGAGAAGTGTCTGTTACCTCTTGAAAAAGAAAAACAAAAACAAAAACTTGGTGCCTTTCTGCAGCTGCTTGAACATACCCGAGCTGCCCACCTCCACCTGCCTGTGTGTCTGCGTGTCCCTCTTTCCTGACAATAAACACATTTCCTCCCTTCTCAGCATCTGAGCACACAGGGGCCTTCCCTCCTCCGAAGATGCTACCTCCTGGGGCCGAAGCCGACGGCTCCGCTTCTGGTCCCATCACATAAAAAGGGATCAACATGCAGGAAGGGAGAGGCACTTAAAGCCCATTTGTTTTCAGGGGCATCATTTTAATTGCTCAGCCACCCCAGCCAGGGCATCCTGAGAGCCCAGACTGGAGAGGAAGGCTCCAGGCCCCAGGATGTGGCCAGAACTGTTCCGTACGGGCTCTCTGGCCATCGTCCCGTCCCAGCTTTAGGCCCGGCAGTGCAGACACAGTTAGGACACGGAAAGCCCCTGCTACAAGCTGTGCCTGCCGCAGGCTTTAAGCACTTTCTCTCCAGCACTTCTGAGGGAGGACCCAAAGGGAGCCTGGATGTGACCCTGCCAAGCTGGGGATGGCTCAGCCTGTCCCCAGAGAGGCCTCTGTGGCCGGCACACCCTGCCGTCCTCCCTGGAACATGCCCTCCCAGGGGGCCCAGCCTTGGCCGACTGCAGGATTTGAGAGAGCACAAGACAAGCCTGGGTGACAAAGAGGAGGACGGAGAGCCAGGGACAGATTGTTATAAATAGGCATGTGTGACTGAGAAGGTCACCAGCCAGAGTGAAACATGCCAGAAATCCTACAAGAGAGGGATGGATGAAAATCATCTGAGCATCTCACAAACCTCTCTGTCTCGGGATGGAGAACAGGAGCGGGTTCCAAGACAAAGCAGGGGTGAGAAGGTGCCCACAGCACCCCCGCCCCCGCCGGCCCCGGCCAGCAGCTAGAAAGGCTCTTCAATTAAAGAGGCACTTTTCCATCTTTCCATCGCAGTGATTTCTTCGAGGAGCTGGCTTTTCTTGACACTCCCAAGACTGGCCGAGGGATCAGGAGAACAAGAGGGCCAGGAGGCACGAGGAGGCCCCTGGGACCCTTCACCCCTCTCACCCCTTCACACCCTCCTGCTCCCCGACCTGGCCCAGAGCTGAGCTAGTGCGGAGCAGCCGAAGGAGGTAGGGAGATGCCCCCCCACCCTCCCGTCCCCGGGGAATATCTGGCGATGGCGAGAGATGTCTTTGTTTATCAGGCCTGGCGAGGGGGTGCCGCTGGCATCTCGTGGGTGGAGGCCAGAGGATGCCGCTCATCACTCTGCCATGCACCGAACAGCTGGCCGCGACAAGACATTATCGAGCCCCGACTATTGATAGTGCCGAGGTGAGAAACCCTGGCCCGGCCCTTTCGCGTGTCCCCTCCACCTCCAGACACCACCTCCTTTCCCCTTCATTTCCAAGGGCCCTGTCGAGGCAGCCAGAGCACACAAGTACTCATAGCTACGCAAATAGCAACTCCTTATTTGCCGTGTTTGCTCAGCCAATATTGACTCTGCAGCCTAACACTGGTGCTATTGAGCCGGGGTTATTCTCAATATTGTTTGAGCAGCATTAGAACAGCCTGTGATAACCGGCAGCAGAGCAGGAAACTGCGTGTCCCTCGTAGGCACCCCATGCCCCCTCGGCCGCACCCCCTCCGTGGGCCGCTCGCGGGGGAAAGACACAGGAAGCCATGTGCCCATGGAGTCAAGCGGACCTAATGCCCGCTCCTCTGCTGAGCAAACATGCCCAGGTTAGAGAGGGAGCCTGCTCTCTGGCTAAGTCAACACTCCAGGGAAGCAGGAGTAACTGAAAAAGGTTACACAGGGGGGCCGTCCCCTGGGTGGGCCCAGTGAATAATGCTGGCGAGGCCGCCCAAGCCTATAAGCCAAACCCCCTGCACTGGGAGCTGCAAGGAAAGGCCTACAGGGACTAGGGTTCACTGGCTCTGGGTGACCGAGCAGTGAATCCATAACCGAGCACCCCGGAGGGGAGGGCCTAATATAGGCACCAGAGGTTGCACCCTTCAGGACCAGAAGGTTGGGGTGGGAGGGCCTCTGTGGGCCAGCTCGTGTAGCCACCGTGCTGTAATGATGAAGACCTAGAAAAACAGCCTCCATCTTGGGGCTGGGCCTTGCTGTAAGGGAGCACAGCCCACCCCACCACCACCCCCCCACCAACCCCGGGCACCAGTTCAGAACTAACAACCCGCTCCTCAGAAAAGCACTCTCCCTGCCAGCTGGGCTCAAGTCCCTTTCACGGGAGCCAACATTGAACATGCCACAGTGAAAGGCTTTCAAATGTAGTCCCGGAGAGGGACAGTGACCTCCATTCACGTCTAGGGCAAGCAGGGATGTCAGGTCCTTCCTGAGAGCCAGCCCGCAGGAGGGGCTGGAGGGAACGAGGGAGAGAAACCATGAGCCATGCCTGCACAGGCCATGGGGGTGATGGGAGAGGAAGGCCGTATCTCCGCATTCCGGAAGGGGGATCCCAGAGGCACAGAAACACACAGGGTGAAGCCGGTGTGGATTGGAGGCTCCCGAGGGGCTGCGGTGAGGGTCGTGATGAGTGCGGTCTGCTCCCACGGCTGCGCACCACCTGCCCGACCCCGGCTGGCAGCTCCACCCTGAGACTAGACAAGCCACAGAGGGTTCAGAGGCCAGAGATCCGCACGGAGTACTTGGGCCAGCTTCTCCTTGCCCACAGTAAAGCAAATCCAGGCTTAGCTGTACATTTGGATCTGGGCCCATCCTCTGTCTCTAGGTCAACATTAAACAAGTTGCCAGAATCATCGAGGGGGCATTCTGAAAATTAGCTCTGGCCAGCCCTAGTGGCCTGGGAACACCAAAATGGTCATTTGCTGAAATTGGTCATTAACATTTTCTACTAACTGCTCTCTCCAAAGGCTGGAAAATGAGGGGGGAACTCCTCAGAAATCAGCAATTATGTAGGCCCTCATGACCTGGACTCTAAGCTTCAGAAGCTGTTCATTTTTAAAAGTACATGGTGGGCATTTTCTACACGTGGTTGAATGCTTTTATTCAACGCCAAATCATTCCGGTCTTCCCCTACAGCAGACATGTTAGCCCACGCGCCTGCCCAGTCTGTGGCCCCCTCCCTGTGGAAGGCCTTCCCACCCATGGGAGGGGTCCTGGAGCTATGTTTATGCACCTGAATGCACCCTATTGGAACAGAGATGGACACATGACTGAGGAGAGGCACCCCCTTGGCTGCTCATTGGCCAATGATTCTCCCTCTTCTGGGAATTTAGGTTTAGATTCTTGGTTGTTGGGTCAATGACCTGAGAGATGACATCTCCCTCGAGGTGAACATTTTTGGACCTGGAGAGGGCCAGTCTTCATGGAGAAGATGGAAACAGATCTACCGAGAGAGACTGAGATCTAAAAAAAAAAACAAAAACAAAAAACATAACACACAAATAAGATCCCAGAGAAAGAGGGACACAGAGAGCCCAGGCAAGCAGCTGTCTGGGTCTCTGATAACTTTCCAGTAGTGTCACCTTGAGCCTCTCGTGGACATCCCTGCCATTGGATTCAATGAGACTCCTCATAGCCATCCCATAAATTCATTATTATTATTATCAAGAGCTAAGTTTATAGTTTATAGTTTATAGTTCTGTTTCTTGCACCAAACAGTCCTCGACCAAGACACCTATTAAGAAATCACTTGTTTTCTGGACTGGATATCTCACCCCTGCTTCCCCACCCTTAGATTGAACCTGACTCCTTCCTTCCCTGGTACTTCCATGTCTTCCAATTTCACTGCTTCCTTTTAGTGCCTCCCGTAATAACAGCCAGCAGCGTGGCTCGGTGATCAGCAGACGAGTGCCCTGTGTAGCCTAGACTCCACATTGTACCCAGTGGTTTGCTTGCTCAGCCTACTTCAGTGGAGGCTGTTTGCCGATCAGTCAATAATTAGTCATTCGACTAACATCCATCAAGCTATGCCCCAACCCCAGCGAAGATATGTCAAACAAAACAAAACAAAACAAAACAAACTTCAAAAGACCACAGAGGAAAATGTAAGCACATTTTTCTAGGTTCCTGTCACAATAGAGGGACAATTCTTATGTGCCACCAGCCCTAATGCAGCTAGCAGCCACCGGTTACACCAACGACCCAGTCAGAAGTGTTGAGACATGTACAGCTTTTACTTTGCTGACTGCGGAGGGATAGTAACTAATTGCTGCTCATGAAGGGAAATAACCCCCCCTAGTTGATCTCCAACAGAAATGGAAGCATAGGGCATCCCTGGGTGGCTCAGCGGTTTAGTGCCTGCCTTCGGCCTGGGGCGTGACCCTGGAGTCCTGGGATCGAGACCCACATCAGGCTCCCTGCATGGAGCCTGCTTCTCCCTCTGCCTGTGTCTCTGCCTCTGTGTGTGTGTGTGTGTGTGTGTGTCATGAATAAATAAATAAAATCTTTAAAAAAAATAAAAAGGAAAAAAGAAAAAAAAAAAAGAAATGGAAGCATAGCTGGACCACCTATAGCATCAGAGCTTCCCTGAAGGGCTCGCAGCCGCCCTGACTGCAGGCACGGGAGACCTGGAGGGGATGCATCCCATCCTATTTTTATTGGGTGCCCTTCTACCATGCGATCAGGAATTTCAGGGAAACATCTGCCATCCCCATAGGTTGTTGCCCTATTTCTCAATTTGATTATTGCTATAATTATAATAATAACAATACAACCACTAACTTAGTAAGATTAACTTTGTAAAACCATCTAACAAATCCCTCTGCCTTACCATTAACGCAATCAACAGTTCTCATATAGGTATAGATATAGGTATCTATCCATCCTCACGGGTATTTTCTCATTTGCATTTTACCTTCCACGGGCAGTACTGTTACATTGACGTGGCCCATGACCCTAGCGTACATATCAGGTTGTAATTTACCGTTTGAGCTTTATCTGCCACTTTTCCATGTGTAAGCAATGTCTCCCAGGCTTCCCCATGCATGACCTCTGACCCCACTCAAAGCTCTACCCAGTTCTTCTGGCACGGAATGCCCTCTTGCCCCTGCTCTTGGTGACCCTGCAGCATAGGCCTCTGCCCTTGCAGAGAGGCCTCGCTGCTGCTCACAGGGCCCAACAACTGCTAGGAACGACCTCCACCAGGTGTGGCCACCCCAACAGCACACTGCCACTCCCTCCAGGGTGCCCCCCACAGTCCACCACCCACTCTGCCTTCCTAGGTATCCATGTTCGCCTTGTACACTACAGGCTTTCCTGGGGCCATGGATCTCTTTTCCATCCTCGAATATCAGACCTAACCCAAAACAGAACACATGGTGGATGTTGAAAATATTGGGTGAAAGAATAAGCGAGGTAATGAACTAATGCTTTGTGATGAACAGGAGGGCCATAAGGGCTTCTTCCTTCTGCACCTGTTTCCCCTCCACACATAGCTCTCCACCAAGGCCCTGCAACCTGCTCATGCAAGAAGGACCGGGCTGCAGGGATTTGGGGCTGGCTCAGTGAAGGTTGCCTTGGCAGAGAAAACCAGCCCAGGACTTAACCCACAGTTTCCTGTTCCCTCCCACTCATTCCCATCCCAGCCCTGGCTTCCTTTCCCATCTTCTCCAGAATTCTTCCCACCACATTTGGGCATTTCCGTTCTCTTGTTCACTTAAAATGATATGGGGGAAAAAAATGGTATTGGACACCCATCGTGACCCAGATGCAAAGATGAATCAGAGGGACGTCCTGCCCTCAAGGAGCTCACAGTGTGGTGGGGCACAGAATGAATATATACACAATATCACAATCTGGAGCAGAGGCCAGGGACCCTCATTACAGAGCACCAGTTGTCCTTCTGGTCGGTCGTTCCCATTAGTGACTAACGATATGCACTGTGTTCGCATCCCTTGGGGGCTGGAAACAGGGTCTGATGTTCTGGTCCAGAGGTGTTCCTTCAGGTTAAGCATTGCCCTCTTCCTACATCTGCCTTCAAAGGTGAATCCTCAGCCCCACAAGAGACCACATACATGCAGGCCCTCAGGCTCTCCTCCCTTTCTGGGACAGTTAGGGTTACAATAAAGTACAAGCTTTCTGGGAGTTGAGGAATTAGTGTGCAGGCAAGGGAGACACAGAAAGGGGGTCTAAAGGCTCCAAGGACTCACTTCCACAGGCAGGATCCCCTGCAGGGAGAGGGGCAGGGACCAAGGTACTGGCTGACATATCCAGGTCTCTGTGCTCCTCCCTCAGCTCATGACCTCCTGCCCCAAAGGATGTCCGAGGCCTCATTCCCGCCATCAGCAGAACTTCCGATCTGTAAGGGAACCTGGAGCCCCTCTACTCTGACCTGCTCGGTTTACAGCTAGAGAAACTGAGCCCAGAGAAAGTACAAGGACCGAGTCTCTCTTTCCTTTTAATTTTTCATTGACTCCTGTCTTGCAAAATGACATGGGGGTACATTGATCTTCTGTGATCAAATAACTCCATTTCTGAGAAGCTCCTCGAAGGAAATAACCCTTAGGACAGGAAGAGCTTTGGGGACAAAGGTCCTCATTACAGCATCATTCCAACTAAGAACACCAGAAAACAGGGCAGGCTAAGTAATTCCCCTCATTGGAAAACAGGTGGCCATATATCTGCAGAAAAACTGTAATTCAGTCCGGCCTTTAAGACGTGGGAAAATCCTATTATGATATTGGAGGGGAGGAAAGGACACAAATTTTTATATGAGCCTAACTATGTGAGAAAAGCAGCTGAATAAAACCAAGACCAAAAAGAAAATATTGGTTTGCTTGTATGCTTGGTTTTTGTTCCTGGTGTATTTTTTTAGTAGCTATTACAGGCGGTGAGATGTAGGGGAAGCTTCTCAAAGAGACTTTTAGATTGGAAAAAAAAATAGGTTATATTTTTAAATGATGATATTGGGGAGCCAGTTTATAGGGAAAGGAAAAGTAGTTCCTAGCAGCCTGGGCAGCTGAAGTTGCTTCTCATAATCATTATGAAGGCCATTGTCGGAGCCACCCTTTCCCTTAATGACCCTGTAAGACCCCTGCTGGACACCAGGTACTCACTGGGATGTATTCATTCATTCCAAAATATTTACTAATACAGGCACTGTACCGGTCGCTAAATATACACTAGCGAACGAGGCAGATGGGCTCCCTGCCCTCATCGAGCACACTGTTTCGTGAGGGAGGCATTAAAAGGGTCTGCATACAGCTAGCACCAACTATGAAAAGAGCCACAAAGAAGGTTCTATCAACTGGGATTGAGTTTGCCTGCCAGGAATAGAAATCCAACTACAGCAATGAAAACAAATGAGGGTTCTATCTCTTACCTAAAACAAGTCCAGATGTGGGCAGCCCAGCCTGGAGCAATGGCTCCCACAAGGCCTTCAGGGGCCCAGACTTTTGCTATGCTTCTGCTCTAAAAGCATCCTCGAAATCCTGAACCAAAAGGTCTAACGCCGCTGCTGGGGTTCCAGCCATCACATCTGGGTTCCAGGCGAAATGAAGGAAAGGTGCAAAGTGAAAAAATAGTCACCTCCCAACTCAGTGTCTCGGAGGGCTTACTCAGCAGCTTGCTAGCTGTCAGGAAGGCTTAAGAGATACTCTTTTAACTGCACACGTTGCTTCCATATTATATCAGGGTTTGATCAGAGAGGAAGGTAATCATGTATATCAGCAAGGACCCAGGGGTCTCTGCCCCAGATGATGTTATGAGAGCAGAACACAGAGGGATCCAGCCAGGGCATAGGAGGGGCTCGAGGCCATAACATCTAAGCCGGGCCTCGAGGATACCAGAAGCCTGATAAGCAGGGGGGTTGGGGAAGAATCTGGAGGCTTCGGAGGAGCTCAAATCCATGGACCCTGGGACACTCGGTTGCAGAGCTACAGGCCAAGGCCTCCACTTGGGTGCGATCCTTGATGGCGGGATAGGGAGAGCCACCACGTGCGCAGCATGCCAGGTGGGGCCAGCCTCACACGTGGCATCGGGGCGGTCCTCACAACCACCCCATCGGACCCATACTCATTATTCCTACTTCGCAGATGAGAAAGCTCAGGCTCAGAGAGCTGATGCACCTTGTCTACGTGAGGATGCGCAGTGACTGTCACCGCCTGTCACCCGGCACTGAGAGTCCTCTGAAAATCCCCAGTCTCTGCTGGAGGCCGTGTGACATTGGTCAGCCACCCCCCACCCATCAGCACACTGCCATGATGGGTGGCTCAGGTTCCTTATCTGCACAGTGAGGTCGGGTGGCCCTGCCACCATCAGCGCTCCCGCCCCCACGTCCTGTGTCCACCATGTCCAGGCACCTCCCCATGCTGACTTATGTCATCTCCGTGACAGCCCAGCCATGTGCCCCCTTAGCTCCAGGTTGGGGACAGGGCTTTGACCCAGGTCCCTCTCAGCCCCCACCACCCCCGCTTCACCTTTGTCCTCGCCTGTGGAGCAGGGCGGGGAGTGGGGAGCCGGGCCACCGGCTGGTGGGCTGGCTGCGGGGAGACACCAGAGGAGGCCCTTCGCGTGATTGCTATGCAGGTCAAAACACCTCCCTGTGTTTAAACAATTACAATCCATAATTAGTTGCCATCACAGTGGAACAAACCCGCTGTGGTTTCAAAATCACAGTGACTGCTTTATTTAGCTAAAACGACCTCAGCTGGGACCACTGGATTCTTCGTCAGACAGCACATCTCAGCTCCCGTTTCCCAATATTCTCCTAACCCACCTCCCCCTCAGCCCTGCCTGCACCCACCCACCCCACCCACTGCCCCCAGGTCTCCACCCTGGCTCCCTGCACCCACCTCTGAACTCTTCTGTAGCTCATCCTTCCTCCTCTGGGCTTCTCTAAACCCTGCCCATCCTTCAAAGCCCAGCTGGGGCCACCTCCTCCAGGAAGGCTGCCCTGACTACTGCAGCCCCAGCAGCGACTCCCGTCTCTCCACTCCCGTTGCTTCTCCATGTGATTGGCTCCCTAGTCTCTCTGTATGGGAGCTGAAAAGAGAGAAGGAAGGGAAAGGAGATTGTGGAATAGGAGGGAGAAAGAGGGGCTACAACACAGGCCCCGGTTTCTGCTCTTGCGCTCTAGAGAAAAGGGAGGATGGTGGGGAGGGAGAGGCAGATGGATGCAGGTCAGAGGGTCCTTCCTGCTTGGGTTCAGAGGGTCTCGGCAGGACGAACGCTCTCTATTCCTAAGGACTGGGGGGGAGAGGCTGTAGGTGAACCCCAGAACACAGTGAGGTTCTCTCTTAGTGTGGGGACCTGAGACTGTGCTCTCCTATTGGCTCTGAAGGGCCGGGGCTCCCAGGGCAGGAGGGTCCCAAGGTGCTGAGACACGTTCACTGGCCCCCTCACCAAATGCCAGAAGAAATGCTGCGTTTTTCTTAAAAAAGCACATCTCAGTGTCTTTCCACCCAATAGGCTTTTTTTTTTTTAAGATTTTATTTCTTTATTCATGAGAGACGCAGAGAGGGAGGCAGACACACAGGCAGAGGGAGAAGCAGGCTCCATGCAGGGACCCCGATGTGGGACTCGATCCCGGGTCTCCAGGATCATGCCCTGGGCCGAAGGCAGGCCCTCAACTGCTGAGTGCCCCCCGCCCAGGGATCCCCACCCAATAGTTTTTTTAAAGAAAAATTTAGTGATGAAGTTGGGCATTCGGGGGCCAGAATCCTTGTTCCTCCGGGCGGCCGTCAGCCTGACCTAGGGAGGCTGGGGACAGGTGGCTCATCAGAAAGGGGCCCAAGATGTCTCTCCCCTCTGTCTAGGAAGTAGTCTAGAGCTTCCCCTTACTTCCAGCCCAGGCTCCAACACAGACACACCCCTAAAATTCCGGGTGACTTCAGAAATCAAGAATGCTGGCTTCTTGGCCCCCACAAAACCCTTCACAGCCTCCCTGGTGAGCAACAGTCCAGGGACAAGCGGCAGGCGCCATGGGAGGTGTCCTCCCAGTTCTCGGGGTCAGTGCTGTCCCATGGTTGGCTGCTGTGTTCCCACCCCATGCCCACGGGGCCCGGTCTCAGCTGTTCGTCCGCTGACGCCCCCACCCAAGTCTGGCACCTCACCATGGCTTAAGGCAATGAGCGCCCAGCAATCTGGACCGAAGGCACGTACCACTGACTGACGTGCGGCCCAGGGCCCGGGGCCTCCATCCACCTGCCTCCCCTCAGACAAAAGTCAGGTTGAACTAGCTTCCCCTCACCTCCAGCATTCTCTGGTTCCATAAAGCATTTCTAATATGGGGCTGGGCTGGGGGGGACACAATTCCATACCTTGTCCATCTACTTTTCTATAGGCTTTGTTTTCTTATATTTTTAGGTCCAGTGACGTAGAGGTGGGAAGGAGGGGCTGGTGCCGAACTGGCTCACCACCCCCTGAAGAAGCTTCAGGCCAGGAAGGGTGCTAAAGGGGTGGGGTGCCCGTGAGAAACCAGAGGACTAGGGCTTGCCCACCCCAGCCAGCCCAGAGGGCTGCGAGGGCCCCAGCCCACCCCGTCCACTCGCCCTGGGCAAGCCTGAGAAAGAAGGCACTGGCAGGAGCTTGCCCAGGCTCGAGCAGTCCTCCCCCCAAGGGGCCAGGCTACCTCAGGGGCCCTGCCAGGACAAGGGGGCTTGCTCACCCAGGCTGCCCACTCCTGAGCCAGTGCGTGGAGCCGGCTGAGGTCCTCCCGGGGTGCTGACAGCCGGCCAGGCCTCCTGCCAACCTTCGTTGGCTTGGGCTGTAAATTCCCCCTTCTCCATGCAGCCCCCCCACCTGCCCCCCTCCCCAGAGCCATTACTGTCCTCGGGGAGCCTGCACACCTGACGCTCTGGGTCACCCAGGCTGTCTCACCTCATGGGATGTTTGCCGACCGATGGACTCCAGCCCAGAGCAGAGGCAAATACCTGAATTGCTGACAGACCCAGGAGGAAAGCGAATCCGGCTCTACTGAGGAGCGCCAGGAGGAGTCAAGAAACGAGGAGCCCAGCAGACCTTCATGCTTCCCTACCTGCTGCCCCACTTGCATTCATTCATTCATTCATCCCCTCAGTGTTTACCCAGCACCAGCTAGGTGCCAGGCACGGTGCAAAATGCTGGCCCGCAGCAGTGAACGCGACACAATCTCTGACTTCACAGTGTTTATAGACCAGTCAAAAGGGCAGGCATTGAACAAATAATTACACAATGAATTCATTAACTGCTATTATAGCCGATGCTGTGGAAAATTAATAAGCGCAGGTGTTAAGAGAGAACAATTTCCAGGAGGAGCTTACCTGTGGGAAAGTCACAGGAAGTTCACAGAAGTGATAATTCAGCTACGACCTAAAGATGGTCTGTAGTGGGGAGGTAGGAAAAGGCAAACGGCCTGTGCCAAGGTCCTGAGGCAGGAAGGCTCATAGAATGTTCCAGAACTCTAAAGAGTCAGCGTGGTCGGGGAGCTCAGAGCATTCAGGGAAAAGGCGACATAATGAGGCTGGAGCAGCAGGAGAACTTCCCGGGCCAGGAAAGATTCTAGCCTGGGCAGGTGGGGGAGCCCGTGAAAAACCTCAGCACAGACAGAGCTCTGTGCTTTTTACCTTGACCGTGGCGATTTCTTTCCCACCGTCTCTCTTCTAAAGGAGCGCAAACATTGGGACTTGCTTTTCCCATCCAGAATTCATGCCATATTAACATCCTCCATCTGCACAACTCCAAGAATGATTGCGGCATCCTCCCGCCCACTGTCTCGGCAGCCTCATCAGCTAGGTGTTTTTAGTCCTGCTTTGCAAAATGAAGACATTAAGACTCCGGGAAATTAATTAACCTGCCCAGAGGTCACCTGCACAGTGTTCTGCTCGGGATACTATGGCAGCCTGATGAGAAGGTGAAGAAGAAGAAGAAGAAACATTAGCATTCACTGGGTGCAGGTATGCAAATAGGTGCAAGTATAAGTGAAGCCTCCTAAGAAGGAGAATCCAGCAAGAAAGAGTGTCACGCGTGCCAAAGCATATGATAATATTTGAGGTGAATCCGCTTTTTAAAATTGCCTACTGATGGATATAGGGATAGGTACAGGTGTAAGGCCAGAGACAGATAACAGATACAGAAAAATAAGAGTTGGAATAACTGATTCCCCCCCCCCCCCCATAACTGCTCGTTTGGCGTAATTGGCAAATTTTACGGTCATATGCACCGGCGGCGAGATGGTTCTAATCTATAATTCAGATTCTACAATTTCATAAATAAGTAAGTAAAAGGTTAGTTCTTTCACTTACAAATGCTATTTCCAGGTCTGTCACTACTCCAATTAAAAGGGTAAATAACAATAACAAGGGCATGAATCCGAGATACCAAACTCAGGTTTGGAAAAAAATCTCACTTCCTTCCATTTCTCCAATAACCCCACTGGGGAGTCTGGAGCCTGCTGCGGAGATGGGGGGGGCGGCGACCGCAGCAGGGATCCACCTCACTGTGAACACCCAGGGGCAGACACGGGTTAAGCTTGCACCGACGGAGTAGACAAAAGCCTATGCTGGACGAGAAAGCCCACCTAGAAAGCAGAGCAGAGGTAGATTGGTGGGGCGGGGGGGGTGGGGGCTGCTGGGCAAGCCTAGACTTTCCATATAAAATATTGAGCGCCAGAGTCAGGCTCCGCATTAGAAATCTGACACTCGGGCCCAGCTCTGCTGCCAGAACTGCAGTGCAAAGCCACAGGGAAAGCGAAATTTAAAAAACGAATCCTCAGTCCTACGGCAAATTAGTCATTCAGCGAATTGATCATTTGGCAAATTGGCTTTTAGCAAATTGATTCTGGGTGTCTAGGCCGGCTCCTGGAAGGCTGTCCAGCAGCCAGCGGGGTGTGTGGATGAGAACACAGCTCCCACAGGGCAGGCCTCTCCCTCCGCCCCCTAGGAGACCCCCAGGCACGGCAAAGGCCCAGCAAGGAGCTGCCCTGGGAGGGGATGCGGGGAAGGCGGCCTTTGGGCAGCCTTAGGTCTGCGTCAGTGGGAGGCCCCTCTCACCCAAGCCAGCTATGCATGAAGACCTTCGGGGGGGGGGCAGGGGGGGCAGGGAAGGGAGCAAACGCATGCTCTGTTCCAGGGGCTGCAGTAGGGTCTTTACCGAGGAGGACGAAGACCCAGAAGTGAGAGACTCTCACCTCTGAGCCTACCAGCAGAGTGGCGGCCAAGACCCTCCAGACTCCAAAGGCCTCCTTGCCTCCGAGCCTCACCTTGAACAAACTGCTACTGTTCCCATGAGGGTCTGGGGCTGGCACAAGACTGGCTTCTCAGAGGGTGATCCACAGGATCCTTCGCAGAGGGTGATCCCAGATCCACAGGAGCTACCCTCGCATCCCAGGATATGACATTATAAGGTCCCCGTCCAGATGGGGAAAGTGAGACCCAGGGAGCTGATGTGAGGTTTCCATAAGGTAACCCTCATCAGTTTCCAGAAAAACAAGGTCTCTCCTGGGATATCAATGCATAGGCTTTTTTTTTTTTTTTTTTTGATGCATAGGCTTTTTAAAAAACTGACATAAAAAAATAAAAATAAAAAAATTAAAAATTAAAAACTGACATAAATGGATTCATACGTTCTTCCCCATGCCTGGCTTTTTTCATTTATTAAACTGTTCCTTCCTCCTTTTTTTTTCCTTCCTCCTTTTTTAACAACCGCACTACATCCCATTGCACAAAGGCCCCATAATAGATGTGGCCAGTCTCCTCCTGAGGGGTGCAGTGGCTGGCTCCCAGGTTCTGCTACTGTGTCCAGCACTCCATACCATTCCCCAAGAATATATCCCAAGGGCTTTGTAAATCCCTCAGCTTGCTAATATTAGGACAGCGCATTACGTTTCCCATAGGATAAAATAAAATAATAACTTAAAATGTTAAGTTACTTTAGTTTCTATTTTCTGGCTCTAAATCCTCACTTTCTTAAACCCCAAGACCTCCCCCTCACCGCACCTCAGACCCTGGTAGGTGGCTTTCTTTGTCATCACTTCCCCGGTTCGAGAGTTTGATGACGGGTGGAGAACAGCCAATCCACACTGAGATGAGAGGCTGGGCGGTGGGCAGGGCCGTCCCCAGACCAAATCTCTTTCTCTCCCACGAGCCTTGAGTGCCAACGATTCACATTCAGCCTCAGCCAACTGACGAATGGTGGCACGCAGTAAACCTCCAAGTCATTTATAGGCAGTTAAATCTCAAAGCTTAACCTGTAAAACCCAACAATCCCTTGCACCTTTGTAATCTGCCAAACTGCCCAAATCTGAACATCCACAGGGATGCCCGCTGAGGGATGAAGTGCACCTGCATGGGGCCCTGCATGGAACCATACCCCCCACCTTGGCCCTCCAGATTCATTATAGGGCAGGGGGCGGGCAGGATTGCCAAAAAAGACACTCGTCCTTGAGGGGCATCACCCAATCAATTTCTTATCTGCCTATTTTTTTCAGCCAGAGCACACGCTCTCCAACGCTTCCTCCTACACTCATGCTTCATGGTTCTGACACCCAGAGTCCTTTGGGTTAGGACCTCCATATGTTGTAGCAGAAGAGAGTCATGACAAGAGATTGGCCAACCCTGATTAGCAAGCCAGACATTCAGCGGTCACGTGGATCCACAGAAGGGTGAGTTGAGGATCCACGTCTCTGGCTGTCACGCTCAGTAGACACGGCACAGAGGGGTCCATGAGAAGAATCGGGGAGCAAGAAGAAACCCAGAAAGGTGGTCTGATCATTTTGATGATGATGAATTGGTGTCTGGGGAAGAGGAGGAGAAGGAGGAGCTGGAGTCTTTACAACATTTTAAAGTTCACTGCTACACTTCATCTCCACAAAGCACAGAGGGCAGGTGTCAAAAAAGCACCCACGTTGCAGGTGGGGAAATAGAGTCTCATTAAGATTAAACACCTCATCCAGGGGGATCCCTGGGTGGCTCAGCAGATGAGCATCTGCCTTCGGCCCAGGGCGCAATCCTGGAGTCCCGGGATCGAGTCCCACATTGGGCTCCCTGCATGGAGCCTGCTTCTCCCTCTGCCTGTGTCTCTGCCTCTCTCTCTCTCTCTCTCTCTCCCTCTCTCTCTCTCTCTCTCTGTCTCTCATGAATGAATAAATAAAATCTTTAAAAAATAAACACCTCATCCCAGTTCACTCGCCCAATTTGAACACCAACCGATCTTGCATATCCAGGAGCCAGCTGGTGACCATGTGCTGCCCTGGGACTCTCTCCTGTGCACATCTTTGCACCCCGTCAACGGCCACCAAATAACCGGTGGGGCAACCTCTGGGGTCCCGAGGACAAAAACAAGCCTTGACCCTACTCAGTATAAACCTCCCCGCCAGAACAGAGAGAGGGGAACTCCCAGCAGCACCGAACCTGTGCTGCGAGTGAGTGCGTCGTCACGACTGGTGGCGGCCCTCCCAGCCTGGGCCCTGATGCCCACCGACTCATCGGGCCCACCCCTCCCTTTCCCTTGCAGGCGGTGCAGAGGCAGGGATCCGCAGGCTCAAAGGCAGGCTCTTCTCGCAACATCTGCCCACTTGCCCTGCCCAGAGCGCTCGTATTTGGTCATCACCTCATGTGGGGAGTGCTTTGTCACTTTGTGCTGAATTAATTCAAGCATGCACGAATGAGTGAATGACTGAAGAAAACTCTAACGCATTCCTTTCACATCACCTCTGTATCCCCTATTCCATCGTATCCTTGGGATACCCCAGTGAAGGCAGTATTGGAACTCTTCCTTCACAGATGGAGAAACTGAGGCCCAGAGAGATGACTGCCCCACATGCAATAATGGCAGAGCTTAGACCCTAATCCTCGCCCTGGGCTCCTACTTGAGTGCTCCCGCTGGCCTGGGTAGGCTCTCCAGTTGCCCAGCCCTCCAAGGAGAGGCGCTTGGCCCCCAGAGCCCAGCAAGTTGGAGGTTCCTTGATTGCCCAGCTCACCACCAGAGGTGCCAACAAGGCTGGCGCCCCAGGGAAGCCCCCAGGGGAAAGAGTTCTCACCCCTCAGGCAGGGAGCACTCATGACTTTCCAAAGGGGCCTCCACCTTTCTCCTGGGTTAGCTCATCATTTCCAGATCTGGATAAGGCCTGGAAACCCCCGTCCGGTACCTTTCTGATTGTGACTCACTCTGGGGGCAGGGAGGTGGGAGAGGTAGAGGCACTCCAATCTCAAATCTCACCGGTCTTGACAAACAAGCGTCTCCTTCGACCCCACGATCATTCATCTGACAAACTTCCCCAACCACGTGTTACACGGAGCACCCGGTACCCAGTGCCACACTCAGAGCTGTGCAGGCAGGACAGGACACAGCAGCCTGCCTCCCGTGGGTCAGCACCGCAGCCCATCACCTCCCCCACGCTCCACCGTCATCCCTTGGGCCAAAGGTGCCAATGACCTTCCTGGGACGCCCAGCTCGAGGCCTGTGTGCCTCTTCTGGGCAGCCCTTGGAAATGTCAACCACTGGTTCTTCTCCGATGTGCCCTTGACGTCCACCAGACCGCTCCTACCCCGCTGTCCTTTCCCTGCCCCCTCTCCCCCGACTCCTGAAATGTAGGGGTCCCTGGGCATTCTCTCTTTGGCCTTTTTCTCTGTCTTCCTCTAGTCACACCTTTTTAATTACCCCCATCTATAACACAGGGGTGCAAATATTACCCAACTGTTGAGGATGCCCAAGTTTTTTCTCCAACCTACCCGAACTGCTTATTGGACACCTTCTCCTGGAGTGGCCATGGGCCTCCAACACCCAGCATATCCACCCCTGACTCACCCTCACAGCACACACCTACCCTGCTCCTCCTCTCCCCCAGGGGTGAGCAGCTGTAAGCAGGCAGGACCCTGGGGGGTCAACCTCAACTCCTCCCTCTCCTCGCCTCCTCCCTCTCCTCATGTCCTCATCCAAATGGTCATCCGATGGATCACTCCTACCTACTCTGGCCACCACCTACCTTAATCAGCCTCCTCCTCTTCTCTCTTGAACTGAAGCAATGACCTGTGGCTTGCACCCCAAGGCCCTCTGTGACCCTCTCCCCAGCCTCCTCTCTACTCACCTGCCATCTCTACTCCAGCAGCAGTGAATGCTTCCAATCCCACAGGGGGCCCTGCTCTCTCCCCTGGCAGCTCCTGTGTGTTTTTCTTCCCTAGAAAATTCTCTCCAGCCACTCTGCCCCGACCTAGGGAACTTTTACAGCCTCTCCTTCAACACCTAACTCAAACCTCACCTTCCCAGAGAGCCCATTCCCCTCTCACCTCCCCAAGCCGGGCCAGGCTCACCGCCCACCCCCAGCTCCTCTAGAAACACCCATGAGGGCCACCGCAGGCCATTGTCACAGCGCTCACCACCCTGAATTACAACGATATTTATAAGTCTCGCACCCCACTAAACTCAGACTCTTCCAGGACTGTTTTCTGCTGCTCTACCTCTACGTGTCCCACCCCTGGTGACATCCTGCCCCTGCCTGACCTCGATGAATGACTTAATGAAGGGATAGTGCAGGTTGGTGGGCTTGACAGGAGATGGCGGGGGGGGGGGGGTCCTGACAGTGCCAACAAGTCATGAGGAGGAGAAACAAAGTCCCTAAGGTGCTTACAACCAGCTACAGAGAGACCCGACTCTCTAAATGTGTAACAAACCGGATGGGCTTACAGCGAGCTCTGTGGTGCCCTCATCTCCTCTGGAGCTCAGGGGGGCAGGGGCAGTGGGTGGAGCCGAAGAAGGGTTCCCAAGTGGCCCGCCTCCTTGCTCCCACCCAACCTCCCAGGATCCGATGGATCCGAGCAGAAGGAAGGTCGGAGGGTTGAGAGCGACCCTGTTTCTCCAGTGAGACCCCACCTTCCTGAGCTCCTGGGCTCCTGCTGGGGAAAACCTGGTGCCACCTTTTTGTCAAGAAGCCTGGCTCACTGACGAGGGTGAGAGAAGGGGTGGCAAAGCACGCCAAGCGGAATGTGGACATCCCCACTCCACTGCCCCCAAGGCGACAGCTTGGAATCCATCTGTTAGATGAACGTTCTGGAAGACTTTCTGCCTAGGGATCCAGACGCCAGGCCAGACCCCCCGCCCACGTGGAAGGACCAGCACCCAGAGGCCAGGAGCAGCACCTAGAGGAGGCGGGGAAGGCGGGCGGGCGGAAGCCTCAGGCACCATTACCTCTTCTGTTTGACTCTGGGCCAAGTGAGGTTATGCAGACAGTGTTGACCTGACCTTGGTCTTTATATGATCCAGAGAAGTGTAAATACTGCGGCGTATGCCAACACTAGGGGAAAGCAAGCACATGCAGACAGCCCAGTCTCTCCTGGCAAAACTGCACATCCAGTTCGTGACCCCCGGTGGCCCCTGCCCCGGGGCCAGACCGCCTGCCGGGTCCTGAGCAGTGAAACCTGCTCCCCAAAGCACAGACTCTGGAGGGGGCTCCGAGCTCAGCCTGCCCCGACTCCCCCTCGACAGAAGCTGAGGCCCAGGGAAGGAAAGGGACCTGAAGGGGATCACACAGCTGCCCCAACTCCAGACTCCCCACTCCCAGGACAGAGCTGAAGTGCTCAGACCCTCCCCCCTGCACTGTCCTGTCAATCTAGGAAACCTGGCTGTTGGCCCCGCTCCCTCCAACCTGCACCTCACCCCCTCTCCCCCGCCCCGCAAGAGAGAAACAGGGCTGCAAGCCTCAGATCCAGGCGGCCTGCTGAGTGGCCAAAGTATAATGGAGGGACTTGAGGCCTCAGAGCCAAAGGCTTGGGGAAGGCCTGAGATCCCACAGCTCTGGGCCTGGGGGCGGGGGAGGCGGGGTGTAGCGGTGTCCAGGACATTCTGTGCTGGCCCTTGGCTGCTCCTCTCGGCCTTACTCGGGGTCTGACCCTGACACCTAACACGGAGCCAGGCCTAGAGGGAAAGTGCGAGAGGAAGGCCTGCTCTTTAGAGGCCCCTGTGGGGCCCTGGCTCCAGCCCCCAGTCCCTCTGAAGCCCCCAGAGGGGTGAGTCTGCATCCTACAAACCCTTGCTCACAACCACAGCGACTCCCCAAGGGGCAGGCCCTGAGCTCTCTCCCTGCTGCAGGCCCCAGGGCCCCTCTGGCCACGCCAGCGCCTCCAACTAGGACACCATGATGGGGAAAGAGGCGACAGGCCTCTGGTGCCCTCTGCTGTTCTGCACTCCTGTCCCGCAGCCTCGGGGATGGCACTGAGGCTGGTGGGGGAGACCCAAGCCATGTCACCGGTGCCTGGGTCGGGCCTCACGGTGTCAGAGCCTCCGGCTACTTTCCAGAAGGATCTAGAGCAACCCTAGGAAAGGCAGTCAGAAAACACTAGGGCGTGTCGTGGTAACCAACAACCGCCAGAGTGAGATGGCTCAATCAGTGAAGGTTTATCCATCCGGGACTCGGGTGCTGCGTGTTCCCTCTCCCCAGGGTCCAGGCCTTGAATGTGGCTACGTCAAGGCAAGAGCCAGAAGGGCCTCAGACAGGCCGCCAGCACTCGCACTCACCGCTCCCTGTCCCCCAGCACGAGGGCCCGGCCTGTGCCATCCTGCCGGGGCCCGGTGCTCAGGGCAAGAGAACTAACTGGACAACAGCATTCAGGATCGCTGATGCTCAGTTTGCCCTTGGAGTCGCCAGATACGTGGCTCAGTCCCTCTCCTGCAAGCAAAGTTAGACTCAGCCCCCCCTCAAGGAGTACAGCCCCCGGGGCCCCCCACTCGGGGTCTCAGGCAGCGTGCTGTGCTCTCCATACTGGCAGCGAGGTCCAGGACGCCTTCATCATGCACAGATGGGGCGCCTCTTGGTCCCAACACCTATAAGCTGGGGACGAAAGTTATCCCCCCCCGCCCATCATTCAGTATCTGATGCTCTGACAAGCACAAGACAACATCAGGGACACACCGAGTCAGAAAGAGTCAGAAAGAGGAGGAACGGAACACGCGGCCCGGCGGGCGCTGCTCCAAGGCCATCCTCACGTCCCCGAGGGAGGCGTGCTAAGGGGCTGCCCGGAGCGAGGCGTCTGTCCCCGCAGGTGGACTAGAGCGCTCCTGGGTGCCCCTGCCCCTCGGTCCCCGGCTGGCCGGCTCCCTTACTCAGAACCCTGGAGTGTTTGCAGCCCTGTGCTGGGCCCCCCACTTCCCAGCTCCAGCATGACACCAACTGTGGCACCCCCTCGTCTCGGTTCAAATTCCAGAGACAGGGGCGCCTGGGCAGCTCAGCGGTTGAGCATCTGCCTTTGGCTCTGGGTGTGACCTCGGGGATCCTGGGATCGAGTCCCGCATCGGGCTCCCCGCAGGGAGCCTGCTTCTCCCTCTGCCTATGTCTCTGCCTCTCTCTGTGTCATTCATTCATGATCATGATCATGAATGAATGAATGAATGAAGTCTTACAAAAACTGCAGACAGAGCGCAGGCAAGGAGGGAGCGGGGGACAAAGTGTCCCATCTGACGGCAGGGCCCTATCATCCAGGGCACACAAGTCATGGCCAGCGTCCAGCTCACCAATGGCCCGCTCAGGAAGGGAGCACACGCCGCACACCCTGCGTTGCCCGGGGGGCCAGACGGGAAGGGAACGAAGGCGTGTTTTCTCTGAAACAAATTTCATGGGGTTGCTTTTGAACAACTCTGAGGAAGACACACAATTTGGAGCGAGAAAGTGAGGTTTGGCCAGCTCCTGCCACAGACGAATTGCTGTCTTTACTTGCCTAAGTCTGTTTCCTCATCTATAAAGTGAGGCTGATAATCGCGGTCCCTATGCCGTCTCCTTGACTCACCCCTTTTGATCCCTCAGGTCCCCCCGATGAAACCAATCCCCAGGATCCGAGTTACCTGAGCTGGATCCCAGTCCACGCTCCAGGCTTACCTGTTGCCTCTCCCGGGAACTGTTGCATTTGTATGAAGAGCTCTCGGAGACAGAATAACCAAAGGAATAAATCTCTAATGGTAAAATGTAAGGCAGTAAGAGAGATCAAAGGGGGGAATATTTCACTGGAAGGAAGGAAAGAGGCTCAGGGCACTCGGGATCCACCTAGGTATGAATCCCGCTCTCTGTTGCTGACTTTTTCTTTCCTGCTTCATGAGAGGAATGACTCAAGGCCTATCTTGAATGACAACTCCGGTTACCAGAATCCCCAGATCATTTTTAGTGGTAAACTCACTTTTGAGAGATGTGTGTGGGTGTGGTGCCCGCTTCAGTACGCACCCCGGTCCCCGTGCCCTGCGCTCTCTCACTTCTGCCCAAAAGTGACTCAGGCATAGTTTTGATGATGGCAAAACTAGTGCGGCCCACGTTTCTGGACCCGAGAGAATGAGAGTGCTGGGTTTTCCCTTGGAAAGCTCTGCCCTCCACCCCACCCCCCGAGCCCCCTGGTCTGTGATCCTCTGAAGGTGGGCCTGGGCCCACCTGGGCCGGGTGTGTGTTTCACCCCGTTTCTGAAACAGAAGTCACACACCAGGAGGGACCTGCGCCATCCGGGTGTCCTTGCGCTGGCGGACCCTGTGTAGGCTTTTGGTAAACAGAGCTGGCATTCGCCTCGAGTGACAGCACCGAGTCTGCAGCCCAGCACTGGAGCCCCTGTCCACCTGGCCTCCCTCCAACCTTGCTGCCCGCTGCCCCTAGCACCCTCCTCCTGGGACCCTCGTCTGTCCCATCATGGTCCAGTCCCTGGGCCTTATGCTGACATCACCCCTTGCTCCCACCCATCCTCACTGCCCAACCCTAATCTGCCGCCTCACCCTCTGCGACTTGGGGCGGCCTGCTTGAACTCTCTGGACTGTGACCTCCCTGTAACATGAGGTCAGAGAAGGCTACATTCCCCAATTCTAGATCCTTCCTTACCCCATCCATTAGGGCACATCAAAAACGACAGTAGCTGGGCACTGAGCCTGGGTGGCTCAGTCGGTTGAGTGTTTGACTCTTGACCCCGTTCAGCGCATGGTCTCGGGCTTGTGAGATCGAGCCCCACGTCAGGTTCAGTGCTGGGCATGGGGTCTGCTTAAGATTCTCTCTCTCCCTCTACCCCTCCTCCTACTCCTATGCACTCTCTCTCTCTCCCCCTCAAATAAATCAAATCTTATTTTTAAAAAAATAGCTAATTTAGGTACAGTGCTTTACAGTCTTTACAACATGGCTACAATTATTATTTCATTAAAAACCACTGATAGGGGCAGCCCCAGTGGCTCAGCGGTTTAGCTCCACCTTAGGTCCAGGGCGTGATCCTGGAGTCCCGGGATCAAGTCCCGCGTCAGGCTCCCTGCATGGAGCCTGCTTCTCCCTCTGCCTGTGTCTCTGCCTCTCTCTCTCTCTCTCTCTCTCTCTCTCTCTCTCTCATGAATAAATAAATAAAATCTTAAAAAAAAAAAAAACAGTGATAGCCTCTTAGATGGCAGTTATTTTACAGAGGCAGAAACCAAGGCTCAGAGGGCTCAAGTGACTTGTCTAAGGTCACACAGCTAGTTTAAAAAGGGGAGGCATTAAAATCCAGGTATCCAGACCATGTGTTCCTTCCACTTCGTCAAACAACATCTCTCTCTCTCTCTCTCTCTCTCTCTCTGGCCAATGGCTACAACCTTATTCCCCAGGCAGAGTGTTTTCATGCCAGAGTCAACAAGAATAGACTGAGGGTACGAGTGTTTCCTGGGCAAGGGAAGAGGGGGCACAGAGCATCAGCACAAAGTGGGCTGCCAAGGATCTGAGTGACCCATAAGAAAAAAATATATGATTTTAAAGCAGGTCCACATGCTCCCCTGGTCTGCAGGTCTGCTCTTTGGAGCAGCAGGGCTGGCTCTAATTCGCAAGGCCGGGCTAAATGGGGCCTGTGCTTCCCCGGGGACAGGTGAGGGCTTCCCGGGGGCCAGCGCCTGCGAGTCTCCTCCAGGCGCTCGGTCTCAGGCTTGCCCCAGGTGGCACCTGGGATCCCAAACCAGTGGCATCCCTTCTTCACCTCAGTTTCTCTTTCTGTAAAATGGGAATGATCTCCATCACCCTGCCACCACTCTCGAGGAGGAGGCAGGGGAGGACAAGAGAGCATGAGCCAGTCTCTTGACAGAGGTGATATCTGAATAAAGGGCACCTGCGTGGCTCAGTCGGTTAAGGATCTAACTCTTGGTTTCCGCTCAGGTCATGATCTCGGGGTCGTGGGATGGAGCCCATGTCAGGCTCCGTGATCAGCGGAGAGTTTGCTTCAGATTCTCCTCTCCTTCTGCCCTTCCCTTGGCTCTCTCTCTCTCTCTCTCTCTCTCTCATTCTCTCTCAAATAAAATAAATAACTCTTAAAAAAAAAAAAGATAAGAGTAAAAGGGGCCTCAATGCTACCTGACGTAAGGACTCCAGAGAAGAAGTCAATTCCCTGGCAATTCTGGAGAACTGAATTTTCTCGATCATTAGAATCCCCTTTGATTTCAAGTCTTGGGGCCACAGACCCACGTACTGTTCCTGAGAGAAAGCCTCACTGGGACCGAGTCTGGAGATGACTTGGCTGGTATGTGTCAGGTCAGGCTGCGAAGCCACACTGCCCGGGGCCTGAACCAGGGGTGACAGCCACAGGCAGCGTCAGGTGGACCTGGAGCCCAGATGGGCTCAGAAATGGCATCTTCAAACAAATCCCTGAGAGTTTGCTTTCATTTCTTTGGTTCTTTCTCCAGGGATCAAGTATGTAAAAATCCCAGTTATGTAGATGCTGTAATTAATTTTATCATGACGTAGAAAGGCGCATTGAAATAAAGTGTATATGAATAACAGCTTGTGTGTTAGTGTGTGTGTGTGTGTGTGTGTGTGTGTGTGTGTTTATGGAGAGAGAGATTTTTTTTTTAATTTTTTTAAATTTATTCATGACAGAGGCAGAGACACAGGCAGAGGGAGAAACAGGCTCCCTACTGGGAGCCCGATGCAGGACTCAATCCCGGGACCCCAGGATCACGACCTGACCCGAAGGCAGATGCTCAACCACTGAGCCACGCGGGTGCCCTGAAAGAGAGAGAGACTTTTAAGAGATTGCTGGCAACTCCAAAGTGTGTAGGATCCACTAGCAGGCTGGAAATTTATTTAAGAGTTACTGTGGCCGTCTTAAGTTCAAACTCCACAGGGCAGCAGGATGGAAATTCAGGCAGCATCCTATGGGATAGTCCTGAGGAGGATTCTTTTTTCTTTCGGAAACAATCTTTTGCTCTTACGGCCTTCACCTGATTGGATGAGGCCCACCGACATTATAAAGACTAATCTGCTTTCCTTAAAGTCTACAGATTTAAATGTTCATCACATCTGATAAATACTTTCACAGCAACATCTAGACCCATGTCTGACCAGACCACTGGCCGTAGCCTGGCCAAGTTGACATATAAATTAACCATCGTGCCACACACACACACCTTTGTGTCCCCACCTGGGTGGCCAATCCCCAGCAAATAAGCAAGGAGTCCTGCCTGTGACTTGATGTGACTTGATTTCTCTCTTCTTTTTCTTACCTTCCCTTTTTTACTAAGCCCCATCCTCTGGGCGAAGACTCAGCCTCATTCAGTACCACCCACACTCGCACCTCGACCACGTTTGGTGAGTGTTACAGAAAGAGGTGACAAGCCTGAGCTTGAGTCCTGGCTCCGCCACTCCCACCCGCTAGTCCAGGTGCCCTGGGGGAGGAGTTGAATTCCTTGGAGAGTGATTTCTGTCCGTGAAGGAGGAGCACATGGGGGCCCCCCCACTGATGTAGGGTTTTATCAGGCTGAATGAGACAACGCCCAGCTCAGTGTCTGCCATAAAAGAAGCACCCATCATCTTAGTAATGATTATTTTATTGCTTCTCTGCACACAATTAAAACTCACTAATTCAGACCTATCAGAGAGGGCAGTCAATGGCTGGAAAGTCCACATTAAAAAATAATTTAAAAATAATGTCGTTTTATTACTTTAAAATATATTACTCAATCCAGGCTAATAAAGTGTTGCACAGCGAGCCCCTGGGGGCCTTATGTTAATGAACAAATAAGAACAATTTGAGGTTAGTCTATCAATTATTGGTGTGGAAAAGGGAGTTTTCAAAAGTACTTGAAAATGCCTCCAAAGAGTGTATTATCCTCTGTAGATTAAGTGTTTCCCCTGCAATCATCTTAATGCATTTTATTAATTCAACAGCTTCTCGCCACCTTGAGAGTGCTCCAGGCAACGTGGGCGCAGCGCTGACCAGACGTCCTACAAATTCCGACGTGCTGGTAACTGAACGTAAGACATTCCACCGAGTTAGGACGAGACTTTGATGAAATCTCTCTCTCTCTTAGGAGCCTGTTTCAGGGCGGCCGTCTCTGCCTGCAGCTCCCAGAGGAGGGACTATTTCTGTCAAATAGCAGAGGCTGGATTTAAGAGCTCGGGCTCTGGACTGAGACAGAACTGGGTTCAAATCCCACCCCTGATTCTTATAAGCCGCATGAGCAAGCTTGGGCAAGCCACTGACCTCCTCTGAGGCCCCAAAAAGATAAAGTGATCTTCATCACAAGGTAGCTGTGAGATTAAATTAGTAACACACCAAATATGTGACCAATCAGTGACAAAATATGTGACCTGGTAGGACGCCTGGGTGGCTCAGGCACTGAGTGTCTGACTTTGGCTCAGATTGTGATCCTGGGGTCCTGGGTTCAAGTCCCGCATCAAGCTCCCCGCAGGGAGCCTGCTTCTCCCTCTGCCTATGTCTCTGCCTCTCTCACTGTGTCTCTCATGAATAAATAAATCTTTAAAATCTTTTTTTTAAAAATGTGACCTGGTACACCTGAGCACGTCCTTGTACAAGGTAATGAATCTAGAGATGAGTCAGGAGGTCATGGGCACAGTCCCAGAGAGGCTCCGGGGTAGGGAGTGCTGGAAGCATTATTCTGGGTACTGGGCCAGTCCTTGGGAGAGTGATGAAAGTTGCCTGCAGACAGATGATGATCTCAGGACGCAAGCCCAGGAATTGTCATTACTATTATTAGCAACAAAAATGACAATTTATATTTTACAAGAGCTCTCCAGCTTCTCTCAAAAGCTCCACTGAGACAATTTATATTTGAAGGAGGCTGTGCAAGGGCACAGTATTTGTCTGTTCCTTCTAGGCCTTCCGAGTCTGGATTGGGTTCACTCACCACAATCCATGTGCCAAATGAGCTCAGCCTCTGCTGACAGGACTTCCCTGAGTGTGGGTGCAAGTTAAACCTGAGATTCTGCTGTGATTTAGGTGGACAACCCCGAGAAAGGAGGGGGGGTTTCACAGGAGCTCCATCTACCATCTATTAAGCACTTCGTGGGAGGGCCCAGAGCTTCTCAGTGGCCTAACTGCCTTCAGCGACATCTGCCTGTGAGGCTGGACTATCGCCCCCACCCCAGTTTCTCAGAGGAGGGAGCCAAATCCCAGGAGGCCAGAAGGGAGAACTTGCTGGAAGTCTTAGAGCCAATGAGAGTTGGTGCTAGGATACGGTCACAGCATGCCAGCCTCTGAAGACGCCCTCTGTGAGCGCAGCTCAGATTCCACAGAGGTTCCTGCCATCCCAAGACACCTCTAGGGTAAATTTTGTCACCCTGCTTTGAACAACCCTGACAACTCCCCTCTGCCTCTTGGAGCTGCCTCCACCACACTCCCTTGAATTCCAGCCACAGGAGGCCCACACCGCTCCGCCAGAGGGCAGATGCTGGGACTTATCTGATTCTGGTGACCCCATGGTGGCCAGCACAAGGCCCATCCCTAAAGAAGGCATTTAACACACAGCCGTGTTGATGGAATTAGTAAGAATTTCCCAGGGGGCCGCTGGAGAAACTTTGTACCTCTCTCTCTGTTTTAGATGACCCCACTCTAAACACGGCTGCTTAAAAGTAGATGGAGGGGCTGCTACCAGCTGGGGCAACCCCAGAAACTGGTGGCATTGCCCCAGGCTCCCTCTAGGCTTGGCGTCATGCCTCAGGAAAGGATGAGACGTGGCTGTGGGACAGGAGCCGAGCAGCCCAACATGGGGGACTTGAGGCAGCCCAAGTGGGCATTGGCTCCCAACAACAAAAGAGCCCAAATACAGGCCCTTCCCCAAGGGAGTGGGAGCTGGTTAAGAAAGAGGGTGTGATGGTAACTGACTTTGCCACACCTCTGCCCCTGACCACGACCCCCACCCCCGGACGGGGGCACCCAGCCCATGCTCCCAACCAGAGACAGCACATCAGTGGCATAAGGAGAGGGCCTGACACACATGAACTCAGGCCTCCTCCAAGCAACAAAATTATTTTCTGTACAAGTCCTGAAATGCAATGCGTGGCAATATTACAGGTGCACTAGATATGCCAGTTGTCCTCTCTCCAGATTTCTCAGTCATTATCCATGATTTTGAAAGCATTACGTATTTTTAACATATGCAGACGTTGTTTCAGTTGCTGCCTCTCTCGCTCTTCTCCTGTTTCTTTGTCGAGTTCCACTGGATCCATGTCATTTCAGGTTGATACAGGTGCCCCACTTGGAAGTTCTTTAAAGTCTCAGAACAATTACGAACCGGTTGCCAGTTTCACAATACAACAAGACACTGCAAGTCACTCCAAGTTCCTACAGGACAAAAAAAAAAAAAAAAAGCACAATTATTTATACAATGGTGTTTATACATGCCCAGCAGCTTGAACTTTGATCCTTTGGTTACAGTCTGATATAATAATAATTTATGTAAATAATTATCCAGTAACTCACAAGAGGGTTTTACTAAGATTAAAATGTCAGCCAAAGATACCATTTATTGATAAAACCATTTTCTGGATTTTTTTCTTCTTTTTAAAACCATTAAAAAAAATATGGGACACCTCGGTGGCTCAATTGGTTAAGTGTCTGCCTTTGGCTCAGGTCATGATCTCAGAGTCCTGGGATCGAGCCCCACATCAGGCTCTCCACTCAGCAAGGAGTCTACTTCCCCCTCTCACTCTCTCTCCCCCTCTCTCAAGTAAATAAATAAAATATTTTTTAAATGTCAAAAATAAAACAATTAAAAAATAAGAAAATAAGTTTCCATTCAAAACACATCATTCAAATTCAGTCAACTATTTCAAGCATGAACTAAAATACACACGCACTGAACAAAAACGTTACATCTCCCAGTTCATACTCTTTGGTCCTTTCAAATTTTATTTTATTTTTTTTAAGATTTTATTTATTTATTCATGAGAGACACAGAGAGAGAGAGAGAGGCAGAGACATAAGGAGGGAGAAGCAGACTCCATGCAGGGAGCCTGATATGGGACTCAATCCCAGAACTCCAGGATCACGCCCTGGGCCAAAGGCAGGCGCTAAACCGTTGAGCCACCCAGGGATCCCGGTCCTTTCAAATTTTGTTTTTTTTATTTATTTATTTACTTATTTTTTCCCTTTCAAATTTTAAATAAATCTCAACTCCAGTGGTTGCTCAGCATGGCTGCATTCCAGAAGTCAGGTTACATCTTTATAACGCTGGTTATATGGTTGCTCGTGTCAAACCTCCTTCCTTAAGCTCAAGAATGTGCTACCACAGGAGGGGTGAGAACACAAACCATACTCACAGGGAAAGTAAACAATCCTGCCGCCTGACAAAACAACTCTCAAAACGAATGCACATGGGTGGGTCCGCCTTTGGGGAGCCAAATCTGCAACTGGAAGTTCTCCAAATTAACATCGTTGTACAACAAAATGTGTATTGAAGGATAGGTCATAAATCTGTCCTCATGGGAAGCCTATTCCCGCAGACTGGTTATGACTGTCATGAAGCCCCTCTTGCTTACGCCTTAAGCCAAGGAAAGATTTTTCACGGAGGAGAATTTTATCACTGACATTGTTTATAATTGCCGGCGCACAGGGGCGATAAAAGCAGACCAAATTTCAGCCAAACAGGTTGTTTTCTTGAACTCCTCTGCACCTGCTTATTCCCTGGGCTAGAGGCCTGTGCCCATCAGCCCACCCTGCATACACAGGCCAAGATACCCTAGCCGACCCAGGGGTGTCTTTCAGAGCTGGCTCCCAGGACATGCTATCCGCTTCTCCTGCACGGACAGTGAGAAGCATGGGACTGTGATGCCCTCGCTGCTTTGGCACCAGGAGCCCCATTTATAGCTTACCATGCAAGACCTTGCAGCGTTTTGTTTTCCCCTTGGCGTCACTATAATTTTCAACTTATTGTATTAAAGTTCTCAAAACTTTTGAGAACTCCCTCCCTCACTGCCTAATGAATTGGCAGCAGCCTTCCGTTTCAATTTGGTCTTTGGATTCAGTGGGGTTAGGTAGGGCACGAGACCACCGGTTTACCACAGTCCCTACCACTCCCTATGCCTTGCCTCTGGGGCCTGTCTCCTTCATATCTACTTTCCACTTAGACTCTGAAAGGTCTAAGGTTTCAATCCATCTTTTCCTGTTAGCCAACTCAAGTCCAACTGAGAAGGAGCTCGGCCCCGCTCAGTCAGGAGAAGAGGTGCTAGGATCTGGGAAGAGGGTTGCTGTGTATCCAGCATCATGCCAGGCCCTTTGGCATCCTCTTATTTTTTTTTCAAGTTTGTATTTTTTAAATAATCTCTATACCCAACATGGGCCTCACATTCACAACCTCAAGATCAAGAGTCGTATGCTCTACCGACAGGGCTAGCCAAGCACCCTGGCATCCTCTCATGGAACCCTTCAATAACCTGATGAGAAAAGTAGCCCCACCATTTTATAACTGAGGAGCCAGCAGCTCTAAGGGGTTCAGTGCCCTATCCCACAACACAAGGACTCTAGGTGGCAGAGCCAGGGTAGAAACCCAGGCGGGTCTGGAGGCTGCTCTGATCTTGCAGTGAGCAGGGAAGCACACTGGAGTTCTCCCCAGGAGAAAGGGAGACACCCTAGCAAAGAGAGGGCTTCTCCTCCTCCTGTCCCCCCCACTTCCCGACTCCATACACGGCCTCCCACAAATGCTCACCGGAGGCCAAGTGATGGTCTCAGGATCACATGCCTCAGGCCCACATCACAGAGAGCTGCTCAGCCTCTCCAACCCTGACCTCAGAGCAACATGTGCTGGGTTTCATGCTCAGCCATCACTGTCTTGAAATTCTTCATAATTTTTGAACGACAGGCCATCCCACCGCCACCTAGGCCAACAAGTGACAGTGGCAAGATGGCCCAACCACAACCCAGGCTCCCCTACGCACGGTACCATTGGTGTACAGAGAGGGCACCTTGCACCCAGCAAAGGCTTCTGGGAGTCACCACCCAGAGACCCCAGCTCCTCCTTCTAGATACTAAGCGGCCTAGAGTCCTTTGGCTTCACTGATACCCTAATCTGCCCAAGCTTTGCTCTGGACAGTCACCACAGCAACCAGAGGCTGATCTCTGCAGCTGAGTGAATCAGCAAATATTTATCAAGCACTGTGCTAGGAACTTTGACAGAGAAGGAGTGGCTTTGCTGGATGGTCCAGTTTTTAAATATTTTTGGTAATAAATACCCTAAAAGAAGGGGGATGTAATATTTGCAAGAATCTGTTTCTCTCCCGTCCTGGCACTCATGAGGTTGACACAACAATGAGGCTGTACAAGCACAGACTCTGAAGCCAGAGGTTTTTGGGTTTGAATCCCAGCACCACCTCTCCCAGCTGTGCGACATCATGCAAACCACTCCCCTCTCTCGGCCTCAGTTTCTCCTTTGTGACACAAGAATACTTACCCTGCCCACCTCCTAGGGCTCTTTGAGGATGAAATGAGCTAATGTATAACAAAGAGCTTTGTTGACTGTGCAAATGTTAGATTGTTCTTTCAATAAACATTTATTAAGCATTTACTCTGAGCCAAAGCCTGAGTTAGGCATTAGAGTCTCTCAAATGTAAATGTCCTGGGCTCACTGGGATTCATTTTTTTTTTTTCCAACTGAGGTGATATCCACATAACACAGAATTAACCATTTGAAAGAGAACAATTGAGTGGCACTTAGTGCATTCAGAATTTTGTGAACCAACACCCCTACCACGTCCGAAACTATTAAAAGGCTGTAGCCACTAACATCACCCTCTTTTTAGGGTATGTTTTCTCTTGTTATCATTTCGTCCTTCTTCAGAGCTGATTTCCTGGGTTTGATAATGACCCGATGGCCCTCTGATCACCGGTGATGCCAAGCCAAACCCAGGATCCGACCTCAAGCTTCTCCAAGTTGGGATCCACTTTCCTTTGCCAGCGCTGGGGAGACCAGAGCCCTGAGCCTGCCATGTCTAATGACGCCAGGGCTGGATGAGCAGGTAATCACTGTGTGTTTCAGTAAATTACCTCTCATAAAGGAGCTATCATGTTTGTTCGTGCACCCTTCTTTCCTGGAATCAGCTCCCTGTTTGCCAGCATCGCCTCTTCCCAGCAGCCTGTGCGCTTGGCGAATGTCCACCTTGTCAAGCTGGGGGAGAGTCAGGTGCAGGGGGAGGGGGGCGGTGTTTGGGCAAATATTGGACTTGGCCACGCTCGCTGTCCATATCAGGAACCCGATTGGCGTTATTGATTGACAGATGTGGGGACCAACTGTTTGGAGAGCTGAGCCCCCTCGGATTGGGGTAGGTGTTTCGGCAAACAGCCCTAATACTGGGCAAACAGGCCTGTTGGAAGAAGTGCCTGGCATGTTAGCAGAGCAAACCAAGCGCTGAGCAAACAGCTTAAAAGAATGTGGCCACCTCCGTGTAACCTCAACCGAGGTATTGATCCCACCGGAGGCGGGAGAGGGGCTGAGCAGGGAACAGAGAGATACAGACCCCGGCAGAATGTAAATGTTATCTTTAAGCTGCGGCTGTCAGGGCCCTAATGGGCATCTGTTTGGAATTTGTCTTCTTGCAAATCTTTAAATCCAGGTCAGGGCCACGCACAGAATTCAATAACAACTTTTCAGAGAGATCGGGGCCTGGGACTGATTTCATTTTTCCTAAGTCCGATGGGGACTTTCTGTTCCTCCTGGAGGCAGCAGCCTCAGACGGAAACTTGCTTAGGTGCAAGGCCCAAGCTCGAAAGAGGCAACTCTTCTGCACATGAGTCAGAAGGCTACAGAGAAGAGAAGAGAATCCGAAAATCAAGGTGCTTTCATCCATCCTGAGCCGTCCGCACGGGAGAGCTGGTCAGTGGAAAGAATCCCAGAACCGGGGCCAAGAAACCTGGTCCTGCTGCAGCTGCTAGCTCCACTTGGCTGGCCTTCCGTCCCTCACCTCCCCAGGCCTCGGCTCCTGCCTCTTCCAAGTGGAGCACACAGACCCCGCTGGGCATGTGCAAAGGCTCAGGCCAGCCAAGCTCACTCGGGACGGGAGCACGTTCTGCAGCCAGAAAACACGGCCCCCGGGTCAGCAGTTGGGCAGATTGCTGGGATGCCCCTCCTGGGCCCGAGCGCCTCCGACATCACCATGTGGCAGTAGAGGGCACCGCGGCCGGGGCTACCGCCTGCTGTTCCAGGCAGTAACCGGACGGAAGATGGAGAGGGCAGGGAATACATGATGTTTGCAAATTCCTTGGAAAGTCTAAAGAGCATGCATGCTTGCCTTTCTGTAAAAGAACAGAGTGGACCGTACTTGCTCCTCAGCATTCCAAATGAGGTAAGAGGGCTGTGATCCGATGTCACCCCCGGCCTGCAAACTCTCCCGGAGAAGAACCACAGGAAAACTAAGGCCTTCTCCCTTGCCCTCCTGCCCCCTTCCCCAGCCTGGCTGGGTCCCTGGTTGTGCGGAAGAGGCCCGGCACAGGAAGTGGGTAACTGGGCCATGCACCTGCCCCCCAAACAAGAAGGAGGCGAACTCATGCTGAGTGCTGCCCATTCGGAAGACCGTGTCCTGTCGTCACCAGAGGCCCTGGGCCACGGCATAACCCCAGCGATTACTTGGCGCTGCATCGCAGAAGGATAGAGAAAGCGTTAAACCATTTTGGTCATCTCTGACCTTTGGTGTCTGGTTTCGCGGTGATAAGGAGAATCAAAGCAGGCCATGGCTCAGAGAAGGAGCGTCCCCAATTTTAACGGATCTTTAAACAGGCGCCGAATGGAAGGATGCAGGCGAGTGGCTGAGAGCGTGGGCTGTAGTCAAGTGTGGCTCTGCCCCTTGCTAGCTGTCTGGGCGTGGGTGAGCTCCCGGAGTCCTTTGAGCTTCAACAGCCCTCCCGGGAAAATGGAAATAGTAGTACAAGGGACTGTCCTAAGGATTAAATGGGCTACTACTGTGTCTTGGCCCCTCGGTGCTGTCCTCACCCACTGTAAGGCCTCCTGTAAACAGTAAGGGCTCATCTCTATCTCTGTGACATGGGCTGTCATTGCCAGCATGAGGCTGTGGGAGAGGCGAGAGGCTTCCTTTCCCAGTGAGGAAGTCCACCAGCCTGGCCTAGAAAACCTACCCTCAGACTGGTGTCAGCTTGGAAGTTTTACCTCGAAGTAGAGAAATGCCCTACGTTTCAAAGAGCGTGGCCCCTGAGAGTTTCCCAGGCTGACCCCATAGATACTCCAAGGCTTTCTGCTCCCGCAGGCTCGACTCCAGGCCGTGAGATGGCTGTGAAGACAACGCTCCCCATCACAGAGATGGTCTTTTGCCCTCTGCACACAGTTCGGGCAGAGGAAGCCCCAGGAAAGGGAGGGACTTGCCCGAGGTTGCATGGTAGGTCAGAGAGGGAGCGAGCAAGCCACTTGTGAGCCTAAAGAAATGGGCAGAGGAGGCTGGGCCTTCCGAGGCGGAGCCACTGGCAGGCTATCAGGAAAAAGTGAGAGCTGACCTTCAAAGAGAAGGGGTAGTAACCTACTTCATCCCCACTCCCCAGAAAGTTATTACTTCTTTAGGGTTCCTCTGCTGCAATTAGAAACAAATATTTAGGGGCACCTGGCGGCTCAGAGGTTGAGCATCTCCCTTCAGCCCAGGGCGTGATCCCAGGGTCCTGGGATGGAGTCCTGCATAGGGCTCCCCACGGGGAGCCTGCTTCTCCCTCTGCCTGTGTCTCTGTCTCTCTCGCTCTGTGTCTCATGAATAAATAAATAATCTTTTTTTTAAAAAAAAAGGGGGGGGGAAGAAAAAGGAAACAAATAGGTAGATTGAACGTGTTGACACGCTCGCTCTCAACCCCCTGATTAACATGCCCTCAATGAAATGGCTAGCTCAACAAAGGGCGTCGCAAACTGGTTTGCTCTGGGGACAGAAGAGAAACACAAGGACACACTGACATGGGGGCAATCTATGAGGGCGGTTAAGGAGCAAGAACTGTATTTCCCCAATCCGCGTGGCCTAATATCTGGACAAATACTGAGTATGCATCTCTTAAGGAAGAGGCTCTTAGTCGTGGTCATGCATTTGGCCTGAGTCCCCTGAGGCTGTCCTGGCTCCTGGGCTGGCCTCGGGTACCCCCACAGAGCACAGAGCGCCCCCCAACCCCCGCTCTCCCCTCAGCAACAAGGGATAGTGACGCAGAGGCTCACTGTCATGAACCAAAAAGATTAAAAAGTGAAAAAGGAGGAAACTTGCTCAATGAAACCACTGCGGTCTTCAAGGGTCAGGAGAGGACACCATCCCTCACTGGCCTGAAGGCAAGAAAATAGGGCACGTGCGCACCACCACTGCTCTCTTGGGTTCCAGACACGGCTCCCATGGCTTTCGGACAACACCCTCCTCTCCAGCAAGAGAAGATGGGGCCGCTCTGCAGACCTGGGGGAGAGTCGGTCTGGGGGCAGGAGTGGGTGCTGCACCTGCTACTGAAACAGGCATCCCAGGTGGAAAGCATGGGAGGGAGGAGCCCAGTGAACATGAACTTGCTAAAGGGGTTTCTGGGGGCCTCAGCTCAGAGCGGCTTAGGGTGCACCGCTAACCCTTCCTTAATCCGCAGTGGGGCACAGGAGCCCAGAAACCCCTTATCAAAAGCACCTGCTTTGCCTTATCTGCTGAGACCACACACACGCACACACACACACACACACACACACACACACTTGAAATCCCAAGTCACAAGGCAGTGAAAGGACTGGACCTCATCCTGCTGCTGTTACCTCCCCCCACACACCCCACACTCCCGCGGCTGCTGGAAATGCAGGTCCTCAGAACAGGGGAAGCTGTTCCCCCCTTGGGTTCCCACTTTCTCACCCCATTGCTACACTCATAATCACCAACTGCTTACAGGAAAGACAATTAGACTGAGTCCCCTGGTAGAAGAGTTAATTATTACAAGCCAGGGAAAGAGAGAGTTGTTGTATCCCGACCCCATCCACCTGGCCCCGTGGTAACAACACTGTTGTGGAAACACCCAGGTTAGAGTAGTGTTTTTGCTGGGGAGGCACCAGCTAATTACAGTGAGAAGGTGAACAAAACAGCCTTGATGATGAATCACTGAAGATGCCAGGTGACACGAAGAAAGCTTCATACAGATCCACCCCACGGGGCTCCTCCTCGCGGGGCCCAGATGTGGCCCATTATGTGAAGATCACGGTCCTCTCCTAAACTGCTGGGCCTTCCATACAGACTTTACACGTCCGCAGAACTTTGAACTTTGAAATGAGTAAATGAGTAAACACAAATACACACCAGACCAGGACCAGCCTCATGGACAGTGTCTGAGGATCCAACTCAGATGGGGTTTAATGCTCTGCCCACATCACATGGTTTAATGCTCAGCTGTCACTCTCTTGACATAATTTCTAAACAGGGGCCCCCAGCATTTTCATTTTGTACAGGGACCTGAAATTATGTCACCAGTCTTGCACTGAACTCAAAGAAAAAACAAAAAACAAGACGATGCTAATAGAAAGTGAGACTTGGGAATCCGTATGTCAACCCCCTTTGCCCTCAATTGAGTCAAAATGCCCCATTCTTTCAAAATTCTGAGGAAGAGAAAGTGTGAGCTGCAGAACTTTTTTTTTTTTTTTTAAGGAAAGGATTTTATTACATAAGAAACCCCTTATGAGTAGGTCTGACCCTGACCTCGTCTCTCAACCAGCCCCTGCTGGAAAAGCACCTTTCTGACCTGCTGTGTCTACAGTCCCAGGTTGGGGAGAGTCCCAACTCAGCCCTGAGTCAGCAGAAGGGTTGGAGTCCTTGCCCCATTTGGCTACTTCATAAAAGGAAATGGGATTGGGGAGGGATGAGGAGAGAAGGGGAGCTTTTCAAGCTTCTCAGTTGCTTGAAAACATTTGTCCAGAGAGGGTCTCCGTGGCAAAAACAAGTTTTAAAAACTCTGGATCCAGTAATATTCTGAACTGCAGGACTTGTCAGAACCTTAACAACTGTCCAATCCTGCTCTGACAGTGCTTCCCAAGCCTTTTTTTTTTTTTTTTCTCCATTGATCTAACAACCCAGTCACTCAGGGGAATGTTCACTTTCAGGCCCATGGAACTGAAACTTGAGGGCCTCCCACCTGCCTAGGTCATTGCAAAACTCTGGAAATACCCTAACAAAATGTCCACCTGGTCTACTGATCCACCCCGCAACGCAACGTTTGCAAAACATTTGTGTAATGTTTGCAGAAGGTCCTGCCCTGTACCCATATTCTTAAAGGCACCCCCTAAAACTCTATGACTTTTGGATCCCACAAAACGTGCGTCCTCCTCTGCACCCATCTGGAGGTCCCACCCCTACATCATGCCAAACATCTTAAAATGCACTCGGGTCCTCGTTTAGTATGATTTATAAAATAACTCTAGGAGCTGAGTCGGAGATGGCACAGTGTCATTTGTTTAGGAGACTTTTAATTAAACATTCTTTCGTGTTGGTTTTGCTCTGTTGCGAGGAATGTTAATTTTGGAGGCTACGTTTAAACTTCCCATGTCGTGATCACTTCCTTCGGCCCTGGGGACACTTGCGGTCCCCAAACACCGGGTCTAGACTGCATAATGCACAAAATGGTGCTGCCCTTGCCAGCCTCTACCGTTCCAGAAACGCTACACCAGGTTGTTTGCACGGTTGTCTCCGCTTCAGGGGACCTGTCTATCTGACGTCTAATTCAGACTAAAGAGAGATCGGTGTGGTGGGGAGAGACAGAGGCTGGGTTATGGAAATTGAACTTTTATTATTGTCGAGAAACAGCGGGTTTCCTTGAACTAGGTTAACAAGGTGTTATCTAACGAGACCTGAGGGGCTGCTTTAATTTAGGACAAGATTGTTGTGCAATTAGCTTATCAACTCTGTGTATGTAAATGAAGGCTTTTAAAGTCCTTGAAAACGGCTCCTGCTCTTAAGTAATTGAACCGTTTCCCTGGATGCTCTTCACTCTCTCCTGCTTGGACACCTCTTCTTTTAATTAAGCATTAGTGTGCAAAGCGCTGTGCCTAAGGGTTGAAATACCAGGAAGAGCCGGTCCCTGCCCTCCATCCGCCTGTTGTCTAATTAGGACAAAGGGCCTTTACCTGCAAAGGGCCGGACAGTAAATATTCTCGGCTTTGCAGACCATTTCCGTTCCAAGAACCCAGCTCTGCCCTTCTGGCACCAAAGGAGCCGGCGACCATGTGCAAATGAATGGGTGCAGCCCTGTCCTAATAAACCTCACTTACGAGAACCACCTGAGCTATAGGGTACCGACCCCAGGTCTAATGAGAGAGACAAATGTATAATTTACTGTGCGAAGGCATAAACCTAGTTCTGTGCTGGCTAAGGGCTGTGGGGTGCAGAGGGAAGAAGAAGCAATCGGTTGCCAAGGGGAAGACAGAGGCTTCCCGGATGAGGTGTCTGTGCTTATGAAGCCACTGCCTTCTGCTTTAGCCCATCACGCTTCCCCGGCTGCTTTGTTCTTACCTGATTTTCCTCCCCAGCAAGACTGGAGCTCCTGAGGCCTGGCCTTTTCTTGTCTCATTCGCGGGGCTGAGCTAAAATGGGTGCCTAGGCCCTGCCTACAAACTCTGAGTCAGCATCCTTGGCAAATTAGGTTAAATGTTGTAAGAGTGAAACCCTGACACCAGGCTCCCTGTCGGCCCTCCCACCCCCACCCCTAGGCTTCACATAACCATTTCTTGTTTGGGAAACCACCTTGCCTTTGAGGGGAATTAAACAATGTAATCTCTTGCACACACCCGTACCCTCTGCTCTAACTCCTTTATTGTTCTTCCAGACACTTTCTCTTTGCATTTCCAATATCCAAATGCCGCGTTAGTTTATTGTGACTTGTTTGCTCAAGGCTGGGCAAATACAAGAACAAAGGAGGCTGCGAGCATCAGCAGGGCCTTTGCTATCACCTGCTCTCATCCTGAGCTTAGCAGCCTTCAGCGCCCCATCCCCTAAACAGGCTGTGGGCCAAGGTTACTTGAGATGCGGGGCTATAAAGATTGGACAGGAGACAAGGCTCTTTCTGAAAGGACTCCTGATAGCTTATCTCTAACTCCACCAGGAACTGGGTAATGATGACACGCTGGCAATTGCAGCAGGTAAATGAATTACTCACCCCATAAAATGGATGGAGCTGATAAGAAGACCTAGGGATTTTCGAGTCAGAGGTCTCACCAAGAGATAGGTCTTGGGGGTGGGGGGTTAGCCCCTAGAGCATCTCCATTAGCCCCTCTCCAAAGCCTCTCCAAATTAACGTGTAATCTACCTGTGAGGACATCATGCTGGCCGTGCCACTGGATCACTACCACCCCGAAGGCCCTGCTCTAGAGGACGCTCTGAATCCCCCACTGCCTGTTAATGCCTGGTATCTGCCCAGCGGGAGGCAATGCTCCTGAGTCCCATCCCACCCCTGCAGGACTCTCCAGAAAGCTAGAGGAAGTCAAACCAGAGAACACTAGATCCAAAATGTAACTCCTCTCAGTATATCCACTGCAGTGAGCACCTGCAAGCACCCTGCTCCTCCTCTAACCAGTTAGAGACCCGAGCTGCAGTTTTCTCATCTGCAAATGAGAAACTATCTCTGGGCCGCCACCCCCCACTCCCACCTTCTCACCCAGCATAGCTCCCGACTGAAGGGGAGTCCCTCTGTGTGTCTAACCCTGGGCAGGGCAATCAGGACTCTGCAGAGAAGTCTCCCTGCCTGGTTTACCCTCCTGCTTCCTCTTCCCCTGCCCAGGGTTTACCCAGCCTTCAAGATCTGGCTCCAGGCTGCCTCTTCCAGGAAGCCTTCCCCCATCACCCGAGCTCTGCTAGCACCCCCTCTTAGAGCCTCCGCCCTTTCAGGCAGGCTCACACAAAGTCAGACTTAATAACACCCTGTCCAATCTCACAGTCTCAGTACTCCACATGTGTTCATTATCTTCCCAGAGTGTGTAAGCTCGTCGGCTAGAAACCATGCCTTCACTTTTAACCCCCTACGCTCATTGCACAAGGCTAGACAAACAGCAGGTGATATACAATGCTGTTGCTGATATAAATTCCAAGGATATAAACGGGTGCAAGCCCAGCTGCCTCCTCTTTTAAAAGGAGACATAGAAAAAAATAAAAATAAAAAAATAAAAGGAGACATAGCCATAGTAGCAACCAATACCTGTGAGTCATTGCTTATCTGGAAAAGACTTGCCACATTCACCATCTCAATTAATCAGCAACCCAAGGTGGTGGGGGAGCTACTCCCACAAGGCATATATGGACCCTGAGGGCCAGTGAGAGTCTTTGATTTGCCTGAGAGCACAACCAGTAAGAGGCAAGCCGTGATTTGAACCCAGCCCTTAGGACACCAAGCCCCCCCACCCTCTTTTTTCCATCATATGGCCCATGAGCCTTAAAAGCCAAAAGCAGGTACAAGGGGTGGCTGGCAGTTTTGCTACAAAGAAAAACTGCAACCATCAGAAAATAGGTAACTTGTTTATACCGAGATGCAGGGACCAGAGAGAAGGGAAGTTTCTACCAGGCCTCAAAGAAGCCATGGAATTTGGACAAGAGAGGCAAGAGAAAAGGGGAGCATGGGAAGGGAAGCAAGGAAAAGGCATCCGAGGCGGATGGGGTGGGTGGGATAACCACGTGGAGGTGTAAGCAGAAGGCAGAGTCTGAGGACTGTGATGTCAGGCCAAACTAGAAGGGAGTCCTGAGCCTCAAGCGGGAGATTATGAAGCCAGTGTAAGCAGAGATGGGGGGGGGGGAGGTGAGACCCCCCTCCCCCCTGCAGGACTCCAGGAGAGACCAGACGGGGATGGAGAACAAATAAGAATAAGTCAAGGTCGTTCCAAGCTCCAGAGCCACAGAGACTGCTAAAATGTAGGTGTCATTAATCGACGTGGGGGTGGCGGAAATTGCCACTGATTTAAACTGGGAAGGAAACAGACAGTATCACACAATGTCAAATTTAATAATATCCTGTCGCTGCGCACTATCTCATTATTCCACACATGTTCATTATCTCCCCAGATTGTGTGCTAGCTGGCTTTTGGAAACTATGTCTTCTTTTTTAGCCTCTGCAGCTCCTCACGCAGGGCTTGAGCAGAGAGCAGGGGCCCCAGAAACACCAGTGGCTGTAAACGTCGAAGCCATAAACCGGGCCTGAACCCCAGGGTCAGGGCAGAGGCATTTCAGAGAGACAGACCTCAATGCAATATTTTCTTAAAAGTATTTTGCCGTAGCAGCTAGATGTGCCCAACGATGCCCAACAACAAAATGCCACCCCTTGGAGCACCTGGGTGGCTCAGATGGTTGAGCATCTGCCTTTGGCTCAGGTCATGATCCCGGGGTCCCGGGATCGAGTCCTGCATCGGGCTCCCTGCTCAGCAGCGGAGCCTGCTTCTCCCTCTCTCTGCCTCCCTCTCAGCTCATGCACTCTCTCTCAAATAAATAAAAATCTTACAAAACCCAAAAAACAAAAAACTGCCTCTCGAGGTAGAGAGCCTCCTGTCACTCAAGGTATCCAAGCAGGAACCAGACACTCGTCAGAGGCTCCATGGAAGGAATCCCTGCACCGGGAGGGAAATGCAGACAGAACAGCTCATACCGCCCGGCTCCATCTCTCAGACGCGATGGTTCTAAAACGCTGTGAATTCGATCTCCCGTTTCCTTGGCATGTCCCATTCAGAAATAGCCAGACTGACAAAAAAAGAAATCTCCATGCCTCTTTCTATTTCTTTCAAACTCTTTAAATGTCAAGTTCCAGACCACTGTTCTGTCTTGCCGGGCGTTTGGATACCAAACCCATGAGTGCCGGGTTTAGAATAGCATGCCTGGCGTGGCCGGAGGAGGGGTCTGACTTCATGCATTCCTAATGCACGTCTATTTTTGCAGCCATGAGACACATCGCCTCCCCTCGCTGTTCACATCAATATCACACAGGGACGCTGACACAGGGCCATCTGTCCCCGCAGACGTGTTCTTTTGGGAGGGAAGGCAGAGAGAACCGGGGAGAAATAGATATGCATTTTGGTTCTAAGTCTGAACATTGATTTGGGATATGAGAGCTCTCAGGCTTGAGCTGGCCAGAGATGCCTTTTGCCAATCCGTGTTGGGAATAGAGCATCTGATTTTTTTCGCCTCCTTCTGAAGTTTAGCACAGTCTGTCAGTCCACCCACACACTCATTCATTCATTCACTCCCTCATTCATTTGCCCAAGGCGTGCCAGCTCTGGGCCACACATCCTTCCACCATGCTTGACTCTTCTGGAAGCCGCAGATGCAAGAGGGCACGGAGGTGGGGAGGAATCATGACTGGGAGGGTAAGCAGGTGAGGCAGGTCCTTTCTGAGCCCCTCTACTACATCCAGGGCCATGCCCAACCTGGAGTCGGGCCAGGGGGAGCATCACCACCCCCTCCACCCACCCCACCCACCCCGGAGCAAGAATCCCTGCACTGAGGCAGAACGTGAGGCCAGATCTGGGAGCCAAAGAAGGAAAGATGTCTTGTGTGCTGGAGCAAAACCAAAGTAGTCGCCAGTGAAGTAAGAGTTTGAGATCAGTGCGACTATAAACCCCAAAGCCTAGCCTGAGTCAGCTCTTCTGGAAGAGCCCCACACTCTAGGGGAGGAGGTACAGGAATTAATCCAAAGAGCCAGGGCGCCTGGGTGGCTCCTTTGAGCATCCCACTCTTGATTCCAGCTCAGGTCAGGATCTTGGCTGGGGGTTGGGGATCGAACCCCATGTCAGGCTCTGCCCTCAGCAGGAGCTCTGGTGGAGATTCTCTCTCTCCCCCTCTCCCTCCCCCTCTTTATTTTTCTCTCTCTCTCTCAAATAAATTAATAAATCTTTAAAAATGTGTATATTTAAAAAAATAAAAATAAAAATATGTATATTAAAGAGCCACACTGGAAGTCTACCCATCTGGGGCTGTTGTGGACTCTGGTTCCCAAAGTCTTTGAGGGCTCCTTGCGCTTTCCTACCTCCCTCCTCTGGTAACGCATCCACATTTCCTGCCCACCCCCCATCCCCATCCATCCTGATGCTTGACCTGTCCGTCATGCACCCACCTTCCCCAGGCCGCGCCAGTCAGATCACCCCTCTGAAGCTCTGTGCAGTGATTTCTTTCCGGGAGGCACAAAGGATGCTGGCATGGCCAACAGGCGGTCCCAGGATCTTTCCGCCAGAGCCACCAAGGAAGATGACCTCTCTCAATTGCCATTGCCACTTGGAGGGAATAGGAGTCTGAAACCGCCAGTTGCCATTTGCCTGCTCCATGGAAAGGACGCACATCAAGGATAGAGCCAGTCGGAGACCACACAAGCCAAGAAGCAAAGAGAGACAGTCATGACACCTTCAGATGACCCCTGCTTCTACTATGCGGAAGCCAACCCCTGGGCTTCCCATGTATGAGAGCCAATAATTCCTTTTTTCCCCTCTTCCTCAAACTAATTTTGACTTGAACTTGGAATCAACCTTTTCCTCACTGATTCGCACTTACAACTTCCTTTGCCAAGTGGGGCTTAATTTTTTTTTAATTTTATTTATTTATTGGAGAGAGAAAGAGCTTGAGTCGGAGAGGAAGGGGGGGAGGAACAGAGGCAGAGGGAGCAGCTGACTCTCTGCTGACTGGGGAGCCCAACATGGGACTTGATCCCAGGACCCCCAGGATCACGACCAGAACTGAAGGCAGACGCTCAACCACTGAGCCACCCAGGCACCCCTGCCAAGGGAGGGGCTTTAAAGAATGGGCCCACCTTCGTGGGATTGTTTGTGCTCACCCTCTGAGAATCTCCAAACCTGAACTAGAAAGTGTACTGGCGCAGGAGGCAGCCCTCCTCCCCCCACCCCGGGCCCTGGTGGAGGCCCCGGAGGCCCATTTCAGACCTGGTGTGAGGTGCCTCCTCAGTGCTAGCAGCTACAGCCTGAGGAACATCTTTTGGGGCCCCCACCCAAACTCCAGCTGTCTCTGACTTGGAGAGAGCTAGTGCCAAACTACGGCATTCCAATTTCTAGACCAGTGAAGCACCTTCTGGCCTCAGGAGGCTGCCACTTTGTTCCAGCTCTGGGAACAGATGGGACTGGCCTCTTGTAAAGTCAGGGGATTCCTGGACATTTGGCAGAAGGGTGCCTGAGGGGGAGAGAGAAAGAGCTCAGGACTCCTGGAGAATATGAGGATGTGGGGGCTTCCACCCTGCCCCTGGCCATTACTGGAAGGAGCACTGTTTGTGCTCAGACTATGAGCTAGTCACCCCAACTACGTCTGCAATACTGCAGTGAAGAGGCTCAGCTTCCAGGCTATTAGGTGAACCCCTGCTCTTCTAACACAGGGCAAATTTGGGAGGTGGGGAGGTGATTCAAAGCCCCAAGACACACACAGATGAAGACAACATAAGATGGTCTTGCCCTGGAAGAGCCCCTGCCTCCATTAGGAGACCCCCACCTAAACAGAAAGCTACAATGCAGTGTGAATTGAGGCACATTTCTTATTTAAAAAATTTTTGTAGTAAACATAAAACGTACTATTTTAGCCATTTCTAGGTGTACAATTAATTGGCATTCAGCACACTGTTATGCAACCATCGCCACTATCTATTTCCAGAAGTTTTTCCATCATGCCATACTGAAACTCTGTACCCATTAAGCAATAACTCCCCCTTCCTCTAGCCCCTGGTGACTACCATTTGGCTTTCTATCTCTGTGCGCGTGACTACTCTAAGTACTGCACACAAGTGGAATCATAAAAAGATTTGTCCTTTTATTGTCTGCTTTATTTCGCTTAGCATAATGTTTTCAGGGCTCATCCATGTTGTAGCATATGTCAGAATTTCCTTCCTTCTAAGGGATGAATAATATTCCGATGTGTGTATCTCCCACATTTTGTGTATCCATCCATTTGTTGATGAACGCTTGGATTGTTTTCACCTTTGGCTATTGTGAATGATGCTTATATGACCATCATTGGACCATTATCTGGGTGAGTCCCTGCTTTCAGGGACTTTGGATATATATCTAGAAGTGGCATTTTTAGATCACTTTATGTTTGACTTTTTGATGACATGCTGAAGCTTATTTGAGACACATGGATGACAGGGTAGGCAGAGGGCATAAGGGGAGGGAAGGAAGAGCAGAAACTTTAGGTTCAGAGAGACCTCAGCTGGAGTCCCCACTTGGCTCCTTCCTGTGATTTTGGACCTACAATTACCCTTTTATTTCTTTTTTTTTTTTAAGATTTTTAAGAGATACACAGAGAGAGAGAGGCAGAGGCATAGGCAGAGGGAGAAGCAGGCTCCCACAGGAAGCCCAATGCAGGACTCGATGCCAGGATCCTGAGATCACGACCTGAGCCAAAGGCAGATGCCCAATCACTGAGCCACCCAGACGTCCCTGCCCTTCTATGTCTGTTCATTCATCTATAAAGTGAAGATAACACTTCCACCTCATGGGGTGTGGTGAAGATAAGGTAGAGGAAAGTCAGTGCCATCAGACTTTCAGCAGGTATCAGAATCTCACTTAGAGAAAAAACCATTCTTGCTTTGAGGTAATACCTTAATAAGTTGCTTCTGATAGAAGCAGGGACATCACCTATGGCCATGTAGGTTTCCCCACTTTGGACAGGGGCACCTGTCCAAAGTAGGGAAAGGACCTAAAATCTAGCCTGCTCCAAACTCACCACACCAGGTACCAGACAGACACCCATATCATCCCTGATCTGTTCCCACTCAGTGGTAAAAGTGAGGTTTCTCAATTTGAATCCAATCTCCACTCCAGCATTCTGTGGCTCACCATCAAACTAGGATGAAGTCCAAACTCTACCCAGGGGCTTACAAGGCCTGCAGATCCAAACCCTACCTGCCTCCTTAGCCCCTATTCTAGCCACCTGTTCCTTAAACCCAATCCTCCAGCTGTCCTGAATTTCTGAATTTTTTATGTGCCAATAAATTGGACAACCCAAAAGAAATGGATAAATTCTTAGAAACATACAATCTTCTAACACGGAATCAGGAAGAAATGGATAATCCAAACAGGCCAATTACTAATAATAAAATTGAATCAGTAATTAAAACACTCCCAACATACAAAAGTCCAGGACCAGATGGCTGCACAGGTGAATTCCTCCAAACATTAAAGAGTTAATGCCTATCGTTCTCACAATATTCCAAAAAACTGAAGAAGAAGAAGAAGAAGAAGAAGAAGAAGAAGAAGAAGAAGACGAAGAAGAAGAAGAAATGCTTCCAAGTTCATTCCACAAGGCAGCATTACCCTGATACCTAAATCAGACAGATACTACTTAAAAAGAAAAAATTACAAGCCAATATCCCTAATAAACATAGGTGCAAAAATCCTTAACAAGATATTAGCTAACCAAGTTCAACAATACATGAAAAGGATATATACCATGATTAAGTGGAATTTATCCTAGGGATACAAGGATGGCTCAATATCTGTAAATAAACATGATACATCACATTAAAAAAATTAAGGATTAAAATCATATGATCATCTCAATAAGTGTAGAAAAAGCAATTGACAAAATTCATTATCCATGAAAGTAGGTATGGAGGGATGTACCTTAATACAATAAAGGCCATGTATAACACACTCACAGCTAATTTCATCCTCAATGGTGAAAAGCTGAAAGCTTTTCCCCTCAGGTCAGGAAAAAGACAAGAATGCCCACTCCTGCCATTTTATTCAACATAATACTGGAAGCCCAGCCATAGCAATCAGATAAGAAAAAGAAATAAAAGTCATCCAAATTGGAAAGAAAGAAGTAAAACTGCCACTATTCAAGATGACATGATACCCTATACAGAAAACCATAAAACCACCACCCAAAAACTATTAGAACTAATTAAATTAATTCAGTAAAGTTTTGGGATATAAAAATCAATATACAGAGAAATCTGCTGTGTTCTATACATTAATAACAAACTATCAGAAAGAGCAATTAAGAAAGCAATTCCATGGGGTTCCTGGGTGGCTCAGCCAGTTAAGCATCTGCTTCAGATCAGGCAATGATCCCAGAACTGGGATCAAGTCCTGCATTGGGCTCCATGCTCAGTGGGGAGTCTGCTTCTCCCTCTGCCTGCTGCTGCTCCCCCCACCTTGTGCTTTCTCTGTCAAATAAATAAACTCTTTAAATAAATCAACAAGAAAGCCATCCCATTAAACAGCTGCATCAAAAAGAATAGAATATCTAGGAATAAATATAACCAAGAAAGTAAAAGACCTGTACCCTGAAAACTATAAGACAGTGATGAAAGAAACTGAATTTGACACAAACAAATGGAAAGATATTCCATGCTCATGGATTGGAAATTTTTATATTGTCAAAATGTCCATACTACCTAAAGCAATCTGCAGATATAATACAATCCCTATGAAAATTCCCATAGCATTTTCCACAGAACTAGAAAATAGTTCTTATCCTAAAATTTTTGTATGAAACCAAAGACCCAAATAGCCAAAGCAATCTTGAGAAAGAAAAACAAAGCTGGAGGTATTGCATTCCTAGATTTCGAGCTATACTACAAAGCAATAGGAATGAAAACAGTATGGTACTGCCACAAAACAAGATACATAGATCCATAGAGCAGAAATAAATCCACACTTACGTGGAACAAAGGAGGCAAGAATATACAACAGGGAAAAGACAGTCTCTTCAGCAAACAGAGTTGAAACAACTGGACAATTACTTGCAAAAGAATGAACCTGGACCACTTTCTTACACCATATACAATAACAAACTCAAAATAGATTAAAGGCTTAAATATAAGACCTGAAACTGTAAGCTCTTAGAAGAAAGCATGGACAGTAAGGTCTTTGACATCAGTCTTAGGGATATTTTTTGGGATCTGTCTTCTCGAGCAAGGACAACAAGAGCAAAAATAAATCAATGAGACTATATTTAAACTAAAAGAGCTTCTGCACAATGAAGGAAACCATTAACAAAACAAAAAACCAACCTAAGAAAGATATTTGCAAATGACATTATCTGATAAGGGGTTAACATCTAAGATATATAACAGACGCACAAAACTCAATATCAATAAAACAAACAATTTGATTTAAAAATGGACAGAGGACCCAAAGAAGACATACAGATAGCCAGCAGGTACATTGGAATATTACTCGGCCATAAAGGAGAATGAGATCTTGCCACTTCCAACAATAGGGATGGACCTAGGGGGTATTGTGTGAAGTGAAATAAATCCAGCAGAGAAAAACAAATACTGTCTGATTTCACTTATATGTGGAATCTAAAACAAAAACAAAACAAATGAAGAAACAAAACAAAACAGAAACAGGCTCACAGATACAGAGAACAAACCGATGGTTGCCAGAGGGGAGGGAGGTGGGGACAAACAAAATAGGTGAAGGGGATTAGGAAGTACAAACTTTCAGTTACAAAATAAGTAACACATGGATATAACACACAGCATAAGGAATATAGCCAATAATATTGTAACAATTTTGCATAGTGACAGATGGCAACTAGACTCATGCAGTGACCATTTCATAATGTGTATACATATCAAATACACTATATTGTACACCTGAAACTAGCACAATATTGTATGTCAATTACTCCTCAATTGAAAATAAAAGAAAATACCATTAAAAAAATAATTTAAAAAAAAAAAAGGAAAAATCCTTGGCCAGAGCATTTCAATTTCCAGTGGTCCGGAACATCAAAGTGGCCCCCCGTATCTGGGGATTGCTAAAGCACTCTGAATAAAACAGACATCCAGCTCCAGCAGTTCATTTTCTTAACAAAGATTGGAGCGAGCAGAGAAATGACACTGCAGAAATCTATTTTACAGACAAAGATTGGAAAAATAAGAGAAAATGAATTTCTGTCACTGCAATCTACAAATTGAAGCTCTTCAGCGGCTTGGTTAAATGCAATTGCACTTCTGTCAGCAGATCACGCGGCCAGGGAAGGTTAGCAAACTCCCGTGTAGAGGAGGGGTCAGCTAGGGCCAGGGTTCCCCAGGCGCTTGCCGGCCCCAGCCAGGGTCTCGGGTGCTTTGATTCACCATAGACAGTCCTCTGGGGGAAGGCCTTCGGATTTGTCTGGAAATGTTGGCTGCTGGTGCCTCAACATTCGATAGCACCCAATGGAGGCTGACCCCATTCTGGGGCCTGTGACAGGGGAAGCCACTCACCTCTCCACTACCCAGACGGAGAAGTGGTCCGGCAAACAGTAGCCAACTCCACTGCAGATTTATAAACGCTGACTCTAAACTATGCACAGGATCAAAACTTGTACAAGCACATTCTATGACCTGGGAACTTCCCTCTGGGGTTGTATTAGTTATCTATCACTGTGTGACAAATTGCCACAAAATTTATTGGCTTAAAACAACAACTATCTGGGACACTTGGGTGGCCCAGGGGTTTTGAGCATCTGCCTTCGACTCAGGACGTGATCCCGGGGTCCTGGGATTGAGTCCTGCATCAGGTTCCCCACAGGGAGCTTGCTTCTCCCTCTGCCTGGGTCTCCACCTCTATCTCTCTTGTCTCTCATGAATAAATAAAAATTTTTTTTTAATCCATCGGGTCCATTTCTGTGGGCCAGAAACTTAGGGGCAGCATCACTGCATGCTTCTGGCTGAAATGAGTTTTCTGTCAAGATGTCATCTGGGGGGGGGGGGGGGGGCGGCAGCCTGGGTGGCTCAGCGGTTTAGCAACTGCCTTTGGCCCAGGGGGTGATCCTGGGGTCCCAGGATAGAGTCCCACATCGGGCTCCCTGCATGGAGCCTGCTTCTCCCTCTGCCTGTGTCTCTGCCTCTCTCTCTCTCTGTGTCTCTCATGAATAAATAAATAAATAAATAATCTTAAAAAAAAAAAAAAAGGTGTAATTTGGGGCTCAGCCATCCAAATGCTTGACTGGGGCCAAAAGACCCACCTGCAAGGTAGCCCACTCACCCAGAGAGCGAGTCAGAGCCAGGCACAGACAGGAAGCCCACTCCCCACCACATGGACCTGGAGACCTAGGACGGCCTAGGTGTCCTCACAACGTGGCAGCTGTCACGCCCCCCCCCCCCCAGAGGGAGGGAGTAATCCAAGAAAACTCTGGTTTCTTTTTTTTTTTTTTTTTTTTTTTTTTAATTTTATTTAATTTATTTATGATAGGCACACAGTGAGAGAGAGATAGAGGCAGAGACACAGGCAGAGGGAGAAGCAGGCTCCATGCACCGGGAGCCCGACGTGGGATTCGATCCCGGGTCTCCAGGATCGCGCCCTGGGCCAAAGGCAGGCGCCAAACCACTGCGCCACCCAGGGATCCCGAAAACTCTGGTTTCTAATTTCATCTACGGCCTGGCCTTTCTGCAGAATGTTCCCGGTTATGCAGGCCAGCCCTGTTCAGTGTGGGAGGGCGTGATTTCCAGGAGGCAGGAACCACTGGCCTATCCTGCAGGCTGACGGCTCCGCAGGGCCACATCCCACAGAAATTTCCACTGAGATCTGAGGCTGACGTGTGCAAGGATTTCCCCTCGGCGGCACGCAGGGAGGCGGGGGCTGGGAGCACTCGGAACAGGGGGCGTGATACAGAGGACACATCCCCCCTCTGGCAGAGTAGCGGACAGCAGATAAAAGAATGAAATGGACACATGGCAGGATGGATGCATCTTACAACATGGTACCATGTGCAAAAAAGTGTGAACTACAGAATGAGTTCTATTGCACTCATGCCATGAGTACATCAGTTAAAGATCCGTGCTCATAAAACAACGAAGCACGATATGCAAGAACAGCATATGAACAACAAGGTACATGTTAAACCTATTAGAATGGCTACCTGTGGGGGTGGGATGGGAATGGAGAGGAGGAATGGGGATTACAGGGAACAAAAAAGTAAACAAATGTATAGGGCCTTCTGGAGACCAGTCATACTGGAGAGCCAGGACCTGAGAAATGAATTAACCCAACCCCTCCGCACCTGACATCCAAAACACCCTTGCACAAGGAAATAGGCCCATCTCCCCCTACAGCTGGGTCTCCTGCAAGGACACAACCTCCCACACAGCTCCCTTCGGAGTAGTTGATTTGTTGTTTCTTGTTGGTGGTGATGATGATGGGTGGTTGGTTGGTTTTATGTTGCAGCCAAACCCCTGTCTCCAACCCACCTTCTCTCTAGAATCCCAGACTCCCTTCCCCCCTACCCAGCATTGCACAAACCGAATTCATCGCCTATTCTCCAACTCATCAGCCCTCCTACACTTGCTCCCTCCAAAGAATCTCCACCATTCACTCAGCTGTCCCACCGGAAACCACATTTCATCTGTCCTCCTGCCCTTCCTCTCTGCCCCACATCTGTAGAGACACCCTGAGCTTAATAGAGCAAGCCCTCCCGTCTGTAAAATGGGAGCATGAATGACACTTGCCTCTGTACCCGCTCAACGTGGTAAGCAACAAAACGCACAAAGTGGTTCAAGCAAAATGTAGCAAACACGTCCCCGGGTCCTGACATCTACCTTTAGGCTCAGCGCTCTCCTCTACCTTAGGAAGGCATCACCTATCCACACCTCCCAGATAGGCTCTCCTCCCAGGCTCACAAGCTGGAGGTAGAAACTCCTAGTCTTTTCTCTCTTTTTTTTTTTTAAGATTTTATTTTATTTATTCATGAGAGACACAGAGACAGAGAGAGAGGCAGAGACACAGGCAGAGGGAGAAGCAGGCTCCACACAGGGAGCCCGGTGTGGGATCCGATCCCGGGACTCCAGGATCAGGCCCTGGGCCGAAGGCAGGCACGAACTGCCGAGCGACCCAGGGATCCCCCAAAACTCCTGGTCTTATATCTTGGCAGCTTCACATCCTTGAAGGAAAGGTAAGATCTTATCTCCAGGCATCACTGGCTCTTCTTGGTCCTGTGACCATCCCTGAACCAAACACCATGGCCAGGGAAACTGTCCCACCTCTGCAAGGGAGGCAGAGTCACCCAGAGAAGCACAAGGATGAGTGAGGGCTGCCGGAGATGATGGGGGGGGGGGGCCTCCGAGGGGATCAGGACACAGTGACCAGATGAAGGGCAAATGGAACTGCTTAGCTCTATAGCTGATGAGCACTAGCGTACGGGGTGTCATGAGCAGGCAGTAAGATTATGTGCCTGGCACGGAGAATATTCTCTGAAAATTGTTAACTTCTGGGGGAAGCACTCGAGTATACTGATATTTTTAAAAGCACAAAAATCCAAAAATTAGCAGCACACGTAAAAATGTAAACCCGTAGAATCCGTAAGCCTTCTTAGCAACTTCCGATAATGGGCAGTGCCTACCACCCCTGATCTTATCAGGCTCCCGTAAATTGAAAAAGGCTAGGATGTGTCACAAATTTCTAACGCGTACATGCAGAGAGCGCCCCAGTCCTAAAAGTAAAACACTCCGTTAAGGCTAATCAAAGTCTTTTGGGAGAGGAAATATTCCAGTTTAGCAGCATTTCCGCGCTTCATCCAGTCGGCTCCACAAACACAACCCCAGGTTTTTACCCAGGGTCCCATCTTATCCTTCAAATCTCTTCGATGTCAAAAATCTTCCCACCTCAACGAAATGTGAGCTCCTAGAGAGCCCAGAGCCGGTCCGCACGTGCCCCCAAGTCCCCTCTAACAGCGCCTTCGGGTGAGGACTCGGAGCTGGCCGGCCACCTGACTCCCAGTACGGCCTGGATCCCGGCTGGCAAAACGCCCGTCTGTCTGCGCAGCCCACACACCCCAGCCCCGCTGCCAACCGGGGCTTAGGCCCCACCATTAGAGACTCCATTTGTGCCATTAACGGGAACGTCAGCAACAGCTGCCGGCAGCAGGTGCAAAGCCCAACAGAGCCCGGCTCTGGAGAGAAATCTTTTGCTCATTCAAGCCAGCTGTAGAGCCAGTGAAGACAAGTGGGAGGGGCTCAGTTCTTTCTGAAAGGCAGCACAGGACAGGGAAAGTTTGGTCTGGGCCGTTTTCACCATTGACTCAATCAGTCAGATGGGCCAGCTGGTTGGCCACCCGGTCACACAGAGCCAAATGCCCCCTCGTCGTGGGGACTGGGGTTGTCCCACCTGCTCCGCTCACTTCCAAGAGCCCTTGCCCTACCTCCAAACCCAGACTTCCCTCCTTCCTGGGGAGGGGAGGAGACAAGTGGGAGAGAAGAAAGGGGACCAGCATTTAGAGCCTCCAGCCATGCCTGGACGAGTAGAACACCCCGCACCTGGAGCTTTCAGACATTCAGAAGCTCGGCCTCCACCCCAGACCTCCTGAGTCAGCATCTGCAGTTTAACAACCTCCCCAGGGGATCCACATGCACATTCGAGTCTGAGAAGCTCTGGTTTGGAGACTCGGGCACTCATTTAATCATTCAAAATTCTTTTTACCAAGCATCCATGAGATACCAGGCACTGTTGTAGGCACAGGGGTAGGTGGGGGGGGGGGGAGGGCGGTCCATCAGTGACAATAGAGACTGTCCCAGCTCTTGTGCAGCTTGCTTCCTCCGGGAGAGAAACAGACAATAAATAAGATAAACACATAAAATAGTAATGCTAGTGGGTGACAACTTCTAAGGATAAAAACGGAGGAAGAGGATAGAGACCTTGAGGGTGGTGGGGGAGGTGCAGGTATAAAATAGAAGCTTCCCTGAGGAGTGGCCTTGGAGTGAGTACCCAGGAAAACGTGAGGCTGAGCGGAGGGCCTGAGGGAAGAGGACCAACAGTCCCAGTGTGCCCAGGACAGAGGGAATTCCTGGGACATGGGACTTCCAGTCTGACACCCAAGACAATCCCCTATAGATAGGAACAGTCGGTTGCCCTGGAAGGGGGGCAAGGGTAGTAGGTGAGCCCAGAAGAGGGGACACCATCCTGGGGCCTCATCATTCATGGTGTGGTCCTCTGCCCAGCAGCATCGCATCACCTTTGGGGTGGGGGTGGGGGGTGTTGTTAGAAATGCAGAGTCTCAGGCCCCACCCTAGACTCTGCACTTTCCTCAGGTCCCCAGGGGATCCTGGTGCATATAAGCTCCTTCCAGACCTTTGCGAGGGTTTCCACACTTTGAGCAAGATGGGAGACCACCACAGATGGCACCATCTAACACTTAACAGGCTGCTGGGTTGAAAAGAGATGGAGAGCAGAGGGGACCCGATAAGGACTTGCAATAATCCTGCTGCACAAGGAGAGGGGCTGGAGCTCGGGCCAGCTCTGATGGAGGCCGTGAAAGGGGTCAGGTTTTCAAGGTCGTTCTAAAGGGGAGCAGGGGTGGAAACCGAGTCTCATGGGTAAGTCCATGAGATGCTTCCTATAATTGCTTTTTCTTAACCCCACCTTCTTGTATCTCCTGCATGAATCTCCTTCCTTCCACCAATATTTCTGGGGCCTGGTCTAAGGAAGTCCCCATGCTGAAGAAAAGAGACCCATTTGCAGAGACCAACCATTGCAGCCCCATCTCCTGACCAAGGAAACCCCAGGTGCTCCAGGAGTCCAGGGTAAGAACCATTCAGTCTGGGTGGGGGTCGGGGTTCAGGGAAAGGTTCCCAGAAGGACGCATCCTCATAGCAAAGCTAAATCTCAAGGAGCCTGAGGAGAAAGCGGCAGATGCAGGGAGCAGCCCCTGCGAGCACCTGCAGGTGGGAGACAGGGGAGCATTCCTGGATGTCAGGTCACTGCAGCCACTCTGTACCTGGTGGCTCCTGCCACCACTCTCCTGCTCCCACCTGCCAAGGCCCACCACTGCCCACAGGAGCAAGTCCAGTCTCTGTAGCCTGCAGTTCAATGCCATCTCCATTCAAGCCCATACAACTCTGTTATTTCCCAGAGCCCCCATCTCCACCTGGGAACATTCGCTGCTGTACAAGCCCTAGAACTGGGCAAGCGGCCCTGGGGGGACTGGCTTCTGGCCACACCCCTCTCTCCATGGAGCAAGCATCTATGCAGCCCTGAAGAAGTGTCCACCTGGAGCCCGCATACCCGCGCCAAACCTCAGGATCCGGGATTGCAGAATTCACTGCTCCAAATGGGCCAGCCCCCTGGCAGGGCCCGCACAGGCCTCTTCATCGCCCCAGGCCAGTCTCCCTAAAGGCCAACAGGGTCAGTACGCACGCCCCAGGCCAGCTATTTATGCGGGCCACGTTCAGCACTTGGGTGTGTGTGTGCTAAGGTGTGGACTGAGCATGGGATGCGGTCAGGGGTCGGATGAGATGTTCCACCTCTTTCTGGTGCTAAATTCCAAGGATTCTGACAATTTTGAATGGGAACCTGCCTTCGGGTCATTATGGAGATACATGCATCCAGATTAAGCAGAGAAACCTATTTTATTTAACAGCTCATTAGTGTGAGTTATGACTTTTTAATACTCAGACACATGGTCTGTGGCCCCCATCTGTGCTCTTGCCCTGGGCCTCACAAACGTTCTGGCCTGGCCTGTGGCAGAGCTGTGACCCTGCAGGTCCCTTGGGAGGGTTCCTCCCCTCCCCTCCCTTTTCTATCTGAACTGAAATGCATACAAGACCCATGTGGAGATCATCTGTCTTTTTTTTTTTTTTTTTTTTTTGCCTGCTCTCTATCCTATCCCTTCAGCTGATGATACCTGAAGCCATGTCTTCTGGAAGAAACCGTTCTCTGTGGTTTAGGTGGGGCTGAGCTCCCAGGAGCTACTCTGTTGGAAAGATTGTCTTCTTATGATGGGAAGACAAGCTACCAGTGAGAAGAGAGCATAACCAGGGCATGGTGTGGGAGGGAGACAGAGCCCAAGGAATCCTTGGTCAGCTCCTGGATCCAGCCATGCCTGAACCTAGCCCCACTTGACACTTTACCATCATCTAAGCCAATAAAGGCATCTTTTTGATTAAGCTGGTTGGAGCTGGATTTCTGTTCCACTGAAAGAGCCTTTAGAGTAATTCGAATTCATAGACTCCCAGGTGTCAAAGCCTGCTGAGGCCTTAGAAACCATTTGATCAGCCTCCACTCTTTTACACGTGATGAATCTGACCCTCGGGAAGGTGAAATTGTTCGTCCCATTCATACAGTGAATCAGGGCCCTAGCTGAGACTGGAGCACAGATCTCCTTGCTCCTAGGCCGTGACCCCATGTTTCCTCTTTAGATGTCACCTTCCTCAGCCCATGCAGACCAGACTTGCACCCCACCATCCCTTCAGTGTCCCCACGCACCTCTGGTTCTTGTCCGACTTTTGCATTATCACTCCAGTGGCCCCAGTGGGTGCTGACCCAAACTGAAAGAGTAAACCCTTTGAGGAAAGAAGGCCGGCCACCCCTCATCATGAAGTCCCGCTGTGCAGAGCCCCACTCCTGCCACGTGGCAGCAGCTGAACCAGCCCTGCTAACTTATCAGCCGGAGGCCTTGATGCCTGATTGGCTAAATCAAGCCCCTTTTTCCAGCCAATGCGCCCTCTCAGAATGAATGTTCTTGCAGGCAAGGCATTTTTTTTTTACCCGGCAAGCTATTTCCCGGGCCATTAGCAGGAGCTGCAACCAGAGGCAGGAAGGCTACGTTGCTTCTTTTTTTTTTTTTTTTTCTCCATTTCCCTTTGTTTTCAATTTTCTGCCCATGGAGGATTTTCCCCCCTCCCTTCTTTAACAGCCCAACTTGCTAAATTGCACATCGACAGCAACTCCTGTGAGTTTAGTCCTTAAGTGTTACATTTCTGTAACAGATACTCCACACGCGGCACTTATCTGCGGGAGGGGGCCGGAGAGGCACACTAAAATTACATTTCCATTTCGGTTCCTATGTTTTTAAGCTGTTATTTTAGCATTTCTGACTAGTTCACAGTTGACACCTACTGATGGAAAATTAAATGAAACTTGGCCAAGAACGAGCCTTCCCTCTCCTCCCCAGGCTGAGAACTAGCTCCTTTTTATAACGAGCCGCAGCTGTGGAGGGCAGAAAGCCGCCCAGATTTGGAAATGCGAGATCTGCTCGACAGCCCCAGCGCTGCAGCTCCCCAGCCCCAGGCTGGATCCCTGAGCTTCCCGGCCCTCATTTGTCTCATCTGTAAAATGGGAATCATGCCTACAGAAGCCAGAGTTATTGTGATGGGTTTTTTTTTTCTTTCAGATTTCATTTATTTATTTGAGAGAGAGAGAGTGAATATGAGCAGGGTTGGTGGGGACTAGGAAGAGGGAGAAGCAGACTCCCCAGTGAGCAGGGAGCCCGATGCAGGGCTTGATTCCAGGGCACTGAGATCATGACCTGAGCCGAAGGCAGGTACCTAACTGACTGAGCCATCTAGGTGCCCCTAGGAGGTTTTATATTATGTAAAAAATACCTGACCATCCACTGACAACGTGAAAACCATACCGTGAAAATTCTTGGCATGTAGTAGGTGCTGCGTAAATGTTAATTCTTGGTCCTTTGGACTGGTTTATAGTGGTTAGCTAAATGACTTAAAATGAGAATTACAGGTACCTCTCCTTTCCTGGTTACAGATCAGACTATACCCCCAAATAGAGGCTACACTAAGGTCATGGGATCAATCTTACTTGAGCCTTTCCAGCAGCACCCTATTGTTCTGGGATCAGACCCAAACTCCATGACACCACATGTGGTGTGAAGCTACTCCCACTTTCCTCTTCCCCTCTGGCCACAGCCCCACCTGGAACCTTTGGTAATGCACTTGCATCTCCCCAATAGGTCCTTCTCCTGGCTCACTCCTCTTCAAACTGCCAGCCAGAGTTTCCTATATTCCTATATTCCTGCCCCTCAGCTCCCATCATGCCTTGTCCCTTCCCCTTTGGGCCACCATCAATGGTTTTGTCCCACTAGACCATGAGCCAGGATGGCACGGACTGTATCCTGTTCATCTTTTATTCTAGGTGCCAACAAAATGCTTGGCATAGAGCAGGAGCCCAGAAAATACTTCTTAAAAGTCTAAGAGGATTAATCAACACATAAAAGATAAATAAGAGGAAGATTCCATAGGTAAAGACAGAAATTCTCCTCCAGTTAATATATAAATTCAATGTAATTGCAAATCCCTGTTCTAATAGGATTTTTATGAAACCTGAAATACTAATTCTGAAATTTGTCTAAAGAATAAATTCATGAGAATAAACAAGATAAGCTTCAGAGCCTGCTCTGAAAAATATCAAGATATATTATGAAGCTTTATCAATTAAAACAGTTGATTGTGGTAGAAGAAGAGGCAAACAGACTGATGGGTCTGACTGAAGGGTCCAGATACATACCTGTGTATATATGAGAATTGGGGGCACGATAAACATGGCATTTTATAACCTCAGGAAGAGATGAGCCATTTAAAAAAAAATGAAAAGTCAACAACCGGCTATCCCTTTGGGAAAAAAGCAAGTTAGATCCTTTCTGGAATCAGCCAGGATGGGCTATCCTGTGCTGTGGTGATAAACTGCCCCCAAATCTCAGTGACTTCACACAGTAAACGCTGATTTCTGGCTCAGGGCTCACATCCATTGCACAGTGGTTGGGAGGCTCTGTTCATTGAAGTCATACAAGATTTGTGCATGACGGAGCAACCACCACCTCAAACCTATAGAAGGTCTGGACTCAGGCTGAAAAGTCTTGCATTAGCTATTACAGACTTGTCCTAAAATGACCCCGTCACTTCTCACAGCTCAGGCTCGAACTAGTCCCATGGCCCCACCCAACCCCAAGCAGCACAGAGGGAGCAAAATCCCACCCTATGCTATGAAGAGAACCAAAAGGGCATTGTGGTGAAGGGAACAATGACTACACACTACCTTCCCCAGTTAGTTCACGCCGCTACCCCCCGAAAAAGAAGAAAACCTAAGAGAAAAATTTTTTATGATCTTAAAAAGGAAGATGCCTTCCAATTCAAGGCATAAAATTCAGAAGCCATAATGGCAAAGAATTACAGATTTAATTGCGTACATAAAAACAAAAAAAAAATTTTGCATGGCAAAATAACTATAAATGAAGATAAAAGATTAAAGGCCAGAGGAAATATTTGTAGCAACTGACAAAGGGTCGATATCCATAGTATGCAAAGAGCTCTTGGAAATCAATGAGAGGAATCAATATGTAGAATGAGAGCCATGTGATCGGCTAGCTTAGAGGGTTTGGGGAAATAGACATCCTCATATGTTTATTGTTAGAAGTATAAAATGATTTTTCTTTTTTCCTTTTTTAGAAGATTTTGAAAATACCTATCAACGTGTTAAATGAACGTACATTTCATGGAGCAATTCTTCTAGTCCTCAAGCAAAATACCTGCAAATGTAGATGTACGATGTTATCTCATACGAAATATTATTCACAAGTGTGTATGTGCCTTCCTGGTCATTACAGAATTATGAGTAATGGTTTTTTAAAAAGTATTGCTTTTAAAAAGAAAAACACTAAAAAAAAAAAAAAACGATGTCCATGATATATTTATTGTGTGAGGTTGGAGGTACTCATCGATCACTCCTGCCCTCTGATTTCTAACATATTTGTAATGAATCCTAAGAACCAACTAACATCACTTTTATTGAAGTGGGATAAGAGGACTCAGTGGTGTGTCCAACCACGTCCCACAAACCCAGACTTGACTTTTCACAAGTTTTGAAGAAGCTTGTTTTGAAATTCTAGTTTTGAAAAAAAATCTTATAATTATAATACTAATTCTTCTGGAATCTTGAAGCATGGAAAGAACAGGGCCCCCGGTAGCTTCATAGGAAATTGTATGAGCAGCCTAGGATCACCACCGGGCAGGTGGCAGAGTCGAGATTAAAAGTCTGATTTGACAACACGACCAGCGCCTTCCCCCTTCAAGCCTTTCCTCAGCCCCACAGATCAGATCCCTGCAGTAAGCCCCATCTCCAGGGAACCCCGCTCCTGGGACCAAGTCTTGGGATGCCCTCGGCAAACTCATCCCTAACTTTAACATGACCCTTTGGCCTTTCCCACTGTCACCTCGGCTCTTTCTCTAAAACACTGAAGCCAAAGCGGTCCCTCCAGCTCCTCTTCCCCACTCGGGAAATGGCACCATGTCCTTGGAGCTGTCCTATCGCACCAGGCAGGCCCTGCCCTGGAGTCAGCCAGGACACTTATGACTCCGTCCCTTGCTCCCTCCCCCACCTGCCTCCTCTCTTAAGAAGCCCAGAATCTTGTTTTTGGTTTTTTTTTTTTTAAGATTTTATCTATTTATTCATGAAAGACACAGAGAGAGAGGCAGACACAGGCAGAGGGAGAAGCAGGCTCCATGCAGGGAGCCTGATGGGGGGCTCGATCCCAGGACCCAAGGATCACGACCTGAGCTGAAGGCAGATGCCAACCACTGAGCCACCCAGGCGCCCCCAGAATCTTATTTTGCCTTCAGTAGCAGAACTTGCCCTCCATCAATGTCCTAGGATTCCATTTTTCCATTCCTAACTACATGACATTTTTGTTTTTCTCCTGCCCGGTGGGTTTCAATGCCCTGGTGCCTTGTGTTTCATGGTACCTCCTTAGAAGCACAGGCAGCCTGGCCTGGACCCCCAGCTCCTTTAAGACCTGGGAAATCCAGTATTTTGCCTCAATTTTCCAATGTGTACAGTGGAAGTGGGTAGTCACAGTGTCTCTCCTGGGGAATTCATCCTGAAGATCAAATGAGATAATGCACCTCCCTGTACATAGAAAGCTCTCCCTAGAGGTTAAAATCGTCATCTTAAAAAATAATAATAATAAATAATAAATAAATAAATAAATAAATCACCATCTTATTGCAGAATGGTTGCGTATGGCAACTTCGGAGGGGTCTACCTATAATGGATTTCTTGACACAAGGCAGAGGCTGTAAATAAATGTGAGGCACTTTCTCACCCCAACCTCATAGTTGGACAGCAGCACAGTTTTCTGTTTGAGAACTTCGTGGCCCTGACACAACTTGCAGTGCCCCGAGGGAGGTGGAAGGGGGCTGGGGGGTGGGCAGCCAGAGAGCAACTGAGACCCCTAGGGAAGGAGAGGAGTTTCTGGAAGGAGATTGGAAAAATGGCAAAGGAAAACTTTCTGGGCTCCGATATTGCCAAAAAACACATCCCAAACCCTGCTCCTCCCTCTTTCCAAGCTGTCCCCCAGAGTCTCTCCAAACCCTGCCACGTGCCAAAATGCAGTTTACCTGGCTAGTCAGCACTGCCCACCCAACTGATGGACACCCCACCTCCACACCCCATCAGCCGGCTTTGCAAGAACTGGGATTTCAGGGCCCCGACAACCTGCCTGCCTCCTGTAAGTGGTGAGCTTCTGACTGCCTCTGTAGCCCCAGCAGGCTTAGCTTGGTGCCTGGGACAGAGCAAAGACTTGGAAAATGTTTGCTGAAATGAGAATTGACTGAGCTCCCAGCTTTCCTTGGGGGGGGGATTCCTAGCCTCCCTCGAAGAAGTGGGTTATTAATCGGGTTAAAGCTGCTCCATTCGGGAGGAAGAGGAGAGAAAGGTGGGACCAGGATCATGGGCAGCTCAGGAATTCCTACCCAGAAGGGCTGAGGAGCACTCCAGGTTGGGAAGGGGGTTGCTTAGAACTCATCTTGAAGCCTCAGGATCTAGCAAGCTCATGGCTTTGACTTAGATGGCATGTTTATTCGGGGTGACTTGAAGGGCAATTGGCAGAGTCTCCAACCCTCCCCCCAGCCACCCAAGCTCACCCACCTGAAATACACCCCTTCCCACTAAGTGTAAAAACAACCTTCCCCTAGCGGGGACCCTCACTTTATCTCCGATAACGAGTGAGCATCAGCCCACGGTGGCAAACTGGGCCTGCTCTTGGCCCCCAGCCACGCAGGGTGACCTTGGCAAACCCACTTAACCCCCTGCGCTTCAATTTCCCCAGCCATAAATTGAGCTCAACCTCTGTGCCCCACCACTCTGCATCTTGAGCAAAGCCGAAGAATCCTGCAGCCCACCTCCTTGGAGACATCCGCATGCAAGGGAGCAATTTAGAGCGGGAGCCCTGGTCTAAGGTACCAGGGCCCGGGGACCACAGTGTCCCCATGCACCGCACGGGGTGCAGCTGGGGATTACAGGGCCCACCTCCAGAGGCCGCCGCCGGTGGCACCGCCTGCCCGAAAGGCCCCACTCTTGTCGGAATATTAACACTCTGGATGCATTTGTGTGTTACTCATGATTGCGACCATGGTTCCAAAAGGATTATGCAGCATGCATATTTATGAGACAAGCCCAGACAAAGACTACCACATTTTAAAAGATGCAATTATCTCTAAAAAGTTCAGCTTTATTTTCATGCTAATGAATACAATATTTTTAAGCAAACCTAATTGGTTTGCCTGGGCTCCCATAAAAGCTCTCAACTCATTAGAGCTCCGAGGTCCCCTTCAAAAGGGGCTTTAGAGGGAGCTGGGGGGCTGAGGAGCTGGCGCTGAGGCAGCCCGTTTGCAGAACTAACTTTTCAGTTGTGTCTGCTGCTCACCCCTGGCCCCCTCCTCGTCCCCGAGCCCCCAGGCCGGGGCCTGCTGAGGCCTTTCAGGAGGGGCCACCCCGAGAGTCTGGGCCCTGGGACTGTGGGAACCTCAGGGGAAACTGGGAGTCGAAGGCAACGTCTTTCCTTCTCTCTGCAGAGGAGGTGAAGCAGTGTCCCCCTCCGCTGCCCCCGAGGAGCACTCATACACTGCTGTCACCAAACCTCTGGCTCCCTGGAGGATGCTGGAATGCTGCTACCCAGAAACAGGATCTTCCAGCAGGCCACCAGCCAGGGCTTGGGGAGGGGCTTCCCCATGCCCCCATCCCAGATGCCCCCTGGGCTCTGACACCTGCTCTTTTGCTTTGATTTCACCTTTTATGTGTGATGCACTTTCCCATCTATTTTTGCATCGCTTGCCTTTGTAAAGTACATTTTACATTTGAGAAGACTGAGGCTCAAAGCCACAAAGTGAATGTGTGCCCGCCTGCAGGCCCCAGATGTTCTCCGTGACAAGCCGGATACACAGCGTTCCGTGAGAAGGGGCTGTCCTCCTTCCTTCCTGAGTCTGGGTCCTGCTTCCCTCCTGTCTCAGCCACCTCCCTGCAATTTGAGCTGAGTCTTTTCCTTATGTGCCTAGACACCCCCCGCCATCCCCCTGATTCTCAGCCTCTGGCCACTGGATACAGCTGTGTGGCCAGTGCATTGTGCAATGCCAGGGGGCGATATTGTCTACAAATGGTGCCCCCTGGAGTTGTGCCACACTCTGGCCCTACTCAGCATCCTTACCTCCCACTAGCTTCCTGTGCAGGGCCATTTGGAGAGCTTGAGCCTATACGTTGCACAGGAAAGATTTGCAGTCCCCTTATCCCCCTCCAGGAGGCTGAAATTCAGGTGCCTGGTAAAAAGACAGTGGTGTTCAGGAAATGACCAACAGAGAGGGGCAAAGAAGCATGTTGGAGAAGAACAAAAACAGTAGAAATTGTGGCTGGGGCTAAGCTCCAGCCTGGAGGCGAGGAGAGGAGGAAACAGGGCCTCGCATAGCCACCAAGTGCATTTGTGCCTCCATTTTCCTGTCTGTAAATGGGGAGGTGCGGCCTGCTTACCTCTGAGGTCCCACCCAGTGCAGGCATCTTTTGATGCTACTGCAGATTTCCCCAGACAGTCAATGGAAGAAGTAGAAGCTTTTCCAATTGAAAAGGCAGAAGGAGGGGCACTTGGGTAGATCAGTTGGTTGAGCATCCATCCGACTCTTGATTTGGGCTAAGGTCATGATTTCAGGGTCACACTATGCACTCAGCAGGGAGCCTGCTTGAGATTCTCTCTCCCTCTTCCTCTGACTCTCCCCAGTTTGTGCTCACTCTCTATCAAAAAAAAAAAAAGGAAGAGAAAGAAGAAAGAAAGAAAGAAAGAAAGAAAGAAAGAAAGAAAGAGAAAGAAAGAAAGAAAGAAAGAAGAAAGAAAGAAAGAAAGAAAGAAAGAAAGAAAGAAAGAAAGAAAGAAAGAAAGAAAGAAAAATCCTGTAAGATTGCTACCTGGAAAAAAAAAAAAAAAGATTGCTACCTGGAGAATGATTCCATATACCCTTCCCCACTCCTGGCTGGGGACACAGTCAGGCTCTGGGGTCGCAGGGAGAAGGCTCAGAGGCCAGCAGAGCAAGCAGGAGAAGCATATGGAGGGAGGAAGTTATTGACTCAACCTTAAATCCGAAGCCAGCCTAACCAGAGAGAAGGGGAAAGGTATTCCAGAAAGGGCTGTGTAGCCCCAGCAACATGGAGTCCCCAAAAGTAATGGGGAGCAGAACGGCCAGGCCAGGCAAGCAGGCAAGCAGGCAAGCAGTGCAGCCGCTGAGAAGGGGAGTGCAGAGGGGAGACCTCCCCGGGGGAGGTGGTTTATAAAGCACCATAGCACGATCCCTTGTCATCCTCACAACCACGTGGGGAGGAAATGTCTGTGTTTCTCCTTGTATAGGGGAGTGCAGGAAGCCAGAAGAGAAGATTGCCGGTCTGAAGGCATCCGGCATGGGCTGGGGCCTGAGCGGGCCCCAAGACCTCCATCCCCTGATGCTCAATCTGCTTTTCATTGTCACGAAACTACCACGAGGCCGGATTTGTAGGGCCTTAAATAATAAGATAAAGACTTGGGATAGTAGCTTACGGGCCATAAGGATCCCCCCCCACGTCTTTGGGCAGAAGAATAACCAGGAATGAGCATAGGAGGCTAGAGGGTGATGGGAGAAATGCAGGCCAGGCCTACTTAGGAGGAATATTTAAATTTAGTAAAAGGGTCCATTCAGGGCCCTAGGAGGGTTTGTCTTGGAGAAGCAGAGTTACAGGTTGTCCATTGGGCCTCCGGGGGGTCCCAGGGGCATGCCCCAAGGGCTGCGAGAACTGAACTCTGGCCCCAGAATGATGCTGCAGGGACCCAACCTAAGCCCACAGCCAAACCCCCACCCCTAAGGCTTTACTCCTGCCTAATTGGCTTAGATTTATCAAAGTAATTTTTAAGGGGGAATTTTATATGAAGGTAATTACGCTCAGCTGAACTAATTTTATTAAACAATGCTGCCTTAATGACAAACAAATCTGTTATTAATTTGTAACCAAGCAGCTATTCCATTCAATTTGCGGCATCAGTAATGAGCCCTGTGGCCGGAACAGCCCAGAAGCGCCCCTTTCCGAGGAAGGCAGCACGGCCAGGAGGCCAGAAGCCCAGCCCTGGGACCCTCTGTGCCGTGGACATGTGCGTGCCTCCCACTGCACCCTCCCTCTCCGGGCCGTGGCTCCCGGTGAAATAAGAGCTTGGGGAAGTGCCCAGAGGGCCTACCCTCTGGGCAGCTCCAGGGACAGAGAGTCTGGATAGACTTGCACGCTTCCTATGTTTTCCTCATCCGTAAAATGGGGAGGAGGACAGTGCCTAGCTCCTGGGGTGACCGTGAGAGCTCATTAGCACACGCAGAGCCCTGCTCAGGCACGCAGGAGGCACGATACAAACACTTCTTATTTTTATTAATATTCCATGTTCCAGGAATGTGGGCTGGGGGGTAATGGGGAGCCCACCCCCGTGGATAGAACGGGTGAGAGATCCTCCTTCCCCTAATCGCCATCACACCTTGGTTCTGGGTTTCCTGGGACCCCCTTGTGGGAGGACATCACTCCAGCCAGTAGAGAGAATGAGATTCTAGCTCCAACCTTGCCCGCAGGTGACCCTCGGGACCACGTTGGCTTCTTGAGCTCTCCAGCGCGGGCTGGCCACACTGTCCTGCCTAGTCACCAGGCCATCCCTCCGGAACAGACAGGATAACCAGGTGGTTCTCAAATATCCAACATGGGCCAGGAAACCCTGGACAGCTTACGATAAAATGCTGGTTCCTGGGACCTGCCCCCAAGAGACTTGCCACCACAGGTATTTCCTCAAATCCGTGCACTCCAGGCTCCCTCTTGAGAAACCCTGCACCTCCGATGTTACCTGCTGGCCCGCAGGCCACTCTATACCCACTGCCTTTGTGGTCACGCCAGCCAGTGTCTGGGTGAGGAAAACACAGTTTCTTGAAGTAACTTGCACTCATACCAGTGAGCGAGAGGCAAGGCCCAACACCAGATTGGTCAGTCCCTTCTCCTGTAGGATGCTCTGGGTGGGGCTGGGGCAGTGTGTGCAGCTTGCCATCACCTGGGGCCGTGTTGACGTGGTGCCTTCGAGTCCACCTGCTCTAGGGAACCACCATCCTGGCTACACAGATCACATGAGTGTCAGCCTTCCAGCTCGTGGCTACTCCCCTACTATCCGTGCACCAGCACGTAGACAGTCGTCCTCCCAAGGTCAAGAGCCCTCGAGCCCATCATAGTGCCCAATTGTCTGCAATTAGGGAGAGGGCTATTGTGTCTCTGGAAGGCCTTTCTTAAATCCCAGCGTATAAATGTACATGCACCATTCAGCACTTTAGTGAGGCCTGAATTTGGTCCAGAAGGTTTTTCCTGGGGTTGATTCCCCAATGTTAAGACCTGCAGAGTCAGCTCCTCATGGTCCCCTTGACCCATCCAGCAAAGGACAACAGGCTGAGGTGCAAAGAACAACAGAGAAGCCCACCAGAAGCCTACCACATCTAAAAACAAGAAGCCAACCCTAAAGAGTCACCCTCGGGAAGAAGATTAAGAACTAGCACTGGCCAGCCCCCCAGAGGGACCGGCAGGGAGGAGGGCAAACTTCCCTGCACACCCACACTCGTGCCAACATCACCTCTTTCCTGGGCCTGTTGCTCTAAAACGCCCTCTCCGCCTCTTCTCTCTGGAACCACAGTCTTGGTTTCTTCGATTCCACCCACCCTTCATGCCTACCTCAAGTCCCTCCTCCTCCTGGAAGCCTCCATGGGCTTCTCGGCACTTCCCCTCCCCTCTCTAGTTGGGCCTCTCCTGGACAGGGGAACATGACTAAAGTGTCCGTATCTCTTCTAGGCAAAGGCAGTTAGAAACTTATGGGTTTCCTCCCCTCATAACAAGCAAGCAAATCCCTAACAGTGAATTAAGAGCTCCCACTACATCCTGAGTAACAAGAAATGTCAAAATAGGCAAGCCCTGCCATCTCGTGGTTCCAAGATGGCCTTATGACCACCATGGATTCATCATCTATGGCCCCCAAACCGAGAGGCTTAAAACGATAATAAACCATTCCGATCTCACACCATTTATATTGATTAGAAATTCTGGAGCAGCCTGGTGGTGACGGGTTGGGGGAAGGGGTCCTGCCTTGAGGTCTCTCATGAGGGGGAGTCAACATGCTGGCCGGGGCTGCAGCCATCTAAAAAGGCTTGGCTGGAGCTGGAGAGTGAGCTTCCAGGGTAGCTCCGTCACACGCCTGGTGAGTCGGCGCTGGCTGTTGGCGGGAGGCCTCCGTTCCTCCCCACAGGGGTCCCTTGGGTGTCCTTGGGTCTCCTCATAGCATGGCAGCTGGCTTCCACCGGCACAAGCAATCCCCAAGAACAAAGCTGAAGCATCTGTGTCTCTTTCTGACCTATCACTGAAAGGCACACACCTTCACTTCCATCACACTCTCCTCCTTAGAATCGGGCCCACGGTCAAGGAGAGAAGAATGGAAGCTCTACCTTTGGAAGGGAGGGAGGTCGAAGCACATGTGGACATATTTTTAATATACATACCGGCAGACACGGAAGGAAGCAAAAAAGGAAGGAAAAATTAGACCCTGAGCCAATGAGTCACCCACAAATAGGAAGTCCGACCACTTTATGAAGTGCTTTTCATACCGTCAACCTGAAATGAATTGGGTTCCAGGGTCTGCCCGGAAAAAGGTGTTTGCTTACTGGGAAATGAGCTTTGTCCCTTGGGGATGGCGTGGCCCCAGTCAGGGACCTGACCCAGTGCCCCCCATCAGCCGGGTCCGCTGCACAGCCCTCCACCACGGGGCTTGCCTATGGCACCTGAGCAAGGTCAGCTGCCCTCTCCGGGCCTGCATGTCAGGCTCTGTGCAAAAAGAGGTTCCCCAGGCTAACTGAACATGCTCTATTTTTTTTTTAAGATTTTATTTATTTATTCATGAGAGACACAGAGAGAGGTAGAGACCCAAGCAGAGGGAGAAGCAGGCCCCACGCAGGGAGCCCGAGGTGGGACTCCATCCTGGGTCCCCAGGGTCACACCCTGGGCTAAAGGCAGATGCTCTACTGCTGAGCCACCCGGGCTGCCCGAACACGCTCTATAATCTACTAAGTGCTGGGCATTCTGGTCACAGCATCTGCCCTGGGTCTCGGGTGAAGCCAGATGCCACCAGGGGCTTCTCGTCCTCCCCGCCTGCCCGTCTAATTTCCAACACACGGCGCTCGGCACGGCGAGAAAACCCAGGCACCGAGGCCAGATCCCCAGCGTGGCAACAGTGGTGCCACCGTCAGTGCCGCCAGCAACGGCACCCCACCCAGCCGGGAAGCCTCGCTCCCAGCCCCGCTCCGCGACGCGCAGCCTGATTTAATATGAGCAGCTGATCTCATTGCTTCCATAGCAAGTTTAATTTGCTGGGAAAGCGAGTTGGTGAAGTTCTAATAATGCAGAGCCGCAAATAATACCAAAGAGAGTTTGCATTATGATAACTTTCCAATTAAAATGGATTAATGGAGGAGAAACAGCAGCAGTAGTGTCTAGACAACATATTACTAAATCCTCAGAGAGGGCGATGGAAGGGAGTTGGGGGGGAACAAGAGGAAGCAGAAGAAACGGGGAACGTCAGCACCCTGGTGCGGTGTGTCGGGAGGCACCAGGCGTGGGCTCCTTACGGCTGGCACCCCCTCTGTGACAGAGTGCCCACCCTCCGTCATTTGGGAGAACCGGTCTTGTAGGACCCAAGGGCCTTTGGTCTCTGGGCCTCTTTTATGAAAATGCGAATAGCGCCATCAGTTTCCCCGGCTGGGCTGGCCTGGATTGGCCCGCAGGGACCTGAGAGCACCAGGTGCAAGGAGGGAAGGCCCCGGCCCGGGAGTCAGGAGACCACAGCACAGATGGACGTGTCTGGGCTTCTCTGCAGCTGTGTCAGTGACCCTGACCCCTGACCCCTGCCGAGCCATCCAGGTGAGTCCATCTCCCGGTGGAATGGAGGGAAAGCCTACAAATTGCTGGTCTTGAGCACACCCCCCACCTTGCCCTTCAGAGCCAAGCTGGTCAAGTGTCTTGCCCCAGGATCCGTGTCCTTCCCCTTTGCTTTAGCTGACTAGTCATTATCTGTTGCCTGCAAACAAAAGAAGTTTAGCAAATATGTCACTTCTTAGCTGTGGAACCAAGGGAAAGTCCCTCTGAGCCTGTTTTCTCTAAGACGGGGACGTACACATACCTACCTTGTGAGGTCGTTTGCTGCCCACGTTGGTAAAATGATGTGTTAGGGGTAGATTTCCATTTAGGTCTCTCTCAGGTCTGGAGTTGGGGGATTTTAGAAGTGGGTCCCTGAGGGGTTGGGGAAGAGACTGGCTGGACCCCAGGGGCAGGGAGACCAGGAAGCCCAAGGACCATGACTACCTTACATTACATAGTAATGAGCGTCTCAACACCCCACTGAGGCTCCTTCCAGAAATTCCCAATGTTCCCCTTCTGCCCCGGAAGGCTCTGATTTCTTGCAAAGCCCATGAGGCCCTGAGCCAGGCCCTCATGAGCGAAGTGCTGGCCATGTGCTGCCCCCTGCAGGCCTTCACTTCTCATCAAATAGGCGAAGAACAAGCCCATGTGAGCGGATACAGCCCCATGTGCAGTATTCAGCAAACACAGTCACCCTGTTTTATCTCATTCTTCCAGGTCCCTCGCTGTCTGCAGATGGGTAGGCAACTACCACTGAAAACAAATAATTCTGGGGATAAAGGAAAATATGAGACAAGAAATGACTGGGGAGGGGGGTGTGGAGGTAACCACTTCCTTCATATTCAACAACACAACAACACTACTTCATCCGACCTACACAGATACACACACACACACACACACACACACTCAGAACTTTGTCCAGGGCAGTCTTGAGGGGAAGGGGGGGGTCATATTCTTTGCACACCTGCTGTGAATCATGCATCGTCTCTACTATCTCATCTTGTCAGGATCCTTCAGGCAGGAAATACCAATTCCCATTTTACAAATGATGAAACTGAGGGTCAGAGTAGTTACCTTGCCCAAGGCCAAGCAGTTCATAAGCATAAAATCTGAGTCCAAAGACTTCCCTCTTCACCAATGCTCTTCGGCCTTTTTTTTTTGAAAGTAGAAACTGTGTCACCAAAGGAAATTCCATGCCCAGTCTATAAGAGGAATACTAAGAGCAAAGCTCTCTGGTGGTGCTGGGTGGTGGTCCCATAGAAGGAGGGGGACAGCTTGTCCAGCACTGCCCACCCAGCCTTGTGATATGCCCTCCCCTGTCCTAGAGCAACCCTCGGGCACAGATGCTGAGACTCTGTCCAGTTTAGGGTGAGAACTGCTGCCTCCCTCCAAGGCAGGTTTTGTTGGAGGCCCTAGATCAAACCAACAATGTTTTCCAATTAACTAAAAAGGAAGAGCTCCAGCTTTGGGGATCTAGGTTGAAATTCTGGTTCTGCCACTTAGCTGTGCAAGTTTCTCGGCTAATTGGAGCTCCCCCAGGATACTGCAGTCCAGTGCCACCCAGTAGAAACATAATGCAAGCCACACATATAATTTTAAATTTTCTAGTAACCACATGAAAGAAAAGGTAAACCAGTATTACTCAATTTTTATTTACCCCATTATATTCCAAACATGATTATGTCAACATGTAATCAATATAAAAAAAAATTATTAACAGGCTATTTCACACCCTTTTCTGTACTGAGTCTTTAAAATTCCATGCATACTTTACACGTTCGGCGCATCTCAATTCAGACTTTAAATTTACATTGGAAATCCTTGATCTTTATTTAGATTTCATAAAATTTATAGTTGAAAAAGTAAATTCACATAGCCAAGTTGTTCCAAACATGCTTAAAAGTTTTCCAATAACTGGATTGACTAACAGTTTTTAAATAGAAATTAAAGTTAAATAAAATTGGTTTGGCTGGCAAGAAACAGAGACCCTCTCAAAATAATCTTCCTATAATGGTCTGGAGTGGGAAGGCTTCAGAAAGCTGTCATAGGGACACAAGGATGGGAGCTAAAGTCCAGCCAAGCCTCAGAGGCCTCTGCTGAGCACGGTGGCATAGCCAGGCAGGCCCCGCTGAGCCTGGGTTCTGATGCCAGGGGAGCCACAGCTCCTCCCCTCTCCAGGAATCTCTAGGGCTTCCTTCCCATGGCTCAGTTTCCCCGGTAAGTACTGCTGTCATAGTAAACCTTCAAGTCCACAGTACCTGGAGGATATTTGTAGAAAAGCCTCCACTTCTAGAGAATGAAAAGTCTCGTCTTCTTCCCCGTTTTTCTTCAGCCTTTAAAAACCGTGATAAGATACACAGCATAAAATACCATTTTAACTATTTTCCAAGAGTGCAGTTCTGCGGCAGTAAGTACATCCATGTTGCGCTACAATGCCCATCATCCCTCTCCAGGACTCTTCCAACTTCCCCAACCGAACTCTGTCCCCAGTAAACACCAAGTCCCCATCCCCACCCCCATCAGCCCCTGACAACCACCATCCTACTTCCTATTTCTGAAGTATCCCAGGTACCTCATTCAGATAGAATCCTATAATAGTTCCATGACTCTTTTTATTACTGATTTGTTTCACTTAATACCTTCGAGTTTCATCCATATCGTAGGATGTGTCTGAATTTCCTGCCTTTCAGAGGCTGGGTGATATTTCACTGTATTTATATCCTATGCTTTGTTTATCCATTTATCCATCACCGGACACGTGGGTTGCTTTCACCTTGGGCTCTGGCGAATAGCGCTCCTATAAACATGGATCTACATGTTCATAGGTATACATGGGTATACAATGGGTATACAAATATCTCTTTGAGAACCCGGCTTTCACTTTTTTGGGGTACACACCCAGAGTGAAATTGCATATGGTAATTGTATGTTTAATCCTTTGAGGAATCACCACACCGTCTTCCAGAGCAGCTGCACCATTTTACATTCCCACCAGCAATGCAGGAGGGCTCCGACTTCCCCACATCCTTGCCAATGCTTGTCATTTTCTGGGTTGCTGGGGCTTTTTGTTTTGTTTTGTTTTTTTATAATAGCCATCCTAATGAGTATGTAGTGGTATCTCATTGTAGTTTTGATTTGCATTTCCCTACTGATTAGTGATGTTGAATATCTTTTCATATGTTTATTAGACGTTTGTGTATCTCCTTTGAAGAAATGTCTATTCAAGTCCTGTGCCCATTTTTAAATCAGGGTGTTTTGCTGTTGTTGCTGAGTTGTCAAAGCTCTTTATATATTCTAGATATCGGTCCTAATCAGATATATATGATTTGCAGATACTTTCTCCCACTCCATGGGTTGCCTTTTCACTCTGTTGATGGTGTCCTTTGATGCACGAGAGCTTTTAATTTTGATGACGCCCTCTTTATCTACTTTTTCTCTTCTTGCCTGTACTTTTGGTGTCGTACCCAAGAAATCTTTGCCAAATCCAATGTCTTGAAGCTTTCTTCTCTCTTTTCTTCCCAGAGTCTCATAGTTTTAGATTTTACATTTAGGTCTTTAATGCTTTTTAATTTTTGTCTAGAGCATAAAGTAAAAGTTCAACTTCATTTTTTTTCAGTGTAGATAATCGGTTTTCCCAGTATCGTGTGTTGAAAAGACTGTGTCTTCCTCCATTGAAAGGTCTTGGCACCTGGGACACCTCCATGGCTCAGTGGTTGAGCATCTGCCTTTGGCTCAGGTCATGATTCCGGAGTCCTGGGATTGAGTCCCATATCGGGGTCCCCGCAGGGAACCTGATTCTCCCTCTGCCTGTATCTCTGCCCCTTTCTCTGTATCTCTCATGAATGAATAAATAAAATATTTTTTTTAAAAGATCTTGGCACCCTTGTTGAAAACCTCTGAAGAGGCAAAGGGTGTCCTGAACAGTCGGTCACCTAGGTGGAAGGAGGTGGAAGCTCCATCACTGATGCTTGGGGTGCCATGCACACAGCATCTTTGTAGGTGATAGTTTCCTGCCCTGTGAGATAGGCAGGTAGGATTTGGTCATCTGTAGGTTCCTTTGAGAAAGTCAGAGGTCGGAGAGGCAAAGAGAACATAGCTGCGGCAGGAGTGAGGCTCTCAGCCTCCACTCACCCACGTCATGCTCTGCAGCATCCTGGCTCACAGAAGGAAATTCTCCATGATTTTCTGCAACTCATCACATCTTTTCCCAACCCTTGTGGCTTTAAAGCAGTGATAAATTACTTGAACTGTAATTATTAGAGTAACAACCCCTTGTTCTGCAGTGTGTAAAGTACTGTCACGTTCATTGCTCAGTTTACAAATGAGGTAACCAAATCCCACAGAGGGGGTGTTACTTGCCCCTAGCTAGAGCTAATCAATAATATACCTGGTCTGGATTAATATGAATCCCAGTTCAGCTGCCTAAAATGTTGTGTGGCCACCCCTGGATAATGAGGCAGTTAGGAGAAAGGAAAAATAGGAGCAAGAAAGAAAAAAAACCTAAGAAACTTGAATCATATATTGATTTAATGCAGTTAATTTTCCACAAGGTCTAAAGGAAATGGAAACTCAAAAGGTAGACTCAGAATGTAATAAAGCAATGCACAAATATTTACAGTCGTCCTGATCTGGTCCAAAGAGAAAGACCAGCGCTACCCCCGACCCCCACTCCAGCCCTGAGCCCCTCTGCCTCTCTGTGCCAAAGCCCTTAGCTGGCAGGTGATGCCAGGCTCACCCCTTCCCTAGCTCTCTTCATGTGGCTGATTACTTTCCCCAGGCCATACCCAAATTCCACCATTTCCTTTCCAGGTAACATGCCAGAATCACAAGACGACAGGTAAGGTTGTGGATTTGTAAATAAGTCTGCACAGTATGGGGAAAGCGGACACAGAGATTACATGAGAGAGAAAGGTAAGGAAATAGGAAGAGACAATGACACAACACTTTATATTTTCAAACATCTTTTTTTTTTATTTTTTAGTTAAGTTCAATTTAGTTAACATATAATGTATTAATGGTTTCAGGGGTAGAATTTAGTGGTTCATCAGTTGCATAGAACACCCAGTGCTCATCACATCACGTGCTCTCCTTCATGCCCATCACCTAGTTACCCCAACCCCCCACCGCTTTCCTATAGCTAAGAGTCTCTTAGGGTTTTTCAATAAGAGTGCCCAGACCATTCAATGGAGAAAAGAATAGTCTCTTCCACAAATGGCTCCAGGACAACTGGATAGCCACATGGAAAAGAGTGAGGGTGGACACTTCCCTTTCCCTATACTCAAAACAATAAAAATGGATCGACAGCCTAGATACTAAAACTTTATAAAACTAGCAGAAGAACACAGAGAGGTACATCTTCATGACTTTGGATTTGCCAATGAATTCTTAGATGTGACATTAAAAGCCCAAACAACAGAAGAAAAACCGATAAATTGGGTTTGATAAACATTAAAATTTTTGTGCATCAGAGAATATTATTAAAATGTGAAAAGACAATTTACAGAATGGAAGAAAATATTTGCAAACCGTATGTCTGCTAAGTATCTACGGTCTATAAAGAACACTTACAACACCACAACAAAAAGACAAAGAGCCCAACTCACAAAAGGTCAAAGGATTTGAACAGACATTTCTCCAAAAATGATATACAAACATCCAACAAACACGTGAAAAAATGTTCAACATCATTGATCGTGGAGGAAATGCAAATCAAAACCACAATGAGATGCCACTTTGCACCCACTAGGATGGCTGTAATCAAAACTATAACAAGTGTGGGGACTAAGGAGGGCCCTTGTCACAGTGAGCACCAAGTGGCCTATGGGAGTGCTGGATCACTATATTGTACATCCGAAACTAATAAAACTATATATATATGGCAAATGCTAGTGAAGATGTAAGGAATAAGGCCTCTCATAACATTACTGGGAGAAGGGTGTGTATAATGGTGCAGTTGCTATGGACAAGAGTCCAGCAGCAACTCAGAAAATTCAACATAGAATTAATATACGATCTGGCAATTCAATTCCTAGGTGTGTACCCAAGAGAAGTGAAAACAGGAGCACCTGGATGGCTCAGTGGTTGAGCGTCTGCCTTCGGCTCAGGGCGTGATCTCAGGGTCCTGGGATTGAGTCTGGCACCAGGCTCCACGCAGGGATCTTGCTTCTCCCTCTGCCTGTGTCTCTGCCTCTCTCTCTCTCTCTCTCTCTCTGTGTGTGTGTGTGTCTCTCATGGATAAATAAATAAAATCTTTTAAAAAGAGAGAGAGAGGGATCCCTGGGTGGCGCAGCAGTTTAGTGCCTGCCTTTGGCCCAGGACGTGATCCTGGAGACCCAGGATCGAATCCCACATCGGGCTCCCAGTGCATGGAGCCTGATTCTCCCTCTGCCTATGTCTCTGCCTCTCTCTGTCTCTCTGTGTGGCTATCATAAATAAATAAAAATTAAAAAAAGAGAGAGAGAGAGAGAGAAATGAAAACAGAGTAACTTGTACACAAATGCTCATTGCAGCATTAATCATAATAGCCACAAGGTGGAAACAACCCAAGTGTCCCCTGGAAGACAGATTGATAAAGCAATGGTGGTGTAGCCATACAATAGACTATTATTCAGCCATCACGAGGAGTGAAGTACTGATTACAATTTGGATGAACCTCAGAAACATTATGGTAAGTGAAAGAAGCCAGACCCAAAAGGGCACATATTATATGATTCCTTTTATATGAAATATCCAAAATAGGCAAATCCAAAGAGACAGAAAAAAGACCAGTGATCACCAGGGGAGAGGGCTGGGAAATGGAGCAAGGAGCGGGAAGGGATGATGTAGTGGGAATTGGGTGTTCTGCTAGAGGAGGGAGGGCCTACAAAAAATTTGAAACTACAGAGAAATGGAAGTTGTGCAGCGTTGTGAATGCACAAAATGCCCCTGAATTGTACACGTTAAAACAGGTAAGTGTATGTGGGCTGTCACCTCAGTTTTTCAAAAAGCGACATAGAAATAGCTAGGCCAAGACAGCGACAGGGACCTGGAGAGAGGGATTGAGAGGGAAGAGATGGAGCAATCAGGGAAAGCTGCAGGCCATTACGAGAAATTTATTAGTTCTGTTCGGTCAGCGGGTTGCCGGCTAAATTTAATATGGATCTATATACAAAGAAAATGCCTTATTCTACATAATGAATATTTAATCATGCATGGGTCGGGCAATTTCACAGAAGTAATTAAAAGCAGTCTTTTGTTTATTGCTCAAAAATGATAGCGACCCGCTGACCGGAGCTACAGACACAGTGACATATTGAAAACGTTACCTACTGACATATGTTATTAAAGAGGAATTAAAGGTTGCTTTCTTCCTCTCCCCTTAGAAGCTAATCATTCCTAAGCCCCCCTGTCTGCTCACATGCAGAGCGCAGTACCAAGGGGAAGCCACCTCCCGGATGAGGCTAGAGAGCTAGACCAGCACCCCTTGCTCTACAACCTTCCCCCCCACCAAAATCCATAAATTGAAACAGATGAGCCGGCTATTGAGACCCCAGAAGGGAAATAGACCATGATGTGTACTCTCTGTGGAAAGTTCTCCCCACTGTCCTCTCACAGCTGGCCAGCTGCAAATTCCGGTCAATTCTCTTCCTGAGACCCTATGCCTGGCACCCTGTCTACTCGGTCTGGCTCTCTACTCCCCTGCAGTCTTATTCTCCCCATTCCAATCCACTCATGATGGATCAAGGCTCCATGGATCTGTGCATCAAGGCGCTGCTTCGCTCACGCACCTCCGGAGGCTACCACTATCTGCATCCCTCCTTGCCGAGGTATTAAAGGCGCCTGTTAACTGGCACCAGCCAACCATTCTGCATTAGGGCTCTTGCTTGCCCAGCAAAAGTGACCATGGCTAACTTAACCCAGAAAGAACCTGCTAGGAGGACACTGGGGATCGCACAGAATCGATGCAAAGGATGGGAAGGTTGGCCAGAGAAGGGCAGAGCTGGAGTCAAGCATGCAGGGGCGGTCCAGTGAGGATGCTGGTGCTGGCGCCTCCACCACCGGCCACTCACCACCATCCAACAGCTCTACATCCTCCATGCACGACCTCGAAATGTCCGCACCTCCTGGCATCAGCCTCCAGACTCCCAGTCCTGAGTGGGAGTGTCCAACAGACAGAGCCTGGTCTTCTTCTGCAGCCTCACCACTGTCCAAGGAGAAGGGAGTCTGGCCCTCTTTGCTTCCACAGGGAGAGGCAGGGCCCTCAGTTTCCAGACACACTGTCTCCCCCATGGCTAAACCAACATTTCCTCCATACCCATGCTCACCTGTGCTCTCCCATCACTCCAGCTCTGCTCTTGCCTTGCCCCCGCCCCCCCCAACACACAACCCAGAGGGCCTCACCGAACCTCCTCTAGCCAGTGGATCATCCTTCAAATTCCCAAATACCACCTTCTCTAGGAAGCCTGCCTTGATTGCTTCCACCACCCCCAATATGGATATGATGCCTTCTGAGCCTCTCTTATGCCAAGTATTAGAGCTTGTCATGCTCCTGGGTGGCCCTCCCCTATGAGACCATGAATTTCTAGAAGGGCAGGATCCCTGGCTTCTCTTACCCCCAAAGTCAAGCACAGACCGAGGCTGGTGTGTACACAGAAGCCTACGGAAGGAAGCTTGGGTCTGTGGAAGGAAGCTCCACCCTAGGCCGTGTGCCTGTGTCTGCCTTCTAGCCACAGCAGAGGTCAATCCAAAATAGTACTCAAACTAACCAGGTGTCTTCCATATACACCCTTACCCAGGATTTCTGGTTTCCTTGGCCCATGAGCATCCCTGAGGAGGCTCCTTAAATTCACATCCGTGGGTCCTCCCTCCAGACATGCTGGTGCAGAACTCTGGAGTGGGGCCCGGAATCTGCATTTTAACCAGAGTCCCTCCCCTAGAACTTAGATGCACATGGTCCACAGATCACATATGAGAAACTCCACTGGATGATGTTTAGCCTCTATATTGTTCAGGACCCGCCACACACACCGCTGGCTGGACAGTTGTTCCCCTCTCTCTTCCACAGGGGCAAACACGGAGCTGGCTTCCACTGGCATGCAACCTGCAAAGTCACATAGAAGCTTGCACTTAAATGGCTCCGTGTTTGGGGACAGCTCTGTTGTCACCATCGCAAAATTCTTTAACATTTTCAAAGAAGGGTCCTGCTTGTTGATTTTGCACGGGGCCCCACAAATTATGTAGCCAGTCTTGGGGTGGACAGCATCTGATATACTTACACCTCCAAGAGGGCTTCCCATGCATTGCTGCTCCCATTACCGAGAGAAAACAGGAAAAAGGCAAGGCTTGATCTAAGTGGCCCCAGATTCCAGTGTGCAAAGGAATGGGGGATGAATCAGCTTCTGGTCACCCTAAAATCACAGCACATGGATGACCACCCAAGACTAAGGCTGGGCCTGACCACAGGGCTCTTCAATGTACAGCGGTATAAATCACTTCTACTAATTAAAATCAAATTCATGACACCATCTGCACCTCTCCTGGCTCACGTAACAGCCGGTTCTCAATCAATCACCCAAGATTTGTGCTAAAACAATGACAATGACAACACAGAAGCCTATGTAGGGGAGTTTGTACTTGACAATGAATTCTTTATGACATCCATTTTTTGCTGAAGTATAACTTACATGTAATAAAATGCATAGATTCTACATGTACAGTTTGATGAATTTTGACATCTGGATGAATTTTAATGTATATTCACTTGTATGACCATCACCCCAATCAAGATACAGAATATTCCACTCTTCTAGAAAGTTCTTTCCTGTCCTTCCTAGTCAGACCTCATTCCTACCACTGCCCCCACCCCAGCAAACACTGTTCTGATTTCTATCACTGTAAGTTATGTTTGAGGTACTGTTGCATAAAATGTGATCATTCACTATATACTCTTTTGTGTTGGCTTTTTTTCACTCAGCAGAATTTCTGTGAGACTCATGCATGTTGTCGCATGTATCCGTTGCTTGTTCCTTTTTGTTTCTGGATGGTATTCCACTGCCTGCATGTGTTACCATTAGCTAACCCTTCCTCTTGGTGATGGCGGTGTGGGTTGTCCCCCCCCACTATGGTGGGGGGGTCACTATGAATAAAGCTGCTATGAATATTTCTGTACAGGCCTTTTTGTAAACAAATGTTTTCTTTTCTCCAAGGTAAATTCCTAGGGGACAAATGGCTGAGTCATGAGGTCTGTGTCTGTTTTACTTTATAAACTGTGCCAACCTGGTTTCCAAGATGGTTGCACCATTTTATTCTCTCACCAAAGCGAAGGATGAGAGTCCTGGTTCCCCCTTCATCCCCTGCAACACCAGTTGCCCATCTCTTCATCTTGCTTTCAATCATTTTAATTTGTGTTTCTCCGGATCACAATGATGCTGCACACTTTTTCATGTGCCTATTGGCCCTTCGTATATCTTCTGTTGTGAAGTATTTGTTCAGGTCCTTCACCTACTGTTTTTTAATAAGGCCATTTGTCATTTTATTATTGAGTTATAGGTGTTCTTTATATACTCTGGATACGAGTTCCTTGTCAGATGCATGTAAGGAAGTAAATAATTTCTCCCTGTCTGTAGCTTGCCTTTCCATTTTCTTAATAATGTCTTTTATAGAACAGAAGTGTGTTTTTTTTAATTTTATTTTTTTTAAGAGTGAGGTGTGGGGAGGAGCAGAGAAAGAGGGAGAGAATCCCAAGCAGGCTCTGCTGTCAGCATGGAGCCCAACACGGGCCTCTATCCCAGGACCCTGAGATTATGACCTGAGCTGAAATCAAGAATCGGACACTTAACCAACTAAGCCACCCAGGTACCCCACAAGTGTTTAATTTTGATGGAGTCCAAAATATCCATTTCTTTTCTTTTCTGGTTAGTACTTTTTATAGAGAGAGATTTTATTTTTAAGTAATCTCTACACCCAACGTGGGGCTTAACTCGCAGCTCTGAAATCAAGAGCCGTGTGCTTTACCAACTGAGCCAGCCAGGCACTTCTGGTTAGTACTTTTTTTTTTTTTTTAATCCTACATAGTAGTCTTTATCCCAAGGTTGTGAAGATTTTTCCCCCATATTTTCTTCTAGAAGCTTCATAGTTTTAGATTTTGCACTTGGGTCTATGATCCATCTCAAAATAATTTTTGTATGGGAGATGAGATGGGAGCTCAAGGTATATTTTTCCCCCACAGATGTCCAGGTATCCCAGCATCATTTGCTGAAAAGACTATCCCTGACCTATTGAATTATTTCAGTGCCTATAAAAATCAATGCCCTATATATAAGCATGGACCTATTTCTGGACTCTCTGCTCTATTTGATTTGTTGATCCTTATACTAATGTTACACTGTTTCAATTCCTATATCTTATTGATGACTTTTGAGTCCAGCTCTCTCTGACGCGCTCTTCCCCCTTCTCTCCCCACTAGCACACATTCTCCTGGCATAGTCAATTCAAGAGGCATTTTCCAAGGAAAGCAAAAGTGGTAAAATCTACCAGCTGCCCCCAACACCCAATTCCTCCTGTTTCTAGAGAAATAGAACCCCATGTTTTAGTGGCCATCTGGATTAGAGGCTAGAGTCCCCAGCCTCCCTTACACCTAGCTAGATGTGACTATGTGATATAAGTAGTACTTGCAGCTTCCAAAGTGTGTCTTTAATGGGAGAAGATGCAACTTTCTCCTTCTTTCTACTGATGGGAATGCAGAGATAATGACTGGAGCCCCTAGGTGGATTATAAAGCGATCTTGGAAATTAAGGCCATGAATACAGAACAGCAAAATACAAGGAGCTTGAATTTCTGGCACCATGGGGTACCAGCCCTGAACCACATACCTGCATCTTTTACATGGGAAAGAAATTAACTTCATTCCTGTATAAGCCACTAATATTTGGGGTTTAGTCCCTCATAGGAAAGCCTTTTTTTTACAACAGACTTAGGAAACGATGGGAAAGATATGATCTTTATCAAGAATGTGTGCACTAGGGATCCCTGGGTGGCGCAGCGGTTTGGCGCCTGCCTTTGGCCCAGGGCGCGATCCTGGAGACCCGGGATCGAATCCCACATCAGGCTCCCGGTGCATGGAGCCTGCTTCTCCCTCTGCCTGTGTCTCTGCGCCTCTCTCTCTTTCTCTCTCTCTGTGACTATCATAAATAAATAAAAATTAAAAAAAAAAAAAAAAGAATGTGTGCACTAGGCTATGTCCTAGTCACTATTTCACTCTAAGTCATATTACAGCTCCATGAGGCACGTATCTATCTCAAATAGATGAAGAAATGAAGGCTCAGAGAGGTTGAGTGACTTAACCACAGTCACACAGCTATTAAGAAATAGAGTTGGAGGGCAGCCCTGGTGGCTCAGTGGTTTAGCGCTGCCTTCAGCCCAGGGCCTGATCCTGGAGATCCAGGATCGAGTCCCACGTCGGGCTCCCGGCATGGAGCCTGCTCCTCCCTCTGCCTGTGTCTCTGCCTCTCTTTGTGTGTCTCTCATGAATAAATAAATAAAATCTTAAAAAAAAAAGAGAGAGAGAAAAAAAGAAATAGAGTTGGAATTCAAAACTAGGACTGACCAAGCAAACCCTGGCTCATTCCATGAGCCCCTCTTATGTACTCCAGACCCTAGACTATCTTTTCCTCTGCCCTAGCCAGCCTGCTCTCCTCCACCCGACTCAGCACTTCATCTACATTGTCCATTGCTCCATCCCGTTTCCTCCAGGACCCAGAACAGCAGCTCCCTGAGGCCAGGCCCCATCTTAGGAGAGTCCCTTACCCCAGCTGTAGCCACTAAGCATTTAATAAAGACTTGCTGCATGATTGATGATTTTAAAACCTGCGCTAAAACCCATAAAGATGAAAGAAGGCAGGGGCCAGGGCTGGCCTACAACGTGAGCACCCCGGGGCACGCTCACAAGGCTTTCATCTTGCCGGCCCTTAGACTTTCCTTTTTTTTAGTGTGTCTCTTATTACATTGAGAAATGAAAAGAGAAACACACAATTGCCTTTTATCAACCAACATAAATGAGTACAGATTCCAAACTTCATTTCAAAGATCTTTATGGCAACATCACCTGCTGACCAATTAAATCTCACAAGATGCCTTGGAGCCGGAGTAGGTCAGGCAAGGGTGAAAGTCCAGGAGTCTGAGGACATGGTCCTTTGCAAGAAGGTAGAGAGGAGGCATACCCTGCCTGGGCCCCCATGTTTCAGGTATAAATAGAAAAGCAGGAATGGGGTTCAGGCCTAAAAGGGAAGCTGGAAATGCCTCCACTGGAGGCCAAGCTCACTGCGATCAGCAGGGGCATCGGTCTGGCCTTCTGGAGACGGCTTCTAGGGCAGTGAGGCTTAGTGGCCCGAGCTGCATAGGGAAGAGCAGGACCTGTCACTGATACCGGCCATCCACAGGTCAGGCAAGGACCAGCAGCCTCCAGATTTCTCCATGCACTTGAACTATGGTGGCCAATTTCCTCCTGTGCAAAGTCACCAGTGAACATAGAAGGTCGGATATAATATTATCAAAAAACAAAAACAAAACGAAACATGTATTTGGTGTTAGCTCTGTGCTCCATTGTGTATCTAGCCCCGGGAAAATTGCTTTACATCTCTGTGCCTTAGCTTTTGTCCCTGTAAAATGGGGTAATAATACCAGGTTGCACAAGTATTTCAAGCATCAAAGGAAATTAGAGGCATAAAGTAGCTTCCTTCCCTGGGTTTTCTGGTTTTGTCAGTTCCCATCCCCCCTCTTTCTTTCTTTTTTTTTAAGATTTATTTATTTATTCATGAGAGTCACAAAGAGGGAGGCAGAGACACAGGCAGAGGGAGAAGTAGGCTCCCTGCAGGGAGCCGGATGCAGGACTCAATCCCAGGACCCCAGGATCACGAACAGATGCTCAACCACTGAGCCACTCTGGTATCCCCATCCTCCTCTTTTTGAAGAAAGTTTTGGGGGCCATTGTCCCTTATAATAAAAGAGTCTTAATAGCATAGAACCGTGAAACTCTGTACAAACCTAGTGGTTTGTCCAGCCATGGCAAGTGGACCTTCTATTTTAGCTGTGTGACAATTAGCACCCCCCAAGCTTCAGTCCTGGGAGGCCAGGCTGGCCGTGTCAGGAGCGAGTCCGGGGCTACGAGCTCTCTTCATGGGTTTGCTCCATCCCAGGAGCTTGAGCCCTGGGCCCTGGCAAGGCCCTCCCTCTGCAGCCCGGGCTCTGGGTGGGCCCCGGGCCCTGTGATTCTGAGTGGATGGTGATACCCAACTACTGCAGGCTTTCCTGAACGAAACTCAGTTTCACACACTGGGGAGTGATCCTTTCCATGTTCTTCCCATTTCCTTCCAGATAATAGCACATCACTGGCCTCTGGGGCAAAGCAACACATTGGCAATGTGTACACACTTGATGATCAGCAAAGTGTGTGGTCACTCATGCCCTACCTCATAAACCCTCACAAACACCCTACCAACAGACCCTCAGGCATAATTAAACTCATTGTTCGCAGGTTGAAATTAGGGCCCAGGGAAGGTAAGCAGCTTGTCCAAAGCTGAACAACTGGAAATAGCAGATTTGTGGTTCTCATTCACATTTGCCCACACGCACAGAGGTGGCTTTGTTCCGGTACCTCATGGTGTCCTCCAGGAAACATCTCCAGTGAGCCCCAGATCTCCTCCTGGATGGTAACAGAAAGCTCAGCACTTGTGGTTTTAGAAGCATTCAGAAGATTTAGTCCCAGGTGGTTTGGGGTTTTTTGGAGGGGTTTTTTGGCAGGGGGAGAGTTCAGAGGTCGGGGCTGGGGTTTCTGGTGTCAGACTGGCATTCGATTCTCAGCTCCTCAGTCAAGGTGTGGGGGACGAGAGTCCCCGGGCTGCTATAAGGATTCACTAAAACAACTTGATGGGGCCCCTGGGTGGCTCAGTGGTTGAGCATCTGCCTTTGGCTCAGAGCTTGATCCCACGGTCCTGGGATCAAGTCCCACATTGGGCTCCTTGCATGGAGCCTGCTTCTCCCTTGGCCTGTGTCTCTGTCTCTCTCTGTCTGTCTCTCATGAATAAATAAATAATTTTTTTTAAAGAAGCCCCTTGATAATGGCATGCAGCCAGTGCCAGTGGATGGCCACCCCCTCCCCTACTCCCATTCTCACATTCCTTACCCACATGATCTACCTGTCATTGCCCCAAATCCATTCATCGCTAGGATCCAGTTCAAAGCCTTGCAAGAGGCTCCCTGCTTGCTCAGACGTCCCGTCCACTTTGATCCCTTCTCTCCAGAACTGCTGTCACGATCCTGGCCTGCAGCACATTGGTTGGCTCCTCCTTATTTCCCAAGTGTGCTTGGGAGACTCTGGGTCCTGCCTCCGGACCAGGTTCCAAAGGGGACTCCAGGCCAAGCCCTAGCATCACGCCACTCCCCGTGGCACCTGGAACTGCCTTTGAATCCAGCTGTGGACTCATCTAAGCATCAAGGAGCACAGCATGGCAGGCACCTGGGGCCCAGGTCGACTCCCCGCCTTGGCTCACTCGGAGATGGAGCAGCAGGCCGTCAGGGCAGCCCTTAGCCCGGGGCACCACAGACCTTTCCACTCGCTGCTCTTCCAAGCAGCCGGCTAAACATAATTGAGGTCTGGGAACAAAGAAAGATGCCAGCTCCGTGAGACGGGAAGGGACTTTGATGTGTGACACCAGAGCGCTTGGGGCAGGGGACGGCTTACGCTCCTACAAAGCAGGGCTGCCCTAGCCCGGTTGTCCTCAGAGTGAATGCAAAGGGATCAATCAACTAGGTTCTCTCTTTCTGCCCTAATTTTCCCAAACTACGCTCCTGCACGCCCTGCCGGGGCCTTGCACGCTCCTGCTCCGTCCCCGCGGAGCCCATTAACATCACAGACCATTAACCTCGGCCGTGCCCGGGCCCATCCCAGCTTCTGCTCTGCTGCGGAAACCCCACAACGGCCAGAAACCTGGGAAACCCATCAGGCCATGAAAGGGGGGTACGGGAAAGGCTCTCTGCAATGTTGTACAATGATAAGGAGGCAAGCGGCTTGAGAACACGGGCCGTGGCCGCTGTCCCTCGCCGCTGAACCCCCAGCACCAACCACACATCTGACACGCTGCAGGTGCTCCATAAGATGTGCTGAGTGACTATGGGTGAACAGCAGTGACAGTCACTGCACCAAAAACGTGTGAGGCTGGGCTGGGGACGGGGAGAAGGACGTCTCAGGGCCCTTCCACTCAAACTTGAACACAGAGTTTACTCTGTCCCCAAACCTCTTGATGAGCATCAAACCTGTCAATGTTCCAGCCCAGCCCCCTTGTACCCCACAGGCCCCCGACCTCAGACACCCAGGGATGTTGACCCAGCACCCCAAATCAACCCAAAACAAGTGGAGAGATTCGCATTGTTGCACGCACACTGCATATTTGCTCAACTATCTGGGGCTAAATATAAAACAATGGAGATGAAAGGGGTGGGGTAGGGGACTTACTGAAAGGAGAAATCAAAGAGGAACCAGCCATCAGCTTATGTTTAGCAATAAGCAGGCTAATCACAAAGGAAATTAAAAGCGAGTTTCCTTGAAGACGAAGAGGAGGGGGAGAACCTATAATTGGTTCCCTCTGCTCTGAAGTCCCAGCACCTGCCTTCCATCTGCACCCAGAGGTCGGGGGAACTGCTCCACCAAAACTTCCAGGCAGTCTGGAAATGCAAACACACACACACACACACACACACACACACACACACACACACACACACAAGATCCATCCATGTGAGATTTTAAATGCACAAAGCCTCAATACTTAGAGGCCAATTCTAGGGCGCATCCCCCTATCCTTCACCACGTACTAAATCCTCAGTCACCTGGAAGGAGAGTTAGCAGGGGAGATGTAGTGGCCATCGGTAGGCAGTGACCAGCTGCGAGGTGCAGAGCCAACTGTTTGTTACTGACAATCGATGTCAACGGTCGTGAGTCGTGAGTGGTTTGCTTAGTTGTACAAATTGGAGAGGCTCCCAGGTGATACCGATAGTGATGTCACCCCTTACCCCAAGCACTCCCTTCTGCTTTCTCATAGGACAAGCAAGGGAGCGGGGGGGCACAGCCATGGCACCAAAAATGCACTTCCCTCCCAGGGGTGGGCAGCCCTCCTCGAGGGTCACAGCCATGGTTTGCAACAGGAAAATGTCGACAGCCTCTGGTCTAGAATGGGGACCCCAGAAGGCAGACAGAGCTGGATGACACATCTCTGAGATGCCATCTGGCCCATCAGCAACCAGCAGCATTTACCGATGGTGTGTACCTGTGGCCTTGCACTGCTGCAGTCAGAAGGTCCAAACGTGAGAGAGAAAGAGAGTAGGTCAGAGGGAGAGAAGGAAACAGAGAGGGAGGGGAGGGAGGAGAGAGAGAGGGAACAGCGGAGCTGCTGCCAGGGATCCCCTGGGCATCAGGCCTCCATGAAGCCATCCTGTAACCCACCCCTCTGCTCTTCTGGTCAAATCACTTTTTGCTTAAGCCAGTTGGAGTAGACTCTTGTTCTTTGCAAACAAAAGGGCCTGTGCCAAGTCCCATTCCTGGCTAACGAGCTGCAGGGGGAAGGACAAGCGGGCTGGAGGAACCTTCCAGAGACTGCATGGAGGCGGGGTGGGAGGCACAGGGAGCCCCCTGGGCTGTACAGCAGCTTGTCGCCGTAAGGGTTCTGGAGAGGACCCCCTCAGCCAACCCATTTTCTCCTCCCGCTGAAGTCTGGTTCGAACAAAGCACCCAGGGCTTTCCTTCTTTGGAAACCCACTGGCACAGCACAGGGCACTGGCAGGGAGTGGAGCCCGGATGCCTCCTAGCTGCTCTGCTCCCTTGCTCATCCTGCTTGAAAGAACGGAGGGAAATCCCAGCTGCTTAGTCATTTCCGCTCAGTCAGGCGGGGAGTAATGTGTCCTCTGACCCCTGGGGATAATGTCCCCTGAAGAACCATCCGTGTCCTTCCCTGAGGCTAGATCACTGAGCCAAGCGTCCAGACTCCAGTCCCTTCTGGCAAAGCCTTGCAGAGCACGTTCAGCTCCAGTTCCCCCAGTGTCAGGAATATGTGGTGTGATGCCTGAGCCTGGTCTAGGACTTGGCAGCCAGTCTGTCCCACAGTAGAAAGAACACTAGTGTCCAAAAGCTGTCTTGACTTGACTCCTCTACGCAGCCTCAGAGGTATCATGGAACTCCTAGTCCTCAGTCTACTCATCTGTACAATGGGATAATGCAAACTGTCCCACCAGTTTCCCAGGCCGGGAGGGTTACATATGATGGAGTGTGGGACCAGGATGGCCACACGGGTGTCAGGGACAGGTGATGCTCCCACTCCCTCCACGGAGCCCCCAGCCTCGCCGGCCTGATGAGGGTACCACAGTGATCTCCTATGGAAAGCATGCAAAGCAGGTATTTTCTCTAGTACCTGGTTCGGATGTTCTACAACAGCGTTCACAGCACCCTCCTCTTGTTTTCACAGGGGTCAGGGTAGCAGGGACCCTCTTAAGCAAGGCTTCCAAATGTGGGATCCCATGCTGCCAGGGACCCACAAAACATGGCCATGGTACCTGCAGACTGGTATCAAGATTTCAGAAGATGTGATGGAAGATATTTCAAAGGTCAATTTTCTTTGCTTTGGACTAGAATGTTCTTCAGCATACAGTAGTAACACCCATTCTCATGACAGCCAGCAGCTACGCTTGGTAATAAGATATTTCTGGTTAATAGAACTATGTATCCTAAGTGTTATATGATAAATGAGATTTGCTTGATAGGAAGACCCTTTTTTCAAAAGTTGCAATCCTCAGTGATTTCACTTTAGGTATTTTTACTAAGAAATAATTATGTATACATGTGATGATTAATGGACAATGTATCTATTAATACATCATGCACAAAAGTTTTTTAAAAGTTCAACAAGCAGTTAAAATTATGGGGTATTCAAACGATGGGATCATATGCAGTTACTAAAAATCCACCTTGTTGAAGAATCTTTTAAAACATTGAGGAATATATTATTTGTATATTGTTGAACAGGGAAAAAAGCTTGCAAAACCATAATCATAATCATACATGATTCCAATTTTGTGTGGGGAAAAGAAAAAGTGTTTTCTGCACTTTGCAAGTTTTCTGCAAATAGTATGGTGATTTTTACAGTTAGAGGGAAAGGTAATAAATGCCATTTGGGGAATTTTTGCAAGAATCAAGTTTCTAGGGACGTCTGGTTCGGCTCAGGGCCTGATCCCAGGGTCCTGGGATAGAGTTCTGTATCAGACTCCCCACAGGGAGCCTGCTTCTCCCTCTGCTTATGTCTCTGCCTCTCTCTGTGTCTCTCATGAATAAATAAATAAATTTAAAAAAAATCAAGTCTCTAAAACGGTCTTGAAAGTTGAGAGTTCAAGGAGACCCCAAGAGCAGACACTAGTGGGCCCTCCTCCCTGACCTGTAACAACCTTCGACTTACAGAAGTCTCCTGCCTCCATTTGTCAAAATGTCAAATTGACACGCCCAGTGTTGGTGAGGATGTGGATTCGTGGTACCTCTTGCCCACTGCAGTGGGAGTGTAAGAGCTTTTGACTCTATCTCCTAAAGTCAAACATTCTTGTGCCTGAAACTAGCAGCAACACGTGTCCATCAGTAGGCATTACAAAGATAACCTTAGCAGCCCCAGTCACTTTGGCAGAACCTGGAGAAACACCCTCCGCTGTTCCTCCAGAGGAGGAGGAAGAAATGCCCTGCAGGGTGCTCCCACACTGCACGGGAGTCAAATCAAATTAATTGGTGTTTCAGTTCAAGAAATGGGAAAAAGTTCTGGAGCTGGATAGAAGTGATGACTCTATGACAATATGCATGTACTTAGTGCCACTGGAGTGTACCCTCAAAAAGGCTCCACGTGCTGCATTTTACCACAATAAAGAAACATATTAACTACAGTGAACTCAGAAATGTGGATATAAATTCATGATGATAATATTAAGTAAAGAAAGAAGTTTCCAAAAAAAAAAAAAGTTTCCAAAGATGGCATATGACATGAGGTCCTCATGATAAAGTTAAAACAACCAAAGCTAAAAAATATACTATTTGAGGAAATAAATACAATGTAATATGTAAATAATATTATAATAAATAATGTAAATAAATACAAGTGTATAATAAAAAAAACAAGAGGGGTACCTGGCTGACTCAGCCAGAGGAGCATGCAACTCGATCTCGGGGTTGTAGATTTGAGCCCCACATTAGGTGTAGAGATTATTTAAAAATGAAATCTTAAAAACAAAACAAAACAAAAAAAAAAACAGGGGCACCTGGTAGCTCAGTCTGTTGAGCGTCTGACCTGAGCATAAGGTCGTGATCTCAGGGTCCTAGGACTGAGTCCTGCATGGGGCTCTACTTCTCCCTCTCCCTGGGCTGCTTCCCTGGCTTATGTTCTCTGTGTGTGTGTCAAATAAATAAATAAATCTTAAAAAAAAAAAAAAAAACCAAGAGAATGATGAACATAGAATTCAGGATGATGTTTACTTGGACTAGGGAAGAGTCACCTCATGGCTTGATATGTACTATGATTAAGGTCCTGTGTTTTGCTGGGTAAGGGAGTCACAGATGTTTATTACATTAAAAGAAAGAAAATGTAAGGAAGGAAGGAAGGAAGGAGAGGGGGAAGGGACAGGAAGGAAGGGGAGGAAGAGAGTTGGAAGGTGAGAGGGATGGATGGAGGAGATAAAGGGAGACAGGAGGAAGTCACGCAAGCACCTAAGATAAGAGTATGTCTTGAAACAAAGATTTGGGTTAACCCAATTCTGGTCACCTGGGGTCCTTTTAAAAGTGCTAAACTAAACAGTAATTTTTTAGCGATGGATCGACATGTCAAAAAACCATTTTTAAAAGTAAAAAGATGACTAACACAGCATTTAGGATGGTGGCTGCCCTGGGGTGAGGAGGGGGACGTGTTAGAACTTCCCTCCCTGATCCTGGCACTCCATTTCTTAAAATCAGTCCTGAATACACGATTGCTCACTTTATTATTATTCCTAAAGCATACACCTAGTTTATATGCACTCTTTTGTATGTGTGATTTACTTCACAATTAAAAAGTAGAGAAGAAAGGGAGCATAAATTAATGGAATAGAATGCAAAGAAACAATAGAATTTCGAGTTCTCTGAAAACGCCAGCGCATAATCAAAGCTCTGGCAAGACTGATCAAAAAAACAGGGAAGGCACATATACTCAGAATGCAAAAGAGGATACACCTAGAGAAATGGTAGAGATGTCTAAACTCTTAAGAGAACACTGTGACCAATCCTAGGCCAATAAATTTTATTTGTTTTTTTAAAAGATGCTATTTATTTATTCATAAGAGACACAGAGAGAGAGAGAGAGGTAGAGGGAGAAGCAGCCTCCCCAAGGGGAGCCCAATGAGGGACTCGATCCCTGGACCTGGGACCACAACCTGAGCTGAAGGCAGACACTCAACCGCTGAGCCACCCAGGAGTCTCATGCCAATAAATTTTAAAATAGACAAAATAAGTAAAGTTTTAGAAAAATGTGTACCAGGATATGAAAATGGGACTTTCAAAAAAAAAAAGAAAAGAAAATGGGACTTTCTCCATCTCGTCCTCAGCGAAAGCTCCAGAGACTGAGAGCAAAGCACAATTGCCAAACGCTTGCCAGTTCCTAAACAAGAAGCCAAACCACCTGGCCTCCACAGGGCAAGCTAGGGTTCTGGGAAACCAGTTCTGCAGGCACGACCTCCACTCGGGTCTGGCTGCCGAAAGGGTACATACAGACTGGAGAGGCCTGGACGAGAGAAAGGTGCTTCTGGAGGTGAGTGGGCAGGTGCTTCCCCGTCACTTCAAATCAAGTAAGAGAGTCTTGAGGGGGACCCCCGGGGGGCCTGAGGGGTTTCCAGGGCTGGGGGGTCCTAAAGGTTTACCCCTACCTGAAAAACACTAAAGGCAAGTTCACAGAGAGCTGCCTGGAGGCAGAGCAAGGGTAAGGAGAAAGATCTGTATTAGGGGCACTCTGCCGACAGTGGCCAAGGAAGCACGCATTTACCAAAGGCAACGGGGATGGGGATCAGGGGGAAAGGAGTCTGCCCTCCAGGGGGCCGGACCAGACAGAGGGTCGACAAGGAGGACCAGGTGGCCAGCTGGAGTCAAGATGTCACCACGCTGCAAGCTTAGCAAACTGGAGGTCCCAGTGGAGTGGATGGGCCTTGGAGATATGCACAAAATTATAAGTAGAGAAAGAGCCAGCTTTAGACTTCCAGAAGCCTAGAGAACACCAATCTTCTCTTAAATGTACCTGTCTCCTAAGACTGTGTTCTGTCCCTTACAACCACTGACCCAGGTAGCCCTGCAGATTGAATATGATTATCTATTTATCTATCTATCTATCTATCTATCTATCTATCTATCTATCTATCTAATCTATCCAGCCAGCCAGTCAGCCAGCCTGCTTATCCTGAAAATGCAAGGAAGGTTTAATTTCACAAAAAAGTGACTAATGTAATTCACTATTTTAATGGGAAAAAATGAAGAAAAATTATATGAAGAATTTTTTTACAAAATTCAAATCTACTTATATTTTAATTCAAAGCTTCATGTTAAAAATAAACATATCTCTCTCTCTCTCTCTCTAAAATAAATACATCTTTTTTTAAGTATCTAAAAAAAAAAAAAAAAAGGAGAGTGCCTGAGTGGTTCAGTTGGTTAGACATCTAAATCTTGGTTTTGGCTCAGGTCATGGTCTCATGGGTCGTGGGACTGAGCCCCATGTCAGGCTCCATGCTCAGCACGGAATCTGCTTGAAGATTCTCTCTCTCTCTGCTCCTCCCCCTACTCACCCACACACTCTCACTAAAATTAAAAAAAAAAATCTTTTAACATATATATCTAAAGTAAACAAAAACACTTAGAGATTAGGGATACTGGGACCTTAATTTAATAAAGGGTATTTTGGGGCACCTGAGCACCTCAATCAGTTAAGCAGCCAACTCTTGATTTCGGCTCAGGTCATGATCTCAGGGTGGTGAGATGGTAGAAGGTGTGGAGCTCTGGGCTCTGCAGGAGTCTGCCTGAGATTCTCTCCCTCTCCCTCTGTCCCTCCCCCTGCCTGTGTGTGCTCTCTTCTCTCTCTCTCTAAAATTCATAAATCTTTTTAAAAAATAAAGGATATTCTTATAAAGTATGCAGCAAATATGCTCAGAGATAAAACATCAGATAAGTTTTAAAATGACAAATCATGTTATCTAGAATTAAATCTAACAAAGATACTCAGACCTATAGGAGAAAAATGTAAAACTATACTGAAGCATAAAAGAAGACTTAAGTAATAGAGCGATATAGCATGTCCATAGAATGGATGTCTCTATATCATGAAAAACAGTGACTTCCCCCAAATTATGTCTATAAATTCAATGCCATTCCAATTAAAATCTCAAAGGATTTTCTCATAGAATTTAATAAGATGATCCTAAAATAATATGGGAGGAAAGAAGGCCAACAATAGCCAAGGCAATTTGGAAATAAGAGAGACAAACTTGCAGAATAAGGAATTATTATAAAGCTACCTATTGTAATTAAAACTGTGTTATTGCCCCAGGGATAAACAAGCCGTGCAATAGAATGTAGAGCCCAGAAATAAACCCATAAACATAACTAATATGTACCAGAGGTAGAATTACACATCAGCATAATGAATTCTATAAATAATGAAGATAAATAATGAATAAAAGAATGAATTATTCTGTAAATTGTACTGAAAAAAATGGCTAATTGGGGAAAAAAAAGTAAAATTAAGCCTTTTCCTCACATTGAATGCAAACACACAATCCAAGGTGATTAAAAATCTAAACGTGAAAAAAAAAATCAACATTTTTAGAAAACAGGAGAAAAATGCAAATGTATAACATCAATTTAGTTAAAAATTTGATAAAGATATAGTAACTACAAGCATAAAAAAATTTAAATATTGGGATATATTAAAATTTAAAACTTCTGTCTGAAAAAGACTTTTATAAATGAAATGGAAAAGACAAGTCACAGATTTAAAAGATTTTATTGTATTTATGCATACATATCCTTTTTTAAGTGTGTGGAGTCCAACGAGGGGATGAACTCACGACCCTGAGATCAAGACCTGAGCTGACATCAGGAGTCGGATGCTTAACTGACTGAGAAACCCAGGTGCCCCCAAAAAAGATATTTTAAAGAACAAAGGATCAGTATCCAGGATATATAAAGAGCTTCAAAAAATAGTGAGAGAAAGACAAACAACCCAACAGAATTGGGCAAGGCATATGAACAGAACAAAACAGCATGGTGAATAATAACTTTAAAATAAACTTAATCTCACTAGTAATCAGGGAAATGAATGGGAACAACAGGGATTCCATTCATCCTAATCAGATCGGCAAAATCTTGCAAGTCTGAAAACACTCGTAAGCAAAGGGAACTTTTATGCTTTTTGACAGGAGAGCATGTCGCTACAATGACTTTGAAGAGGAATTTAAGAATATCAAGTAGATTTGAAGATGGTCAAATCTCCCAATACAGCAAAACCAGGTCTACGTAGCCACTCAGGAAAGAGTTTTGGGTGCACAGGGAGAGGGGTACGAAAATGTCCATTGCATTCCCGTTTGCGAGAGTGAGAAAGTAGAAATGAAGATTATTGCAAGAATGAAGATCTACAGCTGTGGTTTATTTAGCCAGGAAAAAAAAAAAATCATTCAGCAGCAGTTCAAACGTACCAGATGCATGCCTAATACTTCTCTGCTTTATGTAGGCCACTCCATGGGGTATGTAGTATCTACTCCTTTCGATCTGTCCTGACAATTCCCTGCCATTTTTTGGCCCAGATGAGGCAGCAGACACTTCAAGGGCCTCCCTGCTCCCTACTGGCCCCCGGGGGGAGGGGGGCATCCAGCAGCCAAAGGCATCTTTCTAAGAGGTACACTTGACTACTTAAAACCCTCTGATGACCATGGCCTACAAAGCCCAAATGCCCTCACTAAACTCACACAAACATCACTTATCATCCCACTGCCCTTTCCAAACGAGCCTCGCAGTATTGTTCATGGTTCACCAGACATGCCAGCTTCTCAGCCACCATGCCTTGGTCATTGGATTTGCTCTGTCTCCCTGAAGCGAGCTCTCCTTACTCGGGCCCTGGATCCACATGGATCCCCCTGGCAAAGCGCATCAGTGTGCAAGTGTCTGTATTCAAACCTTGGGTGCCGCCACACATCCACGGTCCCCATTCCCTACTCTTTTGTTTTCTATATAGTTGAACCCAAAGATCCAGGAGTTCCAGCCTGTTGGGTTCATCACGGGAGAACTGTCATTCGCCAGTTGAACCCAAAGATCCAGGAGCTCCAGCCTGCTGGGTTCATCATGGGAGAACTGCAGTAGGAGAGAACCTCACCTGGCCCCACCCCAGGAGGAGCCCATTCCACAGATGCTCAAAGCCAAACTCCTCCACTTTCCTACATGGCCCAGAGAATCAGCCAAGAAGAAGGAGCCTGGATTGCAGAGGAAAGAGGACAACTGGGAGAGTGAAGTTGGACACAGCCAGGGAAGAAGACGCAGTATCAAATGCTACTGAATGTTCTCGTAGGCAGGTTTGTCCGAAAGACAGCACAGGGCTGTCTCATGGACAATGACTCAGCCCCTGCCCAAGCAGTGTCAGGGCTGTCCCCTTGTAAAGCTTTTTAAAAATCTTTATGATGACACCTTCTCATGGAAGTTCGATCCTATAAAGTGGAAGTTCTTTCAGCCTGGAGTGCACCCGGACAGGTTTGGGCGTGTGCACTTGTGGGCTGAAGGAGCTGGGAGCTGCTATGCCCAATGGAAGGAAGAGCATTTAGACAACCCGGGGAGGGAGGGGAGAGAATCAGAAAGGGCAAGGAGAGAGAGAAACCACTAAGTGGGGAAAGGTGGGGCAGCTGAGGGCAAGGAGGCAAGTCAGAGTTTGAAAATAAGAAAGAGGGTGCCTGGGTGGCTCAGTGTTTGAGCGTCTGCCTTAGACTCAGGTCATGATCCCGTGGTCCTGGGATCAAGTCCCACATTGGGCTCCTTACAGGGAGCCAGCTTCTCCCTCTGCCTGAGTCTCTGCCTCTCTCTGTGTGTCTCTTATAAATAAATAAATAAAATCTTAAAAAAAAAAAAAAAAGAGGGATCCCTGGGTGGCGCAGCGGTTTGGCGCCTGCCTTTGGCCCAGGGCACGATCCTGGAGACCCGGGATCGAATCCCACATCGGGCTCCCGGTGCATGGAGCCTGCTTCTCCCTCTGCCTGTGTCTCTGCCTCTCTCTCTCTCTCTCTCTCTCTCTGTGGCTATTATAAATAAATAAAAAATTAAAAAAAAAAGAAAGAAAGAAAGAAGAAGAAAGACCACCAAGCGATTCTAAATCACCGTCGAGTGATGCTCGGTGTGGCCCCTCCCTGGGTAGGATCATTCATCATTGGTCATCGATGCATATTCCTGGATCTTTGCGTGTGGGGCTCTCTCTTGGAAGTAGAGATGGAGCAATGGGCCATGTGGGGTGAAGACTGAGAGCATCCCTGGATCTGCACCTTTGGGACATGGGGTCCCTGGGGGATAAGTGGAATTCTTTGAAGAGGTGGAGGGGCTGCAAAATGAGGATCTAAGATGCTCTGATCTAGATCTTAAGTGCCTTCAGCTGACATCTGGATCACTCTTGTTACCTGCACAGCCTCCAGTAAACTTCAAAAAAAGCTGTTCATCTTTTCAAAGTACACTCCAGCATAAATGGACAAGTGTGCGCACCGACCACGCCATGTGTGGTGTTTAATACTCCTTCCCTGCCCCTGGCCAGAGCCCATGGTCACTCAGTTATAGAGGCCACAGAGACAACCCAGATGAAAGTCCATTTACAGATGGGGCAGTGAAAACCCAGAGAGGGAAAGCAACTTTCTCAAGACCACACAGCTAATGGGTGCAGAGCTAAGGTTTACTTTTCCCACCCTCAGGTTTAGGCTTTTTCCTCAGGGTACAGCAGCTGTTTGTGGGTTAGGCTGGAGCCAATTCGGGTTTGAGGGCGATTCATTAAAGTATGTCCCAGAAGTCAGAACAGGAGACAAGGAGGCCTTGTTTTCTAAGTGAATCTCCCAGGGCTAGGAGCTCCAAGCAAACACATTCCTGAATGTTTGCCACCACATTTAAGACCCGAGTAGAAAAGTTATAAATGGGCTTTTTCTCTCTGCAGATAAGAAAACCACAGGATGTCAGGTCTGCGAGAGACAGACCAGTGAGATGTTTCCCTGCCCAGACTCTCTACAGCCTAGGAATCTGAATTCTCTACCAGGCACCCTTAGAGCTCCATAGGCGGGGAAGACGCACATGTTTGTATAACCTCTTCAACAAACACAGGATATATTTTTAAATTGTGCTTACTTCTTTCATCAGAGAAAAACAATAGGCATTCAATGAATCACATTAAATGTTTTGCAAAATTCTAATGTATTTCACTCATCAAGGATCCTTTTTTTTTTTTTTTTTAAGATTTATTTATTTGAGCAGGGAGGGGAGGAGGAAAAAAAGAACTCAAATAGATCCCTGCTGAGCATGGAGCTGACATGGGGCTCGAACTCAAGACCCTGAGATCATGACCTGATCTGAAAATCAAGTCAGATGCTTAACCGACTGAGCCACCCAAGCACCCCAAGAATCCAATTATTCAAGAAATGACCAAATGCTAATAACCATTGAAGTTAGGTTCTGGATACACAGGGGGTTCATTATACTATTTTCTCTATTTTTAATGTATGTTTTTCAAATTCCATAACAAAAAGTTAAAACTATATGCATATTTTTAGAAGTCTGCTTCTTAAATAAGTATCAAAAGGACGTCCATTGTGGGACATCTGGGTGGCTCAGTTGGTTAAGCATCTGCTTTTGGTTCAGGTCATGATCCCAGAGTCATGGGATCGAGTCCCACGTGCCTGGCTCCCTGCTCAGTAGGGAGTTTGCTTCTCCCTCTGCCCTTGCTCACTCTCTCTCAAAAAAATAAGTTTTTTTTTTAAGACTTTCATTGTAAACATTTCATCTCTTGGTTAAATTTTTTTTAATGCCAAATTGCTATCAACAAGCTCCCGCCGAGAGCCCCATGCTTATATCAAAGCTCTCATTTATTAAAAAAATTGATAAATAAAAATGAAGCTCACAGATACAGAGAACAGATTGGTGGTTACCAGGGGCAGGGGGTAGGACATGGGGAGCAAAGTGGGTCAAGGGGGTCAAAGTTTCAAACTTTAAGCTATAAAACAGCATGTAATGTACAGCATGGCAACTACACTAATAACATCAGATGGCACGTTTTAAAGTTGATAAGAGAGTAAATCTTCAAAGTTCTCATCATAAGAAAAAGAAATCCTATAAATGTATGGTGAACTACTTATTGTGATCATTTTGCAACATACACAAATATTAAATCACGCTGTACACCTGAAACTAATATAATGTATGTCAATTAAAAAAAAAAAGCTGGGGCACCTGGGTGGCTCAGTGGTTGAATGTCTACCTTAGACTCAGGCCATGATCCCGGGGTCCTGGGATCGAGTCCCACATCAGGCTCCCCATGGGGAGCCTGCTTTGCCCTTTGCCTGTGTCTCTACCTCTCTCTCTGTGTCTCTCATGAATAAATAAATAAAATTTTTTTTAATAAAAGCTCTCATTTGAAAGATGAATTAAAAGTGCTTCCTTTGAAGTGGAAATTGAGACTCAGTACAGTCGGGGGCACTGCATACCCCATGAATTGAGGCAACAAGTCCATCTTGTCTCTCTTGGTCATGAGTACATCACACTGGTGCGTGTACACACAATCACAGTCACACAACACTGGCTGTGTGCCCCTGGGTCTCATGTGGTTCACTGACCTTGCTGGGCTCTCTGCCTCCCCAGCATGAGCGGGTCCCTCACAGCATTGCAACCAACCCACTGGCTGCAGGATCTCAGAATCCCTCCCTTCCCCCCCAGTCTGTGTCCTCAGCTACCCTCAGGGCTCCTTGAAGGCAAGGATGAGGCCAGCCTGTCTCTGGGTCCTGGTCTGGCCCCTGCCCCACACGGTGAGAGTGGGCCCTCAATAAGCAAATATTAGGTGATTTCCAAGTAAACTCACATAACACTCTGGGGTTAGAGTCAAGAGTAGGAAGAAAGACAGGAGAGAAGTGACCTGGGAAGTGAAGCAAGACCCATGCTCTACATCTCAGCTGCAATGCTCTCTATCCAAGGAGCCTCTGTGTCTCTGTCAGCAAAATGGGAATAAGAAACTTGGCTTTGCAGGGTTCTGGAGAAAGAGAGAGATGATGGATGCATAGTGCCTGGCACACAGTAGATGCTAAATAAAAGGCTGCTTGTGAAAAAAAAAAGAAAAAAAAAAAAAAAAAGGCTGCTTGTGACCGAAACAATGACCCTGAGATGATGATGACGCCTGATGGTGAGCTTGGGCCAATGTCAGTGTTCCCAGCAGGGGCAACGAAGAGTTACCAGACTGACATTAGCCAGAAGCTCAAGATCTTTTAATAAAAGCCAGGGTGGGGAGCAAATTCACAGGTGTTCAATGCTCTCATATGCCATAACTTTAATTAATCCTCATGTCAAGCTGGGAAGTGTTTCGCGCCCAGGTCTACGGGAGGGAAGGAGGACACACTGACACAGATGGGTACAGCTGTTCACCCAAGATCCCAAAGGTGGGAATTGGTGGAATTTCTGTGATCTGGGGCAGGAAGTATTTCTGGGCTCCCAGGACTCTCTTCTTTAAATCACAACACATGCCCTTTGGGGCCCGGTCCCCGTGCCTTTGTTTAACAGCAAACATGGTGCCATTCCAGGCTGACATGTCCGAGCTGCCGAGGGCAGGGCAATTGCTTGGCAGGTGCACTGAGCTTCTCTTTTCCCTCCCCAGAACCTGGAACCTTGCTCCGCCTGGGTTCAGCTCTGAGGACTTGACACTTGGAGACCCCTCCCTCCTGAGGGGGCTCAGAGGTTGGAGACGGGCCTTGCCCAAAGGGACTGTGGAGCAGGAGAAAGGACAAACATAGGTGGGCATCCCAGCTGCCTCTTCACTGGCGATGTGATGCTTAGTCAGATGACTTCAGCCTACTGTGCCTCAGTTTCTTGCAAAATGGGGATAACGGTGCCCACCTCCATTCTCGAGGGTTGCTGAGAGTCCTTAAGATAACAATGTGTAGAAAGTGGCCAGTAGCAGGTGCTCAGTAAATGTTAGAGCAAGGGGCCTCTGCCATTTCTGTGCATCCTCAATATGAGTCTCCTATTTTTCTATATGATGATTCACTTTTAAAACTCCATCTCAAAAAAATAATAAAATAAAATAAAAATAAAACTCCATCTCATACAAGTAGAAAGCCAGTGGCCCTGGGAAAGCTTTTATTTCTCTGTTTGGTCAATACTTACTGAGTTTTCATTGTGTACCAGGTACTGTTCTGGGCGCTGGGGATACAGCTGTGAATCAACACCCCCTCATCGTCAGAGAGTGCATTCCAGTGGGAAAAAACCGTGAACAAAGAGAGAGAAAGAATGTGACATCATTGACACAGTCAAGGAAAAGAAACCAAGGCACGAGGTAGACCAGAGAGACAGTATCTGTTTCATTTAGTGGGAAAGATAGAAATAGACTTACCCCAAGTTTATAAGGCTTAAGCTTCAAGGCTTTTTGCATAGTCAGGTCCCTTCTTGTTCCCATTCTAAGTACCTCCTTACCAAATTGTGCATCCTCAACCACAGATTCTTTTCCCTAAAGAGCACTGTCCCAAAAATTCAATACGTTTCGGGCAGGCCCCACAAAATCTGGTTCTGGGCCTGGTGACCAGGAAAGCCCTCTCCAAAAAGGCAATATGGGAGCCTAGACCTGAATAAGTAGAAAGGAACCATTAAAATGAGCAAAACAAAATTCTTGGCCCCGCAGAAGCCAGTGACTCTCAAAGGCTCCAGTCTATCTGCTTTGCTGAGTTGAAAGGCTGTATTTGAAATCCCATCTCCAGCCAAGCCCCTAACAAAGTGGAACCGGAGCGTTTCTGTCTCCCTGGACCCCCTCCCTGCAGGCTGTTGGCCTAAGCCAGGCCTGAGCGTGGGTCAGAGAGGGTGGGAGAGCGGGGAGGACAGGAGGCGTGGGCCTGCCGTGGGCCCCGGGCAGTGGCAGGGACTAGAGGCCAGTAGGAGGAAGGAACCCCGGACAGACAGGATCAATGAGTCCACAGCGGGAGCACCTGGAGGCCCCATGCACTTCTGGTGGGAATGCAGAGCGGTCCAACCACTCCGGAAAACAGTGCGGCAGTTTCTTACAAAGTTAAACACATACTTAGCACATGACTCAGCAGTCACCCTCCCTGGTATTTACTCTGGAGAAATGAAGCCTGATGTTCAAACAAAAACCTGTACACGGATGTTCATAGGAGCTTTATTCATAATCGCCAAAAACTGGAAAAAGGCCAAAAACAGCCCACATGCCCAACAGCAGGTTGAGTGCAGGAACAAATTGTGTTCTATCCCTGCAGTGGAACACTCTTCAGCCTTACGAAGGCACAGACGACAGATACGCCCAACGGCCTGCGTGAATCTCACAGACATCACACTGACTTCTGGAAGAAACCAGACGCGACCGAGTTTATCTGTAGGATTCCATCATGTGACACTCTAGCTGTAGGAGCAGAGGGCAGATGACTGCCAAGGGGCATGAGAGAACTTTCTAGGGAGATGGACGTGAATCGTGATTGTGATGTACATGTTGTCAAAATTCATTTAATTGTATATTAATTGCTCATGAGAATGGGCACATTTTTGTTATATATGTCACAGCTTAATTAGGTGACAGCCTGATGAAGTTGATATGAAAGTTACATTACCGTGTAGTCCAAGGGAAAGACCCTCCTTGAGCTCAGCTTCATACATCAGGAAACTGAGGGACACCTGGGTGGCTCAGTGGTTGAGCATCTGCCTTTGGCTCAGGGCGCGATCCTGGGGTCCTGGAATCGAGTCCCCTATCAGGCTCCCCGCAGGGAGCCTGCTTCTCCCTCTGCGTATGTCCCTGCCTCTCTCTCTCTCTCTGTGTCTCTCATAAATAAATAAACAAAATCTTTAAAAAGAAAAAAGAAAAAAAAAAGGAAACTGAGGTCCAGAGAGGGAAGTGACTTTCCCAAGGTCACACAGCGAGTTGGGACCATTAACGACCAGCAATGGAACAGCTACTTGAGGTTCATAGAGTGTTTTCCAAACCTGCTCTTACTTATACTTTGTGAGGCTGCAGCAGTGTCATCATGCCCAGGTTACAGAGGCGCACACCGAGGCCCAGAATGGTTGGAAGACTCACCAGAGGTCACAGAGCCAGGTTCATGATGACCTACCCTGTTGACGGAGGGGAAGTGCAACCCCAGCTGCTCTGCTCCCAAAACCCAGTCCTTGCCTCCTCGGCACACATCCTCTTCCCCCACAGAGCTGGTGTGAGCTGGAGACCCTTCCCGGAGCCCCAGGGCCCAGAGACCGAGGGGAAGGCACAGCACCGGCCCCGGTGAGCACCCATCGTTGGGCTGCTGTGGGCTGGGCTGGGGCTGGGTGCAGGCCCCGGGAGGCGCTCTCCTGCCTGGCGGGGCACACCCGGTGGGGCAAGGGGGTGGGAGGGGAGATGGCCCTGGCTTTGCTCGGGAAGATCCGGTTTCCCCTGGATACTTTTTCCAGCACAGCCTGCCAGGGGAGATTAAGATCACAGTGAGCAACATGATGCCGCTAGAGAAGGAGATTAGTGGGTTCCAGGGTATTTGTCTCTCTCAGAAAGGCGGTTTGTTTGGGATCTGACTCCAAGCCACGGGATGAAGCCATGCCAGGCCCTGCTGGAGCTGACTCCAGAAGAGAGACGGCCCCTTGGGCGGGGAGAGGGAGGGAGGCCAGACCTACCAAGATGGGGCTTTCAGAATCTTTCAGAATCCCCAAAGGACCATGGAGGGGCCTCTGGGCTCCCCCATAAGCCTCCCTTTCAGCTGAGGCCTGGCTTCAGGGCAGACCAGACCCTGGTTTGCTGAGAACCCACCTGGCTTTGACCCCTGCACAGCCAGCCTGGAATGGCTGTAACTGGGTTTGTTTGCTCCGGAGTGGAAGGGCCTGGGCCCAGAGGGCAGAGGGCGGGAGGGGAGCCGCCAATAGCATGAAGGCTAGCAGAACTTATTAAAAAAATAAATAAAAATGTAAAATGCATAAGGTGACACCTCACTGAGGCTCTCACTGCCAGGAGCACAGTGAGATACCACCGGCTGTATCTGCAGGAAAGTTCCTGCTGCCCAGCGACCTTGGAGTGGGAGACCAAACAGAAAGACCTCACCCGAAGTTTGGGTCAGCTCTGGGGAACAGAAAAGGGAACAGCTGAGAGGAAAAGTAGATCACACAGAGGCAGGAGTCTGGAGCCTAAGCTGGGTGGGGGGACAACGTGCAGGAATTTGCATCTTAGAGGCTTTATGTTCCCTGAGGGCTGAAACAAGGGTTGCTTCTGTCTGGGTCTTTCAGGTTTCCCAGGCTCGGGGACTCCGGCTGCCTTGTGAGTCACCTGGGTTCATGCCAGATATGGCAGTGGGGATGGGAAAAGACACAGAATTGCATGTGGCGTGTCACCTGCCCTCAAGGAGCACCCAGTGGAATTCAGCAGTGAAGACAAGCTGGCAGCAAGCTCTTGGGGCTGGGGACAGAGAGGGCATGATGGGACGCAGGCCGGAGGTGGGGTGGGGGGTAAGCAGCAGCAGGGAAGAGGGAGGGAGAGAGGACAAGAGGGGGGCTTTCTTTTTTTTCCCCCCAACCCGGAGACAGTAACATAAGGAAGCCCTCTGAAGGAGATCACATCTTGGCCCAACGTGGCCAAGTCAGTAGGATATGGCCCTGGGGATATGTGGAGAGGGCCCCGCAGGGAAACTGGCCTGAGCACAGAGAGGCCAAGGCACAGAGCCCCGGGAAGGTAGGGAAGGGTGGCAGGAGCAGCCCTGCAGGAACAGGTTGGCAAAAGCCCTGCCCCTCGTCCTTGCTAGGCATGCCAGGATGCCTTGCTTGAAGATGACAGTCCGGGAAAGGAAACACCCGTGAAATAATCACACAAGTCAATACAATGTTTTAAATACCGATGGTGTTGCAAAGATACCATTCCAGTAAGGCTCCTTCCAAGCCAACCACAGAGGTGCCAGCTTAGGGCAGCGCCGTCTGGGATCAGAGCAGAAGGGTGAGCAGAACCAAGTGGCCGAGGAAGGCGGGGTGGGGAAGAGCACCCAAGCCGAAGGAACAGCCTCTGCACGGGCCTCAGGGCAGGACAGAACAAGGCTCCTTTCAGGAACTGAAGTGAGTTCCTCCTTACACCTCCCCCCTTGCACGGGCCTGAATTCACAGGCCCCCACGACTGTTAATTGGCTCCCACTCTCATCCTTTTCAGCAGCTTAAACCGATCACCTCGGGCACCACTTCAAGTCCCCTCTGCTGCATTTCTTACCCCAGCTGGCCCCGCAGTCACCAGTTGCACCCCAGCTCTGCTCAGTTTTGTGAAAGTGCACCTGCCTAAGTCCCATTTGGGTCCTCCCCTCTCTCCCCACTGCCAATCCCTGCCTGGGAGGCGAGATGCATACAGGATGCCCCTTGGTGCAACACAAATGCAGCATGACATGAACACCCTGCGGGCAACCCTGGATCGGAAGGGGCTTAGCACGTGTACCCCTTCTTCACCAGCAGGCTATTCTGAGACTCACCTCAGGAGGCTTCGTGGAAGGCCCTGGGGGACAGAGCAGAGGCAATCCATCCTGCATCCAACAACACGTGCACAGACGGGCTTTGGGGATGCTGGGTCCCAAACCCCCAGCCTCTCTGCTCAGCTGCCACACCCCTGACTTGACCACATTTGAACACCCAGTCTCATCCCCATGCCGGGTTCTGTAAATAGCCAATCGGCATGTTTCCCAAGAATGTGTTGACCTCTACTTTCCTTTTTTTTTTTTTTTAAAGATTTCATTTATTTATTTATTCATGAGAGACACACAGACAGAGAGAGAGAGAGAGGCAGAGACACAGGCAGAGGGAGAAGCAGGCTCCCTGCAAGGAGCCCCATGTGGGACTCAATCCTGGGTCTCCAGGATCACATCCTGGCTGCAGGCAGCGCTAAACTGCTTCGCCACCAGGACTGCTCTGACCTCTACTTTCCAATGTCAGGGACAATGTGACCCATTAGTGACTTGTTGTTTGGAAGTTCTTTGCTCAAAGGCTAAATGACCAAGCCACCAAACCTACCTGATGTCCTGTATCTTCACGGGCCGCTCCAATGCAGCCTGAGGACCCACCATAGGGCCCAGAACCACCGCCTGGGCGCTAGGAGCCTGGGCTCCCAACCAAGCTCTGCCTTGTGACCCTACACAAGTCCCGGGCCTCGTTGTCTCTTCCCTGTGAACTCAGGAAGGATGGACATTCTCCAAGGGCCTTCAGACTCCAGAGGATCGTGCTCCATCCAGTGCCCAGAGGAAATCAGGTTCAGCTCTGCCAGACAGTTAACACTCTCCCCAGTTAGCGTTCTCCCTATAGGTCACTTCTTTAAAGCTCTTTAATACCATGTATCTTTAATACCAGGCTTTTTGACTGGGATTTGTGGAAGGTGGGGGGTGGTGATATACGTGTATGTCTCCAAAATTCAATACATTTTTATTTATTTATTTAAAGCTTTCATTTATTTATTTGAGAGAGAGCAAGCATAAGTGGGGTTTGGGGGTGAGGGGGGTGAGGAGCAAAGGGGGAGGGAAAAGCAGACTCCTGGCACAGCAGGGAGCCCAATGCAGCGGAATTCAAACTCAGAACTCTGAAATCATGACCTGAGCCGAAGGCAGCTGCTTATTCGACTGAGCCCCTGAGGTGCCCCTCAATTTGACATTTTTTGACAAAATGAGGTTGGGAAAAGAATCAAGACGCTTCAGATACAATTCGTAGAAGGTCCAAATCGAGTTGTGTTTTGAAAAACATGAAAGGAGCAATGAAATGGGTGGTGCCTGTTGGCTGTCACTGTCACTAAGAGAGGCCAGATTCCTATGTTGGGGCAACTGCTTGTTACTGTCCATATTAATTATAGGGTGACCAGGAAGCCAAGCTTGAAGCATCCTGCAGCCTAACATGATTGTTTCTTACATATAGAAGCATTTTACTGAATTTGATAGATCTAGGATATTGGTTGGGATTGGAGTTGACAGGTAAAATTTTCCCCCTTTAAAAATAATAGAAACAAAAAAAATTAAAAAATTAAAATAATAAAAATAATAGAAACAACATAAACAGAAGGAAAGGAGAGGAAAAAGAAATATGTTCCCAGAAGCATTTTCACAGAACAGCTCATTTTCAGAGATAAATTACTGACATTAAGCAGGAGATGGTGTGAGATCTTCCCAATTTGCATGGTAGTAGTATTCCAGGGAAACACAGTGCATATTACAGCCTCGCAAATATATTTGGTGTTTATTATGTAAATCAGAGTTTAGTTTTTAGCTCAGATAATCATCTACATCAATGTCTTGAGAGATGCTCTAAAGTCATATGGAATGCAACACAATTCTTCATCGTGAGATGCTCCTAGGCACTGCAAAATGTCTAGCATCCTGGCTCCTCACAAGCTCCCCAATGCCAGCGGCACCCCTGTCGACACTGTGACCACCGGAATATCCTTCCCACAACATTTTGAGTGTCCCCTAGATCATTTCTACCTTCATGGTGAAATGACAGGAAAGAGCACAGTCGCCAAATGCACTAGGGTAGGTGAGGCATGGGGACGGTTGGGAGGACCTCACCATTCTTTCCATGGGTATTTTTTAATTGAGATATTCACATACCATAAAATTCATCCTTTGAGGGGCACCCGGGTGGCTCAGTGGTTGAGCATCTGCCTTCGGCTCAGGTCATGGGATCGAGTCCCACATCAGGCTCCCTCTGCCTATGTCTCTGCCCCTCTCTGTGTCTCTCATGAATAAAAAAATAAAATCTTAAAAAAAAAAAATCACCCTTTGAATGTGATTTTTAGTATACTCACAAAGCCGTGCAACCATCACCACTAATTCCAGAACAAGTTTATCACTCCAAAGAGAAGCCTTGTACCCCTTAGAGTCACTCCCATCCTCCCCTCCCCCAAGCCCTGGAAAGCACCCATCTGTCTTCCAACTCTGTGGAGCTGCAGACTCTGGACATTCCATATAAATGGAATCACATACCTTGTGGCCTTTTGTGTCTGGCTTTTGCTCTTAAAACAATGTTTTCAAAGTTCACCTGTATTGTAGCATGGATCGCTACCTCATTCCGTTGAATGGCTGAATAATATTTCATTATATGGATATACCACAATTCATCGGTTGGTTCATCAGTTGATGGACAGCTGAATGAGGGCTAGTTCTGATTATTATATATAGTGCTACTGTGAACATTTGTGTATAATTTTTTGTGTGGACATACGTTTTCAATGTTCCTGGGTATATACCAAGTTGTTGCTGAGTCATATGGTAACTACACTTAAATTTTTGAGGAACTGCCTGATGGGGTTTTGTTTTGGTTTTTTTTTTGTTTTGTTTTTGAGTTTCAAATCCCACCAGGAATGTATGAAGTTTCCAATTTCTCTACATCCTCACCAAGAATTGTTACTGACAGTCTTTTTGATAAGAGCCACTCTCGTAGGTGTGAGGTAATGTCCCATTGGGGTTTTTGCTTACATTTCCCCAATGACCAATGATGTAAGACATCTTTCCAGGTGCTTATTGGCTATTTGTGTATGTTCTTTGAGAAATGTCTGTTCAAGTCTTTTGCTCATTTTTTAACTGGGTCACTTGTTTTCTTGTTGAATTATAAGAGTTCTTTATATATTCCAGATACAAGTCCCTTATCAGATGTATAATTTCCTCATTTTTCTCCCATTCTGTGGATTGCCTTTGCATTTTCCTGATGATGCCTTCTAAAACATTGAAGTTTTTTATTTTTTAAAAAAAGGTGTTATTTTGGGGATCCCTGGGTGGCTCAGCGGTTTGGCGCCTGCCTTTGGCCCAGGGCGCGATCCTGGAGTCCCGGGATCGAGTACCGCGTCAGGCTCCCGGCATGGAGCCTGCTTCTCCCTCCTCCTGTATCTCTGCTTCTCTTTCTCTCTATGTCTATCATAAATAAATAAATAAATCTTAAAAAAATTTTTTTAAAAATGTGTTATTTTTTCATAAGAGACAGAAAGAGAAAGGCAGAGACACAGAGGGAGAGGCAGACTCCCCATGGGGAGCCCCATGCAGGACTCGACCCCAGGACCCCGGGGATTACCACCTGAGCCAAAGGCAGAAGCTCAACCACTGAGCCACCCAGGCACCCCTGAAGTTTTTAATTTTGATGAAATCCAATGTATCTATTTTTCTTCAGTTGCCATACACCATGGACCTTTGAACCAGTTGTCCCAGTAGCCCCACCTCACAGAGTAAGGCCAGGGAATGGAGACTACTGTGATTTGAATGGGGTGGGGGGCAACACCCTTTCCCCTTCAAAGCCTCTTGTCAGGATTCCATAAACAGGGTTCAAAAATTTCTCTAGATTAAAAAAAAAAATCTGCCCCTGGCCAAGTAAAATGTCCTCAGAATGGGCAGCACCAACCCTACCAGTCTTCATACCTTAGAGACCACTACCCTACTGGCCCTTTCTCTAAGAGAAAACCAAGCTGGGGGGTGTAGGGACCTTGAGCCCTGAGTGGGCACCACATGGGTAAAGGGACACTAGAGGGGCAAGCCGGACATTGAGGGAGGCCAAGGTCACCTCTTTGTGGAGGGAAGTCACCACAAACTGTGTCTTCCATGGGCCTCAGCTGGGAGCCTACCCACTCCCCACCTCAAGCTACACTTGGGTTTCACAGCAAAGGACTCTGCTAAAACATAAATTTGTCTGCAAGATGGGGACACAGTCCTGGATGGCTGATGCTAGACTGAGAAAGGCCTCGTGCTTCTCTCCTGCAGCCCCTCCAGCTGGAGAGATGGAGGCCCAGTGAGGGCGAGGCACTTACGGCGAGTCCACAGCAGGGCAGGACCACACTCTCCTCCTGCTCCCCACTGCCCCCCAAGGAGCACATTGGCCTGAATGAGCTTCATAGGCCTCTGGCAACAGGTGAGCAGCTTGCTTGGGCAGAAGAGCGCAGATAGGTCAACGTCCCAGAAGCTGAGCCCACTGGAGGAGCGCCACAGGGGAGCCAGAGCAGCACAAGGACACCACACCTGGGAAGGCAGGGGCCTTGCCTCTCTGGGACTACCCCGCGAACCAGGGCGTCTTAATAACAGCAAGAGCTGCCGTTCCTGGAGTGCTTCTGGAGTGCCAGGAACCAGGCTGAGAAATGGACCTGTACCACAGCAGTGATCCTCCTGACAGCCCCATGAGACAGACAGTAAGTTTTTTCCATGCAGACACGGAGACTCCAAGAGGTTAAGTGACTTGCCCATGATCACAAACTCTAGGAGCTAAGCAGGCTTTCAAAGCCAAGCACCCCAAATCCAAAGTCAGTGCTCATCATGTCCATATTTCCTGGTTTCTGGAGCCCCCTGGGGTTCTCAGCTCTCTGGCTAAAGATCCTCCCCTGAGTGAGTGGTGGGGTGGGCTCCTACCCTTAGCCTGAGCTTGGCTCTGGAGCAGTGGGAACCCGAGTCTGCTCCCCCCAGGGGAAGCCTGGGCTCTCCTTCGGTGTCCCAGCGCCCTCTGCTGCTCACTCCCACTCTCCTCTGCAAGATCATTTACTGCCAAAGGGGCTGCGGGTTAAGAGACACACTGGGAGGGGTCCCCAGATGGGAGCCCCACTCTCTAACACCCGATCGTCCTAACAGTCCTGCTGGGGCTTGGAGCAGAGCAGAGAGAAAATATGCATGTTTATTTCTGGGTGCTGAGGTCGGCCCAGGAGCCCCAAACCCCTCTAGCTTCCCACCCTCCCATCACAAAGCAAAAGGGGGCTCCACACACTGGAGGTCAGCAACCTCACTCCAGCTCTTCACAACCTGCAGACATGGGTAAACTGAGTCTCAGTTCCTTCATCAGCCAATGGGAGACAAAAGTGCCTACTTCCCCTGCTGGGGCACAGCTAGGGTCCAGCCCCCCATATTGAGACCGTCCCCTTCCTGAGCCTCAGCTTCCTCATCTCCTGGTGTTTCGTGGGCACCTGGCCTTCCCCTGCATTCTCTCTCTCAATCATCACAGTAATACATGAGGTGGAATAAAGGAATCGAGGCTCAGAGGAGTGGAGCAAGTTGCCCAAAGTCACACAGCTGCCAATATATGGAGCCAGGATTCCAACCCAAGCAGCGTGGCTCATAACCACCGTGTCACAGTGCCTTGCAGTGGGGAGATGCCTCATACCCTATGAAAGGTGCAGGCTCTGCATGGGACCGAGAGATGTGGAGGAGGATGAAATTAGAAAAAATAGTAATTAAAAGAATAATGCCACAGTGGGAAGACTCCTGGGCTTGCAACCATCTTGGCAGACTTCCTGGAGGAGGTGGGGCCTGAGCCAAATCTCACGGTGTCACAGGGTCCAGGGGTCTGGATGACTGGTGGGAAAGGGTCCGGCTGCCCTCCGTTTGCCCATCTGGGAAGGGGGGGTTCCCCAACTTCACAGGAACTTTGAGAGAACAAGCATGAACAAGAACAAGCATGTCACATTAATGAGCACATTTACTGGGTGTCTATTTGGCCCAGGCACAGTCCTAAGTGCTTCATGTGCGTTATCTTTTTTAGCCCCCCAAGAGCCCCGTGGGGTAGGAACCATTAATACGGCCTTGAAGAAACTGGGCTTTCCGAGAGATTGAGTGGATTGAGTGGCTTTCCCAAGTCCTCACATTTATGAGGAGATGGGATTTGAACCCCAGTAGCCTGACCCCGAGCCCCGTGCTACACACCAAGCCATAGAGCTGCACTTTCCCCGGGAAAGCAAGCCCCTAGCAGCAATCCTCACTTTCGAGCCATCTCCATGTGGACAGCCTCGCTCCATGTTCCTGCTGCTGACTTTGCTCTCCGCTGAAGCAAGACAAGAAGAAGAGAAGCCTTCCTTTCTGCCTGTGTCCCCGCATCCAGAAGGTGTCAAATGGAGGATGCTCCCAGAATGAGCTGTTCCCGCTTGGGGAGGACAGATTATCTATGTCTCTGGCGCCCCCTCCTGCCCCAATAGAGAACATCACCGCCCTCCCTCTCCACCCCCCAATTTGGGGAACACCCCAGTGCAGGCAGGCAAAGGGGGGTCAGGAGCAGTGCTTCCAAGCCATCTGTGAAGAAGGACCAGGTTGTCATTGTTCTTTAACTTCCAGTCTGTCGCAGACCAAGACTTTTTGTAAAACGAAATAAAACTGAATTAGGGGAAAAAATGAAATGCTTGAGTACTAAGTGCAGCCAAGTCAAATTGCTATAAAGGTTTCTAAATGGGACTCTCAAGTTCTCAGGAAGAATTTCCTGTGCCTTCCCTCAGGTCGCAATAATCTATGAGCCAGCACGGGCCCCGGGACCCCAGTTTGAGTGGCACTGGGCCAAAGGGCCACTGGGCCAAAGGCTGGCCCAAGATCAGCGGCTGAGAGCAATCCATCCCCTGAGGCCCTGCCTCAGCAGACAGCAAGGATTCCTGAGCCATGTGAGACTCAGGGCTGCTGCTAAGTCGGGGAGCAGCTCTGCACCTCACTTGGAAAAAAGGGAGCAGCTTCAGCGGGAGGGAGCCCCGGGGACAGGGTCCCAAAGATGGGAGGGCCCTGCCTTCCCCGTCTGTAAGAGATGAGCAGGTGAGCAGGAGGGCGAGGCTGTCCAGCCAAGGAGGCCTCTGGAAACAGCAAGATGCTGGGAAGTCGCGGGCGGGGGCGGGGGGGGGGGGGGGGGGGTCGGAACCTGATGTGAGACCAGGGGCGGTGGGTGTCCTGGTTCCTAGTCCGCACTGATGGCCACATCACGTCCCCACTCTGAGCTTCCTCTTCCACAAATACTAAGAATGAGGGGATCCGAGGTCCCTTCTCAATCTAACATGCTGTGCTTGTCCTGGAAGGTCTACTGCCTGCGCTGGGTTGGCGGGGGGGGGGGGGGGGGGGGGGGGGGGGTAGGCAGGGAGGGGCGGGGCACAGCGGTAGGGGGGAGCAGGGGGCGGGGCACAGCGGTGGGGGGAGGCAGGGGACGGGCACAGCGGTGGGGGGAGGTGGGGAGACAGGGGGGCGGGGCACAGCGGTGGGGGGAGGCAGGGGGCGGGGCATGCCGTGTAGGGGGAGCAGGGGGCGGGGCACAGCGGTGGGGGGAGGCAGGGGGCGGGGCACAGCGGTGGGGGGAGGCAGGGGGCGGGGCACAGCGGCGGGGGGAGGCAGGGGGCGGGGCACAGCGGTGGGGGGAGGCAGGGGGCGGGGCACAGCGGCGGGGGGAGGCAGGGGGCGGGGCACAGCGGTGGGGGGAGGCAGGGGGCGGGGCACAGCGGTGGGGGGAGGCAGGGGGCGGGGCACAGCGGTGGGGGGAGGCAGGGGGCGGGGCACAGCGGTAGGGGGGAGGCAGGGGGCGGGGCACAGCGGCGGGGGGAGGCAGGGGGCGGGGCACAGCGGTGGGGGGAGGCAGGGGGCGGGGCACAGCGGCGGGGGGAGGCAGGGGGCGGGGCACAGCGGTGGGGGGAGGCAGGGGGCGGGGCACAGCGGTAGGGGGGAGGCAGGGGGCGGGGCACAGCGGTGGGGGGAGGCAGGGGGCGGGGCACAGCGGTGTGGGGGGAGGCAGGGGGCGGGGCACAGCGGTAGGGGGGAGACAGGGGGCGGGGCACAGCGGTAGGGGGGAGGCAGGGGGCGGGGCACAGCGGTAGGGGGGAGACAGGGGGCGGGGCACAGCGGTGGGGGGAGGCATGGGGCGGGGCACAGCGGTGGGGGAGGCGGGGGCGGGGGGGGGGGTCGCCCAGCAAGGCTAAGGCACGGCCAGGAGGAGAAACAGTGGAATGGAAGCGCGTGGTTGTGCATTGCGGGCCGTCCCCAGGGCCTGGAGGACAGGGCGGATCCAGGGCCGAGGAGACCAGAGCAGGATTCTGGGAGGGCGCACAGGGGCACATAGAGGGCAGAGCTGTGGCGGATCCGCGGGCAGAGGCATTTGCAGGAACCGAAGGAGCCTGAAGGACGGCCAAGCAGCTCTTTCCAGGTGAGCGGCCACACACAGCCGCACTCCTCGGGTCCCCCGGCTCGGCCCCGCCCCCGACCCAGCCCCCGCCCCCGCCTCTAAGTCAAGCAAACCCAAGTGCTTGGAAGAGAGCAAACAGCTGCCGAGTAAGGAGCCAGCTTCCCACCCATTCCCAGCCAAGGTGAACAGGCTGCGAGTTTGTTGACAGAGAAAAAAGTCATCAATTTTTCATTACCCAGTGAAGGCAACAGAATGTCTCGGGATGTCAACAGTTTCCAGGCAACAAAGACAAACCAAATACACAGTCCCCTCACCTAAAAAGATGTTTCCTTTACAACATCAGCTTGGATGGGGAGCCGGGGAAGACGAGAGGCAGAGGCAGGTGAGATCACTTGGCAGCCACAAAGCCCGATCCAGACGTTGGGGGTTTGTGGTTGTCTACAGTGACCCTGTTAGCAGATCTTGTCAGACTATGACTCAAGCTGAGCCTGCCTTTTGGAGGCATTCAGGCACAAGATGTCAGAGCAAGACCCAAGAGATCAGCTGGTGTAGCTTATTCATCCCGTAATTCAAAACAAACATTTTTGTGCCTTCTCAGGGCCTGTGTTCAGGCCTGGGGCCCAGTGTAGCTGCAGAGGCGCGTATGTAGACCACTTCCCTTCACCGCACAGATAGAAAACTGAGAGCCAGAGAGAAGAAATGACTGTCCCAAGATCACACAATCACCTAGAGGCCAAGCTGTACTTGAACCCACAATAAACGTGCTCTGCGGCCGTGCCATGGTCCCCAGCATGCTCAGGACTGTGCACTTGGCAGGAGGCCCACCGAGTGGCTGGCAGGAAACCGAGTCTCGTCCAGAATCAACACAGGAAGCTTTCTAGAGAACTTTAGCATAAAGTGTTCAGATACTGAACCTAAAAACTAAAAGATCATTAAAATCTCTTAGGGTGGGTATATTATTGTGATTTTTTTTAACTCTCAAGGTGGTTCTAACCAAAACAGGAAGGATGGCCCTTTCCGGAGCACTTTGTCAGGCCTGCAGGCTCCCAGGATGTCTCCTTGTGTTTGCGTTGACATTTCCCAGTGAATGTCAATGAAGACTCAAGAATAAGTCAACACAGGTCCTCACAATAAATGCCAAAGCTTGTTAGCAGAGTAAACCGTGTGCTTAGCCTGTCTTAAAAGAATCTTTGCTGGGTAAACAAAAGGAAGGCTTTACTTGAGAGTAAGCAGAGCGAAGAGCTGGGCGCGCCCGGAGGGCTGGTAGGTGACTTCACTGGCACAGGCTGTAGAGACATCTTCACGGGGTCGGGAGGTCAGGGGCTTTATCTGATGTCACACAGGCCTCCCTCCCCAACAGCCAGCCTCTGATCTTGCAAGGAGCCGCCTTGCTTGGGAAGGAGGCAGAAACTGCATCTGAAAAGAGAAGCTAGGGATGGATCTCCTTTGCTCAGAGGTGTCAAGGAACTAATGTCTTAACCTTCCCTGAACTGTTTTTGTATTTAGACACAATTACAGGGGCACCTGTAAAAAAAAAAAAAAAAAAAAGTGGCTCAGTGGTTGAGCGTCTGCCTTTGGCTCAGGGCGTGATCCCGCAGCCCTTGGATGGAGTCCTGCATCAGGCTCCCTGCAGGGAACCTGCTTCTTCCCCTGCCTATGTCTCTGCCTCTCTCTGTGTCTCTCATGAATAAATACACTCTTTTAAGAAAATAATAAAATATTCACAATTACAATGACATGAAGCCCTCCTAAAGGCATGTCAGACAGTAGTGGGAAAAAAATGTTTTTGATCCAAAGAGGCTACCAGCTTTCCATCTCTAATTGTCAACACTGATTCAATATTATCCTTGGTGGTAGTGGATAAGGAAATGAACCTTAATAGCTGCTGATCTTTTGCCCACAAGTTACCACTTCCTTCATGGCCTTATTTACATGAGCTTCTCATTTTTCCAAGTAAAGACACATTACATTCTGAAAACTTTGACCCATAAATTTGTTAGTTTCAAAAACCCAAGTGCAACCGCTGACTTAAAATCATCTCAAATATCTTTTCACAAAAAAAAAAAAAAAAAAAAAACTCAAATTCTCCACTTCTCATTTAACTTATGGATTCCTTGCCTCCTTCTTCAAATAGGAGAGCGTAGATCAAAGTACAAATATGCAGCAAAATCATTAGAAGAGCCACACACAAAAAAATTTTTTTTAATTAGTGCCAAAAAAACAAGGAGAAAACATTATCCATTTGGGGTCAATTTAACTGCTGAGATTAGGCATCCAGCCTGGCCCTGTTTCTCAAGTAGCTGAGGCCGAGAGGCAAGCCTGGTAAGTCACAGAGCTCTTATTATTATTATAAAAGGTATGGCTACCAATTCCTCAGAGGATACAAAACTTTCTCTTGGCCCTAAATTTTAAAAGAATTTTCACATGAGACCTTGTAACAACAAAACAGCCTCCACCAGTTTTATGGCAAAAGCAGAAGTGGTTTTCATGTGGTTGTTTCTTCCAACAACTTTGGAGGAAAGCCAAGGGCACGCCAGATAGCACAGCAGCTCAGTAAGCTGCTTCTTTGTTTTTTGATGAGAAATGAACTTGAGCATGCTAAGAGGAAAAGTCAAATGTCCAAAGTAAATTACACAGGAGGCATGACCATATTAAATAAAGCGCACTTGGTTTCCTCTTGGCTGAGTCACTGGTGGGCATACAAACAAGCCCTTCCTTTGTAAGGTGTGGACTGACTTGCTCACCCCTGGGCCCACCCACAGCCCACCACCCCAGCCTGCCTGACTCACACACCCCACCCAGCCAGGTGAGCTCTGGTAAGAAAAGGCCAGAGTAGCCCGTCTAAGTAGCCGGGCCTATGACTGGCCACTATGGGGCAGCATTGAGGCAGCATCCGGAAAACAAACTTCCAAAAATTCCCATTTGTAAGCAAAGCCATCCGGCATACAGGCAATTCTACTGGTCTACTTAATCCATTAATCCTCAAAATCCCATATTTAGTGGTTTCCATAAATATTTCAGGGTGTAAAATTAAAATCATCCCCCCAATAGTAGAAATGTTTTCTGTGATTCTCTTTTTAATCTTAACTGTCGATCCATCATGCAAAACTGCTAAAGAAATACTAACAAACACTTTTGAAGAGGAACTGTGCTGAGTGTTTCGCATGTGCCATATCATGTATTTCTATGAACTCGATGAGGGAGGTGTCATCATTATCCCTATTGTGTAAATTAGAAACTGAGGCACATAAGCATTTAGATGACCAGCCTCACATTACACGGCCCTGTTCAGTGGCAGGGTGGGATTCGAGTTAATCCAGGCAATGTGACAGCATTTAACCCATATCCTTAAAGACCTGTGGTATCTCAGAGCCGCAAGAGGCATCTAGTCCACACTCCTCCCAGAAGCAGACATTGCATTCCCCATCCCAGCCTCAGGCTGATGGCCTGCAAAGTTTTTCCTTACTTTCCTTATTTTGAGCTAAAACTGTCTCCCAACTGGTCAGAGTTCTTCCCTCCAGAGCTACATAAAATAAGTTCATTGCTTTCTTTTATATTGAAGCCCCTTCACTTTTTTAAAAAATTACTTTATTTTTATTTTACTCACGAGAGAAAGAGGGAGAAGCAGGATCCCCAAGGAGCAGGGAGTGAGCTGCAGGGCTTGATTCCAGGACCCTGGGATCACAACCTGAGCTGAAGGCAGATGCTTAACTGATGGAGGCACCCGGGTGCCCACCCCTTCACTTGTTTAAAAAATTAGTGTTAACTGTTGCTCCCCAACCCCCTCCCAAAAAAGCAAAACAAAACACAGCCCTGTGGCAGGAACAGGTCATTATTCCTAATTTACAAATGTGCCCCATCCCATTCCTCCTGGTTAACAGCAAGTGCTGCAATCTTCTGACCCAGAGGTGTGACAATAGATTAGTTGCTTTAATCGGCTAAGCAGTGCTCAAGAAAGACCACAATGCCATTACTAAATCAGACTTAAAACCTATCAAAAGTATGGGCAGTCCTGGTGGCTCAGCAGTTTAGCGCCGCCTCCAGCCCAGGTCATCTGATCCTGGAGACCTGGAATCGAGTCCTGCGTGGGCCTGCCTGCATGGAGCCTGCTTCTCCCTCTGCCTGTGTCTCTGCCTCTCTCCCTCTCTGTGTATCTCACGAATAAATAATTTTTAAAATAGCTATTAAAAGTAATACATGGTTGTGGTTTTTAAAACTCCAAGCAATATGGAATGGATAAGCTGAAATGGAAAAATCTCACTCCCCTCCTTTCCAACTCTTCTCCTCAGAGGTAATCTTTTACCTTTTACCAGTTTTTTTTTTCCTTGAATCCTTCCAGAAATCCCCTATACACGTACAAACATATGCATGTGAATCTCTTAGGGTCATATTATCTATACTGATCCTCAGCTTGCTTCTCTTCACAAGCTATTCTAGGTATCTTTCAGTAGCAGCACTCCTGTTAATAGCCACATGAAAGCCTCCTCTCCTGCAATTTTCTTCTTACAAAAATGCTTCATTGAGATTGTAGGTGTATTTTTGCATGGGTTTCTACAAGTGAAATTCTTGGATGCAAGGGCTCTTTTAATTCTGAGAGATGGAACCCAATCGCTCTCCTTAAGAAGTGGTAGTAATTTACACTTCAACCAGCAGTCCATGTTCCGAGTGTTGTCACCGTGGTTTATTACCCAACTGTCAAACCCTCCAATATTTGAAGGCGGTTACTAATTCAGTCATGTTTATGATGCACCTTGTGCTTGTGTCAGGCACCGCGGGAGATGCTGGGTTTGCCCTAAACCAGGAGTTTGCAAAGTTGATCATCAGAGCCTCCTGGAGGGCTTGTGCAAATGCAGGTTCCCGTCCCCCCCCCCCCCCCCCCCCCCCACACACACACACAGAGGTTTCGGTTCCTCGGCCCTGTGCAGGGGCCCAGGAAACTGGGTCGTTTGTTGCTGTTTGCTTCATTTGAGTGTTTTGCTTTTTCCCAGGGGACTCAGCCGGATGATGAGCAGCCAAATGCAGAGCCAAGCTTCACTTCTTTCTCCGGACGAAAACGCTTTCTGGAAACGAAGGTGCTGGGAAGAGTCAGCACCCACGTCCCCAGAGTAAAACAGGGAACTAGCGGAGGTGAGGTTAACCTGCAATATCCAACCAGCCCCTTCCTTCAGAAACCAGCCCTGGGGCAGGAAAGGGTCGTTATTCCCAGTTTGCAAACATGCACCATCCCATCCCGCCAGCTAGCGAGAGCGCTGGAGTCTCCCGGCGGAGACGGCTCCCTAACCGGGGCCCGAGCCCGCCAACGCTCCCCCACACCTGACGCGGGAGCTTTCGCTAGCGGGATGGATGGTGAGGAGCATGCGCAAACGGCTCCGCGCCCCCGCGCGCACCCTAGTGGTCAACGGGCCTCGGTGCAATTGAGAAGTTCGGCTTCCCTCGGCCACGCTCGGCTTTTAGCCCCGCCTCTCGCCCCGCCCACCCCCCAGCGCGGACGTTGATTGGCCAGCAGCGAGCTATAAAAGCTCGAGCGCGGGGCTCCCTGTCCCCCGTACCCGGGCGGGTTGAGGACCTGCTCGCCTCCGCCACGTGAAGCCGAGGCGAGCAGAGGACCCTTCGGCCGCCTGCCCTCCGCCTCCGAGCTCGTGCACCTTCTCCGTCATCCCAGACGACGTGGACGTTGACAGGGAGGGTGACCGGTCACTGTGTCCGGAAGGCAGTTTGCAGGCTCCCGGGCGCCCGCCTTAGCTTCTGCTGCCCCACTGGCTGGGAGTTTCCAGGTCAGCGCTAAGGCCTGGCCCGGGCCTCACCTGGGGAGCTCTCCGGACGGACCTGCCTTCCGTTCACGGAGCCGGGTCCCGCGGGTGCCCACTTCAGGGCCTGACCGCCCACGCCTGTACCTGGCTACCTAGAAGGTGCGTACTAAGTGGCAACGGAATGAATGAATGAATGAATGAATGAATGAATGAATCAAGCAAGCAAGCAAGCAAGCAAGCAAGCAAGCAAGCTTGCGGTGGCGGATAGGCCTGGTTTTGTGCCCCTGTACGGCCTGCTACAATGATAAGAGCATCTGCTGGTCCAGGGACCTGGGTTCCAGTTCTGCTGTCCCATTCACTGCTGCTGGGCAGTCCCTCCTCCCCTCTGGGCCCCCGGTTTCCTCACGTGTAAAAGGAGAGGGCTGGACAATGTGAGGAATACGCATTGAACACCAAGGAGGAGCCAGACATCGTGATAAGTATTGAGGATATAGCCGAGCGACACAGCCCCAAGCCCCAAGCTTAACTGTTTAAGGGAGGAAAATGCTGCACAATGACAAACGCCTAATTACACATCTCCTTTAAGAAGTCGTAAGACAGGGCCCTCTTGGCGGAGGATTTAAGACAGCCTGGGGTGGGCTTCCTAAGGCTTGAAGGAATGGCACTGACTGGGACAGGTAGTCGGTGGCCTGGCGAGAGTGGGGAATAGCAAGTGCAAAGATAGGAAAGGTGAAATGCACTTTTTTTTTCCCCATTGTAACTGGATGTCCTAATAACCCTCAAAGTATAGGAACCAGAAGAGTGGACGCTCCAGTGGGTTAAATTGAGTAGAAATTGGAGGGCTCTTTGGAAGCCCGTAACTATTTGAGCACTCCTGTGAAAATTCACCATGGCCCCTGACCCCGTGCCCTGGTATAAGTGTTCCAGAAGATTGCTGCATCAGACCTGAACAGTTCACGGTTCCCGATGCATGCTGTGTGCTGTCTGCGATCCGACTTTGAGGGCCACCTCCTGGCTGCTCCAGAAGGACTAAAAATACCAAAGCTCTCTTGAAAGTAGCCCATGTCTACCTCACGTTGAATTATCCAGCCTTGTTTGCAAAGATAAGAAGATGGAGACGTGGCTTTTATGGTGACAGAGGAAAAAGGCTCATCACCGTACCTTAAAGTGCATGTGGAGGGGATGCTGTGTGGTGGTAGAGCTACTGGAGATGACCGAGGTGGCAGGCCCAGCTTTGCCTTACGTTAGCTGCGCAAACCAGCCAAACTCTCCGAGCAAGTCTGGTGTACAAACGGTGAATTAAGTTCTCCTGACATGGTAAAGTTCAGAATGGGAAAACCATCAAGGTCACTTCTAAACTATAAAGCACTATTCAACCAAGCCAATGAACACCTGGCTCCCACTGTTCCCTCAGAACTTTACTGTATCTGTTCTTTCAAATTATGGGGAGGAAGGATTTGACATATTTTATTTGAATTTGTAGCAATATTCCAAGTTGTTTTGTTGCATAAATATTTTGAATTCTTTCACTTTAATTAGAGTGTTTCTCTTTTCCAAAAGGTGGTTTTAGAATTTCATGTATAGTTCTCTCATTTTTAGAAGAAAAAAAAAAGTGTAACAGTTGACAGGAGCTTTGGATTTTTTTTTTTATCCCATTGTGCAACATTTGGTGACAAAATGGATTGTTTTAAAACTCATTGTTCTTAGATGGTTTGTAGTGAGCAAGTCTGTTCCTAAAATTCTCCCCTACACCTAATCCTGGCTCCTTGCTGATGCAAGATTATAAAAAGGGAAGGGTGAGCCAGCCATGGACCTGGGTATGCCCTCAGTGGCCAAAGGAGAGTTGAACCTTTGGAATCTTAGGAACAATGGAACTTTTTAAACAAAATAGCAAGTATGGGGCAGCCCCCGTGGCTCAGCAGTTTAGCGCCGCCTTCAGCCCAGGGCATGATCCTGGGTCTTAGCGCCGCCTTCAGCCCAGGGCATGATCCTGGAGACCCAGGATCAAGTCTCACATGGAGCTCCCTACATGGAGCGTGCTTCTCCCTCTGCCTGTGTGTCTCTTGCCTCTCTGTAAATAAAATCTTAAAAAAAAAAAAAAATAGCAAGTATGTTTGGTGAACAATCAGTAGTGTGAAACCAGTCATGAGAAACCAAAGCTGCTGCCTGATTGCAAAGGACTGGCAGGGAGGAGGTTTGAAGGGCACAGGCTTAGGCTTGCTGGACCATGGGATTCTGAGAACCAGGGATACCAGCTGTGTTTTTTGTACCTTACACAGAAGGGAAATAACATCTGCATACCAGCAAACATTGATGGGCAAGTTCATCCCCCAGTTTAAACTAGGTATTATCCCCATTTTGCAAAGAGGAAATTAAGAGTCAGGGAAACTAAAAGGGGAGCATAACTGGGCGGACTTTCTATATATATAGATAGAGAGGCAGAGACATAGGCAGAGGGAGAAGCAGGCTTCCTATGGGGAACCCGATGCGGGACTCGATCCCAGGACTCCGGGATCACAACCTCAGCCAAAGGCAGATGCTCAACCACTAGGCCACCCAGGGTCTCCTGGGCAGACTTTATAATTCAAAATTAAGTGAATATGTTAGCATCTCTACACATCTAAGTGGATCTCCTTGTTTGAATATCATTCTTTATAAAGGTATTTAGCTGTATTTAGATTTTTACATTAAAAGATTTCTTTTCAAAAGCTAGACCCACCCATGAGGCCATGTTACTACTTGAGTATTACAGAAAACATGTTCACTGTATAGTTTGGATAACTGAACTTGATACTTATATCCCAATTTACCACTTAATTTTCAGCTGTTCTAGATCCAGTTTTCCTTTATCTTAAGTGTTCTTTAATCCATTCAAAATATTTCCTTGGCTAAGTGTCCATATTCCCTTCTGACACTTCAGTGCTCACCAAGCGCAATTCCTGTCATCTCAGATCTCTAGAACCCAGTGAGGCAGGTGTTGTCCTTAGACTGACACAGGACAGGATAAAGGAGCAGAGGCACGGGGAGAGTAGCAGTCGGAGCCTGTCTGAATCCTTCCACTCATTTACTAGTCTTTCCCTCGTTAACCTCTGACCCATGACATGGTCTTACCATGGGATTGTCGTGCAGAGGACAGGACATGCTTGAGATCAACACAGCACTGTTAGCTGATGGAGGAAAATTAAGTACTTAAGCTCTTCACCCAACGTGGGGCTTAAAACTCTAACTCCAAGATCAGAGCTGCATGCTCTACCTAACCATCTGGGAACCCCCACAATCACTTTATGACCCATTCCTCACATGCTCAAAGGATCGTAATACATGAAAACTCCAAAACTTGAATACCAGTAACATCTAAACCTTAAGAATTCTTCTATATCCATAGCTCACTTTCACTGCTGATAATTTGAGATCACTTGTTTTCTGGTTGATGGATATTTGAGGTTTTTGCTATCTTTCAAGCACTGCTTTTAACATTCCCAGAGATGCACCCAGATGTCCATACTTCCTCTTGGGCAACTACAGGAACAGAACAGCTGGATTAGGTGTTCAATTTTGTAAGGTACACCAGCTACTTACCCATGTGGTGGTGTAACTTAACGCTAATGGTCTTCTACATCTTTCACTGGAGGACAGTTGGGCCTAGAAAGTCTTTTCATCAACTCCTGGTCTCTCTTAAAACTGGGAGACAGAGGAAAGGGTTAGATGTTCAGATGCCTGGCACCGAATAGGTGCTCTGATGACTATTTTATAAATCCAAATAGGTGTCCTCTGACATTTCAAAGTGAACCAGTCTCCACACCAGTGCTCAGCCACCCCCTTCCCTAAACCCTACTTAAGTCAAAATACAGGTTTGAACTAGGGTTTTAGTCTCTGTAAATGGGGACTCAAACCTGAATTTCCACTACTCCTTCACAGTATTGCTGAATTATAAACCCAGGGATATATCAGTATTCCACTTCAGATGGCTCAGCATAGCTCAAAAATTTGTACCAGAATTATACTTGGGATTTTTAAGATTTTATCTATTTATTCTGGAGACACACAGAGACAGACACAGGCAGAGGGAGAAGCAGGCTCCATGCAGGGAGCCCGATGTGGGACTCGATCCCAGGACTCCAGGATCACACCCTGGGCCGAAGGCAGATGCTCAACCGCTGAGCCACCCAGGGATCCCCTATACTTGGGAGTTCTTTAAGAGGCCTTGATTGTACCACCACTATCACTGACTCTTATTCCTGTCAAAAGGGACAGACCTGGTTATCATGAACTCAAGGTGACCCTGACAAGGCATCTGCCCTTCTCCTACCTCTCCATGCAGTTCTAGAGGCAGTATTAGGTACATTCTTGGTGCAGCACCTGGCTGGTGTACTGTTCCTCACCATGAGGTGGTGGCAGGGGGGAAAACCCAGTTGGTGTCATACCAATAAAGGCTAAAAACTAGTGTTGCAGAAATGAGATCATCCTTACGCAGAACATCCTCAAACAACTGAAAAACCGACAGCAACCAGGAGTTCAGCTTTTTATTGAGCAGCTTATAAAAGTTTAGTCAAAGAGACCAAAGCCCATGTCATCATCAGACTCCTCAGATTCTTCTTTCTTGGCTTCCACTTTTTTCTCCTCAGCTAAAAAATAAAAACAGTAACACACCTTGTCAGTATTATAAACTCCAACGAGCTCCAGGCCTTCAATTTACATGGTCAAAAATACCCGAGGACTTCCAACTATGTCCCTGGTTTTAGGATTTCTATCGTCTACTCTTTTAGCAAACTAAGTATTATAGGCAGGATTGCTCTTAATCTCCACGCTCCTCCCTCCAATACCAAAAAAGTTTTCTACCTGGGGCAGCAGCGGTGGAAGGAGCAGGACCTCCCGCTGGCGCAGCGCCAGCTGCTGGGGCAGGTCCACCAGCTCCTACATTGCAGATGAGGCTCCCAATGTTCACGTTGGCCAGGGCCTGCAACACATGTGCAAACAGATCACACTCAGTTCTGGCCTTTTGTTGTTACAAACCTCCCACCTCCAAAGGAACCTCCCTTTTGAACTGACAGCAATCAATCCCCAACACTATATTGCCCATCCTTCTCCTTTGCTGCATCTGCCAGTGACATTGTCTGCTACTGAGATTTCCTAGGACTTAGGGACACAGAGCTATATTAAAAACTAATCACAAGAAAACCTACTCAAGCTTTAAATCTTACAGAATAACTGAGAGACTGGCCGCAAAATGCTGGCTTCAGTTGTTGGCAAAAAACTCAAGCTTCCTTAAATACTCAAACCAAGATTCTTTCAGTTCCACATCTTAAGAGTGAATTCAATTTTTCAGACCGCGAAGTCCAGGGACTTTATTAAAGAGGAGTACCTTTATTGAAACTACAATGTTTTCAATCATTCAAAGCTCTTTGGAGGACACAACCTTAAGAGACAAAGCTAATTGCCTCCTGCCAGAGACTAAGTAACATATATAATAGAAAATAATACCAAGTTCCTTGTGTAGGAATCTTGTCTTCATTGATCTTTTTATATCCCAACAGTCAATGGTCAAAATAAGGGCCACTACATCCAATTTCCATGAAACCCGGTTATGAGATCTAAATGTTCATGAGGTTAAAGAGTTTGACAATTTTATAAGGGACGGCTCTGCCCCTGCTTCACACCAATTCATGACGTCTCTGTAGGGCGGTTGGACACTCATCTCTGGGGCCTGTCACTGCTATTTTTACCATTTCATTGTTGCACAAATTAACCATGAACTAATGGAGTCATAGCTCTCACACAATATTCCTCTTCTTACATATGATACAGGACGCCGATCTCAATGGTTATCCTAATGCGAATGAAAAATGATGATTTAAAATCTTATCAGAGAAGGACAAACAGTGTATGTTCTCATTCATTTGGGGAATATGAATAATAGTGAAGGGGAATATAAAGGAAGGGAAAAGAAATGTTGGGAAATGTCAGGAAGGGAGACAGAACATAAAGACTCCTAACTCTGGGAAACGAACTAGGGGTGGTGGAAGGGGAGGAGGGCAGGTGTTGGAGGGGAATGGGTGACGGGCACTGAGGTGGACACTTGATGGGATGAGCACTGGGTGTGTTTCTGTATGTTGGTAAATTGAACACCAATAAAAATTAATTTAAAAAAATAAAAAATAAAAAAAATAAAATAAAATCTTATTTCCAGGAGAAATCCTTGATTAAAAATTAACTTTGGACATTGAGAAGAACCAGCTAAGAATCATAATCTGTGCTTAAGGGCTAATTTAGCCCGAGTGGGGACGCAAGTTGGCACTGTAGCTTTTATTTTTTTCTGATGGATCAATAAAATTGTTATGTATTTAAAAAGAAAAATGGAAGGGCACGGGCAGTATTACCTCCTGGGTGACTCTTAAGGAGTCATCCGGTGGGTGTATAACATTTATGTATGCATGTACATATATGTGTGTGTGTCATGATTTCAGAACAGAAAGAAAAAGAAACCAGACTGCAAACAAGAAGGAAAAGAGGGGGACGTGTGGGGTAGCTCAGCGGTTTAGGCCCTGCCTTCCGCCCAGGGCGTGACCCTGGAGACCGGGGCCTAGTCCCACATTGGGCTCCCTGCATGGAGCCTGCTTCTCCCTCTGCCTGTTTCTGCCTCTCTCTCTCTCTCTGCATCTCTCATAAATAAATCTTAAAAAAAAAAAAAAAAGGAAGTTAAAGAAAAATTTTAGACTCTAGATATGGAACTATGAGCCGCTCTCGTGTTACAAGGACACCTGACTTTGTAAATCCCTGATCTCCCCAAATCTGCTTCTCCAAATCACTCTGCTGCCATTTCCTTACCTTTGCAAACAAACCCGGCCAGAAAGGCTCAACATTCACACCCGCTGCTTTAATGAGGGCATTGATCTTATCCTCCTAAAAAAATAATTTAAAAAAATTAAAAAAAAAACAAAAACAAAAACAGAAAAACCCGCATTCCATGAGCAAGCAAAGCGCAGTTTTCGGAAACGTCTCCAAACCACTGCAACTGAAAGTAAATCACTCAAAACGTGTGTCCAGAAACCACGTTTAACCGCACCAAATACTGTGTCTGTATTTCGCGTATATTTATTTAAAACGAAAAATTTCTCAGGACCCTTACGATCACCGGAGACGCACCGGCCCCCGCGTGCCGGTCACCTCGCGGGGCAGCAGGTGCAGCAAGCTGACATGCGCTCCATCCGCATCCCGCATCCCGGCCCTGGGATGCCGTCGGGACAAACCGGTCTGCCCGCCCGCACGCACGCACGTGGGCCCGCCCGCACGGCCCGCCTGCACGCACGTGGGCCCGCACGCACGTAAGCACGCACACACGCACGTGGGCACGCACGCACGTGGGCCCGCCCGCACCGCCGCCGGGACGCCGCTGGCCGCGGCTTCGGCCGGAAGGGCCTAGCAGGGCGCCCCGCCAGCGCACGGAAAGCGGCCGGCCACAGGCCGACGCCCGCCCGGGCCCGCACTCACCGTGACCGTCACCTCGTCGTCGTGCAGGATGAGGGCCGAGTAGATGCAGGCGAGCTCCGAGACGGAGGCCATGGCGAGGGCGCGTGCCGAGCGCGGTGCTAGTCGCCGGCTGAAGTGAGGGCCTCACCCCAACGCGGCCTTAGCTTCCTCGGAAGGACCGAGCACCTTAGCGGCAGCTGAGGAAAGGAGATCCCGCGCCTGCGCGCAGCATCTTATACGAATCCCACGGACCAATCGGCGCCCGCTACTGGCGGAAGAGGCGGGGCGAGAACGCGCCTGCGCACATAGCGTGACTCGTTGGTGAGCGGGGTCAAGAGGTTATCAGGTACCTGCGGCTGCGAATTCTCTTGGTTGGGGTAAAACTCGGGGCTCCTGAGACAGTAAAAATACTTTTAGGAAAAAGTGACGTGAGTAAATAGAGTTCACCCCAGGTAGTGTATCCGGGGTCACGCTATTTGGACGTTTGATGACGTCACCAGGCTCCCCCCGCGGGCTGTGAGCACCTGGAGCTCAGCAGCTGTCTGCCGGGAGGTCTCAGGTGCTTAGGACAACGTCTCAGAGAAAAAGCTGCAGGAGGTAAAGAGAAGCTTGCAGCAGCAGCAGCAGCAGCATCCGAGCGCCTTCCGTGCCCGGGGCGCTGAGCCGCGGCCTGCCGGGATTCCCCGCATCCTTGCCCAGCGCCGCGGGTGAGTACTGTTAGGGACCTACGTATTAGGGATCTACTGGGAAGGAAGGGGAGCTTTCCGTGACAGTTGGTATAACGAAGGCACTCCGTGTTTGGGTGGAAATGCCTCGAAAGTGCCCTTAAGATACCAAAGATGAGTTGAAGCAACCTCTCTTGTCTAGGTGCTGCATTGCCACTTTGTATCTTTTGAAACTTAATAAAATCGGTGTTGGATTCGTATTGAGAGTTGCTGGGCTTTTTCTTTCTTTCTTTTTTTTTTTTTTTTTTCTTTGAGGTATGATTGACATGACATTTTTTATTTCCGGCGTATAGCATTATGATTGGATATTTGTGTGTATTGCAAAAATGGTAAGTCTTGGTTAACATACATCACTATACATAACCATTTTTAAGGTCTGCTTTTTTGGCAGCCTTTAAATATGACGCACAGTCCTATTAACTATAGTCACCGTGTGGTACGTTACACCCACAGTGACTTTTAACTGCAGGTTTGTAATTTTTGACCCCCTTCGCCCATCCCATCCCTCCCTCTGGCAACCACCAATCTGTTCCCTCTTTTTTTTAAAGATTTTATTTAGTTATTCATGAGGGACACACAGAGAGAGGCAGACACACAGGCAGAGGGAGAAGCAGGCTCCCGGACGTGCAGGGAGCCGGACGTGGGACTCAGTCCTGGGCCTCTAGGATCACACCCTGGGCCGAAGGCAGCACTAAACTGCTGAGCCACCCGGGCTGCCCTCTTACAGGTTTTTGAGTTGTGATTACCACTGGATTCATGTATAACATCTTATATATATTGCAGTCTATATTAAGTTTGAACACATTCTAAAAGCTCTAAATTTTTACTCTCCCTTCACATTTTATGTATATAATATCATATTTTACATCTTTTTATTTTGCGTATGCTTTGGCTGATTTTGTAGATATAATTGATTTTACTACTTTTGTGTTTTAACTTCCATATGGGTTTTATAAGGGATAAACCTACTACCTTTATTGTATGTTTGTTTTTAGTTGTGACATTTTTTCCTTTCATAATTGTCTTCTAGTTATGGCCTTTTTCCAATTAAAGAATCCCCCTTAACGTTCCTTATCAGGCCAGTTTAACTTTTGTTTGTCTGGGAAGCTTAATCTCTCCTTAATTTCTGAGCAATAACCTTGCTAAGTGAAGTATTCTTGTTTTTTTTCCTTTTAGCCCTTTGAATAATATATCATGCCACTTTCTTCTGGCCTGCATAGTTTCTTTTTTTTTTTTTTTTTAAGATTTTATTTATTTATTTATTCATGAGAGACATAGGAAAAGAGAAAGGCAGAGACACAGGCAGAGGGAGAAGCAGGACCCATGCAGGGAGCCTGACGTGGGACTTGATCCCAGGTCTCCAGGATCCCACCCTGGGCTGAAGGCGGTGCTAAACCACTGAGCCACCCGGGCTGCCCAGGCCTGCATAGTTTCTGCTGAAAAATCAGCTCATAGCTTTATGGGATTTTCTGTGTAACTTGTTTTGTTTCTCTGCTTTTAAAATTGTATCTTTATCGGGATCCCTGGGTGGCTCAGCAGTTGAGCATCTGCCTTCAGCCCAGGGCATGATCTTGGAGTCCTGGGATCGAGTCCAACATCAGGCTCCCTGCATGGAGCCTGCTTCTCTCTCTGCCTGCCTCTCTCTCTCTCTCTCTCTCTCTCTCTCTCTCTCTCTCTGGCCCTCATGAATAAATAAATAAAATTTAAAAATAAAATAAAATTGTGTCTTTATCATCACTTTTTGCCATTTTAATTATCATGTGTTTCAGTGTGGACCTCCTTGTGTTCACCTTGTTGGGGGCTCTCTTTGCTTTCTGAACCTGGGTGTTTGTTTCCTTCCCCTAAGTGGTGAAGTCTTCAGCTGTTTTTTTCTTCAAATGAGTTTTCTGTCTTTTCTCTCTCTCTCTCTCTCTGGCACTCCATGATGTGAATACTATTATACTTGATGATGTCACAGCCGTGTTTTCTCAGGTCCAGTGAGAATCTTTATGACCATTACTTTGAATTGTTTATCAAGCGTATTATCTGTTTTATTTAGCTCTATTACTGTGATTTTGTCTTATTCTTTGATTTGGGACATATCCTTGTCTCCTCGTTGTCTGTGTTTTGTGTATTAGGTAAATCCACTATATCTCCTGGTCTTGAAAATAGTGGCCTTGTGTAGAAAAGGTCTTGTGGCCTGTAGTGCAGTCCCCCCACCCCCCACCATGGTAACCAGAACCAGGTGCTCAACAGGTGTCCCCTTTGTGGGCTGTGTTGTGGCTGAGCTGCCATTGCCTTCAGCTCCGCTAGCTTCCCTTAGCTGCACTGCCTGCTGTGGCATCCTCAGAGTTTACTGCCCGCTGTTGAGAGGCCTCTGCAGCAGCAGTGGGTTTCATTAGTGGACAGGACTGACAATCCAGCTGTCTACACTTAGCCTGTCTGCCTCAGCTGTCTACACTTAGCCTGTCTGCCTCACAAAGGTTATTTGTGATTTTTCTGACACCAACAGCCAAGGCTTGCTCCATGCAGTCAGCTGAGAGGCTCAGCTGCAGGAACTGTAGGCATGTTGGTGCATGAACTTATTTCCACCGTGCCTTAGGACAGGAGTCACTTTGGAGGGACACCTGGGAGGCTGGCAGTTGGATTGGACAGGTCTGCAGGAGAACACCGGGGTGTCAGATGGAGAAGCAGACTTCCCCCACGTGGGGCACGATCCCAGGACTCTGGGATCATGACCTGAGCCACCCAGGTACCCCTATCTTTCATTGTATTAATGTGATATATTTGTTGATTGGCATATATTGAACCATCCTTGCATCCCAGAGATGAATCCCACCTGATGGTGTATAATATAATTCTTTTTGTGTTCTTGAATTCAGTTTGCTAATATTTTGTAGAGAATTTTTCCATTTATATTCATTAGGGATACTTCTGGTTATCTTGCTGCGTCCTGGTCTCACTTTGGTATCTGACCTTACATAATGAGTTTGGAAGTATCCCAGCCTCATCATTTCTTTGCAGGAGTTTGAGAAGGACTGCTGTTAATTCTTCTTTGAAGGTCTGGTGAAGCCATCTGGTGCTGGGGTTTTCTGTGTTGGGAGGGTTTTGATTACTGATTCAATCTCTCTAGTCATTATTCATCCTTTCAGATATTTCATTTCTTCTTAGGCTTGGTGGATTAATGTTGTGTTTCTAGAAACATACCCATTTCTTCTAGGTGTCTAATTTGTTGATATGCAATTTTTTCATAGTAGTATGTCTATATGTCTGTAGTATCAGTTGTAATGTGTCCTTTTTCATTTCTTGAGTCTTTTTATCTTAATCTGGTTAAAGATCTGTTGATTTTGCTTACCTTTTTAAAGAACTTTTAGTTTTGTTGATCCTTTCTATTTCTCTGGTCTCTATTCCATTTATTTTTGCTCTGATTTTTTTAAAAAGATTTTATTAATTTATTCATGAGAGACAGAGAGAGAGAGAGAGAGAGGCAGAGACATAGAGGGAGAAGCAGGCTGCCCTCAAGGAGCCCAATGTGGGACTCGATCCCAGATCCCAGGATCACGCCCTGAGCCGAAGGCAGATGCTTAACTGCTGAGCCACCAGGCGTCCCTCGCTCTGGTATTTATAATTTCCTTCCTTCCGCTAACTTTGAGCTGGTTTCTCCTAGTTGTTTGAGGGGAAAGGTTATTTGTGATTTTTCTGATTCCTTAACATATGCATTTATTCCTATAAGCTTTTCTTTCAGAACTTTCACTGCATTCAATGATTTGATATGCTATATTTCCATTTTCATTTGTTTCAAGGTAATGTTTCCCTTTGATTTCTTGACACATTGGTTATTCAAAAGTATGTTGTGTCGTTTCCACATATTTTTAAATTTTCAATCTCCCTTCTGTTGTTGATTCCTAGTTTCATACCATTATGGTCAGAAAAGATAGTTGATATGTTTTGTTTTCTTAAATTTGCTGAGATTTGTTTTGTGCTCTATCATGATCTGGAAAATACTTCATGTGCACTGAAAAAGAATGTGTGTTATGCCCCTGTTGGTTAGAATGCTCTAATATTAAGTTCTTCTGTTCTATAGTTCAGTTTCTTTGTTGATTTTCTACCTGGATGATTTATTCATTGCTGACAGAGGGGCACCTAGGTCCCCAACTGTTATTGTACTGTCTGTTTCTCCTTTGGGATGTTAGTATTTGCTTAATAAATTTTGGTGATGCAATGTTGGGTGCATATATCTTTATTACTGTTTTATCTTCCTGATGTATTTTCCCCTTTATCATTATACGATGACCTTATCTCTTTTTATTGTTTTTAGGCTTGACCTCTGTTTTGTCTGATAAAAAGCATAGCTACCCCTGCTTTCATTTGCTTTCCACTTGCCTGGAATATCCTCTGCCATTCCTTCACTTTGAGCCAGTGTTGGTCTTAAAAGTTGAAATGAGCTTCCTGTAGGCAGCATATGGTTGGGTCTTGTTTTGCTCTTATCACCAAGCTACTCTGTATCTTTTGATGGATGAATTCAGTCCATTTATATTGAATGATTATTGATCTTAAGGATTTACTACTGCCATCTCATATTTAGCCTTCTGGTAGTTTCTTTTTCCCCATGTTTCTGGTTGTCTTTCTTAGTGTGATGGTTTTCCACGATGATTTGCTCAGTCTCCCTTTTTTAATGTTTTGGTACTTTTCTCTAGATTTTTGCTTTGTGATTGCCATGTGGCTTATATAAAACATCTAGGTCCTTTTTGTGCTGATAACACTATCTTCATATACAGTTTCCATCCTTTTAATTCTCCCCTTTTATACTTTTGGTGTCAGTTTACCTTTTTTTGCTGTGAATTCATTGAATTATAGTGGCTATAGTTTGTTATTGTTGTTCCCCCTTTTTAAGCTTTTATAAGTAGTTAGCACATCATTCTAAGACAAGTTTTCTAATTCTGTTTTTTTCACCTTTGTCTAGAGTATGGGTCATTTCATATGCTTTTATGTCACTAATTAGCATCTTTCCATTTCAGCTTGGAGAACTCCTTTCAGTATTTCTTGCAAAGCAGGTCTAATGGCGAACTACATATAGGGAAACCCCTTATTTCTCCTTCATATCTGAAGTATATCTTTGCCAGATAAAGTGTTCTGGACTAGCAGTTTTTATTTTTCAACATTTTGAATGAGTCATTCTACTCTCTACTGGTCTATAGAATTTGAGAAACCCACCAATAAGCTAATGGAGGTTCCTTTGTAGGTTACTTTCTTTGTTGCCTGGGTGTCCCTGCCTTTTAACAGATTCATTATAATGTGTCTTGGAGATGATATTTTCACATTGAGATAATAGCACCCAGGACTTACTTCTCTAGTTCCTTCCCCAGGTTTGAGAAGTTCTGTTACTGTTTCTCTAAATACTCTCTGCTCCCCTTTCCCTTTCTTCTCCTTCTGGTAGACTGTTATATTTGTTTTTCTCATCCTATATGATAGCTTTTGTAGGTTTTTTGTTTTGCTTTGTTTTGTTTTAAATCTTAGCTCTCCTCTCCTGAGTCATTTCTAAATTCCTGTCCTCTAAGTCACTAATTCCTTCTTCAATCTGATCTGCCCTACTTGCTAAGCTCTCTAATGCATTTCTTCATCTCATTCACTTGTCAGCTCCAGAATTTGTATGGTTCTTTTAAAAAATTTAAAACTCCTTGGTAAAAAAACAGCTCCTGTTCAATAATTTTGTTCCAAAACTGTATCACGTTTTCTTATAAGTTCACTTAATCTCTTTGATAGCTGTGAATTATTTGTCAATTAAATCAGAATATTTTGCACCTTTGGGTTCAGTTGCTAGAGAATTTATTTTGTGATACCACACTACTGTGATTGTTTCCAAAGTATTTGATTATGTGTACCTCTGCCATTGCATTTGAAATAGCACTCTTCCTTAGTTGTTTCATTTGTTACAGTTCAACAGCTTGGCAATTACAGACTTTTGTTTCCCAGAAGGAGGTGCAATAGCTCAAGCTTTTGGCTTCTCACCTGAGTTGGTTCTGGGGCTGCACTCAGGACTGCATAAAAATTTTTTTAAAAAGCCAATTCAGAAGCTGGCAACAGAGGTAGTGGGTGATGGGAAGTTAAGTGTGGCACTGGGTTTTGTGGTTACCTGCAGGCTGGTAGGGGGATCCTAGAATGGGAGTACTTGTTTGAAATCCCAAGGCAGACAGCAGCGAACATCCCTTTAGTGTCCTTTGATGTTTTGTCTCTGTGTCTTTCCTCTCCCTCTCCCCAGTCAAGGTCCTCCTCCCTGCTCAAAGCTGTACTGCTGGGGGGATCCCTGGGTGGCTCAGTGGTTTAGCACCTGCCTTCGGCCCAGGGCATGATCCTGGAGTCCCAATATCGAGTACCACATTGGGCTTCCTGCATGGAGCCTGCTTCTCCCTCTGCCTGTCTCTCTCATGGATAAATGAATAAAATCTTCAAAAAAAAAACAAAAAAACCTGTGCTTCTGGGGAGAAATGGGTCCCTGGGCAGAAGAAATACCCCATTTTGAAGCTGTTCCTTTCTATGCTTTAAAACAGGTAGCAGGCAGCCCCGTGGCCCAGCAGTTTAGTGCTGCCTTCAGCCCAGGGTGTGATCCTGGGGTCCCTGGATCGAGTTCCACATGGGGCTCCCTGCATGGAGCCTGCTTCTCCCTCTGCCTGTGTCTCTGCCTCTCTCTCCCTCTGTGTGTCTCATGAATAAGTAAATAAAAATCTTTTAAAAAATAATAAAATAAAATAGGTAGCTCCAACATGAGAGAAACCTCTAGTTCTTTCTTCTAAATCATTCCATAAATGAGTATCAGTTCAATGTGAGGTATGTGTTAATGACTGTCACACAACATATTTCTTAGTGTTTATTTTAATTCTTTTGGTATATCTAAAAGGTCAGAAAGTGTATATATACATACAGAATTCAAAACAACTTCCTAACATGGTTTTAGTATTGACGAGTCACTGACATTCTTATTTTGAAAGTTTGAATTGTCAAATATGTCTAAAGTGCATTCTTGCAAGCTAATCTATAGCAGCATTTGTTTTGTTTATAAAACCCTAAGTATTCAGACAAGAGCTGGAAAAGTCACAATAAAAAAGTGTGGTCTATATATATATTTCTTTAATCACCCAAGACAAAACAAAAACACTTGTGTGAATTAGTTATTAAGTACACAAGAAATATACAAAACAATAGCATTATAAAAGTTCATATAGCAAGGCATAGAATATAAAAAGTGTGCTGAATCCTAGGTATCTTTGGAACCATTGATCTGCACCAGTGTATAATGTATCTGAGGTCTGTGATATTCAACAAAGCTGCAGTTCTGCAAGATGATTCAGAAGACTCCTGGGATGGCTTTGGAGAAATCACCAACACAAATGAAAAGATGGTCGGGTCATGGTTTCTTGCGCCTAAAGTGTGAAAACCGGCATTTAGTATTGACACATTAATGTACTTGGATCTCCTAGGAATGCTGTCTTTACAAGGTTTTATCGTGGGAAAGTTCAAATCTTCAGAAAGCAATTAATGGTTGCTGCATATCCAGTATTAAATTTAAAAAGCAGGATTCTTGCCTTCATCCTATTGCAGTGATTTTCCAACTTGCCTAAGGAATATGTGTTAAAAATGGACTCAGACTGAAAAGGTAGATATCTGAAAAGGGGTTTTACTAATGTGGAAAAAGAATGGACCAGACTCTTGGGTGTGCACTTAATAGAAGAAAAGGTATGATTCCTTCCCCTACCATAATTCCACCACTCAGTTTTATTTTAGCAAACATTTACCACTATGAGACAAGGAGGTATGTTCAGAGACTGAATTACACGAAGCTGACTAAAGCCTCCAGCTTCCCTTCTTACAGGGTGATCTCAGTCTAGCCTTGGAGAGCTTTATGAGCATTAGAAAAGTATGAATAAGCATGGGTATCTTCTTCACCTGTCACCACTCTTACCAAGCCTTCTGAGGTTCTCAGCCCTGCTGCTGCAGTCTGCTAGAGGGCCCAGATAGTCTAGGGGGTAAACGGAAACCACATATGTCCTCTTACAGTGGGTGGTAGGGAGAAAGGGTGGTAGTAGAAATACCGTAGGAGGGAGAACACACACAGAAAGGCCTAATTAGTCAGGACTCACTTGGGTTGTGCATGATGCTGGTAGCCAGGTCCCAGCTGAGATCCTGCTCTCATCTCCACAGCCACCGAACACTGAGAGGAAAATCACAGGAGAGGAAAAGATCAGCTCCTCTCTGCAGTCTTTAAAACCCGGTTCTGCTCAGATGGGTTCAACCAAGGTGGAATCCCACATTGCTTTCTAGTGCAGCGCAGCCACCAATGTTAAACTACCAGATACCTGCAGTTTATTTGACACGGGCCACAAAGACGGTGAGCTGCAAGGGTCTCTAGAGATCATGAAGGTAATTTCCTTGAGGATGTTAGTGGCCAGGGCTTGGCCTCCTACCACCACCCACCGTTCCCATGCTCTTTCCAGAGGAGCCTCTCATCAAGATTAACAGTTCCACAAGGAAGCTGTGCTTCTGTGAAGGTTCCCACCATCATGCTAGAGTGATACGCTCTGAGTTGACTCTCGGGCTCTAACCCCACTATACAGAAGACAGGGACCTTGAAGCAGAGAGCTCCAGGAGGAGCAGATCTGAACACAAATGAGTCTCTTGGTAGGTTTGCTGGGAACATGTGAGATCAGACCTCGGCTGCCTCTGAGAGCAGGAAAAGCTGGAGCCAGGGGGTTAAGATAGGTTGCCTCTAATTTTTATTAAGCAGATGAATATTTCACTTTTACCCCTACCCTTGTTTCTACATCAGTCCATTCAGACTCTGTACCATCTGGTGGGGCAGGTGCTGCTGTGGGAGATCTTCGTTTTCGGCTGTGGAGAAAAGGGAAACATGATGCAACAATTAGTTTTGTATCAAAGAACAGGAAAAATATTAGGAATAGGGTAATATCACTACACTCCTTCAGATAATTAATGATACATCTTACAGGATATTATGTTCTACAAGAATGAGCAGCTAAGTAAATCACAGCCCTCTAAAGAGATACATCTGATGATCACTCACCCAGTTGGCGATTCTTGTTTTAAAGTCTCAATATCCGTAAACTGAACAGATTGTCCACCACCTCTTGTCTTGAAAACATCACCCTGAAACCAAGAGAAAAGGTCACCATTACATTTTGATATACCCAAATGATAAACATATATTTCATACTTGATCTTAGCCAAAGAGAAGTGATTGATAAACATATATTTCAAACTGAACTTAAGATTCTACATGAAACAGTAAAGCCCTAATCACAAACACAGATGGTGCTTCAGACTGCTGGGTATTTACTATTAAAATACTTTAGAAATTATCTCTCACTAAACAAAAGTCCAATGCAATATAATCCGGAACATTCTTAAATCGCAAAAACCAATATTCCTTTTTGTTCAATCTATAATTTAAAAACTATACCGAGGAACAAGAAATCTACCAGAAATTTCTAAACGTTCTAAGGCATATTTTCTACTGGGTATAACCGCTCCCCTCATATTACAGTCTTATTTGTAACTCTCATTATAATTAAGAACCATCCTCTAAATTAAATCTGAAATGAAAAGCGCTTTTTTTCCCAGTTACCTTTTACTTCCCTGATTATTCATTGACTCTTTGATCAGAGGAAAATTTTTCTACAGGCAGGGAAGGGAAAGGGCTCTGGGTAGCTCAGTAATAAGAAATTTTGAGAGGTCACATTTGAATGTGGCCTTTTTAATCTGGAGCTGACAAATGGTAGTTCTTTGGGTTTACTCTTAAAGTAGTGGTTAAAACTAACTCTACAAGTACATAGATCTGGAGTTCCTCCAACATAGAATCCTGAGAATCTGAGCCTCGTTTGGTAGAGAGCAGGTGATTTAGTCCTAGTTTAGCAGATTTACAGCCTGACCAGTTCCTTTAGTTTTCTAACGAAGAAACAAAAAGGTTGTATCAACACCCATTTATCTTCGTTAACACTGCCTGTGTGTCATCAAAGGAACAGAGGAGTAAGTAGTTTTTTTTGCAATGTTGACTTTCTGTATGTTTTTTGTCCTGTGTCAATTTTTTACCTTGATTAGTTTAGTTTCAATCTCCCCATCGGAGGCTAGTTCTTGGTGGGTCAGCATGTACTTCTCACACTTAGCTAGTGCCTTTTCATTTGCAACAGATACTGTGATGGCATGAGGGACATGTGGCTGCATGACTGTTTCAGTTTGCACGTTAGAGGCAGGCTTATGATCTACCCATCTGTCTCCTGCAGAGCGAGATCGTCTGTGGCGGAGACGAATTGGTGGTGCGTTCTGATCAGGTTGAAAGAGGAATCAAGAAACAAGCATAACCCAGAATTAATTGAAGGGTATTAGAAGTGCAGCAGGTTTGGCTATGTTAGTTGATGACATTATCAAAACAAGTGCAGAGACCTTTTCAAAAGCTAAATATATTATTCACATAATTTAAATGTTCTCTTTGTATTTAACCACAGAACCAACAAACATCTTTTAATACCAGCTTGTATATTATACATTCTCCCAAGGAGCTTCCCCTTTCAAAATAATGGAAAAGTTCTGGTTATGCCACCAGGCTTTCCTAAGTAGGTGGTATTCAAGAGACTTCTACATTATATCCTCTATCAAAGCCATTATTTGTGCCTGCTATTGTAAAATCATCTCTTAAGTCAACAACTATGTTAAAAGCTTCAAATAAGGACAGTAAGAGAGTGAAACATGTCACAGGCCTCTAAGCTAAAGAGAAAACACTCCATATTCAAAGACAGTCAATTGATCAATGCTAATGGACTGTATGGTACAATATGCTAAAGAACATTAGGTATAATAAGATGTATAAAGAGAATATAAATGAAGTATTTCAAACTACTTGAGATCTTAAAATCTCAAATAGAATTTCAAACACAATAATGGCTAAATTTTTCCCCAAACATTTCATAAAGATTCCAAGAATGAAACTAAAAATGTAGTATCAAATCAGCCTCTGTCAATCATACAGTAAAAAACTAGTTGCTTCCAGTCAACTGTCATACGAATCTGGGAAAGTTAAATTTAGCACAGTCAGTCTAAGGCAAAGTATTTCACATACAGGACATAGTTCCAAAGATAACTCATTGCTTCAAACATCTCCTGTTTGTATAACTGAAAGCAAATGAAACAGTCTGTCACAGGCCAAGATCCTCCAAACTGGTCACGTATGAAGATCCCAACTTTAACGTGCCTGTCTGGAGAACTGAAGCATTTCCCCTATAGAATCAGAAGCAACAGTCGAAACGCTAATGTAAGTCATGCTACTACAGAACCTGGAAAATAGAGTTTGCCACAAAAGATGCCCAAGTCTCCAGCAACCAGGAAACTTCCTGTTCTTAAAGTGGCCTAACTGGGGAGCCTTGGTGGCTCTGTCACCTAAGTATCTGCCTTGGGCTCAGGTCACGATCTCAGAGTCCTGGGATGGAGCCCTACACCAGACTCCCTGCTCAACGGGGAATCTGCTGCTTCCTATCCCTCTGCCTCTCCCCACCCACTCATGTTCTCTTTCACTCTGCTCTTTCATATAAACAAATAATCTTAAAATAACTAAAATGGCCTGATGTTGAACAAGAAAGTCATGCTCTTGTGACCTACCAGTTAGCAAAGTTGATAGTTTTCCTGAATACCTTTAGCAATATATACGTTATGAAGCAAGCTTCAGAAAGAGGATAGTTATTACAATCTACTGTCATTTATGGAATCAAAGATACAGTTTCTTCCTCACTGAAGTATAAATTCAGTATACTGGACATAATTTTTGGCCAACAAACCTTGATGTGTAGATACTAGCCTAAACTTTGCTGCACTTCTAAAGAGATTTGATTTCAAGTGAGAAGTTAAAGGATCTCTAGTAAATCCTCTTAAATATTTGAGAGCCGAATTAGGTACACCACATTAATGTTAGTCAGGCATAAACAGGCCTTGAATAGTGTTTGGCCTGTAAACTTTCATGAAAAGTCAAGGGGATTTATTAGAGTTGATCAGAAAGACCAGTCACCATAATTTGCTCCCTAAAAAGGTTTCAAGCAAAATCTGCAAAGAACTTAGAACTCAGGATCATCTGTTGTCTTCATAAATACCCTGCAGTTCATCGCTATCTCTTAATAATCAGGAGTGCAGGCCACTGAAATGAAGCTTATCTCTACCCTAAATTATAAGAAAACCTAAAGCAATATAGTATTAATTTGTTAAAAGACAAATTCTAAAAGAGCTATAGTAAGATTTTACTAAATATAGATTCATATTATTAACTTGGTCCATGCGTTCAAAGGAAAAACTTTATCTTAATCCTTAAGAAGAAAATTTAAACATGAATTTCTTTAAACACCCTTGACTGAGGCTGAGCCCTTTTGAGATAAAGGTCTTAACATTAAAAGCAATTTACTAGACATGCAAACCTTCAGTAGTTATAAAACAACAGGCTTGGACTATTCAGAAACAGTCAATGTTAGGAACATCAAAAAAAGTGTGTGGCGGGAATGAGGGACTATTTTATATTAAAAGAGATGGAAGACACATAACAACCTGTAAGGCATTCACTTTGTTGGGATTCTGGATTTAAAGTAGAGGATATTTATTCAATTAGTGTTAACTTTCTTAGGTTTGATAAAGACTGTGTTTATATAGGACAGTGTCCTTGTTAGGGAGGAAGTGTCACAAAATGTAGGATTCCTTCAAAAGTTCAAGGAAAAAAATCATATCTATATAATTGACAATTGGTACATCTAGTTAAGGGGAAAGGAGGATACTGTACCATTCTTTCAACTTTTTGAGTTTGAAATTTTTCAAAATAAGTTTGAAAAAGCAATTTTAAAAATAAAAGTCCAAAAGCAGCAAAAAATTTGAGGAAGGAAAACAAAAAAAAAAAAAAAAGTGCTCTGAGATACTCATTCACAGATCTTGTGGCTGCTCATTAGTTTATGCAAATGAAAAGCACGGATTACTGTGGGACTCGCCCTATTGACCTGTGTTCTCTGGTGGTCCTGCTGTGGCCAGATGTGTTATAGCTTTTTCAGATGGAAAGCTAGGCCTCAATTTCAGGCTGATTTTTCAAAGTAAATAAAAGAAAAATTAGACTTTCTTTATACTGGAGTCACCCATCTTTCCATTGAACTCTCTGAATCAAGTCACACACAAAACCCCCCCAAAACAAAACAACCAAACCCCAAGATTAGAATCTATGACTACAGTGCTTTAAGAGAACGCTGGCACTAACCCTGCAGCAATGGTCCTCTTCTAGCTCTACCTCATTTCTGAATGTGGGGACCACCTCCCTGCCTTCCGTCCAGTACATTCCTCGCCTTCTGTCTGACACGACACAAGTTTTACTTTGTCCTGGCTCCTGCTGCCTACGCCTTGCAATAGAGGTGACATTGACAGGTGTGTTGTACGGAGGAATTTTCTGCTCCCATTCCGAAATACAGGAAGCTACAGAAATGCTGCTGCAAGAATTAGAGCGCCTATGGAGCTGCGGCTGGCTCAGGAGCTGCTGGCCGGTGGGAATCTGAGCAATATAGTTACTAGAAAGCTAAAAAAATGGAAGAGAAATTAGTGAGCAAGAACGAAACACTGAGAGAAACAATTCACTGTTTTTCCTATCATTTTAGTACGTTAGAATTATTTTTACTGAGTTAGTATGTATTTTATTCTGAATTTGCATTAAATCTGTGTTTATGCTAAACTTAGGAAAAGTTACATAGATAAGTTGGAGAAATGCACTAAGTAACATAAAACAACAAAGGAGGCATCCTAGAAAGTTACCTAATCTAAATAAATTTCCTCTACTGCAAGTGACTGCCCAGCCACAAAGTACTTACAGGTACTGGTGACGGAGAGACGGCTCTTTGAGTGACTTTTTCCCGGTCCCGCTCCCGAGAGGGTCTCTCCGGCTTTTCGGCTTTGGGTTCAGTAACAATGGCCTTCAGTTGTTTCAGTTTCTCATCTTTGACCCAGAGTTTATTTTGCATCTCCAGCTGCTTGGCTGCCACCCGGCGCTCCTAGGTTAGCCACAGGGACACACGTCTAATTCAGTCACACCAAACAAGCGAGGGCACCAGACCACCCAGTGGCTTTATTTCCTAAGTACATCCGTCCTCCTGGAGTCAGGCAAGCCTCACTGTACCCGCTCACTTGTCATGCGTTTTAAGGGCAGAGAAAGGAAAAGGAATGGACCAAACGGTTCCTGCCACTGCTGCCACCAAAACCCCAGCCCAGGAGCACAGATTCAGAACACAGAGTAGGAATAAAGCATTGTCCCGAAGGTCAGTGCCACAGCAGCCCCACTCACACATTCTTTCTCCCACTTCATGGTCGTTTCCGTCACCATGCCCTGCAGCCTGGCTTCCAGTCTGCGTTTGTCAGAAAACTGCCGCTGAAGTTTCTGGTTCTGAGTCTCGAGTTCCTGTTGCAGAGTGCGCTTATCTTCTTCATAGATCGTAGTTGTCTTTTCTAAAATCTCAATCTGGGAAGGCAGACCATTCTGTTGAGGATCTGGCTCGTAAACACCACATGTAGCTGTGAAATAATCTCTTTCCAGTTTGCTTATGCAGCAGGCATAGTTGTGGAAAGAAAAATCATGGAAAAAGCAATTCCCTTTTATAATTTCATCTGAATTCCTACCTCTATCCCTAGAAGTGAGAACTTCTAAACAAGTTCCTCAAGAAAAGATGGAACTTTGACTTCATGTGAAAATGATTTTCCCCCTAAAATTAGACCTGAATTTTGTATTTTAGGCTGTTTTCAGAATAGATAACACTGTAGTAGTTGAGATGAGCTTCTGTCTAGAATAAATGGGTAACCCCTAAATGATACTCCATAAATAAGAGAACAAAACTATTGTCATAAGTTGAAAAGCAAGCTATAACCAGAACTAAATTCCAGAAAGCCCTCTAGAAACTCACTTGTTTGGTCCAAGAACATTCTCTCCAATTGCTAAAGTCTAACTCATGAAACTAAGAGTATATTACTCCTCTAATGCTTTTCAATCACATTTCTTCTCTTCTGGGATGAGGTGGAGATTAGTAAAGAGATTAGTAAAGAGGTAGAGATTAGATTACTGGTGAGAGGCTGAGAAGGTGAACAGCTAAATCAGAGAACAGTGCTAACAGCCACCAGCCAGTGCTACACATCCACTAAACAATGCCAAAACAAACCTTATACTCTAAAGTTTTGTTTTTCTTCTCCAGTCGTTCTATTTCCAATTTCTGTCCTGTGATCACCTTTTCTTTCTCATTTAGTTTTCCTTGAATGTAGTTTTCTTTATTTAAAACAGCACTGTCGAATTCTTGTAACAACGCTTTAAACGTAATAGCTGAAACAAAACATGCAAGCCAAGTTTTTACTCCAATTCCAAAATAACAAGTGAAATCAACTTTTATTAACCGGTACTTTGTAAAATGTAGCTATTCGGCAAATAAGCCTTAGTCTGTAGCAGAAAACAAGAAGGAAATCCAGCATTTATCAGATCTACTTGAGATCTTCCTAGAAGCTGTTTTTTACTGAAAAACACAATCTTTAATTTTGCATTGTGGCATTGCCTTGTCACCCCTTACAGGTAAGTAGTCTGCTTCAAAACAAATGCAAAAACAATAGTAGATTTAGGATCATTTGGATCCGAATTGAAATCCCTGATACACCAGTTACTTGTTATGTGACTTGGGCAAGTTACTTAATTTTTCTGAACACATTTCCTCCTTTCAAAATGGGTATGTAGATATCACTTACCTCACACCTTTCCTATGAAAATGCAAATGGAACGATAATAAAAATTATAGATCTACTCACATGCACAAGCCTATTCACACTGCTCTACATGATTCTCACACATTATCTCATCCCCACCACACCCTCTGAGGTAGGAAGAGTTAAAATGCCCATTTGGCAGATAGGGAGACCAAGAAATGAAAGATGAAGTCATTTATTTGCCCAAAGGCAGTTACTGAAAGTAATTAGTATTTATGAAGTGCCTTGCAAAAAGGTAACTAATAAGAACTAAAAGCGAAGTATCTACTAATCCTTGGTAGATTTTAAAAAATCTACCCATCACTGTAGATTTAAAAAAAGGAGAGAGAAAAAAAAAAGGGGGGAGAGAATACACACCTTACCTGTATCTTCCATTTTACAAGATATGGGAAGGTTCCTTGTCAGTGTAATTGAACAAAGCCTTGAGCACTATCAAGTGCAGAAACAACCCTTTAAAGATCTGCCCCACCCAAGAACTCATTGCAAATTTCTGGAGTTGAAATGATCAAAGACCACTTTGGGCTCTTACATTGTTTGTGAAACTCCTCAATCATCATCTGCCGTAAATAGTGTCGTTTCTCTAATGCTTCGATCAGCCTGGGAAGAGTCTGCTCATCATTGATGTCCAGAAGTTCACAGGAAGGCAGAGGTGGAAAACTCTGTAAAACCACCTCTGTAACCAGTGGTTCTGTGTTGAATTATAAAGATTACAAGAAGTTACACAGGAGAGAAAGCTTATTTAAACAAGTTTAATACTTGTGATCAGAACCCCAGTTCAGTCAGCCATGTACTTTGAGTTATCACAATCATACTTCCTTAAAAATAAGTTATTTTTATTTTTTATTATTATTACTTTTTATTTTTATTTATTATAGTCATACAGAGAGAGAGAGAGAGGTAGAGACATAGGCAGAGGGAGAAGCAGGCTCCATGCACCGGGAGCCTGATGTGGGATTCAATCCCGGGTCTCCAGGATCGCGCCCTGGGCCAAAGGCAGGCACCAAACCGGTGCGCCACCCAGGGATCCCAAAAATAAGTTATAAAAAAGGAAAAGAGGGGGAAAATAATTCATTTGGACTTTGGTTCAATATTTTTTTGTTTTGGGCAGCCTAGGTGGCTCAGCACTGCCTTCAGCCCAGGGCGTGATTCTGGAGTCCCGGGATCGAGTCCCACGTCAGGCTCCCTGCATGGAGCCTGCTTCTCCCTCGGCCTGTGTCTCTGTCTCTCTGTTGCTCATGAATAAATAAATATTTTAAAATATATATATTCTTGTTTTGTTTTGCACTTGTTTCTTGAGTGCAAAGGAAGTAAATAGTTCCCTTATGTGAAATCGACCTTAAGGAGAGAGAGGCTGACAAATGTCAGGTGCACATGATGTAACACCGTATCATACCATCTCCAACTGGACCTCCTCGAGCCTGGTTTCTGTATCTTCTTCCAGGCGTTAAACCACATATTGCCTTGTCTACTGGTCTCGCTACTTCAACTTCTTGGGTCACTTCTGCGAATCTCATGACTTGCTAAGATACAAAACACATGGTAGGGTTTGTTTGTTTTTACAAATCAGCATATTTAAGTCTCCTTCAGAAATTCCTAATGAAACAATAATAGGTTGGTCATTAGTTCCCTTCTGTAACTAATGGTTCTGTGTCAGTTTTAAAAATATTTAAAATGTCATTCTTCACATCCAAATAGTTGTTTTCTCCTTAGAAACTCTGAGAATTTAAAGGATAAATATATCAAAATTACCAAGCTTTCTTCATAATCTTCAGCCTTTGGGTTCACACACACGATCATACGTACTTTACCTTCCCCGTCGAAGTAGTTCTTGAACAGATGGGTTAACTTTGAATCTCGGTACGGAACCATCTGTAAATACATTCAAACCCAAATATGTAAGACAAAACAATGCACACAAACAAGGCTATACAAATAATGAAAGGCTGTTGCTTACTTTGTTAGTTCCGTACATTTGGTTCTCTCTCAGGACCTCCATACATGTTCTTAGCGTCATTAATGACTGATTGATGTTTCCTGACAGAAAAATATAGACAGAAGATACTTGAAAACAGTAAGAGTAGCTAAAATGTAGTCCATCTGCCTATAAAATCCCTACTTCATAGAAATAGTATATGGAAATTACAAATGACAGGTTTTAATGGCTCAATATGAGAAGCTGTCCTCGCATGACCTGGCAGTATTCAGAAGTATTTTATTTATTTAATGTTTTTTTTTTTAAGATTTTATTTATTTATTTGAGAGAGTGACAGAGCAAGCATGAACAAGGTGGTGGGGGGATGGGCAGAGGGAGAGGGAGAAGCGGACTCCCCTCTGAGCAGGCAGCCTGATGCGGGGCTTTATCCCAGGACCCTGGGATTATGACCTGAGCTGAAGGCAGATGCTTAACCACCTGAGCCACCCAGGTAGACCCTCAGAAGAATACACCCTCAGAAGTATTTTAATAGCTGTGTTTCAGGAGGAGTTGAACACCATCCTTCACAGATTCTATCAAAAGGACTGCCCATGGCATGCAACATTATATACTTCATGGCCCATAAAGTTTCTTCCAAATCTTAAATTCTATGAAGAGTATATTAGATGCAGATGTTCATTATCTTCATTATTAAAATATTATCTCTAAAGCATAACCATTTCAGGCTACAGTTGGCTTCATCAGCACTGAAGTCCCCCCAGCACCTGGAGGGGCTCCTGTTTCTAAGTCATGTGTCTCCGGATCCAGCTAACTCTGTCCCTTCTAACATTCAAACAAGAATTCCTTTTTTTTTTTTTTTTTTTAAGATTTTATTATTTCTAAGTAATCTCTACACCCAGTGTAGGGCTCGAACTCACAACCCCCAGGTCAAGAGTCACACACTTCAAGTATCTGCCTTCAGCTTGGGTCATGGTCTCGGGGTTCTGGATTCAAACTCCACATCCCTGCTAAGTTAAGGAATCTGCTTCTCCCTCTCCCTCTGCTCATTACTCAAGTAAATAAAATTTTAAGAGTATATACTTTTAAAAACACATTTCAACCTAATTGGTTTCCTTTATGGTTGTATGTTATTCTTTCAGAAATACTCTGTGAAGTGTCTATGGGCTTTACCCTGCAGCCATGGTACAAAGCCCTGCAAGGTTACCCTTTAGCTACCAGAAGGACAGTGGTACCCCCTGCAGCCTAAGTGAAAGTTACTTGTTTTCTAAATTTTTTAAGGATGGTGAGCAGAGGAGGCCAGCAGCATTTTCCTAGTCCCCAGCCTGCTATCCTTCCATGTTCCCCTGCAGGCCTGCTCCTGCATCATTTTGGTATCTATGAGGACTACTCTAACAGGTCACCAGAGGGCCCCAACTCCCATAACTCGGGTCAGTCTCTCATTTTACCATGGGAGCCACACAGCTATGCCCACACCCCGCACCCTTACCACTCAGAACCGCACCACCTCTAGAAACCTGCACCCCAGCCACACTCTCCTCTCCTCCTCCTCATGCTTACACCTTAGTTTTTGTTCCACCTGTTCCACATCCATATTACCACTGCCTTTCTGGTTTTACTCCAAAGCATCAGAACCCTCAAGTTTCTACTTTCTTCCACTGAGATAAACCTCTTCCCATCAAGGTGAATCCTTCCTCTTGTGACCTGGGTTCCAGATGCTCTGTCTTATATACAGATACATAATGTCGAGGATTTTTTGTCATCTCACCCGGCTATCACCTTCTCTTCTCCTTGCCAGGTTCTTTAAATCCATCACCTCAAGCATCTGTTCCTCAAGGCTCTGCCCTCAGCCTGTTCCCATCTATCCCTCCATGAATAATTTCATCTCCTCTGTTGCTTCCATCATAGTGGCAAAACCTCAAGTTAAATCTCTCTCTTTCCACATGCATGTACATCCAGTGACTAGGCACTTGCACTGCAATATGCTGAACATATCTTACACAAACTCTCTAACTTCCTACACCTGTACCTCATACTGCTTTCTCCTCAACCAAGATCTTGGATCTGCCCCCTCCCCTCCTGCTTCCTCTCCACATCCAAGTGGACTTACTTCCTCACTATCTCTCCCTTTTCTCCCACCCTTGCCTCCAGAGGACATGACTGCTTATCTGAATTACTGCAAAAGGTTCCCAATTCTTACCATACCTCTAGACCTGCCTTGGTACATTAATTCTCTACACGGGAAAACAATCTTTCTAAAAGACTCATTCTTTATTGGCTTTAAGGGGAGGCTGTATAACAGTAGAAAGACACAAGCTTTGAGAATCCAACCAAACTGGGTTTAAACCCAGGCTCCAGTCTTGGGAAAATTAGGTTACCTCTTCCAACCCATTTCCGCATCTGAAAAATGGGTGTATGAAATAGTTCTAAAAGGTCAAAATCCAGAAATTAAGCCCATGCGTAGTAAATACTATGATACACACTAGTTCCTTAATAATTGGCAACCACCATTATTCCTTCAGGGCAAAGTTCAGGCTTTTTAATATGACAGAGAAGGCCTTGCCTTGCTCTGGCTCCTCAGTTGTCATGGGTCACCAGCCCACACCCTCCCACTTCAGTGACTTTGACTCTGCCATAGTCTAGTTTACAAGTGGCTGCCTCCTCTGTCAAGAATGACTTTAACCCTGTCCTTTGTATCCCACTCAATTTAAATGGGATTAGAATTAAGCTTCACAGATTTCCTCCCTAAACGTCTCCTCACACACATCCCCAGACTGGATGAGTGTTCAAATACTGGCACACAGTAAGTACTCCATAAATGCTATTACGTAAAACATAACATGAATGGTTACACTAATGAAAGATTAAAACAAAACAAAAAAAATCCACATTTCCTTCCAAGTTGCTTTGTGTTCAAAGACTTTTTCCTACCTCCAGAAGCCAGTTTTCACGAGTATGAATGTTGGAATAACTGTTAAATCACTTAACTTTAAGGATCCAGTACTTTACTGGTAACACATACAATATAACTTGCTTTGTATTTATTTTAATCACTTATCCTCATTCCTCAAGAAGTCAGTATCAGTAATATACTGATACCAAACCAGCATAACTCAAGAAACAGCACTGACCACTACACCTAGCCTCTAAATTATCAAAATTGAAGACAGTTTTGCTTAACCACCTATCAATAAGCAGATGACTGGCATTACAAGTCTTTGAAAGTAGCAATAGATAAGTACTGTGCTTTGCTCACCAGCTTCACGTAATCTGTTCCCTTCTGCTTTTGTTCGGTTAGTTCTTTCACTTCCAGCAAGATCTACCAGGGACAACTGGCTTATAGTGATTTGTTCCTTTTCCTGAAGGGAAGATCGTAATGCAAATGTGAGGTATACCTGGTTCACAAAGTTCTTTAAACAAATTATTGAGTCTTAAGTATCACATTTGCACAATACAAAACAGTAGGACTAAAGGATACAAGTTTTGGGGGGAGAGTTTGCTAAAAGCATATGTTCAACATACACATGGTAGTGACGGTGACTAGCCCATTGTCTGGTCTTCCACAATGTACTCTAAGCTCCATGAAAGCAGAGACTGCCTCTCAACCAGTGTTCTTATCTCTAGTACAGTACCTCGCACTCAGGATCTGAATCTGTGCATGCTAAGTAGTGTGTCTAGAACAGGCCTATCCTAAATTTTTCCATAACCAGATAGGTAACAATTTTATAATCGAGCAATTTCAAAATACTCTGTTTAATAACAAATGAAAAGCAAGAGGTACTGATTTGTTATATTAAATGTGTTTAAAGGACAGCAAGTGTATGTGGAGGTGTGACTTAGTGTTTTCTAGCTAACATTTGTGAGTGCTGACTATATAAGCCAGACACTGGCCTCATAAGAACTGTACTTGCATTGCCTGCTTTAATCCTCACATTATAAAGAGTTTATCACAGGTCAGACAGCTAGCAAATTAATAGGACTGAGAATTCAAGTCCTGCTGGTCTTCAGTACCCTGCCATACCATGTCCTCAGGCCATGTGGAAACCTTCATGATAAGGTCAAATAGGATTATACTTTAATAGCTTAAAGCTTTTAAATGATTCCTATTCAGGATCAAATGCTTTTACTAATTGATGTAAGCCTTAGAGTGTGACAGGCCCAGCAGTAAAGGATGATCAGCAAATGGGAGGCCTACTGGCCTATCAGCCAAGGGAAGAACAATTTAGAATTGTTATCTCCTAAACTGTACCTACCCTGGAAAGTTAACCGCTGACATTTTAAAACCATTAACTGAATTCCCACATACAAAAGGAGTCTTCAGAGATAAAATAATGACTCATACATACTTATTTTATCTCCTCTATTCAAGAGATTTATAAAGATTTGTAAACCTTTTTCACAGGTTCTCAGGTTCAATAGCCAGTTTCCCAAAACCACACTCTATAACGCAATAGTTTTTAAATGTGATGAAGTCATCACCCACATACAATAATTCTAGAACAGTCTTCATTGCAAACTTCCCTGATTTAACTCTAGTTCCAAATACTAAAGTTCAGTTAAAACAAGAAAAACACTGCCCACTACTAATTTACCTGTAAGACATTGTCTCCATCTGCATCCAGGGGAGCCTGAACTAATTTAATGTTGAACACGCTATGGGAACGGCTGGACTCACGATTCAAATGTGTGTTAGCAATACGTCTCTTTTTCTGGCCTGTGATGACAGAGAATCATTGATCACACCTGAACTCAGTCATTACAGTATACATGCTTTCTACTAAAAAGTACTGCATCAGATTATAGTAGCAACTCTCAGGATTATATTTCAGATTTTCCTAATTTTAGCTCAGTTTCTAACCTCTCCAGAAAACTTCAAAAGCCTCCTCAGTGGATTTCACTTCTACTTCTGTACATCCTGCAACGTACATGTTATGGTTCTTGTCTTCACGAAGCAATTTAGATTGTGGTGGTCTGTGAGAAAGAAAAAGACAGGAGTCTAAATAATGAGATCCTAATTATCTCCGTTTAAGACTACGACTAAAATGCCAGGCCACATGACATCAATTCGTACAGTGGGAATAAGCCTAGCCAAAAGCCCCAAAAAACAGTAAACATGGGTAAGTAAGTAGAAGAGTACATAGTCAGGATTAGTTACACAACAGGGTCACAGGAACCTATGTTGTTTTAGAAGCTTTGCTCTAATTTGTTCTAATAAAGCACACAACACTTACTAAACACAGAGATCAAAACATCATAGCGACATCACATGCACAGGTTAAACATCATTTCTAGCATTTCCCTAATTTCAAGGGATCAACAGAGAGAGCTGGTTCTGACATCAGTCAGCTGGTTCTGACATCAGAGTCAGCAAAAGACAAATTCAGGAAGAGTTTGGTATATACCAGGAATGGCAATCTTTTTAAAGTGGCTGGTCAAGTTCTGATCTGCACAGTAGGGTAAGGATGGAAAGGGTGCCGCCTGTTGGGCCTCCACATCATGAACGGTGGGAGAAGAAATGTGTACCAGCCACCATCCCTCAGTATATGCCCAGGTGGCAGGGAGGGAGGGGCCTAGAGGAAGCAGCCAGCCCAGGGCCAATGAAAAAGCACATACATGCAAACATGCCACAGATGCCAACCACTAGTATAACTGCACCCTTCTCCTTAAGAAAAAAGTCAACAGCCTCACATACACAAAATCTGTGTTCCTCATGGGCGTGCTGCAACTGTTCCACCTACCAAAGGAATAAGGGGTAAGTTACTGTTTCTACAGCAGCCAGGCTCAGTCTAGAGTAGTGAGAGTCACAGTGAGTCCGCTCTTTAAAAACCCTCTACTTGTAATATTTCTTCATCATATTTAAAAATATTTTGAAGTTAACCCAGCTCAAAAAAGCAGGTTAAACACCACCCTAACCAATTAAATCTGAATTCAGTGCCAAACATGCACCCAGTGAGTTCATTCAAGGAGTTATCAGAAAGGTTACAAGGCATGCAGGGCACGTTTGTCAGTCTTCTTTTTGTAAACGAAAACCAAGATAGGCTTCTATGAAAATAATCTCATTTAGAACAAACCAAACAGAAACGTAGCATATGAACAAAAAATGAAACAGATTGGCAACAATGAATGACATCACAAAAAAAAAGAAGCTGGTTATACAGAACTGATACTCTGAAACAGATGGGAAAGTAAGGAATCTATCAAATGCTTAATGTAATTTATTAAACCTGTTCTCAGTCTAATGGTTTTCTAAATATCCAGCTGTTTCACCAATAATGTTGAGTTAGTTTTCATATTATTTATGTTCTAAGGGGCCCTAACAAAGCACTGAAGATAACCATTTCACTTAGCAACAAAACCATCAACTCAAGAACAAGATAGTAATGTGAAATGAGACTCCAGAGTCTGCTCTGGCACAAATGCGGATTGTGATGCCAAGCTGTAATTGCTTGCTCTTCAGTCTGAACCGGCCAAGACCCAAGGAGATCTAAGGAGTTGTCTTTTAACTCTGGCAGAATGAGGATACAGATGTCACTTCATATTAATCAGTGATGAAAAGGTCTGTATTAGTTGTACAGACAACAATTCTGGGCTCTGTTCTGTAGAGATCTCCAACTGCAGATGGTTAATGTGGCTACCAGCTCCCAACACTAAGCGTAAGGTTCTTGAAAGGTAACCCACACGCATAGCCCCAAGGCCAAGAGTTCTCAAGAGTAATGTCGAAAATGAATATTCAGGTCTCTCTGCTCCTTAGGTGCCTCAACCCACTAGTTCCCGAATATAGGTGCATACCTGGTTAAGAATAAAATTATGCGTTGAACACCAAATGCATGATATACAAGTTATATTTCACTATGCAAACAAAAGTAAGCATTATCACCATTTATTACTGAGAAAGCTAAGGCTCCCTGAGGTAACGTGGCTTCCCCCAGGGTTAAAAGGCTAAGATGGGACTCTCTTCACTACTTACTTAGGCTTTATGGGATCAAACGGCACCTCTTCCAATAGATCATATATGTAATTATTATATATTTCAATATAAGAGACAAATACACCATAGACACTGTCTTCATCAACCTCTTCTGCTTTGCAAAATTCTTGAACATTTATCATATCTGCAAACTCTGGGTCTATTTGTCGTCTGAAAAAAGAAAAAAGCCAAAAAGTATGCTCTTATACGTTGAGTCAGTATCAAAAGTTAACTGATCCCAAAGGGAAACTAAAAGATCGAAGTTAAATGACCTGTCAGTGCACAAAGCCATCTGTTTGTACTCATGGTCAGCCAACAGTACCCTCCCATGTCCTCCAGATACACAGCACTGGCTTTTATATCCTCTCCACCCAGACTGACACCTTCTCTGAATAGTAATTCAAGGACTGTGTGCTCAAAACCAAAGAGAACATCTGAGCAAACAAACTTAATTAAGAACATTTTGGGACACCTGGGTGGCTCAGCAGTTGAGCGTCTCATGGTGTGATCCCTGAGTACCAGATCGAATCCTACATCGGGATCCTTGCAGGGAGCCTGCTTCTCCCTCTGCCTGTGTTTGTCTCTCTCATGAATAAATAAATAAAATCTTAAAAAAAAAAAAAAAAATTCTTCAACTTTGATCTCACTAAAGTCAACTGTCAGACCAACTCTCCTTCATGTTCATCATTCCCTATGCCTAAAGACACCACCAGTCAGGGCTCCCTTTGGGCCAGTGTCACATACAGATATGAATACTCACTTGCTAGAGGGGGTCTTTGGATTGGGCATGGCTTCTCTTTTCTGCCGCTCTAACAAGGCATCAACTTCACACTGTATATCCATGCTATTCCTGTCATTAGACTTAAAAACCTGAAGTGGGGGTAAAAATCATACCAAGATTTTTTTAGAATTTGACTTAAATAGCAAGAAACACATTTAAGAAATGAGAAACATTTAATACTTCAGGTTTCAAAATGTATCCAGTGTATTGTTTTCCTTTAACACTACTGTATTTACAGGTATCTTGGTCCCTTTGTCCTCGAGTTAAAGAGTCACAACACAAAAAAATTATACTTACATATCGCTTAGCTTGAAATGACCCTATACTGTTAAAGATCATGTCCAAACAGCGAGGAAGCAAACCTCCTTCCCCTGGAGAACCAGTCATGGTGTGAGTTTTTCCACTTCCTGTCACACCATAGGTAAAAAGGAGACCTACAATGGAGCAAGTCACATTGAATATATATTAAAAGTCACGCTTGGTTATACCTTAAAAATCCTCCACTTTTAATATTTACTCATTGAATTAAAAAAAACTCTTAAAATTAACCACCTGAAAAAAACAGGCTTTAGGGGCACCTGGGTGGGTCAGTTGGTTAAGCATCTCTGACTCTTTATCTCAGGGTGGTGAGTTCAAGCCCCGAATTAGGCTCCACACCCAAGGTGAAGCGTACTTAAAAATTTTAAATTTTAAAAAGCAGGTTTTATACCACCCTAACAAATTAAACCTGAATTCAAGACCAAACATAACCAAATATATAAGTATCAAAAAAGCTTTATCAGAGGGGGATAAACAAGAAAATGTAACAAAAACTCCAATAAATCATACCGTTTTTGCCATGAATGAGGTCATCTACCAAGGGATTAGCCACAACATCAAAAAGCTCCTTCTGGGTGGTATGAATCCCAAATACTTGTTTAAATGAATACTGAGTCTGTGAAGAAGGAAAAAATAAAAAGCATATGAATGGACTTTCACTCTATCCAAGCTAGAAATATATCTGTTTAAATGTATTCAGATGTTTCTTCCTGAACATTTAAAATCTAGACACACAGAAAACATAAAGTCTTTGAACTTGAAACCCTTAAAAAAGTCATGACATGACTCAGTTATATCCCTTATAAAGAGAATGTGGGGGCAGCCCAGGTGGCTCAGTGGTTTAGCGTCACGGTCAGCCCAGGGCGTGATCCTGGAGACCCGGGATCGAGTCCCACGTCGGGCTCCCTGCATGGAGCCTGCTTCTCCCTCTGCCTCGCTCTCTCATTCTCTCTCTCTCTCTCTCTGTGTGTCTCTCATGAATAAATAAATAAAATCTAAAAAATAAAAAATAAAAAAATAAAAGGGCATAGCAAAAAAAAAAAAAAAAGAAATAGCAAAAAATAAATAAATAAATAAATAAATAAATAAATAAACAAATAAATAGGCATAGCAGCATAAAACCACGTGTTTTGGTGTACTGTCTTAAAGCCAGAAATGGGGTGGCTCAGTGGTTTAGTGTTGCCTTCAGCCCAGGGCGTGATCCTGGAGACCTGGGATCAAGTCCCACATCGGGCTCCCTCCATGGAGCCTGCTTCTCCCTCTCTCTCCCCCTCATGAATAAATAAATAAAATCTTAAATTAAAAAAAAAAAGAAATGAACTATAATCTCATTTGAATTCTTCTATGAAAGAAATGTTAATTGTGACCTTTAAAAAAAAACCAATACTTCAATTATCAAATTTCTATCAAAATATGATTATTATAAAGTTATAACCCTTTTACCTAAAATATTACAAAACTCCTACTTGGAAAATTAGTTTGGAGGCTGGGGTATATAAATATATTTTCATGTAAATTGAATTGTCCTAATTGTACAGGGGCTGGAGTTCTGTTATTTCTGTTTTTGTTCTTTTTCTGTTTTCTTATATTGTAGACACTGCAAGTGTTTCTGTGATCTTCCCAAATTTCACAGTTTTTACTTCACAAATGTCAGTGCTGAGCATTCACTAGAATCTATTATGGACTATAGCCTTTGTCAAGCAACTCCCCTCTTTCCTACGTTAAATACACTTGTCCTTAAATTCAGCCTGTACAGATACGACTATCATGACCCTTATGTTTTTAAAATTAGCAGTCTCCAAAAGGAAACAAGTATAGATCAGTACTCAAATACACAATACAACAGGTGACTCTCAGCATGTGCCAAGCACATGGAGCATGTGCCAAGCACTGCCTTAGCCTAGCAGTAAGTCATTTAATTCTGACCTGTGATTAGATACTGCTAATTACCATGCTCATTTTAAAACTTGTTAAAGATCACACACCTACTTCAGCTAAGCTAACTCTCATTTCTTGGAAGGTTTTATTGCAATCCTGTAAAAATAGCAGTAGAGTTCACAAGAAGAATAAGGAATCTTAGGATGGAAAGGATACACATAAAATAGTGCTGACAGCTCAGCCAGATGACCTCCAAGTCCTTGTGAACAAAGCCCTCCTTTCCAGTAAAGAAAACTGAGCCCAAGGGGAGGCACTTGCCCAAGCCTGCAGTGCTGACTGGTGTCACAACCACTTCCAGTGCACCTCTGCCTCCTGTCACAAGGCAGTGAGAAAGAACTGTTAATCCCCACCAAGCTTGCTGTCTACTTTACATACTTGAAATTAATCTAACAGAGAAGTGAAGTTCTTCACAGCAAGTCAGTTCTCAGTTATTTGACATCTTTGAAGGCCCACTCCTCATGAAGCTGTCCCAGAATGTTCATCCTTCGTCCACTGAATATTCATTGAACGGGGAACAGGACAGAGAAGGCACACATCCCCCTGAAGCTTACACTATAGCAGGGGAGAGAGAAAATAAAACTCTTGATGTGCTAAGTGCTATCAAGGAAGCACATAAAGGGCAGACTGGGACAGAAGCAGGGAAGGAGGGGATCCCTGGGTGGTGCAGCAGTTTGGCGCCTGCCTTTGGCCCAGGGCGTGATCCTGGAGACCCGGGATCGAATCCCACGTCGGGCTCCCAGTGCATGGAGCCTGCTTCTCCCTCTGCCTGTGTCTCTGCCTCTCTCTCTCTCTCTCTGTGTGACTATCATAAATAAATTTTTAAAAAATTTAAAAAAAAAAAAAAAGAAGAAGCAGGGAAGGATGCCACTTCTGATAAGGTGGTCTGGACATTCTCTCTGAGGAGGTGATGTTTAAGCTGAAATCCACAGATGAGGAGCCATTCATGCTAAGAGCCAAAAGAAAGAAAAAGTCCATGGCAAGAGGACCGCACTGAAACAGGATTCAGGCTTATCCAAGGAACTCAGGACTGGATGATTAGGACGAGTTGACAGTGGAGAAATAGAGCAAATTAAGCAGGATTTTGCTCATTTAACAACTATGCCTTGAAAAATTTTAAACAGGAAAAGGGTCAGATCAGATTTATACTTTATTTATTTATTAAGATTTATTTATTTATTTATTCAGAGACAGAGAGAGAGGCAGAGACACAGGCAGAGGGAGAAGCAGGCTCCATGCAGGGCGCCCGACGTGGGACTCGATCCCAGGTCTCCAGGATCACAGCCCGGGCTGCAGGCAGTGCTAAACCGCTATGCCACCGGGGCTGCCCAGACTTATACTTTAAAAGCTCTCTCTGGTGGCTTTGTGGAAAATGGATTGGAGAATAGATTCAGAGTGGAAGCAGGCAGTCCAGTTATATTTCAAAGTATGGTCAGCAAATCAGTGCCCCTCTGAGAACTGGTTTGTTTCCTGTCTAGGAGGAGAGAATTAAAGAAATTGAAGTTTAGAAACTTTTCTAGCCATTTGACATGGCTGCAACATCCTAGCATGTGATCAACAGGTTCATCTCATTGAACAGATCTCCATGGTCTAATTCAGATGGCAAAGCTGCACAAAAGTATCCAATCACAATGCACTGAAAAATTTAAAAAGCTGTTCCTTCACCACAGATCCTTTGAGAAGCACCAGTCTAGGTGATTAACAGCAGGGCTAAGACAGGGACAAGGGCAGTGAAGATAGAAACAGAAGGACAGTTTCACATTGGAGAACTTATAGAATGTACTGGTCAATGGATACAAGCAGGAAACGCACGGTACTACCATTTATTGAGAGGAAATGAGGAAATGATTTAGAGGGGAAAAAAAATCAAGAGTTCTTGTGGACACATAAAATTTGAGATGCTTACATGACATGCAAACAGTGGATGTTCCAGCTTAGAGCGGACATAAGGTTTAGGTTGGAGATTAAAATTAAAAAAAAAAAAAAAAAAAAAAAACCCTCCAGAACTATAAGCAACATTTAAAGCCATGGGAAAGTGTAGAGAAGAGAGCCCTAGGTGTAGCCAACCCCAGCACTGAGAGGTTAGAAAAGGAAGAAGAACCTGAAGAGGGTGGCCAGTTACAGCTGAGAACATGGAGACCTGGATGGGGAGACGGAAGAGGGCTTCAGGAAGGATGGTCCTGCTGACAAATGGATTATGACAAGAGGTGTCCATCCAATGTGAGCAATCCAGAGGCCACTGTGGGCTTCTGACAGTCTCACAGGAGCAGGGTGCATGAGGGTGAAAGGCAGCTCAACAGAGAGACAACAGCCTGAATCCATGCTTCCTTCTGCACTCCCATAGTCCATCTCTTTCAGCACACTGATTTATCTATATAAAGGTTACCCTTTTCTATCTGGTTCCCCCAGCTCAGCTGAAAGCCCCATAAAGGCAAGGATTGTGTCCTACTCGTTTTTGAAAATCTCCTTCTGCCCTGCAGCTTTAGTGCAATGTTTGAACTGAACTAAACTCACTTTGCTCAAGATTTTATTAAACAACACTTCAAAGGAGGTCAAAACAAATACAAAACACCTATTGCTATTTTAATCTGCACATGAAATTGTGTGTCTGTATGTATAGCGACCTAGCACAATCATTCAAGATCCCAAACCTATGCTCTAAAAAACAATAAATATCCAGTACAAGAAACTGCCTCATATAAGCAATCCCCTAACTCAAAGAATACCAAACATAAGCCTATCCACACTTTATATATAGAGGTTAGAGGGAAGTAAACAAATTTTTCAAAAAAAAGTAGAAATGTGAATTGTGTTAAATGTTAAAAAAAAAAAAAAATGGAAAAGCCATTTCAGGAGAGAACATCTCAAGTAAAAACAGCTTGGTTCCAATGGGAATTACCTCCTTATAATCTCCATTTCGGTTGAGCCTGTAACCCTCAGGAGTATGAAGTTGAACGGTTGTATTATTGATCACTTCTATGCAGCACTCTTGATCAGGAAGGCTCAGTGGGCGCACCCTACAGTACACCTGAAATTACAGGAATGTGCTCCAGAATGAAGGTTGACTACTTTTCATTTAAGCTTCTCATTCATTCATCCAACATTTGGTCTCTCAGCATAAGAGATTTATATGAACTTAGAGCTATGAAAACCAAAACTTGCTACCAGACATTGTCAGCTATAAACAGATCTATCAGGTACGAGGAGTTTTAAATACACATACAATGAAAATAAATTTGGATGACAAAAGCATCAAATCACTATTATACTGGCACAAATTGAGTAAATTTATATTACCACTAATATAAAAATCTCTAAAATCGATAACATATCACACAATGGGGATCCCTGGGTGGCGCAGCAGTTTGGCCCCTGCCTTTGGCCCAGGGCGCGATCCTGGAGACCCAGGATCGAATCCCATGTCGGGCCCCTGGCGCATGGAGCCTGCTTCTCCCTCTGCCTGTGTCTCTGCCTCTCTCTCTCTCTCTCTCTGTGACTATCATAAATAAATAAAAATTAAAAAAAAAACATATCACACAATGAGAATTATCTGAAAAGCTGTTAGAATTTGTTGATATTGGATATCAAATAAAACTTGACAGCTTAACACTATATACCAACAAATGTAACATATATACAAATAAGTATAATATACAAATGAGTAAGCACATCATCTGAAATACATCTTCTTAATCAGTGATAGGGTCGAGGAAGAACTATTCAGCTGAAAATGCAAAGCATCTGTTTCCCCCCACCTAGAACAAGAGACACATTCCGGTGCCAGTGAAGGAGAGAGAAAAATATCCCAGGGCAAACCAACCTTCTTTTATTTGCCATTTGTCTTTAAAAGAAAGTCCCAAATCCTGAAACTCATGAAGTACATGCAGTTATGATGAGTTACTAGACTGAATTAAGCTGTTCTACACCAGTGTCTTTACGGAGCATACTATCAGTTACTATTTAAAAGCCCCGAAGATGGGAGAGGATGCTCATCCAAGCAGAAATTTCCCTGCCTTCCAAAAGAGAGTAGAAGAATTCTCCGGGACAGCTGACGAATATCTTTCATTATCTAACTTTTCAAGTTATAGTTAGAGGAGTTATGCAACTGACATACCCAAACACTTCATTTTACTAATGAATCCTACATAGAAACAAAACTTTGAAGCTGGGACCAGACTTACCCATTTAACTAATGTTCTCTGACTCTGCTTCCACAGCTCCATCCCTTCCAAGCATACACAGAAGACAGAAGAGGACGGAAGAAAACACACACACACACACACACACACACACAAATTCACAGGGAGACCTTACCCCCACTGGGTCTTTAAGACTTGTTTGGGATCCTTTCTTCACTAGAAGTTTCCTGGGCGTCTTAGTCCTCCTGGTCACAGGTTAAAAAAAAAAAAAAAAATCAGTTCAAAATAACATACAAAAACCTCACCTATAATTCACAGAGACAGTCTTCCTCGGGTTTATAAAGTTATCCCTGAGCAGTTCTAAAACATGACACCCCAAATAATGTTAAGAATAAGCTGCATTAGAAGAATGTTTGTGGGGGAAAAAAAAAAGAATGTTTGTGGCTCACCTAATGCAAAAGTACGGCAAATTGGGTTCAGGAGACGTCTTCAGTACTAGATAATTTTCTATATTTAAACTAGCTTGCATATTTTCTTGGATGACAATTTTACAGAAGCACTACAGATTCGAAAAATCCATAGATAACTGAGACCTGGTTTATCCTCAAGACCTACATGCACACCAGCGCACACACTGCCCCAACCTCCATCGCCAAGGCAGGCTGACAGGTGATCAACTTCACGAAATGATTAAAAAAAAAAAAAAAAAGCAGATGGGGAAATCCATTCTTTCAGCAAGATGTACGTCTACACATTCAAGGAACAAATTATCGGAGTTCTCTAAGCCATCATCCTTTGTCCTTGAACACAACTGGGTCTTCCCACTGCCATTTTTTGCCCTCTTACAATCAGAAGCTATTTTGGGGCTTCATCAATCAAGCTGTGGGCTTTCCTCCACACCGCCAGCCCCCACAGTTATCAAATCAATAGCACAGCTGAACATTTAACAGTAAAAGTAAGCGCGGCAGAGACTGCATAGAAAAATCAAATATTGTCACGACACGTTTCGAGAGGAAACAAGCAAGCCAATTAGCGTTTCCAATACAAAATATTATAGTGGGTCTCCTAAACTCAATATATATATATATATATATGCACATACACATATATACATATCCCATATATATACATATATAGGATATATACATATACATACATATTTACATATATATGCATATACATATCCCATATATACATATATGTATTATACATAAGCTCGATATATATAAACTCAATATATATACGCATACACATATATGTATATATACATAGCCCCTATATACACATATATATGCATATATATCCCATATATGCATATACGTATATATACATATATAATACATATATATACTCTATATAAACTCAATATATACACACATACATACATATATGTACATATATATTATACATATGTAAACTCAATATATAAGTACACACACATATATGTATACATACATATCCCATATATATACATATATATGCATGTACATATCCCATATATACATATACATATATATTTACTCTGTATAAACTCAATATATACACACATACACATATATACATATATAAACTCTATATACATACACATATATGTATACATGCCTATCCCGTATATATACATATATACATATATATACATGTAGACATATACGTGTGTGTGTGTATATATATATGTGTGTGTGTGTCGTTGTTGTTTTAGGATAGGTCTTTACTCCGGCCCCTAGGATAACCAGCTGCTCTGCCGCGGCGGGCGCTGCTTCCCGGGCGCTGGGGCCGCGGCCTGCGGGCCTGCGGGGCGGGGCTGTCACGCGGCCCGGCGCCCGGCGCGCTCCCGGGGCTCGGCCTGCCTCGACCTCGAGGGCCCCCCGCGCCCCGCGCCCCCGCGCCCGCACCCCCGCGGCGCCCCCGTCGCGGGACCCCACCCGGCACAGAGCCCCCCGGGAGGGGCCGCCGCGGCCCGGGCGCCGCGCCCACGCGGGGGGCTCCCCCTCCGGGGCCGGCGGCCGGTGCAGACCGAGGGGACGCGGCCGGTACTCACGCTGGCTTCATGGCGGCGGGCGCCGGGCTCTGCGGGGCGGGCCGGGGAGGGCGGCGGGGGCGGCGGGGGCGGCAGACCGCGGGAAGCGGGACCCGGCAGCCCAGGCGCGGCGCTCCGGGAGCCCAGGTGAGCTCGCGCGCGGCGCATTTCAAACGGGCCAATCAGCGCCCGCCCGCGGGGAAAGGGGCGGGGCCTCGGAGGAAAGGGGCGGGGCCTCGGCGGACGTGCCGGCTCTGCCGGAAGCGGAGCTGGTCTCCTAGGCGACCGCCGGGGGCCGGCGGGAGCTGCTGCTGCGGGGCGGGGCTGCAGGGCGGGGCTGCAGGGCGGGGCTGCAGGGCGGGGCTGCAGGGCGGGGCTGCAGGGCGGACCTCGGAGGCGCTGAGACCCCGCCCCCCTCCCACGTTCCCCGCGGAGCGGCTGCGGGGTTTTTCCCTGCGGTACAGGAAACCGGCTGGAAGGGCAGGGCCTCAGGGGACCCCCCAGCCCGCAGGGTTCCCGCCCGGGAGCAGTGCCTGCACCTCGGGCCCCCTCCCTGGCCTCCACCCCACCCCGCAGCACGCGGGCTCCCCCTGTGCCCTCCACCCTCCCCGGACCTCCCTCGCCGCTGCCCCCGCCCTTCCGCAGACACGCGCTGTTCCATCCAATGCCTGATCCCCGGCGCTGTGATATATATATATATATATATATATATATATATATATATATATTTTTTTTTTTTTTATGATAGTCACACAGAGAGAGAGAGAGAGAGAGAGGCAGAGACACAGGCAGAGGGAGAAGCAGGCTCCATGCCGGGAGCCCGACGTGGGATTCGATCCCGGGTCTCCAGGATCGCGCCCTGGGCCAAAGGCAGGCGCCAAACCGCTGCGCCACCCAGGGATCCCCCAGAAGCGTGGTCAGAACGGGTCAGCCAGGGCACCCATGAGGGCACCTGTCACGGCGACCCCTCATCTCCCTGCCCCCACCAAAGGAAGAGGAAGAGGAGATGATGCCCAGAGTAGGACCCCCACACACACCGCCTTCCACCCCAGGTCCTTTCTCTTGTGTCACTGACCCCTCCCTGGCCCCACCCTCCCTCCTATGAAGACCCTTCCACTTAGGGTCCTGGGAGCACCTCTCTGCTTGCTGGATGGGATGCTCCCTGATTCGCTAGTCAAGCCAAGTTGATCTTTTCAATGACCCCGCTGAATTTTTGTGTGGCCACATACAGAGATGAACGGATGGAGTTTGGGCCTTGCCCTTGAAGAGCAATGGCCAGAGCAGCTCTTTCCTAAAATGGACAGGTTCTACCCCACTTTGGCCCATCACTCTCAAATCTGTGTCTACATCTGTGTTCTCACGGGGCTCCAGGCCCATCTCCTCGCTGGACACCGGTGAAATGGACATAATTTAATATCCCTGGCCCATATTGTTCCACACAAGGATGGTCTTTCCTGATGCTTTTATGGTTTTTTTGCGTGTGTTTGTTTGTTCGTTTGTTTTTTGTTGTTGTTTTTTATGTATAGGCCTTTGAACCATCAGAAGTTTGTTGTTAAATGGCAGGTTGGGATTTGTGTTATTTAGGAAATGGGTGTGGCTGCTGGCTACTTACCTCTTTTACCCTGCAGGAGGCCTTGGTCTCTCCTTTGGAACTCTTCTCACCAAGACCATCACCCCCCATCCCTACCTTACTTGACCTCTCAACAGCACTAAAAATATTGATTCCTCTTTTCCTGTGCCTTCATCTTTTTTTCCTCCTAGGCTCCCTAAGCCCCTCTTTCTCAGAACTCATTTGTGAGGTGTTTTGTTTGGGTTTTTTTTGGGGGGGGGGTTGTTTTGTATTATGTCCCTTAAATGTTGTAGCTTAGGGTTTTGACCTGGTCACTAGCTAAGGCCTCTCCTCAGGCACCCCCAGTCACTCTCGTGGCGTTACATACCATTCAAATTTGTCCTTGTCCACTTCAGACCTATATGTCCAATTGCCTTCTGGATTCTCCGTGTGGGTGTCCCACAGGCACCTCATACCTACCGCACCCTAATTGCTTCCCCTGAACCTGCTACCCCACAGTGGATGGTATCACCATCTACCCAAACCACCCAAGCCAAGGGTCCCAGGTACCATCTTGGACTTTTGCCTCTCTTTCTTTTCCAACCATCCACTCACCACATCTTGAAAGTTCTACCTATTAAATAGCCTTCAAACCTCTCAATCCATTTCTCTCCATCCCCTTGGCTACTCACCATCTTGCAGTGTGGATGACTGCAACAGGAATCCAACAGGCTTCCCTGCTGCTACCCTCCGAACCTACTCATAAACCACAGATCCGGTCATGTCACTCCCCTGCTTCTAACACTGCAGTAGCTCCCCATGGCTAGACACCCCCCACAGGGCTCTGAGGCTTTTCCTCTCCAAGCCCATCACTTGTCATGGCCCCTCACACCCCTCCAACCACATTACCTCTCCATGCCCCAGGCTCATGGAGCAGTCCCTCTGCTGGCAAGCTCTCCTCCCTGCCTTCCTCTGACAATGCCTCCTTACTCTCAGTTCTCAGCAGATCTGTCAATGACCTGGCACTGGATGCTGGGCCCCTACTCTATACCACCCTCCTCGCCCCCCCATCCACCCCGGTCCCCTGCACCTTCCCAGCACCTGTTGCTTTGTTCAGATTGGTCACCACTGTTCTTTTCTGTGCCCGCTACCAGCTTATCACCACAGCCTCACTAGGTGGTGCTGTTGCACCCTGGCACCCAGCAACGGAGGCTCTTGTCAAAGTTTGGAAGGAATCCATGCATCCAACCCAGTTGAGATCCAGTTACATGGAGCCCCCAGCTCTTCTGGCCAGTTTTTTCTTCCTTGCTTCTAATCATACTAAAGCTCTCTGGCTTATTCTCTTTATTTTATTTTTATTTATTTGAGAGCGAGAGAGCACATGCAAGCAGGGGGAGCAGCAGGCAGAGGGAGAGGGAGAAGCAGGCTCCCCGGCAAGCAAGGACCCTGATGTGGGGCTCCATCTCAAGACCCCAGGATCATGACCTGAGGCAAAGACTGACTGAGCCAGCTAGGTGCCCCGCTGGCATATTCTCTTAAAAAATAAAATTAAATTAAAAAAAGAATAATAATAAATAAAATAAAAAAGGGAAAAGAAAAGAAACAGGCATTTCATACCTAACACATTATCTCTTCCCCCAAAGGGTTCCCCAAAGCCAGTAAAAGATTTGCACTTTCGGGGATCCCTGGGTGGTTCAGCAGTTTGGTGCCTGTCTTTGGCCCAGGGCCTGATCCTGGAGTCCGGGATCGAGTCCCACATCAGGCTCCCTGCATGGAGCCTGCTTCTCCCTCTGCCTGTGTCTCTGCCTCTCTCTCTCTTTCTCTCTGTGTGTGTGTGTGTGTGTGTCTCTCATGAATAAATAAAATCTTAAACAAACAAAGAAAAAAAGATTTGCACTTTCCTCTAGAATTAGATATCCAGACCACGGATAATGGTAGGAGACAGGAAGGTAGTATAACTGAGAGGCTTCTATTAAAGTCAGGCTATGGAGGTATAATTTATGTCCAGTAAAATCCACCCTTTTCGGTTGTACCGTGTTAGTATTTGACAAACACAGCAGCCTGTAACCACTGCCACTATCAGATATATAATCCTCCTACCACTCCAAAGCTTTCTCTGTGCTGCCCCTTTGGGGTCAATCACTTTCCTCTATCCCCAGCCTGTGGCAACCACTTTTCTGACTTCCTTAGAGTTTTAACTTTTCCAGAAGGTCTCTTCTTTCGCTGAGCAAGATACTTTTGAGATTTAAGTGTGTGTTGCACATATCAGTAACATGGTCCCTTCTTACTGCTGAGTGGTAATCCTTTGTATAATGCATGACAGTTTATCCACACTAGCTGATGGACATTTAAGTTGTTTCCACCTTTTGGCAATTATGGTATACCTTTTTTAAAAGATTTTATTTATTTATTCATGAGAGAGACAGAGAGAGGCAGAGACATAGGCAGAGGGAGATGCAGGACTGGATCCCAGGACCCTGGGATCACGACCTGAGCCAAAGGCAGAGCTCAACAACTGAACCACCCAGGTACCCCAATTATAATTCTTTGCATAAAGGTCTTTAAGTAGATAGGGATTTTCATTTCTCTTGGGTGGGATTGCCGGTCTTTATTGTAAGTATGAATTTGACTTTATAAGAAACTGCCAAACTGGACTGGGAGGGTCCTATGCAAATCACAGGGGAGAGGCTGACACATCAGGGGATGCAAACCATAATTAACTCAGAACACTCAGCTATGCAAGTCCAGCTGTGGGACTCATAACCACGAGTGACCAGAAAGCTGTCAAAGCCCAGAGCATTTGAGGGAAGGTGGTAAAATGAAGACAGGATGCCTGTGGCACTTCAAACACACTTAACACTCACCACTCTGGGAGCTCTGTCCCTGGCCCTGCTGTTCACTCGCTGGCAGTGGCAGCACTGTCTCACATCTACAGGCCACGTGACTCTCCCCAGGCCATTTGAAAATGAATGACTGGATGTTAATGTTTTACATACTCAAAAAACAATAAAATCAGCAAGCTTGGGGGGGGGGGGGGGGAGAGGCTGTAAAATTGATACAAAAAGAAACAAATGATCTGAACCATATTTCAAATGAATAACCCACATAAAAGGGCCATAACTAACCCAAGTAATTTAGACTATTGAGACCATATGCCCTCAAGGCTCAAGACAAAAAGAACTTGAAACATTTATTGAATTCTGATTAGTAAGCCTTTTTGCAGACATGGGTTGGTAATTCTGAAATGACATTCTGTACGTTCTAAGATTGAGAGAATAATACATTGTGGATAATGGGAGCCACCTTTCTGGTGGCTCACTGTTGGAGAAGAGAGTTATGTAAACATCAAAAGGGGGAAGGATGAAAAGTGCTCCAGCCAGACACCCCAGTACCTGGGAATACTTCATACTATTTGGCAACGTTTTCCCAAATATGGAAAAAAAAATAGGTTGGACTAGACTCATGTTTCTTAAACTCCATTAAAAATCACTTGGGACTTTTGATGAAAATTTAAAACTCCAGGACCTTTTCCTCCCAAGGTATGCCGCATCTGTCCATTTGGGTCTGACAATGTACATTTTGCATCATCAAACACATTTTTGAAAGGCTGGATTAAATTCCTTGTTCCATGCTCTAAAGGAGGCAAGAATTAAGCCAATTTTAGAAATCTGTTGCCCCGAGTGAAGATAAGGACTGTGGCAATTCTCTCTTTGCCTGAAATACATATATTACATGTACCCATACAAGTACCACGAGGTCAGAGGAAAGACAGCTCTTGCACAATCTCCCAGAAAGCACTCTCGGGAGAAATTCCAGAATTCTCAAAAGTCAAGTGATCCATACATTTTCTAGAGTTATATACATTCCAGGAATTAGTGGCTTGATTTCCATCCTTCCAACAGGACAACTGCCTACTGGTCATGGGGCCTTTGCACATATGCCATCTCAACCTGAAACACCCGCCCAGCAACATGCTCGCCAAGCGGGCCCTTTTTTGCCTATCAAGGCTCTCCTCAAATGTCAGCTTCTCAGAGTGGCTGTCCAATCTCACCTGCCGTGTCCTTCCCATTTCCATTTCTCCACTAGGCCTATTTCCTTTATAGGACTCACCACTATCTGAATTGATCTGTCTTTTCCTACTGACAATCAGCACATTGGCTCCACGTAGGAGGACAGGGTGGGTTTTCCTCACTTCTCTTATCCCCAGTTCCTAAAACGGTGTTCATTCTATACATATCGGGTACAAAATAAATATTCACAGAATGATTTAGCAACACACTCGTGTACAGGAATCTATTTCTTATGATAATGAACATGTCTGCAGTGTGATGGGGGGAACATGACCAAATCAAGTGGGAAACAGGCCTTTATTATAATACATTTTATTTTTTTTTCTCCCACACAGTTCAAGAAAACCAGACATTAGTTAGATTGGAAGAACACCTGAGTTTGGAAATGGGTCTTTGCTTTTTCATCCATGATGGATTGTTGGCTAGAAAATCAGAGACTGGCATTATCAACTAATATGTTATAAAGTGCTGTCATACTGGGTTAACAGGTGTTTCATATAGTGCCATGGCCAAAACACATCTGGGACACAATAGAGCCAAATGAAGCGTCTCGCCAACACTTGTGACCACACCGGTCTCCTCCACCTCACCTTACCTCTCAGGTAAGCTGGGTTCCACATCAAGCACTCTGAGAAAGACTGCTGCAGACCAGCTATTTAGATCACTTTGTACTCAGGTGGTTTCTAAAGCCTCCCACCTCTCATTCTAATCCACAGGGACAAATTCATTTCTCTCTAAAAACTGACCAGTGGAAAGTGAAATTCTAAGATGAGCAGAGGACGAGGAAGTGGACACACAGCCTCATCCAAACATTCAAGTGTCACCACAACTGTGGCGTCTGGGAAATCTTGGAGCAGTGCTTCTCAAGCAAGGAGAGGAAGAAGAGGGACATCCCATGGGGAGTTTGTGGTCTCCCCACGCCCCACAATCCTTTCTGAGGCAGTGCCATGGTGAGCAGTTGCTACTAATGGGAATATGACACATCTCCAGGTTGTATTGAGACACGCAAAAAACGCTGAGAGCTGCTACATGAAAAGACTTCCTGGTGAGGTCTTCAGCTCACCCACTGCCAGCCTTTTTGACTTTCTGGGATGGCTTAACCAAAACTATACCCATATTACACTTAATACCTAATGGTGATTAATATATTTGAACCCATTCTCAGTCAAACATCTAGAAGCTTCCAATCTGTACACTGGAAACTGTTATCAAATTTTAACTTGTAACACTGCCCGAAAAGTATACAATGGGACTAAATTTGCCAAACATATAAAAACAGTATGAAACTCCGGTCCTACTTTGTTACCATTTCTTTTCCATCATTAAGTATGATGAAAAAGCCACATAACCAAAAATTAAATAATCTAAAGGTCCTTCAAGTTAATCACCTATTATCTTTCAACTATTTCTGAGCCAAAGAACATTAATGCACTCTCTCTAAATAAGAGATATTTAAAAGCTTCGTGTCTTTGGCATTACTGGAAGAGGGTATTTAAACTTTGTACTTTTCAGCATAAAACTGCCGTTACAGCAAGATGAAATGGAAGCCCACAGACCCTGCTGGGGTAAAATTCCACTAACAATGTCAGATTGTTGCCAAAAACTAAATTTTGTCATGCAGCTGGCAATTAATGTACCAAAAATTTACCAGGCCATATAATTTTATCAGTCTACCTTCCCCAGAGGAAATAAACAGATAATAAAACTAATGAAATCATATTTCTTGACCACTCTCATCCAATATAAATTTGTACTTATCCTCAGAGGATTGGACGATGAGCTGTTCACAAGGCCATTCAAGTTTCTGGGCCAGTTAACTATAGAGGCGGCATTCTAAGATATGGGGGTGTTCCTGAGTCAGCAAAGAAGATCCTGCTTTGTGATGGACAACCCCTTAAGTCATTAGCAAATGCAGATCAGGGGTTAATGGGCCTCTGTTAAAAACTGTTTTGCATCAGCATTTCTGGACTCTCCGAAGAAAACACCACAAAACACTAAACTTTAACTCCCAATGCAACAGATGAGAAAACGTTCAGTTTTGTGCAGAGTAGAAAGCAGGGGATACATCCTTAGGTTGGTAAGGTGTGGAAAATTAGGTCAATCACAGCAAAGCCCATAGGCCCAGTGCCTCATGGAATTCATCACAAAGCATCTCTTCAAGTTTGGTCTGGGGCCCTTCTGCATTAGAATAACCTGGGGACTTGCTCAGATATAGGGCAAATCTCTAAAGACCTACATTTTAAACTACGAATGCAGAATCTCCAGATTTGGCCTGGAAATCTGCTTTTGTCACAAACCCACCAAGTTCTTCTGATTCACAGTAAAGCTTGAGAATCACTACAGTTGACCAACCCGTTAGGAAGGCTTTTAGCACACTCTGCACATGAACACTAAATTTTGCAGCATATTTGAAATGCTGAAGCAACATCAAATGTATAACAGCCCCAAATATGGTAATGTCATTGATTTAGAAGGTGACAGATAAACATGGCTGACTGGGATTAACTCAGCCAGTTCCCACACATAACATATTTGACCTGCACTACACAATACTGTGCAGCATCAAACTAGCAACAAGAAAACAGAACAAAACAGAACATGGACACCCAGCCATGTGGACTTTTAAGAAGATCCAAATTCATATGACAGGGGAATTGGCACTTTGAGGCAGAATGGATTTGTGGGAAAGAGGACTTTCACTTTCACTTCACTTTCATTCCCTTCACTAGGTGGAGAAAGGAAGAAGACTCCTCCCCAAATCAGGTATCTTCATTCTGGGTGCCTCCCCAGTCTCTAGGGTTCCCATAGACCCAACTTCCTCCTATTCATGTTCTCTATGCTGATCTTTCTGGCTTATTCCCCTCCCACTGTGGACCTCTTGGGCAGAGATTGTGCTGTGTGGAATTCAACAAATGAAGAAAGTTCCATCTTCAAAGGGTAATACTACAAGGTAGTAAAGCTTCATTCAACTGTTTAATAGCAAAGCCACAAGGGTGGTAGGCTTAATCCAACTGATTAAAGAGAACTGCAAAACCCATTTTAAATAAATTTAAAACTTAATGAAATGTGAAGGATTTGCCCAAAAAGGACTTAATTGAACCCATTTTCCCCTTTTAAAATCATAATACAGAATCAATGCACATCCAGAGAAATTTCCCCAGTTAAATACCTTATTGACATGAACCTACTCAAAAATTCCAAGACACCCACCATTGTGAATATTTTAGACTTTGGCAAACTGGTACCATGCCACTGCCTTATAGTGGTTGGGATGTTGTAGCTTAATGTTGACATCTGGCATGAAAAGCTTATGGTCTGAATCATGTTTCTTTTTTATGTAATTCTGGCTCGGGAATCCGATACACAGCAGCTGAGAAATAAATTATGTTGCTGAGGCTGAAGATGAGGCACAGAAGTATGGCTCCAGCTATCTGAGGGAAAGACAGGGGCCGGGAGTTGACCAGGAGCCAATCCTTCCTCAGAGTCTTGTCCAGAAGTATGGCTTCCATCTGCATGTAAGTGGCCAGGATCACACACACATGGAATAGCTGGTGACTGTGACCTAGGCAAACACAGAAAAGGCCACCAAGGTCAGCAATACAGAAATGGACTGTTGATACTCTACTATGGCATGTAGGCTACACACATCATGCTGGATGCAAGAAGCCAAGCACAAGAGACCACTTGTCTGATGTCAGATTCCATCTATATCAAGTATCCAGAAAAGACGAATTCTCAGACACAAGGTAGATTAGAGGTTGCTACACACAGGGGTAGGAATCAGGATTAACAGTACTTGGGCATGAGAGGTCTTTCTGAGTGATGATAAAGTTCGAGAACTCATTTATGATGATGGTTGTCCAACTTGCTCAGTTTACTAAAAATATCACTGACTTGAATACTCGAAATTAGGGAACTATTTGGTATGTAAAGTAGGCCTTGATAAATTAAAATGCAGTGTGAGAAAACTTAAAAGCCCAGCCGAGATAGCCAAGTCCATGTTTCAGACAACTTCTCTGTCCCATTTTTCAGGTGAAGAGGTCTGGCATCATGTCCTGCCACAGTTCACCTCTTCAGAGCCGGGACTCATCAATTCCCATCCTGACTTCAATGCCAAGGGAGACACCAGCCAGACCTTCTGATGGCCACTTAAGAGGCAGTCCTCTCCCTCCTGCTGGTTAATCCCAGACATGACCAGGAGCTCTTCCTCCCCATGACCTGCAGGACTCTGGTTGGGCAGTCTTTCCTACACAGAGGGGAGGAGCCAGCAGAGGGGGTGGGAGTGGGCAGGCAGGGATGTGCTGAGTTGGTAGTGGTGAGAAAAGGAGTCCATTGCTCAGGGCCAAGGACTATTTGCGGAACAACCCTCAGAAACCAGAAGATGAGCATGTGTAAGGGCTGAATTGTTCTCCCTCTCCTTGGTTCCCAAGATTGAAGTCCCAACATCTCCCACACCCCGTCCCCACTGTACTTCAGAATGTGACCATATTTGGAGATAGGATCTTTTAAAAAGACAATTAAGTTAAAAGGAGGTCACTAGATTAGACCCACTATGACTGGTGCCCTTGTAAGAGGAGGAGGTTAGAGCCTGGGCAGGCACATCCACAGAGGAAAGACCCTATGAGGAGAGACAGAGAAGAGGCCGTCTGCAAGCCAGGGAGAAAGGCCTCAGGAGAGCCCAACGCCACCTGCACCTTGGTCTCAGCCTACCAGCTGCCAAAATAATAAGAAAATACATTTCTTGTTTAAGCAACCACCCCCGCCCCACACCCAGTCTGTGAGTCTTTGTTATGACAGTCCCAGCAAGGAATACAACACAAGAGTTATAGAGGATTCTTTCTGTAAGAGAGAGAGAGAGAGAGAGAGAGGTCAGCGTCATACCCCCAGGACTTATCCCAGAGTAAGTGTTCAAAAGTGTCCCGGGAAGGGACCAGCCTGACCACCTGCACTCCTGAGCAGAAACAGAGTCAGGAATGGGAGTGTGAGAGAGAGAGTCCTGTTGGGTGGGTGGCCAGTGAGTTCCCTACAGCAGGGAGCTGCCTGCAACCCAGGCTGCATCCCCAGGGAAGAAGGTGTGCCTGGACATGCTGCCCCTGCCTCACTCAGGCCAGACTCGGGGCCTATGTAGGATTGCCACATCTACTTGTGATACAGCCAAGTGGCTTCTTGTCCAGCAGAGAGCCCTGCTGGCTCTCTGAGCCCCGAGGCTCAAACCAGTCTCCATTAGGGCAGGAGATAAAGACAGAAAGTGCCAGGAGCATGAGATGTATCTGCAGTGTGGCTACAGCAAGAAGAGTGATTTCAGCACTATGGCCCGATAGGAATGTGGAGGAGCTTCCTGTGGGCCAACGCTCACCAGTCAGCATGTGGGCTGGAGGCGTGGGGAGGGGTAGGCCCATGTCTGGCAGACTCCATTGCTGTAGGGCGGAGAAGTTTCCTAACCCCTTGTTGATGATCTGTCATTAACAACGTCTGGCGAACATTCCCCCATACAGGTGTCTTTCTACTCTGGGACCCCCAGGCCCAAGAGGATGGGACTAAAGGTGAATGAATGAGACACTATTAAGAAACCAGGGGGGAGCACCCAGGTGGCTCAGTCTCGTAAGCCTCTGCCTTCGGCTCAGGTCATGATCCCCAGGTCCTGGGATCGAGCCTGGCATTGGCATCGGACACCCTGCTCAGCAGGGAGCCCGCTTCTCCCTCTGCTCCTACCCCCTCTTGTACTCTCTCTCACTCTCTCAAATAAATAAATAAAACCTTTAAAAAAAAGAAAGAGGGATGCCTGGGTGGCTCACCCAGTTGAGCGCCTGCCTTCCGCTTAGGGCACGATCCTGGAATTTCAGGATCGAGTCCCACCTCAGGCTCCCTGTATGGAGCCTGCTTCTCCCTCTGTGTCTCTGCCTCTCTCTCTCTCTCTCTCTCTCTCTTCTCTCTCTCTCTCTCTGTCTATCATGAATAAATAAATAAAATCTTTTTTAAAAGATTAGGAAGGAAGGGAGGGAGGGAGAGAGAAAGGCCAGGAAGTTGGCAAAACAAGGCCCAAGCTACCTTTCCCGCAGCCCCAGCCTTTGTCTACAATCACCTCTAGCTCATCCGGGCGGGGCCAGGGAGGTGGGTGCGGTTCCTGCAGGCAGCTTCCAGTTCCTCCGCCCTGTCTCCCTCCCTGTTTTGGAAACTGCCCTATAAGCATGTTGGTCTTTGTAATCTCTTCTGGTAAGAGAGAGTAAGTGAAGGAGATACAGCTCTTATTAGAGCCAAGAAAGCAAGTCTGGCCACCTCTTAGGTGGGAGGAGATGGAAAATCACTGGGCCAAATGGGATTGGGGAGAACCAAGGTCCCTGCCCACCACACAGGCACAAGGACTGACCCCTGGATGCCCAGGATAGCTTGCTTATCTAGGGCCCACTTGTCCCCAGGACCCATCAGGCTCACCCAAAGTGGCCCAGGGCTACCTCCTCCAGCCAATGCCCACCCCACTTCCCTAGTGGGGGTGGGGGTGGATCTCTCCCAGCAGGTGGAAGTCCCTGGGTTCTGATGGCCCCTCCCCGCCACATCACTTCTCTACCTGCAGTGGGGCTCAGCTTCCCCTGGAGCCTCACACAGCCTGGGTAAGGCTGGGCCCCATGCCCCAAGCTTCTGCTTTGGGATGTCTGGGGCGGGGCCTGAGAATCTGCATGTTCCCAGATGATGCTGAAACTGGCAGTCTCCAGGCCACACCTGAGAACCATCACTCTCCTAAGACTCTGGTCCCATTGCACCCACCTGAACAAGGCAAGACACTCTCCCCCCTCCTTAGCATGGCCCTGCCATCTGGTGGCCCCAGAGCCAATTGTACTTTGTCTATCCCGTTCCCTCCAGGGCTGCCTTCAATGTCCATTTAATAATGGGATTTCATGTTCTGACTAACAATGGGGTCCCCAGTCCCAGTAACCCACAGGAATTGCTTAGAATCCTAGATGCACCTGCTCTCCATCCTCACCCCCCCCCCCATCCTCCGCTGCCATTTGCTGGCTACAGACATCCCGCCTCCACTTGCACTGTGCCCCAACAGGCTCCTGTGGAAGAGCTCCTCTCCTTGCCCCTGCATCCCCTTCACACTGCACACACTGGTGTCAGGGACGGGGTCGGGGGTGGGCCTCTCTGGGTTGAAGGATGACAGGGTACAGGGCCACCACGCACTCACCGATGTAGTCGAAGCGTCCAGGGGCCAGGCGCTCTGGCAGGTGCGCAGAGTAGAGGAAAGAGGCCAAGAGGGTCATGGCCGTGTGCTTCTGGTGGTACAAGACAGCTTCATTCTGTGCGCTCTCCCCGGGCACCAGGAACAGCTGCAGGCATTTAGAGAAACATCGGGTCTTGAGGGGAGGCCCTGTCCCCTCCTATCACCAGGAGACGTCTCTGAGCACGTGTATGGATACCACAGGCCAAGGCCCTCACCTCCTCGGGTTTGTGGCTTAGAAAGGGAGTTCTCGGGGACGGTGTGAGCAGAATTCCCATTCTGACTGCGATCATTTGAGACCCAAGGCAACTGTATTTTAATCCTCCAAATGCTCATAAAGCCTTTTGGGCTATTTAGTTACCAAAACAAAGGAAGGAAAAGAAAAACCCTATTAGATCTACTGGTACTCTATTGTCTAGGGGTAAAATAGAAGTATAGTAAGAAGTGGTCTATTCACCCTTGAAGTCACTGCTGACCAGAGCATCACCGAGTCTCATGTTTCTAATTAGGGCTTTAAGGCCTAGAAATCCCTGGAAGGCCTTCTGAGTCATCAAAATGTATTAATTACGGCCATTATGCTGTTTGTGAGTTAAGTATGGTTTTTGTATTGTTGTTATGAATAGCAACAGCCGGTGCCACTTACCTAGGGCACTGGGCCAGCCCCTACCCTTGCGTGATTTCATCAGAGCCTCAACAATTACCTGGGGCAGACTCTAGTTCCCCGTTTTGCAGATGAGGAAGCCGGGCCAGAGGGTGATGTGCAAACCACTAATGAGCAGCGAAGTTAGGATCTGGGTCCAGGCAGGCTGATTCCAGAACCTGGGTGCTCATCAGCATGGCCCTTCAGGATCAGACCGCCCCTCCCCACCGCCCACCGTCCGCTGCAGCGAGTGCCAGGAGCACACCCCGTTTGTGAGAACCCAGACCTCTGCTCTGCGATCTGGTCGCGCGTGGGACGGGCTCTGCTCTCTGCTCTGGTGTCCTCTGTGTGTTGTGTCCTCGAGGAAGGAGTCCAGGGACTCTCCCCAGGCCCACACCGGTGGAGCCAGCTCTGGCCCTCCTCTTCCATCCCTGCCTCGTGCATCAAACCTCAGGCTGGGAGGGCAACTCTACTCAGTGGTACAGGCTCTATGCCAGGCATTGCTGAGACTTCAGATCTGCGGGTTTGATGAGCCCCCCCCTCCATCCCCCGGTGCAGGAGGGGATGTCAGCCTCATTTACAGATGAGGAAACTGAGGCTCAGAGAGGTTATGTGCATTGTCTAAGGTCACACAGCCAGTGAGCAGTGGGACTGGGATTTAAACTCAGGTCCATCTGATTTGAGAGCGCCTGGACTCTCCCCCTTCTTGTGTCCCTCCTATACCCTCTTCTTTCGTGTTCTCTGTCTAATCCCCATCTATCCTTAAGACCTTCATTGATACTTTTTTCTTTGCTACTAGTATGTTAATTAATGAGAACACATAACAATGCATTTACTGGACACTTACCAGCAGCTGGCATTTTCTATGTTCCCCTCATGTAATCCTCCCCACAGCCTGAGAGAGGAAGGCTTTATTACT